>NC_133163.1:25712500-26337500 GCF_040802235.1 Manis javanica | reverse complement strand
TTTGGGTGACAGGCTCCCCCATGGTTTGTCACAGGCCCTTCTCCCTGCCGCTGCCCCCGGCCACCATCAGTAAAAAACGTTGGTTCTTTAAAAGTATTGTAGCAAAGAAGGACTGCTGCATGGGAACCTCTGGAGAGGTTACTAGACATTTGAGCTTCAATTTCCTCCCTTGTTAAAATGAGAGAGATAGAGCCCTATCTTACAAAATATACAAATATCAATCTAAAATGGATCGAAGCCTAATATAAGTGCAAAAACTATAAAACTCTTAGAAGAAAACAGCTGTAGATCTCTGTGACCTTGAATTAGCTGATGGGTTTTCAGATATCACACCAAAAACACAAGCCACAGAATGAGAAAAATAGATAAATTGGGCATCATCAAAATTAAAAACTTTTGTGATTTAAAGAACCCAAAGTAAAAAAGACAGTCCACAGAATGAGAGAAAACTTTTGCAATTTATAGATCTGATAAGGGATTTATGTCTAGAATATACAAAGAACTACTGAGACCGGGACCATAGATGTAGTCAGAATAAAGTGAGAGCCTCCGGAGGGGTCAGGGCAGGATATCTGCAGTCAGAGCAATGTAACTACATGCAAGGAACCCCCCCCTACTAACACTCTATGTTAAACATTAAGCTCTAGAACCATTCTTCAGTGAAATCAGTTAATGTTCCCCAGATAAAGAAGAGTAGCACATATTTTATTATGCTAATCATTTGTAACCATGTGTAAGATTCACTTTAGCATACTAAAAGGCCCAGGCCTATGTGCTGTCTTTCCTCCTTCAGATCTGAGGAGGTAATTCTGCAAACTGAGCAACTAACTTAGCCTGCAGACCCAGCTATAAACAGCATAGTAAAGGGCAGGAAGAATTCCATCTTGAAGATAAGATTGCATTTTAACACCCAGAAAGTTCAAGAGGCAAGATTCTTCAGCAAGTATACAATACCTCAGCCCACCTTGGGAGCTGGGCAGAGAGCCTTTTGATATGCTCCCAGATCAAGGCGCCGGTGTCCCAGAGAGAAATCAAGGCAGGAAATTCCTTACAGTTAAGTTAATTTTTAATATTCAAGAACCACTTAACAAGTCCCCACCCCTAAGTTTCTTCATGTTCTCGAAAAATCCTCAACTGCCTATAAAACCCCCTAGACAACACACCACTACAGACTCTCTTGTCCCCTCCTGGCGTGAGCCAGGAGCTCTGTCCTTTCACTTTATCTCTAAATAAAAGCCTGTACCTTGCTCTCCTACCTTGACTGTTTGTGAAGCTCATTCTTCGGCTCCGCAAACAAGAACCCCGGCATCACTACTACAATTCAATAAAAAGAGAGAAATAGCCCAATTTAAAAATGGGCAAAGTACCTCAGTATGAATGACTGAGCACAAGCAAAGAGGCTCAACTTCACTAGCCATCAAAGAAATGCAAGTCAAAACCACCAACATACTACTTCACACCCACTAGGATGAATATAATGAAAATGACAGATAATAACAAGTATTAGGATGTAGAGAGGTTGTAAAACCTTCATAAACTGCTGGTGGGAATGTAAATGGTACAGACACTTTGGAAAAACAGTCTATAGTTTCTAAAAGGCTAAACATAGAGTTATTATATGACCCAGCAATTCCACTCCGGGATATATACCCAATACAAAGGAGAACATGTTCACACAAGAAGTGTGAACATGAATGTTCATAGCAATGTTATTCATAATATCTCAAAACTGGAAAAAACTCAAATGTCCATCAGTTGATGAAAAGATAAGTAAAATAAGATATATCCACACAATGGAATATTATTTGGCCACAAAAAGGAATAAAGTACTGATACTTGCCTACAATATAGATGAACCTTGAAAACATTACATCAAGCAAAAGGAACAGGGCACAAAGGACCACATCTTGTAGGATTTCATTGATATGAAATGTCTAGAATAGGCAAATCCATAGACATTTGAAGAACCAGTTCCTGGTACTTAGGAATGTGGGAGATGGGAGGAGTGGGGGTGACAGCTAAGGGATAAGGGGTTTTTTTTGGAGGTGATGAAAGTGCTCTAAAATTGATCATGGTGATAGTTGTATGACCTTGTGAATATACTAAAAGCTGTTGAATTGTATACTTTAAGTAGGTGCATTACATGGTATGTGTGAATTTTATCTCAATAAACCTGTCTTTAAAATGGGGAAGAATAGTATCTACCTCACAGAGGCAGGGAGAGGACTCAAAGGGATAATGTATGTAAATCATCCAGCATGTTTCAGTGCTCCAGAATTAGTAGCTATAGTTATTACAACCATGTTTAGGCCAACAGCAGTCAGAAAGCCACGATCTGGTTAGGAGCATTTTCTCCTCTTACCTTTTTTTGCTAGTGACTATCCAGAAGCAATGAGAGCAATCTGGCAGGATTTTGTAGGAACTTGGGAGGAAATAAAAAGTAATCCTGGCTGCTCATTACAGTCCCCTGGAGAACACTAAAAAAAAAAATTGATGTGGAGCCCAGAGATTGTGATTCACTTGGACTGGGTGGGGCCAGCAGGTGGTTTTAGCCTGTAGCCATTGGTTGAGCCCCCTGGTGTGGTATAAACTGGCCCAGGTCTCTGAAGAAGTAAGGACATCTGCATTCAGGGCAGAAGGTTTACACAAGCAATGCACTTTGTGCTTTGCAAACTGCTTTTGTACACATTATCTGCTTTGGTCTGTTCAACAGCTCTCTGAGGTAGGTGCTGTTAATACCATTAGTTGCTCAGAGAGATTAACTTGCCAGGGTCTCATTTTTAAAGCATAATTTTAACTACTTAAAAGACAACAACAAAGCGAGATACACACACGTGCTCTTAGTTATCAAATCTAAAACCTTGGAGAGCACTGCCAAGGTGATGTCTGGTGCCAGGTTCCTTTTGCATAGACATCAGGACAAAGCTCTTTCTGCTGCTTCTCTAACTGATGCGCATCCTGAGTGTGCAAGGCAAGCTGATAGAAAATTATTCACATGTATGTATGTGTATATATATGTGTGTGTGTGCATATATATATACACATATATATGCACACACACACATACACAGCATTTGTAACTACTAATCTGTGTGTGCAAGGGAAACAAGACAGGAATAATTTAGATCCTGAAACTGTCAGAAACCTGCAACCTTCTCCCATAATTTCTGAGTTAAGTGTTAAATGTTTTGCATCAACCATACACATTTTATTGTTCCCACTGCATGACTATAATGAATATATGACACAATTTTGAGCTCCATAATAAATACCACCTTTATTTATTTAGTATATTGTGGCATCGTTTGAACAAGAGAGTTCTGCTGACACCAATCTGAAATCCACTGGTTTACATCAGCACTACTCGAAGTGGGGTCTGTAGGCCAGTGACCAGCATCTGGGAGCACGTTAGAAGTACAGATTCTTGAATCTCACTTTGCATATGAATCTATTTGCATATATGTAAATAATTTTCTATCCGCTTACCTTGCACTCTCAGACGTGGGTCAGTTAAAGAGAAGTGGCAGAAGAGCTTTGTCCTGAAGTGTATGTCCTGAAGACACACGAGAGGGTGGAGGCCAGAAATCTGTGATGTAATAAGCCCCCCAGGGGATTCTGATGCTCTCTGCATGTTTAGATGACCTGAACATTCCTTCCAGCTCTAACTGGCAATGATTCTCCCTGAGAATGGCTACCAGGGTCTAAACCACATTTTTCTCCAGACCGGTCTCAAGCTTCCTGAAGGAACTGCACACTGTCAGGTATTCATTAATGCGTGTGGCTCTCTGAGTCAGCAAACACCTTAGCATCTCCAAACAAGTTATTTCCAGGTCTTGAGATCTTCCGGTTGCCAGCCTTCACACCCTAAGGGGCTTACCAATTAATTAAGCTGCTGAGCTTGTCATTAGGCTGACTCCTTCATTGTTTTACAAGTGAGAATCAGATCAGCGGCTCCCATGCCAAAGGAGCCCTCATTTGGGTATCTGGCGGGAGTTCTGAGCAGCTCTGAGCTCTCCACCCCACCCCTGCATCTGCCTGCTGCTTCAAAGCTCTTCCTTCCTTCCTCCCTCCAACCTTAATTGCATCCATTTCATGACATATATCATTCATGGTGAAACCCTTCCAAACTCCAGGCCAGGTATCCCTGGTTGGGAATTCATCAGGCCGTGTCACCTGGGTGGGATTTTTATTAGCTGGCATTCAGTGCTGGCAAAGTGGAGGTCGCTGTTCTGCTCCACGATTTGTCTGTTATCTATGCCTTGTGCCTGAAGGAAACTGGCTGAAATCTGTGTTTTAGCTGCACACCCTGCATACAGATTAAACGAAAATGCATTGGTGGAGAATAATTAAGCCAAGGACCTTGCTTTTCACCTTCATGATGAAAGACAGATGACTTCCAAGGCTTTAATAGGCTAATGGTACTTGAAATGTTCTACTTTGGCCAACTTGGGACTTTTAGAACAGCCCTGTTCATAAATATTCTTCACAGGAATATTTTCATTTAATTGTAGATAGTCATTTTGCAGGAGCTCTTGTATCTGTTTTATTTTTTTGCCCCAGTGCAATTATGCATATCACAAGGCTGCTGCTGTTGCTAAAGAATCAGTTTCAACTATATTATTAACTTTTTTTGAGAAGAAAATTGATTTTTCCCTGCCAGATATATTCTACTTCTTTTAAGTCTTTTGGAAAGTGGAGAGAGTCTTGTGGGGCCCACCAGTTCCCTTCTTTTCTCCTCTTTTGAAGCAATCTGTCAGTTGGAAAAGAAAATTGATTGCCTAGTAGGAAACCACTTCACTAAACCGTAAATGTGAAATGGACCTGAAATAGACATTTTCAACAAAAGCCATCATCCTTTAAATAACTCTTTCCAGCAAAAGGATTTCTCCGTAGTCATCGTCCCTTTTTCTCTTCCATGTGAGGTTTTCTGCCCATGCCAAGCTGATTTTTCCTGTCTCCTGGCCTCTACTACTCTCGTAGGAACAGTGTCTGCTCTTTCCTTAGCAGGACCATCCACAAATGGGTGTCACCCTGCCCAGGTGGCTTTTTCAGGCTTTGTTCCAAACACAAGGCTGTCTTTTCTTAGCAGTAGAAATGGGCTGTTCTCCACTGCTCTCAGAGGAATGGCTCTTCCCGATTCTGCTCATATACACCAGCCCCATGCCTCAGCGGCCTATTGTTTTATGCATTCTCCTAACCTAGGAGATGGCTTTTACTGAGGACAGGGGGGTTGGGAAAGCCACATCAGGGAAATGCTTTATTGTGCTGATTTGTGAGGAGACAGAGAAGTCCATTCGGATGGACCCCCCCTGTAGGTGCTGATGCCCAACAGAGAAAGAACTGCCAGGCTCTCTCAGTTCACAAAGGTGTCCCCTCCCTCCTTCCAGAAAGCAGTGGTATTCTGCTTGGTCCTGCCACTGTCCAACCCAGGGACCTGGGTAACTTATTCTCCTCGGAACTTGAGTTTCCTGGCCTGGGATGCACAGGGACCTAGGATTTCAGCCTCTTCTCAGTTCCTGAACGTCAGGATGGAGCTTAGTTTACAGCCCTGTGGTGCCCTACCCTTTCCTGCAGAGGCAGAGTGCACTGCGCAATCACTTACCCACCTGCGCCCCCAGCCAAGCGAGCTGAGTGAGTCATCTTGGCAGGTGGAGCCACTGGCTCTGCCAGCTCTTGTTCAGAACCCTCACCTGGTGGTTGGCTGGGCTGGTTTGATGCTTTGAGTGAGCACAGTGTCCAGTGTGTGGGTCTATTCATTGGTGAACGTATTTGACTATAGCCTGGCATTGGGGGCAGCCAGAGTGAAGTGGAACGGGTGCTGGGTGGGGAGTCGGGAGTCCTGGATTTTTGTTCAGGTCATGGACTCTGTAGATCAGGCTTCCCTTTAGCAAACATTTATCGAGCACTACTGATGGCCACAAACTTGGCAAGGTGCTGGGCACACAAAAAGTTAGCAAGATGCAAATTTTACCCTCCTGGAACTCCCAGTTTAGTGGAGGAGGCAGAAATGGAAGGGAGAACACAGCACAGTTGGAGCCAAGATAAGCCCAGAGCAGTGGGACACCTCCCCCCAACCTGGAGGGAATAAGAATCAGGGAGGACTTCCTATAGGTGGTGATGCTTGAACTGAATGTACAGGATGAGAGTGATCCATGGGGACAGCAGGGACAAAGGCATCAGGCCAGGAAAGTGTGGGGGCATAGAGAGGCGCAGTATTGCAGGAATGTGGAGTGTAGGATAGGGTGGACAGGAGGTGAGGCCAGAGCGTGGGGGGCCAAGTCACAGAGAATCTTGCTTGATGCATTAAGGATCTTGGGCTTTGTCCCGAGGAGCCCACCAAAGGCCAATAACTGGTTTGGATTTTCATTTTAGAAAGATCCCTCCAGTGGCTGGGATGGAGGATAGTTGTGCAGGGTCAGGAGGCCTCCCAGATGGTGGCCCAGGAAGAGAGCGAGAAGGCCTGGCAAGTGACAGTGGGCATGAGAGTGGGGAGCAAATCTGAGGAAGATCTGGGATGTAGAACTGGATGGCCTGTGTGGTCAAAACTGGAGATAAGGAGAGGGGCGGGAGAGGGGGGATGCCTGAGTTTCTAACTCCACTGAAAGTGTGGGTAGTGGTGCCAGCCAGGGGTGCAGAAAGGAGATGAAATGTGAAGATAGAGATGCCAGGGGGCCAAGGGCATCCAGAGTGGATGTCCTGCTGGCAGCTGGGTGTTTTGGGCTGGTAATAAAGATGGGGTTGGTATTTGTGCCTCAGTGGTAGTTAAAACCACTCAAGTAGATGAAAAAGATGACCATCAAGGATGCACACAGGATAAGAGGAGGATACAACCCGGGGAGATATTGGCCTGAAAGAATCAGGAAGAGGATCTTGAGCAAGGCACAGAAAAGCAGAGGTCAGAGAAGTAGGAAGAGGACAGACAAGATCAATGTCATGCATTCAGGGCTTGGAGAATTCCAGAAAGAGGGAGTGATAGATAGGCAGGTGGAGCCAGGAGGCCTGGGGGGCTGACCAAGCAGTGTCCTTTGGAATTGTGCAAGAGGACCCAGCCCTGCCCTCGAGTGTGAGCTTTGGAGCAATCTGCTTCTTGCCCTGAGCCTCAGTTTTCTCATCTGTAAACTCTATGGATTGGCCCAGGTGCTTAGTAAGAGTCCCTTTCTGGCTGTAAGAAACTGTGAAATGACTATTTTTGAAACTTCTGAAAAGGGGGAGATGTCCTCCTCACATCCCCTACCTCTCCTGTCAATCAAGCGAACACTGGCCCTGAATTTGGGATGAAGAACAGCCCGGGGAAGTCAGAGCCGGGTGGGACTTTGTGGAGATTTGATGCAGCCCACCGTTTGGAAGGCAGCATGATGTAACGGGGTTGAATTCCTGTCTTTTCTAAGTGTAGTGACCTCGGGCACACACTTTGTCATGCTGAGCCTCACTTTCCTCACCTAATACCCACCTTGGGTCCCTAATACCGACCTTGCAGAGGTATGTGAAGGTTAGCTGGAATCAGGAGCTACTGGGCTTACTAAAGATGAGCCACAGGATGGGAGAGACAGGAGGGAACTGCTTGGCCCAAGGTCACAGGATAGGGCGTCATGGTGACTAGAACCAGGTGTCTGATGACCAGCGCTGCCGGGGTCTGTCATGGGCCATAAATTAGCAGCCCATGGGCCAGTGCAGCCCACAGATATGTTTTGTTTGGCTCATAAAGTGTCCTTTCCAAGATGGAATTCATTGCCAGCACTAAAAATTGGGAGATTTTACTGATAGACTTGTATTTTCAGCTAGTCCTGAAAACTTGGGAGATTTGGCAACCCTGAGCCTGCTCTGCAATGGGGCCAGTTGGAGTGTCCCCTCTGGGGGTCACAGCCCCATCCAGCCCTTCTCCCTCCCTAAAGGTTACTTGCTTGACCCCTGGAGGTGACCTGTGTTTTGTAACTTCAGCCTTCAACTGACAATTTGTCTTGAATTTTCTCTTACAGCTCTGTCCTCTGTTCACAGAAACTGTCCAGTATTTCACAGCTGAGGTCCAGACCTTGGCCATTTGGAGTGAGGGCCTGGCTAGAGAAGATGGGAGAGAAAGAAGGGCAAAGAGCTTCCAACAGCTCAGCCCTGGAAGGGATGCTGGTGGGGAGGGCCTGCAGGGGGTCAGCAAGGGTGTTGGACAAAGACCCCTGGGGTTTCCTCATTCCTCCCTGTGGGAGTGGGAGGAGGTAGAGAGGATTATGTGGCCAGTCGGGCTGGCTGAGGTCTTGCTCCCCGGCTGCCCTGCTTTGTTGACACTGAGGGGAGTGTGAAGGGGCCAGAGCCCCTGGCTCAGGGCAGCCGTGTTTATGTGGGGGAATGTCTGGTATGTTTGGTATTTGGGTGTTTACTTCCCAGGGTGCTCATGGGTCCCTGGTGTTGAAATGTTGCTCCTCCATGTAGTATGGTGGTAGTGGTGGTGGGGGGACCCTAGTGGGCCTGGGTGGGGCTAGATTTGGAGGCTGCAGAGCTGTTACTCCAGGCCTGATCATTGATAGCTTGTGTGCCCTGAAGCACACCCCTCTCCTGCCCACCCCCAGGTCTCCTTTCTCTGCCAGATTCTGCCCATGCTGGAGGCTGGGTGTGCCCTTAGCAGCGCTAGAACTGCCCCGGCGCCTCACTCGGGAAGCTGGCCGGGAGTTGGCCTTTACAAAGCTCTTCCTGTGTCCCAGGCTCTGGGCTGGGACTTAGTTCTCGTTATAACCCTGTGTGGCAAGGCTCAGTGCCTTCCTAGTACATGTGAGGATCAGAGAGGCCAAGTGACCTGCCCAGGAGCACACAGCCAGTGCATAGCAGAGCTGCTGCGAGACCCAGGCCTCACAGACCCCAAAGCCTATGCTGACAACCCTGATGCCATGAGCCTCAGGTAAACCTGGTTCTCTGCACCCACGTGGAGTACAAGATAAAGCCTTTCAGACCATCACTACTCTAGTTAGTGCTGGGGGCTTGCTTGGGGGTTTTCCTCTCACTATCTGCTTGCTGCCTCCTTTATTGCTTTGTCCAAGTGAGAGTTTGTATATTTCAGTGTGTCAGGTTAAAAAGTGTCACTGCTCTTTCATCCTCTCTCTTTGTGGACCCTGCAAGATATATT
Source organism: Manis javanica (assembly GCF_040802235.1). Taxonomy (NCBI): domain Eukaryota; kingdom Metazoa; phylum Chordata; class Mammalia; order Pholidota; family Manidae; genus Manis; species Manis javanica. Next base: position 26,328,391 of record NC_133163.1, on the reverse strand, counting down.
TTTGGAAACGGTTATGAAACATCAGAATTCAAATCCCATCAGGGCGAAGGCTGCCACCGTGTGAAAGCCACATGGCCGGCAGACGGGGCCTGAGAAGCAGGGTCACACATCAGGGCGAGGTAGGAGAGGGGCCTGGGGGCGCCCTCCTGTGAGCTGGGCAGCTTTCATGTTACACAGTCAGTGTTACTGTGTAATAAATCATTTTTATATTAAAAGAACCAAATAAGAAAAAACAAAACAGCCATTGCCCTCAGAGTCAAAAGGCCCTGCTTTCTGCTTTAGTCCTATTGCCAGGATGGAGCTGATAGGTGGGGGCGCACAGACCACCTGTCCCAGGAGCAGGAGGCGCTTGGGCCCCAGGGCCCAAGGCCTGCATTCAAAGCTGTCACGGACCTTCAAGCAGCCTTCATATCTTTAGTTTCCTCATCTGCAAAAGTTGGGAGGGTAATAGGATGGTTCTGGATGGTATACTGAGACCATTTAACCCACTGGGATTTCTGATCCAGGAGATTTGATACCTACCAAGGTGACCCACCTCTGCGCAAGGGCCCTTCTGCATCCAGGCTCTGCTCCGTTCTCAACTGGTCTAGAAACATGGTTCCTGGGTAGCAGTGTTTCTCCCCTGAGTCACTGAGGACCATGTTCTGCTCCTCCATTTCACCTGGCATCACCTGACTTCACCTGGCACCACTTCACAAGGATGGGACCCTGTGTCCTGGGCACCTTTCTGGGCAAGAGGCAGAAACCTTCTCAAAGTTCCATTTAAGGAGGTGCTTACTCTTAGGGGCTGCCTTTGCCCTGGCACGAGCCCAAGTGAGCGCCTCTTTAAGTGCCTGTCCTGGGCCCCTGGCTTGTCTCACCCTGGCCCAGGCCCTGCCTTTCTCTTTGTCATCATCCCGCTCTGTCTCTCTGACTCCCTGCTGGTGCAGAGCATTTGTTCCTGCTACCATGGGCTCTGGTCTCTGCTCATCTCCACACATCAGCAGCCTGATCTTCCTGCTTCTCTGGCACGTGGCTGAAGCTGGTTGTCCCGCAGACCGGCAGGGGCTTGAGAACAGGCGCCCTGAGGAGGGGCTACTCAGCACAGGGCCCTCTTGGCTGTGGGTCCCCAGGTCTGTCCCTCCAGTGTGAAGTGTCACACAGGGGTACCCTCATCCAGAACACAGACAGCTTTGCCTCAGCCTTCCTGGGAATCTGGTAGAAACACAGCCAGAACTAAGTTTGAGAACAGGCCCACATCTTGTAGTTCTTTATGTGTGCCGAGCTTCAAGCTGCCTCCTCCTCAAGCATTCTGGTTCTTCCAGCTGTATCTGCAGGACAGAATGGTCATCTCCCATTGTGGGTTCCGGTTTCAGATGTCTGAGCTTTGTGTGGTGAAAACTCTCTTCTATCTCCTACCCACTCATGGCCAAATGCTTTAGAGAATCTAGAGTGTCTTGCAGGGAGGGCAGCAGCCTTGACTTTGGGGATGAAAGACTGTAGGAGGGCTGGGGGTGGGAGTGGTGGGGGGTGTCTCCAGCCAGTCCCAGGCCAGGGGGCACAGACCATGCAGGCATGGGGAAAAGGAGCCAGAGTTAGCAATGGGGATAGAGTAGGCTGAGGGGCACTGCCAACTCCTACATGATTTCTGGCAGGATCCCAGCAGCTGATTTCTACATCTCCTCTGGCAGCTCTTAAAGTAGCAGGAAGATTTGGCAGAGATGCAGCACAGTATCAGTGGGGAAGGTGTGGTGATGGGGCTTTGGGGCCATGTCTTGCCGTTTTGGGATATGTCAGCATGAGCTTGGAGGCTGGTGGTATTTGTGGAACTGGGGGCTTTAGGCTTAAGAGCACAGCTTGGGTATTTTCAGGCCTGCTCAGGATTTGTGCAGACATGCCCCGTCCGTCAAGGGCCTGTGCCCTGAATCTGGACTCTGCCTTTGGCAAGTATGCTTCCGGGAGAAGCAGGACCCAGTCCCCAAGCCTTGCTGGCTTCCTGCAGCAAGAAGAGGCCATTCTTGGCAGAGAAGGCTCCTTATAGCATGGGGGTAAAGTTAAGCAGTTGCAAACATAGGTAATAAATCACTTCTCTAATTATAGAACCCAAGCCTGTGGCATCTTTCTCTGGCATCCTTTGTTCAATTAGTTAATTTGATTAGTATTTGCTGAGCCCCTAATAAGTGCCATGTTCTGTGCCAGGTGCTGGGGATGCCCCAGCCCCCCAGCAAGGAAGACAGGTACCTACATAAACAGAATTACAGGGAGATGTGATAGAGACTCTTACAGCGAGGTACTCAAGAGTGCTGTAGCGGCACAGAAAAAGCAGTTAATTCTATCTGGGGAATCAAAGGAGCCATCCTGGAGAATGTGACATTTTCTCTTGAAGACTGAGTAAACATTTACCTGCATCTCAGGAGGGCCTGGCCAGCTTTTGGAGAAGGGAGAGATGTTTCAAACAGAGGTTGTTGGCTGGAAGGGATTGATGTGGCTGGAGGGGGAGGGTGCAGCAGCCCCCTGTCTGGGCATCAGTCCTGCCCAGCTGATCTCTTAAACTTCCAGAGCTGAACCCTCTTGCATCTGCTATTAGAGCAGCGTCCCCTTGCCCCTGGACTTTATGTAGATGAGGCCCTGCACGGGGCGGGGGTGGGGAGCTGGACCTTGGAGGACAGAGTGTGTCCTAGGAAACGGGGACTCTGCCAGGCCAGGCCTTGCTCCAGGGAGGGGCTTGAGGCCCCATGAGCCCAGCAGCACCCAGGTTGCACACATCACCTTGGCAGTTTGTGGGCAAACCCTCTTGGCCGAGGGGAGATTGCACTGCCAGCCACTTCCTCCAGTTCCTTCCCTCTGCCTGTCGTCACGGTTACCTCAGCCCTGTTGGGAGTGAGGTTGAGGTTGGGTGGGATCAATTTTGTCAGGTTTTTCTTTTCCCAGATGCGGGTCAGCCAGAGGAGCTGTCACTTCTGGTTCTGTTTCAAAAGAGGCCAAGGGGCCAGGAGGTGCTTGGGTGTGGCAGGGTTGACAAGGCGCCTCTGCGGTCAGCCTCCTGGGCAGGGTGGGAGCTGGTCAGGGAGAGGCAACAAGGCGGTGGAGAGGGAGACCGGGCTGCTGGGCCAGAGTGTGCTGATGGCCGTGGGTGCTGGTTTCTGGCCAGACCCTTCATCCTGAGCTCCTAGAGCATGTCGGCAGTGCACAGAGAGAGGCGATTTATTTTCCTGGCCTAAAACTCTTTCAGCTGAGACCTTGTTCCAAGCCCCAGGCTGCCAAAATCACCCTCCCTGGCTGGAAAAGTGACAGAGTTGGCAAGCCCAGGGCAACCCAAAGACTTGTCTATTGACCTCTGACTTAGGCTGTCCCCAGGCCAGCTGGTCGTCCGGATTCTTCTGGGAGGTAATGGACAGCGAGAGGCACCATGTCTAAGTGATCCTGATGGGCTGGGGCTGTGTGGGCTGGTGGTCACAAGCAGGAAGGCTGAAGTCAGAGAAATCTGACCATTTCCTGGTTGTATGGCCTTGGGCAGACTGAGCTGTTGAGCCCTGGTCTCACCATCTGTAAAATGGGACAGTAATGGTATGTTCCTCATCAGGCATTGGTTACGTGACCTCTGTTAAAGCATTTAGCAAAGCAGACAACCAACAGCAGCTCTTGCTACTGATGAAGCAATGAAAGCTGTAAATGGGATGAAAGTCAGTGCTGGGGGGCGGTAAGTTTCCTCCTTCCCACCTAATGGGCCCTCTTTCATGCGAGGTGAATTTCCTGTGTCCTGGGGGAGAAACAAGCCTGGAGACTGAGGAGGCCCATTGACTTGGGTCCTGTGCCGGGCACTTTGGGGAACCCCTGGGACTCAGGGATACAGGTGGGTTCCCCGGGGAAAGAACATGCAGAGGCAGGGAAAAGGATTAAAGCCGGGTGAGGAGGCCAGGGAGACAGTTCAGTCGCACCAGGAGGTAGATGGGAGCATTTGGAAGGACCAAGAGGGAGAGGAAGATGCCTCAGGAAGGTGGAAGTGGGTGGGGGCAGGATGTGAACTCTCTGCCGGTGCCCAGGGAAGTGCCTGGGAATCACTGGCCTGGAAAATAGTGCCAAGAGGGCTTGGGCTGGGCAGGAGAACAAACCGTCACCGCTCATCAGGTGCCACCTCTGTGCAAGGAGACTCGCCAGGCTCCAGGCCTCCTGAACTCTGGCAGAACCCAGGCAACCCTGCCCTTCTGGGGCACTAACTCCTCGGAGCGATGCCCGCCTGCTCCAAGAGGATCCTTGGGCCGCTGGGAGTGTTTCCATGTCACCCGCTGAGAGGCCAGGGGACTGGCAGGCAGGGACAGCTTGCTTACTGCCGAGGTGTAGGTTAGGACTGGGGATCGTCTGTCTGTCTGTGAGTCAGGGGGAGGCTGTACTCCAGGCCTGCCTCAGTGTCTCATCGGTGGCTCTTCGCCCTCACAGCTAGACGAGGAGGAGGAGCGGAGGAAAAGGCGCCGGGAGAAGAACAAAGTGGCGGCAGCCCGATGCCGGAACAAGAAGAAGGAACGGACAGAGTTTCTGCAGCGGGTGAGCAGGGCAGCTGGCCTGGGCGGGGTGGCTGCCTCGTTCCTGGAGCGGGCTTATGTCCTTCTGGACCAGGAGGTATCATCAAAGCTGCAGAACCCATGTGTACCTCCTGGCATCTGCCCACGTAGCCGCAGCTCTGCCCTGCCTCCTACCGAATGCCCCTTCCCTGAACCAAGACAGCCAAGGGCAGCCTGCAGCAGGTCCTGCCCATCCAGATGCCTGGAAGCCCAGGGGAGGTGAGAGGAGCCGAGTTCCTGCCACTGAAGTTAGACCCTTGGTGCTGATGGACCCAGATGGCCCAGAACCAGTACTACCCATTTTGGTACCCTGGTGGCTACCAAAGTTGTGTGGGATGGGTGCTAATGAAGTAGCTGGTAGCGCATGCACATGGACAGAGGACACAGTACCTGGAGGTACTTAGCTGCAGGAGCTCTTCCAGCACTGCATCCCGTCTTGCTGACCTCACTCCCACTGAAGATGACCCCTGAGCTCTTGTCTACTACCCTGGGGACCAGAAGTCAGCTCTCTGTGCAAGGGCTGCCTTTCTTCATGGCCCTCAGAGCAGGTCCCTGCCCTTCCTCTCAGAATGTGCTGAGCATGGTGTTTGTTCTTTCTCCCCTGAGTCCCATCTCTCAGGTTTTCTCTGCTTCTCAAAAATAGTAGATGACAGTGAAGGAACATAACCAGGCAGCTAATTAGCTCAGACCACTAGTGTTCAGCCTCCCCTCAACGATCATTTGTTCATTGCTAAGGAATTATATTAAGGATACATAATAACATCATGAGTCAGGCTCTGCTCCACAGTACACAGCTCTAAACAGCATTGTAACATTTGTGAAGTTGGGCACTATATGAAATACTGTAAGTGCATTATCTCATTTTATTGGCATATTAACAGTAAATGAGGTGCTTTCATTGCTTTCTTCCTACAGAGGGGGAGGTTAAGTAACTTGCCCAGGTCCCTCAGCCACTACATTGTAAAACTGAGATTCAAGCCTGAGGCTAACTTCAAAGCAGTTTTTCTGAACACTCTGTTATATGGCTCTTATTCATTCGTTCGTTCGTTCATTCATTCATTCATTCATTTGGGCATGCATTCTTTCACTCATCATTGCTTTGTTGACAAGCATTTTTGTACCTATACTAAATGCCCAGCTCTGTGCTAGATGCAGTGGGGGGCACCCAAGAAGCAGCAGGTGTGGTCCCTCCTATGGGACCTGGAGAGACCAGGCCGGATTGGCCTTGGCTTTCTGGGACACTGGGGAATCTATGGGTCTCTTCTCATGCTTGCAACAAGCAGAGAGTAAATCTGAGGTTACATATGCAGACAGCATGGTGACACGTGTACCACTCCAGCTATGGGCATCTAGGGCAGGAGAATGGCCATTAAAGGTGGGAGACTCCTAGAGCTGGGAACCCCCTTGGAAGAGATGGTGGACCAACATTAGGCCAGCAATTTTCAAGAAGTTTCTAATACATGGGTCTCCCATGGGCTTTTAAGATGGACGGAATTTCTCATACCTGATTTCCAGCCCTGAATGCCTGTAGAACTGAGTGAGGAACAGAGAGGTCTCACATCAGATCCCTGCCTTCATGGGCTTGTCAGCCAGTCTGTAGGCAATATATGCCAAGTGAATACATGTTAGTGCATAAAACAGTGCCAGAAGAGTGGTGCTAGCTTCTCTTCACATTCCAGTAACACTTGCTGAACACCTACTGTGTGCCAGGCATTTCACATGGCTCATTTAACCTTCTAACATTCCAATGAGATAGACATTGGTTATCCCCATTTTAGAGATTGACCTGTAGCTCAGAGAGGTCAAGTTACTCACCCAAGGTCACACTGCTAACAAGTGGTGGAGCTAGGATTCATTTTATCTTTCGCTGATGCATCTGTCCAACCAATAAGCGAGTGAGTATCCTCTGTCTGCACTGAACAAGCCAGCGACATATGCAGTGGGCTGGGAGATGGTAAACAAGGAATAGTAATATATACTGACTGTTATGTTGAGCAAGCCCAGAGAGCTCTCAGAACATACAGAGAGACCCTATCCTAGTCTAGGCTGAGGAAAGACAGATGATTGAGATGTATCAGAAGCATAGGCGCTAACGAGAGGAAGGCCAGGGATGGAAGGGGTTACCAGAAATAGCACAAGCAAGGCCAGAGGCAAGAGGTGCTCGAGGATGTGATTAAGGAATTGAAAAGAATGCCAGAGTGGCTGGAGTGCAGAGGACAAGTCAGGGAATGGAGAGGCAGGCAGGCCCCAGGTGCTCACTCTGAGGGTGGGCCTCCATGTTGGGCAGTCCCAGGTCATGCCTGCTGTCCTGGCCTACGGGTTAAGAGCACCTTCTTCCTCCCACACATGTCCCCACTAGGATGATGAATTATATGGTCTTGGAGAGCTGTGGAGGGCTTCAGGAGGAAAGATACACACCTTAGAAAGATGCTCTGGCTGCCGCATGGGGCACGAATGGGGCAGCCGAGAATAGAGTGGGAAGATCAGTGACATGGCCATTGTGTCTTCCCGGTGCGAGAAGGCAGCTGTGAGGACAAGGAGGAGCGAGCGGTCTCGGGACTCAGGAGGGAGCTTTGGGCAAGTCTGTGTGTGCCAAGGCCCAGTCCTCCCTGCCTACCTTGCTCGTCTCCCCCTCTGGCCTTGGAAGCAGAGGTTGGGTGTGAGGTTTAGGGTAAGGATACAGATGGCTGTGTTGACAGTGTCCATAGACCTGGGGATTCCCTTGTAATTTATTTTTTAATAGGTAAAAATGTTTACCCAGAGCTCAGAGGTACAAAGGGGTATGTGTGTGTACACACACATATATACGTATATATGTATAATGTAAAGTTACCCTCCCGTCCTTGCCCCCTGGACACCCAGATCTACCTGGGAGATTCTCATAGCATCTCAGAGGCCGCCTGCCTGAACCAGCCAAGGACGGAGGTTGCCAGGGCTTCCTCAGTGCCTCCTCTGTCTGCAGTCAGAAGCAACAGCCCCAGGCTTCTCCTTTCTGTAAGGCTGGTCTCTGTGGCTGCTGTCCTGCTGCTGGTGGCAGTACAACCATCTCACTCCCATGGGATTCCGAGCCCTTCACAGCCCCTCTCCTCCATGGTCACAGTGACTCTGGGAGGAGGCAAGGCAGCCCCGTCCCACCCACGAGGACTCTGAGACTCTGAGGGGTTAATGTTTGCTTAAGGTCACACCGTGGCCGAGTCAGGACTAGAACCCAGTGCTTCTTCTACTTCCCAGGCTCAGAGAAATTGGGAATCTTGTGTGCAGTGGCATAGTTAGCAAGTGGCAGAGTCAGGATTTTAATTCAGGCAAGTCTTTTGGGCTCAGGAGCCACAGAGGCTTCTTCTCAACTTACTTTACTCTATTGTAAGTGGATTAGGGTAACTTAAAAAAAATAATAGAGAATCTTAATGCTTTAAGTCTCCTGGGCCAACCATTATATTTTCTAGGAGGAAACTGAGGCCCAGAGGTGGCAAGTGACTTGGCCAAGGTCATACAGCTAGGATGAAAAGCCCAGACACCCAGCCCCTCACCTTGTATTTTTCTATTGCCTTTGCTGACCACAGTGGAGGAGACAGAACCCTCACTTGTACTTATTCTGTTCTAAAATAATAAATGGTTTCATTTTCTCTAGAGCAATAAACATCTGAAAAATGATAAACAAAAATGTAAGCAGAGTTATTCACTTCATAATTAACATATGAAGATCCTAGCCCACATTCCTTAATTAATTAGGGTAACAGATCAGGTAATTGCTGTTATAAAACCACAAACCACTTGTACAAGCATGATTTTAAAAAGATTCTTCTGAACTCAACTTCTGCCTACACAATAAATAAATATGCAGCATGAAACAATAATTGTTTGAGTCAAGAAGGAAATAAAACAAAAAAGCAGTGACTTCCTTTCTGACAGGCAGAGTTCAGGCTATTCCATGATGTGTTCTAACATTTTAAAACCCACAGAATATGATGCTGTTCCTCTGATAAATGCATGTGTGAAGCAAGTAGCTGTCACCGCCTCGATTATTTTGTGTGATACAGATATTCACATATAAAGTCAGTGGGATATGCAGCCGTTCCAGGAGGTGGGTCTGCACACAGCAGTGAGTATGGCATGTCAGATGCCACTCCTTACATGTCCAGTTTAATTTCCACTGGCTGCCCATTCATTCCTTGGCCCCTTCCCCCAGGCTCACAGGCAGCTCTCGGCCCGGTCTTCCATTCCTCAAGCCCAGGCAGTCACCAGGACCTCCCAAGGTTTCTTTGAAGCAGCCTCCTCCTTTGTTTCTCCTCATTCTCTTTCCTCATATTCTCTTACTCATCACTTAAAGTAAAAATCCCTTAAGCCTCCTAACTGGTTTACAGAGTGCTTTTCCCCTGTGAGTTCATTTAGTCCCTACGATCATCGTCTTTTTACAGATGAAGTAACTGAGGCTCAGAGAAGAAACTTGCTCTAGATTTCTGATCCTACACCCTGCAAGCTTTTCTGGGTCTGGCTCTAAGCCCACCTTCCCAGCTTTCTACCCTACTACCTCCTACAGCGTGGTCACAGTGGAGGAGTGTATCTCCTGACTACAGCTTAAGCTTTCTCATGCCTGCCTCCTTGTTCACTCAGGGGTCCCTTCCTGAAGTCATTCCCCACCCCCCACCCAGACCTTCATTACTCAACCAGCATCAACCCATTTTTCAAACGCAGGGTCAGACCTGGCCATCAAGCCCTCTCTGAAGGTCCTCCAGACCCTGCATGGCTGATGGGCACATAGTTCTGCCCTGCTGTATAGATCCTCCTTTCCCTTCTAGGGGAAGCTGCACAAGAGCCATGCTGGGGGCTCATGGGCCTTTGGATTCCCCCAGAGGCTTCACTGTGCACAGCAGGTCCTCAGCAAATACTCATGAATAGGTAGATTGAATGGAGACTTCTAGAGGTAGAGACTCAGAGGATTCGAAGTTGGAGCTAAATCCTTGGCTGGGGGAAACAGATGGTCTGAGGGTTTGTGAGAAGTTCCCAGGGTCACCAGCGCATCAGACCTGGTGAGCAGGCAGCTAAGATTAGCACCTACTTGCCCCAGAGTGAAGAGTCACAGACTCATGACTTCACGTGGGGTCTCTCCTGGCCCTCAGAGATGGACTTCTCTTGGAATTCTGGGAACAGTGGACCAGGCCAGCCTCCCTGTCATGCCTCATCCTGTTGAACCAAAACCACCAGAGCTGGTTTTTAATATTTTCCCCTGAGCATTTTTTTCCTCTTTGGAGGCTGTGCTCCCTCGGTGTCTGGTCACGAGGACTGCACGTCTCAGCAGTTCTGAGATCCCCAGGCCTCACCCTGGCACCTCGGAGATGAGCACAAGCAGCAATTCAGATGGACCAGCTGGTGTGAGGAAGACAGCAGCCCTGACAGAGCCCAAGACCCCTAGAAGAGGCCGTGCACCCAGGCCCCGGCAGTGAAGGGGCAAGCTCACAGGCCACAGCGGGGCCATGCAGCCCAGGTGTCACACAATCTGATAGCGGTTGCTCAGCTTGGCACTGTTGACATTTTGGACTAGAGAGCTCCTGTGGGCTGCCCTGTGTGCTGTAGGCTGTTTAGGAGCATCCTGACCTTTACCCATGAGATGCCAGTAGCACCCAGCCTCCCCAGTTGTGACAACCAAATTCGCCTTCTGGAAGGCAAACTCACCTAAGTTGAGAACTGCTGGTCTAAAGCTTCGCTGGCCCTTGAGTAAATTCCAGTTCTCTAATTGGTTATGTTTTTAGGCACAATCCAAGAAAAATCATTCAGGTTTTCCTTTTTTTTGTTTTACTGTTTTGATCCTTGAGCCTTGAATTGCTATGCCCATCACCTGTCCACACTGTGAACTTGTAAAGTCCCTGCAAAATCAAATCAACATTCCTTGCTTTCCCTGGACCCTCTCCAACTGAGCTGGGAGTTCTTTGGAAATCTCAGTTGAGGTCTGTTTGAAACCCCATTTTGGATCCAGAAGGATGATTGATGATTGCTTCCCAAGGGGCAAAACTTCTAGATAACAGAAGGTAAGGAAGAGGCTGTTTAAGCAATAATTATGGGCTAACAACCAGGAAGCACATGTTCTAGGAGGAATTACATGACCACACTGGGGCTTATAGATCCCACGGGCCAAAGTATTCCCAACATATGTCTATCACACATCAAAGCACTTTGCCATTGCACTGCCATCCGTGGGCCACCTCTACCCACTCCATCGACTCTCCATACATCTGCTCTAGATCCATTTGGCCTCCATTCTTCTCCTACCCTTTGTTTCTTGTGCAAAGGCCCTGAGGCAGGAGAGTGTTTGGCGTATTTGAGCAATAGCAAAGAAGTCACTGTGGCTGAAATGGACTGAGTGAGGAGATGGGGGTGGGATATGAGCCAGGCTGGCCTCAGCATATAACCTGGGCTCACCCCTCTGGGGACACAGGCCAGAGTCACAGGTGTGATGGGCACCTGCAGAAAGTGTTCCCCCCAGGGGCTCAAGGCTGGTTTTGTGCTTCCTCCAGTGGGAACCTGGCAGACAGAAAACAGACAAATGCCAGCCTGGATGTTTGTACCAACCCAGAGGCAGAGCCGGTCCCAGTGAAAGCTTAAAGCTGTGTTTCTGTGTCTGAGTACAGGAATCTGAGCGGTTGGAACTCATGAATGCAGAGCTGAAGACCCAGATCGAGGAGCTGAAGCAGGAGCGGCAGCAGCTCATCCTGATGCTGAACCGCCATCGCCCCACCTGTATTGTCCGGACAGACAGCGTCAAGACCCCTGAGTCAGAAGGCAACCCGCTGCTGGAGCAGCTGGAGAAGAAGTGACCATGGCTGGGCAGAGGAGGAGGAGGAAGAGGAGGATTTGGGGAGAGGGAGGAAGAGGAGGGGTCCCAGAGGGCCCCTCCTGGCTGCATATAAAACTTTGTAATGAGGCTCAGTACAGCCAGTACCGGCCAGGCTCTTTTGTGACACTCAGATCAGCCACACGAGGGGAAGAGCCTGCTGATGAACCCCGGAAGGACCCAGCGCTGAGACCAAAGTAGACCCGCGGGTGGGGCTGGCCTGCCTGGGGCCCGGATTGCAGGAGGCAGGGCATAGACCCCCCCGCCAGAGAGATGCCCAACCATTCAGCCTCTGGCCTCTCTGCCAGGGTGCCCACCCGAGGGACCTCTGAGCAGCCAGGAAAAGCCATGAGTTGCAACCAAAATGCCGCTGAGGATGGAACTCAGAATGAAACTGCCATCAGCCTGCCCCCAGCCCTGACCCTGACCCTGAGGCAGGCTGGAGAGGGGCGTGAGGGGGCCCTGCCATACCCGCCCACCTCGGTCCAGCGCGGCCCTGCCGGAGCAGCAGCCGGGGCGCACCGTCGCCGGCCCTGCTGGAGTTTGCTGTGGGCACGAGGCGCAGGCGCCCTTCCAAAGCACATACTCACTGAATGTTTACAGACTGGCTGTCCTGGCAGGGCTTTCAACTGCACATGTTTTTTATACTTTCTTTTTTTTTTTTTAATATTTTTTACAAAAAAAAGATTTTATACAAGCAATATATATATGGATTTCTATAATCACTTGATGTGATACAGTATAAATATGCTATGGTTTGTTTGTTACGAACAGATATCCAGCAGTTATGGCCGTTGTGTGTAACTCCTAAGTACTGTAGTCTCTGGGTGTTGGGGGTGGCCGGGGCGGGGGTGGGGTGCATTTCCATCCTGGTAAACCCTTCATAGTACTCAGTCCTGTATCGCTCAGTAAACGCTACTCTTACTTACTCAGCTGCCTCTTGTGGTGTCTGCCTAGGGGGTGGGATGCAACGCGTGCTCTGTGGGCCTCCTCACGTGCTGCGTCAGAGAATGTTCAGAGCATCTGCTGTAGGCTCTTGGTTTTCACAACAGCGCTCCCAGGTGCCTCTATGCCCATTTTACAGATGAGAAAATCAAGGCTCAGAAAAGTTAAAGAAATCTTCAGTCCTTCTTTCATTTGTTCACTCCACAGATGTTTATTGAGTGCCTGCCAGGGGTGTGCTACAAGGCTCTGTGTGGGGAATAAAACAGGCCAAGGCCCCATGCTCATGGAGCTTACAGTCATGAGCTTAAATCCTGTGCTTGCTCTACACAGTTCATCTTTACAACAGCCTTGCCAGGGAGCAATAATTGTCCCCAATTCACAGATGAGGAATTAGAGGCCCAGGGAGATTAAACTTGCAGCTACTACCTATTGACTTACTGTGTGACAAGCATATATAGTCTCATTTACTTCTCCCAACAGAGAATTTAACTGAGGCTCAGAGAGGGTAAGTGATTTATCCAAGGTCACCCAGCCATCATAGGGCAGAGCAGGTGTCTGAACTCTGCCTCCAAAGACCCATGCCTCTCTCCACTTGTCACTGGTTGATTATCCCTGTGGTTGAATATGTTGCCTGATTAGAACAGGAATTCTGTGAGGCTACAGGTATAGGTTTAGTTTCTGGGAGGGTTAGATGGAATTCCTGGCTGTGTCATGATCACGGAGTGAACCAGTGATCCAGGTAAATGTGTACTGACCCGGCAGAGAGGCTGTGGATGACCAGCCACGCCCTCAACTGCACAGCTGAATTCCTGACCGCAAGAGCAAGAGCAGCTTGTGTGATGAGCTGTGACTGCCGTCTACGTAGGATCCGACAGTTCCCAAGGCACTTGCATGCATGCTATCACTTGATATTACAGTTCTGTGAGGTAGGTGTGGTAGGTGTTTTTCTCCACTGTATAGCTGTGCCATCTTAGACTTGGGAAGATTCGGGTTCTCCTAGCTAGGAAGAGGCAGGACTAGGAGTGGAGCCCTGCCTCCCTGCCTTCTGATGGTGTGTGCTTGCTCTCTCCCCCATCGCTGGGGCCAAATAACTCTTTGTTGAGGCTTCATGTCAAGAACAGCAGTGACCTGGTGTTGCTTCCCAAATCTAGAACAAGGCCTTCTGGGATGGATGGAAGCTGAGGAAAGGTCATTCATATACCTGTGGCCCCTCACTTACCCACCTCAGATCCCTTCCCCCCAGCTGGGTGTGGATGCCCTGAGCCTGCTTTAGAAGCAGAGTCCCGTCAGCGTACCGCCGGCTGGGACAGCACATGGCAAACCCTCAGCAATAATCCTTTGACATTTTTAAGATGGTAGAAAAATGAACATGTGGACTTAAAATGTGCAAATGAAATTGAACAAGGACCCCTCCCATGACCCGGCAGACGTTGCTGCAGGACTGCCGCCTGCCCCTGGCCGTGGTTCCCCTGGTCCTGGTCTGTGTGCCACGAGCCCGTACCTCCAGAATAGAGCCCTCCTTGGCATTTCTTCTGCATCAGGGCCACTGCCTCTTCATGTGAGTAGCCAGAAGTCATGTCACAGAGCTGATGTTTGTGTGTTTTCTGTGTGCCTGCCACTGTACATGTGTTACTGCGGCCAGTTCATAAGACCCTGCTGGGAGACGGTTGCCCTGTCACCATGTTACAGATGAGAAAACTGAGGCACAGGGAAATAAATGCCTTGCCCTAGGTGACAGTCCTGTTGGGTGGCAGTTGGGATGTTCTTCTGGTCTAACTCCAAGTGTACAAAGACTGGGCTGGGCCTCATTCTGAGGGGAAATGTCCGTGTTTGTGGTGTGACCTTGTTGCCAGGAGAACTTGCACAGGGACCAGAAGAAATGACACCTACTGAGAATCCCCCACTTTCAGACCCCATCACCAAGCATAGGTACAAAAGACATACTTTAAAGACAAATAGGTTCATGATCCAATCTCCTACTGACAAGCCATGAGCTTCCCTTTTCTTAACTGTTAAATGGGAACTGTAATAACCCAAGTCTTTTTTATGGGGTTGTTGTCAGGTCAAAGGAGGAATGCATATAGAAGTGTTTTGTGAAACAAAGTTCCATAGAATTTTAATTATCTAGATCTTGCCCTCTGTTAGCCTGGATAATTGTTGATACTTATCTCAGTATAAATTATTTGAATATTTCTTATTCTTTAAAGGTGGCTGCAGAGTTTGTGTTCTGGCTATGTGTCTGGTTCCATGGTGATGAATGCCTGGGATCCGAGACTCCTGGGTTCACTTGGCTACCTAATGGCCGCAGCCACCTGCGTTGGGCGCATCCTCACCTCACCTCCCCGGGCCTCCTTATGCCTTCCTTCCAGGTGGCCATAAACAAAACCTGTACCACCTCTGCCCAGGGCTGCTCTGAAAATCAATTGTGCAACTTGAGAAGGACAAGACCCATTAGCAATCAGATGGGTAGAAACTTAAATGTGTTGTTCAGGATGTGGATTAAAGGAAATTTACATACACTGCCAGTGGGAAATTGGTGTGACTACTGTGTAAAGCAATTAAGCAATAACCAGTGACACTAAGCTAAACATCCTTTGACCTGCAATTTCCCTCTTAAGTATATACCTTGGAGGAACTCTAGCAAAGGGGCACAAGGAAATGAACAAGAATGTTCACTGAAGCTTTGTAATAAAGAGAAACTGGGAACAACCTAAATACCTATGAACAGAAGAGCAATAAACAAATTGTGTTTTCATATAATCAAATGTTATTCATCAGTTAAAAAGAAGGAACCAGAGCTACAATTATCAGTGTTAGACAGGGGAGCAAGTTGCAGAAGGATATAGGCAGTATGCCATTTATGTAATCTTTCTAAACAGGCAAACTCTATTTCATTGTTTATGGGTACACACAGATCTGGGTAGTAGAGGTATAAAAGCATAGGAATACTATAAATATAGAAATCAGTGCTATGGAATGCTCCTGGGGGTGAGGAAGACGGGCTGGGGGTGGCATCTGCGAGGATAAGGACACTGGGTTTCAACTATTTGTGTAACATTTCACTTATATTTAAAAATCTGAATCAAATGTAGAATAACATTAGAATTTGTCAGAGGTGGGTGATGTGCACACAGACCTTGGTTATATTCTTCTTCACACTTTGTATGCTTGGTATATTTCATAATAAAAGAGAACAAGCCACAACACAAAGAGAAGATTTTGGTTTTCCTTTCTTTCCTTAGCAAATTCAGGAAATAAAAACAAAATCTGAAATTACAATGGAGCTGCAGCCATGCTCTTTGAACTGATGCAAATTTAATTATATGCCTAGAGGGAGAGAGAGATCATTCAAAGGGTGTGATTTATTTAGCTGGCTCTTGCAATGAGTAAGCCCTGGGTGCCTGGGGGAGCGAGGGCACCTTGGGAGTGTCGATCTGCTCATTTCAGGGAATCCTGGTTCCTGCTCTCTACAGAGTGGGCTATTGAAAGTATGTTCAAGGTTAATTCAGACTGTATCTCATTACATACTGACTTCTCAACCCAATACAAAATGCAATCCACTGCACCTTTAAACTAAAGCTAGTAGCAAAGCAAAGGGGGACATGAAACCCCCCTTTTAAAGACTGGTTTTAAAGACATGAAACCAGTTTTTACAGGTATCTTATGCATGTCCTATTGCTGCCACAGCAAATTACCATAGATTTAAGGGTTAAAAAACAACACAAATTTTAATATCTTAGAGTCCTGGAGATCAGAAGTCCAAAATTGGTTTCACTGGGTTAAAATCAAGGTATCAGCAAGCCTGCATTCATTTTGCAAGCTCTCAGGAAGAACGTTTTGGTGCTTTTTCCAGTTTACAGAGGCTGCCCTCCTTTCCTGGCCCCTTCCATCCTCAAAGCCAGCAAGGGCTGGTTGAGTCTTTCTCTCTTCACATCATTCTGACACTGACTCTTCTGCCTTCTCCCTTCCATCTTTTAAGGACCCTTGTGATTATACTGGACTGCCTGGATAATACAAGATAATCTTACTTTACAATCAACTGATTAGCAACTTTAATTCCATCTGCAACCTTAATTCCCCTTTACCATGTGACATAACGTGTTCACAGGTTCCATCTTTAGGAGGCCATTATTCTGCCTACCATAACAGGAATTTAAAAGTTGGATGTTCTTAACTGCGGTCTTCCTCACTCTCTGGCAAGATGGGCTGTTTTTCATGTAAGCGCTATGAGGATGGAGTCTCTACATGGGGCACCCCAATGCCTGGCACAGTGCTTGGCACATAATATATGGTCTACACACACAAAACAAAGACACACAATACACACAGACACTCATATAAACTCACAGATATGTGATACAATAGAGGTACAGACACAGTTACATATACAACACACAGATACACAGACACACACATTTATTCATAAAAGATGCGGCTAAGCATAAAGTGATAACATTGATGTCTGTCTTCTTACTCCTTTATATTACATTTCTATGACTTTGAAATGAGCTTGTTCTCTATATTAGCAAACTGTCTTTCTTTGGGGAGGGTTAGATTATGGTTAATGAGTAAGTTAATTAAGCTGGGCATACTGCTTTGGTTTAAAAACTAAGTATTATGAGAGACTGAATTTCTTATTTGGCTTCTAAACTGGCTTTGTAGGTGATTCCTAAAGAAATGCTTCCTAATGGTTTGGGCCATTTGCAATGAAGTTAACAGTTAAGCATCCACCTGTACTGCTCTGAAGGACAGTATTCACCAGGGTGGACTGTACTGGGCACCTGTTGTGCTCCATTTAAAACCCTCTGACTCCAGTTCTATCATATGACCAGCTCTGAGTGCTGAACAGCTTCACACAGGTGCAAAATGATGGTGCTTCCCCCACAGGTGCATGCCTTGTACCTCCTACTTCCTGTCTTGGGGGACATCCATGGCCACCCTTTGGCACTCACACACATGCAACCTGGATATTCAGGGGAATCAATGCATGTAGGAACTCCATAGACTAATTGTGGGGAGAGGACAATGGGTAAATGCTTTGCCCTTTTATGCTCCAGGTGGAGAGTTCTGTTTCCTAAGTTTCCTCAAAAGGTCTTGCAGGATTAAGCAAGACCTGTGGGAGTGACCTGTAGAGATGACCCAACTCAATAACGCATCTTGTATTGGTTCTCTGTCCTTCTCTGTTTCCCTGCCCTGCTCCCTGGGATTGCTTCCTAACTAAACCACCTGAACACAAGCATTTGTCCTAGGTGCTGCTTATGAGAGAATCTGGGTGAAAGCAGTTGGTTCAGAAGTAGTCCTAGAAATCAGATGGATATTTGGAACTGAGTCACATGGAGGTCAGATGGCAGTGGTAGTAGGTGGGGTGGGGTTAATCCCTGGCCCAGTGCAGCATCTCAGTTACTTAGACCTTCTCTTATGCAGACTGGGATGTAATTCAGGTGAAAGGTGAAGCAGTACCTGTGGCACCTGAATGGTGTGGGGTAAGTTATAAAGCTTGAGGGATTGCCTTTTGTTAATTGTTTTGGAAGCCTTGAAATAAGAAAATGGAAAACTTAGCTCAGCCAACATAAACTCAAGACATGCTGTGTGAAGTTGCCCACACAACTTACCGTCACACAACTCAGTGAACACTTCCAGAATGCATTTCTGTCAGGATTTAAGAAGACATTTGTCTCTTCCAATCTCAGGACACTGTACTGAGGAGGAGGCCCAGAATTTAATTGTAGGGGTGGCAGACAGTAAGGAGAATGAATGTGCACCCTTGAAAATTTTTCTGTATCAAAGTCAGGGCCCTAAATGGGAAAAATGTAGGATCTTGACACCTGAAAGGGGGATATCTGGGTAAAAACCCAATGTCTTGAGACCCTAGAATCCCTTGAACTGTCTGGACTGGCAGAAGCAGCTCCCTACCCCTTACTAAAGGGGGGCATCTTCCCCTTGCTTGGAGATCCTGCAAAGATTACTCTCAAAGCAGGTACCCTGCAGCATGCTTATCCTCAAAAATCCAACTCTGCCACCAGGCAGGTAAACAGGGTCACGTCCTAGAACAGCCTGAGTAGGGGAAATACAGTCCCTGCTCCAGAAGTAAATCACCTTCTTGCAGAAGAAACTGCAGGACTTGCTGCTATGGATTAGCAGGCACCAGGGGAAGAAGACATATGGGAATGGCTGGGTCTTGAGGGTGTTGAGCCAAAGGGGCCCAGAATAAGCTTGGAAGGGGAGAATTTTTTACATAAGCATACTCACCTGTGACCCACAGCATGGCTGCCTGGAATGATCTTACTACACTGCAGGTGTTGCTCCTCAAAGCTTACACAGGCTATGACCCAGCAGTAAATAAGGTGGAAGTGTTCAAACTGCCTTGGCAGAGAATTCAGGAAGGGGTCTAAAGATCCAGGGAGGAGGCCATGTTCAAATGGATTTGTTATGTGAGCCTGGAGGCCCCTTCTCTTTACTGTGCTCCTCGGGATGGCCAGAGGAGTATTTGCTAAGGCAGAGATGAGGTACAAGAAGGGGGCCACTAGCATCCTGGAGAAGCTCTGAACTGGATGCTTCTGCAGGAGGGGATGCTGCCGTAGGACTGGGAGCTCCCTAGTATCAGTGAGGATTATGGAATTCCAGAAGGATAGAAGCCAGGTGAAGGTAATGATTGGCATGGACAGCAAGACCCTCCTCCACTTTCTAGATCAAGTCATCTCACAGACCCAGCTTAGGCCACTAATCAAAGAGTAGGCTGGGCCCCCTTGAAAAAAAACCCTGCATTACCATCACACAACTCAGTGAACACTTTCTAGATCCTTCCCTAAAGGGTAACCACACAGGGGGAAAAGGGGGATTTTCATATCTCTTGAGGACCCAGCATCCCTATTAAAACTAGGGGTCTGAGATGACACTGCTACCAGGGCATCTGAAGCCCTATCATGCTCCTCTGGCTGGAGATGGGCTTATGGAGGCCAGGCGCTGCAAGTGTTCTGGCCCAAGTCTGCCCCTCGGTGTGTTTAATGGCCCCACAGACCCTCTCTGTAGCTCGTTCCCCAGCCCCTGACTGATAAGAGGGTTTGATAGGAAAAGCCGAGTGAAGTGCTTGAAACTATCCCACCTGCTCCCAAGTTAGTAAGTCAGAAATGATGCTACATCCTAAGAGCAATTACAGAAAACAGTGCCACCATCAAAGACTTAGAGGACGCAAGAGGTGGCAATCCCTATCAGCTCCCTGTTGCATTCACTCGTTTGGTCCCTGTGACAATCAGATGGATTGTGGTGGATGATGGTGAAGTACTGTGAACTTAACCCTGTGGTATTCCCATTGCTGCTGCTGTATTTGATGTGTGTGCGTTACTATAATGGATAATATAGCCTCTGGCATTTGATAAGCAGCTATTAATTGGTAAATTCATTCTTCTCAATTCCTATCATAAGGAGAATCAAAACCAGCTCACTTTTACATGAGAAAAGCAGAAGTGCCCATTCCCTGTCTAGCCTATAGGGCTATATTAACTCCCCTGCTCCCCAACAACTTCATCCAAGAGCTTTGATCTCCTTGCCATTCCCAGGAATCCATCTGCTTCCATTATACTGGTGGCATGGTGCTAATAGGTGCAGAACAGAAAGTGGCCAGTACTTGAGATGCCCTAGTAAGGTACATGGACATCAGATGATAGGAAAGAAACCCCATGAGGATCAGGGACCTTTCACATAGATGGAGTTTTAGAGTGGTCTTCTGAAGCATCCCCTTCAAGGTAAAGGACAGGTAATTGCAGCTTGCCTCCCACCACTGAAGGAGGCACAGGGCCTCCTTGAATTTTGGAGACAATATGTATATCTCACTTAGGAAGATTGCTCTAACCCATTTCTCAGTTTCTTGGCAAGCCACCAGTCTTGAGTGGGGCCTGGGGCAACAAAGTGCTTGGCAGCAGATCCATGCTGCAGCATGAACGGCCCTGCTATCTGTACCATGTGACCCTGTGCCCTGCCACCATATCACCTGGCAGGCCCAGAGATGCTAGAAGTATTCATAGTACATAAGGAGCTGACTATTCTGAATATACAACTCATGACAAATTAAAACCCAACTTTATATGTTATCTCCCTTTGAAATAATCCAATGAGGGTCATCTTTCTTTGTCTCAGATTAAAATTCCAGCAGTTCCAGAAACTTTTCTGCTCACTCTCAGGTAAGGGTAAACCCTGCACCAGTCTAAGTCTCAATTTGTTAATTAGAAATTCCAGTCTAAGAGACTGAAAACCCCAAACTTCGTATGTTCAAATCTCCCTTCTCCAGCGTAGGCCTGCTCAGGTTGACCGCCTACAGCCCGGAGGGAGAACAAGGTGCCTCTTCTCAATTTCCCTGGCCTCTCTTCTGCCGTCCCCCACCCCAAGCTGACAGGCCAGTGTCTGGTCCCTTCCAGGGATGGAGTGGAAGGTGGGAGCACTGGTAAGTGGGTAGGAATGGCCAAATGACCTTGCACTGTTGGGTCTAAGCTAGCTTTGAACATGCTGGTCCTGGCAAATGTTTAAAGCTGATTCTTTCTTTCATAGGCTCTTTTCTGGGTTCTTCTGAGGTTTCTGTCTTCAGTGACCTCTCTCCTGCGTGTCCCTCTACCTGGGCAGATACAGCTGCAGCCAGAGCTTTCCTCAGGCCCTGGAGACTGTCTCTCTCCTCCAGCTTCATTCTGGAACATCCCAGCATCCTCTAGATGGCTTTACCGCACAGACCCATGCCAGCCCACACCAACCCCTGCTGGCTTGGGAAGCTCTTGGTCATCCCTGCCCAGAGACACTCTGCGCACACAGGCCTGGCCCCATGTAAGTGCACCTCCAAGGGGCCCCCGAGGCAGCCCTCCTCCTAGCTTGGCTTAAGGGAAAGGAGGGAGCTGTCCATCCCTCCCACCTGGCAGAGGGCAAGGATGTGGTACCATCACAGTTCCCTCCAAACAAATGGCTCTACACATGCTTTTCCCAACTCTCCATGTCTGGAGCTCTTTATATACCCTCAGCTGGATAAGGATCCAGTCGTTTTGGAATTGGTTCTTTAAAATTTGTTAAGTCTCCACCTGGGGGTGTGGCTTCACCTCTATTATGTTTTGGTATGTCCATCAAAACTTTAATTTTAGTTTCCTGATACACTATTTTCTGAGTTAAAGTGCAGGTCACGATTTTTGAGGTTCACAGACTCACAGCTGTAAAAAAAAAAAATTGCCACATGATTCCCGCAGACAGTATCGCTCCCCGATGAACCAAAGGATGGATATAAATTTTTATTGAGTCTCTACCATATGCTGGGCCATTGAGAGGCAGGTGTTATAACATTAAATCCCATTTTATGATGAAGAGACCGAGGCACATAGCACCCCTGGATTCATCTGAGCAACACTTACATGAGCCAGGCTGGAAGATAAATATGGCACTGAGGAAATCCTTGCTTTTAGGGAGATCACAGTGCCTTGGGGAGGGAAAGAGGGGTAGGTCTAGGACAATAAGGAGAGGTTTCTACCTTGGGTCCAGTCTGAGTTCTTCCCTTCTGAAAGAAAATAAAACCCCATCTTGGCTGGGCCAACACTACAATTTGGTGGCCATCTCATCATTTTGCTGACAGTGCAGGAACTACCGACCTAAGCCGTCGTACAGTTGTCTCTCTTCGGTGAGGCTGCCCTGCTGTGGTGGCCACGTCTGCAGGGAGGCTTTCTAATTGGTGCCAATTACAGTCACTCAACCCAGCTCCTACCGTCCTTCCTGTGGGAAGGAACCCTGATGAATCAGCCACAGGCCTGACAACAGATTCGAGCTCCTGAATCCCTCCCTTCCAGCCCTGTTTACTGTGGTATTTATAGCCGAAATGTGAAGGGGATTATTATTCTCTTTCCTCTTCTTTCTTTGCTTGCAATAAAGACTCAGTCCACCCATGTATTAAGCCAGATTTGCATAACATGGCCTGGGAAGAAAGCTCCTCAGGGCCCAGGGGTGCGCTTCTGAACTCTGTCTTTATACAGGGTTTCTGAAAAAAGCTCTGTTCCTCTGTGAAGGCACTTGGGAGACCAGGAGAGACTTCCCTCAAATGCATTCCCTTCAAGTGGCTGAACCTTTGCATTTCTAAAGCAGCTCGCCACCTGAAGCTCTGTAGATACGCCTTCCCTCATTAGAAGGGGAGAGCAAAGTCACCCCTGTGGGTCTCATGGAATAAGCTCCAGTGAAACATCCACCTTCTCAAGGAACTGAATTTCAGGGCCTCACTCTGCACAAGATGGTGGAAGTACAGGCCCCTGCACTTGGCCTCTGTCCCTGATGGGGCTCCCCACCAGGGAGCAGATGCCCCATGTGGGTCTCCTGGAGTCCAGTCCCTATCCCTTCCACAGACTGGACTGCTGTTCTTTAATTAAGCCTTGCAAAAAAAGGTTTCTTCAAATCATAAACTATAGGTAAATCATGAGTGGGTTTTACTAAATTAGCTGCATAAATACAAAAACTCTTCACAAGTATACACATAGGTGTGGAGTTCATTTTGCTCCTCCTCCCCAGGAACTAGTATTAGTGTTGTCGGGCAGCTGTATCGGAGGAGGTCTCTCCCTGTGCAGTAGGTGAAACCTCAACCTGGATGGGGGAGGGCTTTTGACTCTGAAGGAGAAAGAATTCTCAAGCAGGTCGGATGAGCGTAGGTAAGGAAGGAATTCATTAAAGCAAAAGTGGTAGTGGATGGCAGCAACTATGCAGGCAGCAGAGGGAGGAAAGGGAAGCTTATTGACCTCCTGCTCAGCGTAGGGCAAATCCCTTGCCAACTCCTGAAGTCAGGGTCACCTGGTGTTCAGTGTCTGCTTGAGTCTGCACAGCATGGGAACTAAGTCCCTACCACTCCAGGCTGTGGGGAAGCTGCAGAGCACTGGATGGAGTGAGATTATGTTCTGAGAACTTCCCAAGGCAATGAAAGGAGATTTTTGGGCAGGCTGCTACAGAGCATGATAACACAGTGGCAGTCCTGTCCAGGTCACCCAGGTGATGGGAACTTGCAGACCCAAGCCAGAGATCTCAGTAGCCCTTCCCTACTTGTGTGAAGGAGTATGTAGAGAGTGAAGACTTGTGCTTAGACCTAGAAAATTGAATGAAATAGCACAGTAACAAAGACGCTGCTGGGAAAAGGGGTTCTTACTAACCTCCTGACAGGCTTGGAAGAGTGCAGTGACAAAACGCAGTAAGTTGAGCAGCAACAAGTCTTCATTTAAGACAAAGTACACACTCGAAGAAAGGGAAGTGTGGGTGACCTCAGGAGGCGGGAGTGTGGGCAGCCTCAGAGAGGAGGCCCACTTAAGGGCTTAAGATTCTGTCTTTTAAGGCTTTCAAGAAAGGGGCAAACGGCAAAGGGTGGGGGGCGGGGTTGACATAGGCTTGACATGTAGTCTATTTTCAGTGAGAGACATTGTGCCATCATCCACAGTTTGTCCTCTAGATATTCTGTAAGATAAACTTAACACAAGGAATTTCTTGACCCTGTTCTCCAAAATAGTGGTTACCCTCAAGAAGTGGGGATATATCATTTAGGACTACTTGTCCTGCCTTAAGATAGGGTAGGTTATTGACTGATTACCATAAAATATGTTAGGAGTCTTACCTTCTAACTGTCTGGTTTTTAAAAATGGAATCTTAGCTGTAAGATGAGTCCCTCCAGTTCTTACTATACTATTTATACCTTGGGAATTTTCATCACAGGCAGGAAAAACTAATCATGATAATTGTCCCATGTCCATACCCTATCTCACTAAGTAGTCTAGCTAGGCAAGCAGGGCTAAACCAAGTCATTCCTGGTCACCTTCATCGTCTTTACTGACACAGTTCCTTGATAAACACAGAAATGTTGAAAATGACCTCTGATTGAGAGAATGAAAAGACAAGCCACAGACTGGGAGAGAATATTTGCAAAGCACATCTCTGAGAAAGGACTTGTATCCAAAATATACAAAGAAGTTGTAAAACTCAACAATAAGAAAACAAACAACCCAATTACAAAATGGGCAGAAGATCTGAACTAACACCCCATCGAAGATTTACAGATGGCAAATAAACATATGAAAAGATGTTCAACATCTTTATGTCGTTAGGCAGTACAAATTAAAACAACAATGAGATACCACTACAACCTATTAGAATGGACAAAATCCAAAACACTGGCCACACCAAACCTTGGACACGTTATGGAGCAACAAGAAGTCTCATTCACCTAGGGTGGGAATGCAAAATGGTATAGCCTCTTTGGAAGATAGTTTGGCGATTTCTTACAAAGCTAGACATATTCTTACTATACGGCAATTGCATTCCTTTGTATTTACCCAAATGAATTGAAACGTATGTCCATCCAAAAGTTTATAGCAGCCTTTTCATAACTGCCCCAAATTGAAAGCAACTGAGAGATCCTTCAATAGGTGAATGAATGAATAAACTGTGGTTTATCCAGACAGTGGAGTATTATTTAGCAATAAAAAGAAAGGGGCTATCAATTCATGAGAAAACATGGAGAAAACCTAACCTATATTACTAAGTGAAAGAAGCCAGTGTATAAAAGGCTACAGAGTATATGGTTTCAGTTATATGACATTCTGGAAAAGGCAAAAGTATAGAGAAAGTTAAAAGTTCAGCAGTCACCAGGGGCTCAGGGTGTGGGGGGATTGATAAATAAGGGAGCACAGGGATTATTAGGTTGGTGAACTATTCTGTGTGATGCTGTAATGATGGATAATGACGTAAATATGATGTTATACATTTGTCAAAACCCATAGTGCTGTACAACACAAAGAGTGAAACCTAACGTAAACTTCAGGAATGGACTTTAATGAATAATATTGCAATAAATGTACCACACTAATGCAAGTTATTAATGATGGGGAAACTGTCAGGGACAGGGTGCAGTACTGGGGAGAGGAGTATATGGGAACTCTGTATTTTCAGATCAGTTTTTCTGCAAACCTGAAACTGCTCTGAAAAATAAAGTCTATTAATTTTTTTAGAAGTCTATAATCCCATCTTTTTTTAAAATTACATAAAGTAAGAACTAGACATTCCAGACCATTTCATCCCCTGACTCCACACATCCCTAATAAATAAGGTAACCATTGTTTATGATTTGGTGTGCATGCTTCTTGAGTTTTTCTTTACATTTCTACCAACATACCTATAGCATCCCATTAAAAAATTAAAGATGAAATCATGTTTTACGTATTAGTCTGCAACTTGCTTACTTCATTTATATGATGGACCCCTTTCCAGGCTGCACATGTAGATCTAAGTCTTTCTTGGAAGCCATGGCTGTTTACCATCCCATGGGCACTAACAGTGGGTGTTAAGCAATTTGCTAAAGAAGATTCACAAGATCCAAACTGACAATGCCGGCAAATCTATGGTTATCTCAGGAGAAGCACTGAGAGCATTAAACTAAGACAGCAAAGGCCCCAGAGAGGCCAGGTATAAATTCCAATCGTCCTCCTTGTGTAAGAGTCATACCAAGCCCACTTTCTCTCCAGGGTCACAGATGTGTCACAGAACACCTCAGAACCATAGGAAGCCCATAATGGGGTTTCCACCAGGGCTTCTTATACCCCTGCTGGTCACATAGGCGTATTTCTTGCTGTGTTACCAGTCCCATCAGGAGACATCTCCAGGGGCTCAGTAAACCAGGTACAAATCATCAATTTCACTATTTTCAATAAACAGTGCTGAACAACAAAAACAAACAAACACTAATGGCAAGCTAGTACGAACCACTCCCAAACTCCTCAGACCCACGGTTACAAAACAGCATTATTAATCAGTACATTTAATGCCTTGACTAGAGGTCTGTGTTGTGCACGAATGTCATTTATTTCAGTAAGTCAGCTGATACTAATCCCATGCCTACTGGAATCAGCCCTCACAACACAGCATGGTATGTATAATCATTCCCGCGTTGATGGGTATTGAGGTTATTACTCCCGTGCACACACACAATGCTA
The DNA here is from genome assembly GCF_040802235.1 of Manis javanica. Classification (NCBI taxonomy): domain Eukaryota; kingdom Metazoa; phylum Chordata; class Mammalia; order Pholidota; family Manidae; genus Manis; species Manis javanica. Next base: position 26,302,109 of record NC_133163.1, on the reverse strand, counting down.
TTATTATCAACCAGGCCACACCGAACATCCCCATACATATGTGCCTTCAAGTATTCATGTTTATTTCTGCAGCATACACCCCTCAAGTGAGGATGTTGCCAAATCACGTTCTTTTGCTCTTCGATCTGTCTTTAGTGTCTTCTTTTCTCTGTATTTCAGGAGGACGGGGGACCCACTATGCAGCATTGCTGTGCTCCGAGGCTCACATTCCTGTTAGAGTTCTGCTGTACTCACTACAAATCCCACCAAGTGCGCTCCCTTCCCTCTGCACCTGCTCTGGCACCCCACTGGCTTCTAGCTTTCTGTGTCTTGATTCTCCTACTATCTTCCTTCAAGCCATAAGGAACGCGATTACTTCTTCTGGGGTCAGGGCTCTCTGCACAATGAAAGGGTTTGTTTCTCTCAGCCAGTTCTATTATTTTAAAAGAACAGTGTTACCTGTGGAACAGATACCAACATAACCCACAGACATAAGCCTAAGGAAACAAAAGAAATCTCCTACTTAAGGTGCGGTAACAGATGAATCCCGAACCTTACTGGCTTCATTTAAGAAGAATTCAATTCCTCTCTTTTGTACCCTAACTGGCTGCAGTGGGCAGCTCTCCTCCAGGCCTTGCTCAGTGATGCAAATTCCTTCCATTTCGTGCCTTTCTCCTCCTCTAGGGCTTTAAGCCTCTCCACTCAGCCAACAGATGGAGAGAGAGGGAAGATGACCGCATTGGAGGTTTTATGGCCAAGTTGGAATGTGGAGCAGATTCTGGAGGTTTTAAGATATATCTAAAAAATTCTCTAATAGTCTTTCCCTCAAAGGGGAAGCTTAATTCTCTTCCCCTTAGAGGGTGTGCTGGACTTACTGACTCACTTCTAACAAATAGAATTCAAAAGTGATAGTCAGTTTCAAGACGCAGCTATAGAAAGTCTGCAGCTTTTGACATAGGTGCTGTCAGTCTCTCTCAGCTCTGGGGGAATCCAGGTCCTGAAAGAGCCCGGGCGGCAAGGACCTGGGCAAAGAACTGACACCCTCCCCGAGCCAGGCGAGTGCTCTTGATTGCAGAACCTCCGGTCTCAATCAAATCTTCAGAGACTGCAGCCCCAGCCAACAGGTAAGCTGCAACCCTGTGAGAAACGCTGAACCAGAACCACCCATGAAGGCGCTTCTGGGTTCCGGACTCTCAGAAACTGTGAGATAATTATTAGTTGTTTCGACCTGTTAACTTTTGGGATCATTTATTACACAGCAGCAAATAAGCAATACCCTTTTTTCTGCCTGCATCTTATTGGCCAGAATTCAGTCACATGGTCACACCTAACTGCAAGAGAGGCTGGGAAATATAGTCTCGCTGTGTTCCCAGGCGGAAAGGAAAATGGGTTTGTTGAACAGCTAACCTGCGTGTGCTACTCTGGGGATTCCTCTCCCACTGGCAGAAACAGGTCAGTTTCATCAGCTGACATAAGATCCTGAACGTAAGAGCCAACGGTCTCGCTTTGGGCTCCTTGTTGCCTGTTTTATGTGCACTACAATAGCCTTGGTATCTGGAAGGAAGTAAGGAATGCTAAACCCAAATTTACATTTTATTTCATATATTTTAGTTATAGTAACAACAATTCTAGTTGTTTTGTCAATTATTTTCTTAAAGGTTCTCCCAAACTCTTTACCAAAAACCTATATTGTATGTGATCACAGTGTTGCAGGGGAAAATATGTATTTGGATGCAATGAAAACACCTATGAAGAAATATACCAAAAAAGCACACGAGGTTATTCCTGCACGGTGAGCTGACAGTGGCTTTCACTCATTTTGCATGCATGCATATGGATTTGTATTTTTCAATTTTTCTAAAATGAAGTTATGTGTATTATTATATCATCAAAAATATATTATAAAAATAATATAAATAATAATTATTATTAAAAAACAATGCCTTTGACAAGTTGGTGCTAGCTACACAAAATGAGCAGGCAGGGAAGGACCAGTTGAGAAGCACCTGTTCTGTTCGGGTTGAGCCTGGACAACGCTTGACCTCTAGGGATCCCTCTCCGGGCTTGTTGGTTCCCCTGCCTCAGGGGACTGGCTTCCCAGAGTGAATGAACCTTTGATCCAGTGCAGGGAGAATCGCTGTCATGCTTGACGGGGTCAGATCATTCTCTCTGCCTAAACTTTTCCCCCTTCAAGAGTGGAAAACATTTGCTAGGAAGAGCTTTTCCCTAGCAACACCACACCTCCATTTCACAGCACCCCACTCAGCAACAAGTCTTCATGTCAGTTTATCAGAATCACATTAAGAGCTGGCTTCCTCTGAGCCATATGCACCCTCAGGTACCTGCTTCTTCCCCCTCTTGTCTGGAAGACTCTGGGCTCTGTATCACAGATACAGGCTGCGGGTAAGAGCACAGGTCTTGGGGTTCGAACCCTGACACACACACACACACACACACACACACACACACACATACAACTGTGATTTTGAGCAAGTCACTTAACCATTTAGCCTTAGTCTCTTCATTTGTAAATGGTGCTAAAACCCTTTATAACTGATGTTGTGCCTTTAAAGCATTTAGAACAACACAGTCCACCTAGTAAACACAGTGCAAGTGTTATAATCAGGGGTCATGAATTAGGCAGTGTCTCTGTCCTCATGGAGCTTACAGCTTAGTGGGAAAAGACAGACATGAAATGCACAATTAGAAATGAAATGAGTGATTTAAAAAGGTGGGGATGTAGTTCAATTCAGTGATCTAGGAGGGAGGATTTACCTGTTGACCCTTCAGATGAAGAAACTGGTGCTCAGGAAAATTAAGTACTTTCTTTAGGTCACACTTGGCTCAGTAGTGGAGCTGGGATTCAAACCTCATCTGTCTCACTCCAAGCCCATTCACTCAGGGCTGCACTGTGATTTTCCTGGGCCCTAGGCACTTTGCCTTCCTCCATTGAAAAATATATTAAAATCATATTTTTAAAAAGTGTCATGGGCCCCAGGGACTATTCATGCTGCTTCTCATAGGAAGCTGAATATGATATCATTCTGGCCCCCAAGGAGGCCAGTAGAAGAGATATAAAAACAATATTATATTAGTAAGAGTAATTCTAGTTTAGACATATTAAGTGCTTGTTTGTCTCATTTACATCTCTCAGTAACTTAAGAATTAGTAACCAATATTATTTTCACTTGGCCGCATGGAAACTGAGGCCCCGAGAGCTGACACTGCTCACTCACAGTGATGAGCTTGTGGGAGACGGGGCAGCAGCAATCACGCTGACGGGGCTGGGCACCCTGAGGTCTGCGGGAGACTTCATTTTTGACCATTGTCTCTCTACTCAGCACCCAGATGTCCCCAACTGCCAGGAAGGAGGCCTCCTCCCTTTCCTCCCTCCAGCTTCCCTCCCCCCTGCACTCCAAGGAGGCTGGGCTTAAGCACGCCTGGAAGAGGTCAGAAACATGGTCCAAGCTGTGAGTGCGACCACAGTGCACCTGAGCGAGGGGGAACCACACACACTGGACGTCCATGGACAGGACTGGGCCGGGACCTCAGGGTGGGAAACTCTCCTGGTCGCACCTGGGAGCCAGTAAGGGCCACCTGAATAGAAGAGAATGCCAGAGACTTATGGTTCTAGTTTACAAGACTTCCCTTGAATGCATTCTGTTGATTTTTGCCATAGCCCTTGTTAAGATTGGTAAAACAGCTAATACTATACATTATTGCATGATTTAACCCTTATTTAAATCCTGCCATGGCTGCTGGTGGCCTTCCCCGGTGTGGCATGCAGAGCCCTCCTCCCGGCTCCCTTCTGCCCTGGCTCCTCTCATCCTGGGCTCCTGCCGGGCTGCTTCCCCCAAAACTGGTCCAGCATTTTCACCTTGGCCGGACATTAGAATGCCCAGAGTTATGAGACTTGCCAAAGGCCACACAATTAGAAAGTGGTGGCATTGATTCAAAACTGCATTTGTCTCCCTCCAAAGCACACGTCAAAGAGAAATTCCCATAGGGGATCCGTGGCGGCCCACCTAGTCGTGTGAATGAAGCAAGTGCTGCTTATGATCCAGGCAGCACAGTGCCCCTCCCTTCACCTGGTGAGCACCTGTGTCTAATTTAAGACCCAGTTCAAGCACCACTGCACTTTCGGTGGGTTTTTCTGGTCTGAAGCTCATTCATCAATGATGAAGGGTGTCGCAGAGTAGGGATGCTACGTTTTTCTTTGGGAAGAGATTGGTCACACCTGAAGACAAAGAAAGGGTTACGGAGGCTTTGCATCTGAGAGGGCAGGCATGCCCATGGCTGCCGCCTGAATTCCCACCGCTGCAGCACCTCTGTCAGGGGTAAAAGGATGGTATGCTGGTGTGGCAGCAGGAAGTGGTAACTCCTTAAAACTTGTCACTCCTTCACACCTTTGATGTGACTCATTTTGATGAAACTCAACGAACTCTGAGCACCTGCTCACCCGGTAAGTCTTTTTTGGTGCCCCTCCCCTCCCCCAAGATTTCAGGAGGCTTAGACCCAAGCTGTAAAGAGACCCAGCAGAGTGACCAGTGGGCCTCAGAGGACACAGCTCCTCCCCAGGCACCTGTCACCATGCCAGTCCCCCTACCCCTGTGTGGTGCAGTGGGGGCTAGCCTTTGGGGGGCTCACAGATGAGCAAGAGACACTTGGGCAAAAGGATGCCATATATATAGCCGTGTGTATGTGTGTGTGTGTACATCTATGGCTGCACATATTTTTGTGGTGGCTCTTTTTAAAAATGGACCACCACATACTGACTGATACCAGTTTCATAAAGCCAAAATATGTGTAAATGTGTACTCATATGTGTTTCTGTATTTAAATCTACATCTCTTTATGTATCTATCCAGAGGATATTAATTAAAATGTTAACTAACAACAATTTCCTCTGGGTTATGGGATATAATGGTTTGATTGATATATTCCTATATCTTCCAATTTTTCTACAATTACCATGCATTAATTGCATGATATGAAGAAAAAGCTCAAAGCCAATTTTTTTTTCAATGGCTGGGATCCCAAGTCTAGGGGCTGCTCCTTGAGTAATGGAGGAGGAGGCCCTTTCTCATTTTTCCTGTCCATCTCCCATCCTTTGGGGATGATTCCAATAGACATCAAACCAGTCTGTCTTCTGACCAGTGTCTTTGCTGCCCTCTGCTGGTCATTTTGGACCTCAGCAAGTCCAATGACCAACCCCTCTTGCGGGTAGTCACTTCTTCAGATTTGCCCTCTGAAGCCCCATTTCCTAGAACTGTCTTCCCCCTGCCCCCTGAGGTTGAGCATCTTTTTAAACTCAGTGAGGTTTGCTCCAGTGTAAGCTTTAAAGCTCTCGTGGAAATGTCATTGTTGTAAAGACCAGAGCCCCTCAGCCTTGATTCCACAGCCAGAGGGCTGGGGTTTCATCTGGCCAGGCTCCGGGGACGCCCACCTGCTGCTTTCTCATGGTTGACCAAAGCAGTATGTGCTTTTGGTCAGCATCATCACTGCCAAAGCCACCAGTACACCTGCAGAAACGCAGGAGGATGGTGATTCTCACGGTCCGAGACTGCTGCTCCATGCTCCCCCAGATCACAATAAGAAGTGGCTGTTTCTAGGGCCCCCAACCAGGGACAATTTGAGATTGTGTGGCTTTAAGCAAATTGTGTCACCTCTCTGTCCCTTCATCTCTAACAGGAATTTTAACCATGGCCACCTGGACTTAAATCCTTAACAAGGTTAACACTTACCAGCTGTTAACTTTGGACACCTTACTTAACAGCTCTGTCTTGGTTTCCTCATCTGCATAATTAGGGGAAAATAGTGCCTGATTCATAGGGCTGTGAGGATGGAATTGATTCATATATGTGAATAATTATGTCAGTGCCTAGAATATAATTATTTCTTAATAAATGTTTATTATTATTACTACTATTACCAGTTACCGAAGCATATTATTAGCTAAATGTCATTCTAAGAATGCATATAGTTAGGAGCAAGGGATTTATTGATAACTCTTTTATGTGTTAGGAACCATTAAGTACAGTTTATTTAACAGTCTCAGCAATGCTTCAGGGATGGTGTTATTATCTTCATTTTACAAACGAAGAAACTAAGATTCAGAGAGGTAAGTAACTCACCCAAAGATCACACAGGTGGGAAATGTGCAACCAGACTTTGTTGTTATTGGTTTGACTCTGGAGCGTCTATTTGGTTGACTGCTGCCTCCTAAGCTTGAATTGTTTTTACTAATATATTTTTCTGAACTACTTTACCCACCTTCCTACTTGGTTATAAGTTAGGGTGATGCCAGTTGCTGTAACAGACAAACCCGAAATCTCCATAGCTTTACACAATAGAACATATTTACTAATATGTATGCAATAACTCACGAGAGCACTGTCATTTGGTGGGCAGAGCCTTCCACATGCTGATTCAAGGACCCAGGCTCCTTCCATCTTGTGTTGTGTTCTCACCTGGGGTTTTGGAGTCCTCTGCATTTGGCTGGTGAGTGAGCAAAGAGCATGGACCAGGCCTGGAAGTGATGCTTATCAACTCTGTCCACATTTCACTAGCTTAAAGCTCAGTCACATGGTCACACCTAACTGCAAGGGAGGCTGGGGAGTGTAGTCTTGCTCTGGGTCCAAGAGGCAGAGGAAATTTGACCTGCAAGCCAGTCTCTGCCACAGCTGGTTCATGTCTTAAACAGCCTAAGGTCTTGGTTTAAATTTTAATTCATCTGCTAAGAAATCTTGACCTGCTGGGTCTGGATTGGGTGCTCCTCTTCTGTACTTCCTCTATGGTGGCATTCGCTGCATAGGATTGCGTGGGATTACAATTACTCATCTGTCCCCCACCCCCTTATGCTGTGGGCTGCATTAGGGCAGAGGCTATGCCCATCTTGGTCACTGCTGGATTCCCAGTTCTTACACAAAGCCTGGCACATGGTAGGTGCTCAATAATTGTTGAGTGGATGATGTCTGGGGCAAATAACTGAGCGGGCAGAGGAAGTGCTTAGGAGTGGTCTCTTGGGCTTTCCCAGGGTGCTGTGCCCACTAAGTTTCAAAACCATGGACAGCTTATCCCGGAACAGGACTGGAAAGCCCTCTGAGGTTGAGATTGGGACACCTTTTTGTAAGAGTGGAACTGAGATGCCACGTGTGGTCACAGGTTGTTTGAGTCTCTGCACCTGCCCCCAGTGAGGACCCGTACACATCTCCTCCTTTGGTCTATCCTGGCACATGTACCAACAGGGCTTGGCTTCAAATTTAGGAAACAAACCATCCCCACAGTGATAAAACAATGTGTTGTATTTATGTGTTTATAGCTTACATCCTATCTGTTTCCCACGGAGCTTTGCAGTAGCTTACAAAATGATCACAGTAAGAGAAAGAAACCTGAATTAACAAAAAACTAGTCAAGGTGATATTAGATTAATGAAAATCTGGTGACTCAGGACATAATGAGTTAAGTGTTCTTTCCTTATAAGCCAAATCTTCATCTGGGGACAGTATTTACCACTTTTTTATACTGATCCCTTTTTGTTTTCTTTCCCCTCACTGTCGCTGGGCGTCTGGCATGCAAGAGGCTTGACCTGGGGCTGAGATTAGGATTGGAGAGAGAACTGTGATGAGCGCATAGCCTCCCTTTTTGGTATTCCGAGGACCTTTCCAGCTCCAGCCCCTCAAGATCATCCCTGATCCTCTCCCCTTGCTACAAATCCCCTTCCACAGGCTGATATAAGATGGAGGTGGTAGCCCCAAACAAAAACACAGTCCTAATGTAATAAGACTGCCCTGACATAGGAGAAACCCAATTTAACAAGACAGAAGGGAATGGTCAGTGTGGTGATGGGGCAAGAATCCTGGCCTGGTGCCTCCTGGCTGGTGGCCTTGGCAGGTCACTTCCTGGTTCCGAGCCTCCATCATCTCATCTATGAAATGAGATAATTGAACCCAGATTCCCTGGGTGGGTATGAGAGCTCGATGGCACAAAATGCCCTCAGAATGGACAGCACGTAGCAGAGGCAAGTGTATCAGGCTACTGTTCTCATGCCAGCTGGGGTTGGGGGACCCTGAACCTGGGGGATGGTGGGGAAGGAGAATGGACTTAAGAGTCACCTGGCTCAGGGTTCTTCCTGGAGAGGAGGCCAGGGTATGTCTCATGGGGCTGCAGGAGAAACTGAGTTTTGGGGGAGGAGAATCACAGTTTCCCCATGGTCTTTTCCCTTTATGAGCATGTAGATTACAGAGACCCTCCAGATCATGTCTGGGATGGGGAGCTGGGAGTCTTGTCTCTGGGCCCAGGCTTCTGGGGGACGGCAGGGCAGGGGGTAGCTTGGAGCCTGGGCTGGAGCAAGCCTGAGCCAGTGAATCCAAGGGAGGGGGGAGATCTGTAAGTCTGAGGAGCTCTGACACCTCAGCAAGATTTGTATTCCATAAGCTTCTTTGACTCACACAGGACAATTCTCTGCAGATTCATAAAAGGGAAGGGAAAAAAAATACCCCTAGGTTCCAAAGGAGCAAATTTGCAGTAAGTTAGAAAAAAGAACCAAAGCCAATCTGAGCTGGAGAAGGGATTTCCCCCGAACTCCCCCTCCACACACACGCTCAGCAGTTGACAAAGATGCTGAGAAAGTGCTGGGAGCTGAGCCGGAGGGGAGGTGGCAGGGGAGGGGCCGCTGGGGACTAGCCTGTATCACCAGCTGACAGCCCACAAGCCCTGCCTCACAGACTTCCCAGCTCTCACCCCTGCGGTGTTTGAAATCAACTTCTCTATCCTGCAGAACAGTGAACCACTGCATGAAAACTACAGAAAAGTTTACCAAGAAAAAAACCCCATAACCTTACCACCCTGTCGCCTCGATCGTTTTCATCTTCCTGGGCTTCCTTCCATCCTGGCCCTCATATCATAGTTCAGTCATAGCCCCGCTGTACTTCCAATACCAGCTTTTTCTTTCTTTCTTAACATTGTGTGATGTTGGGCAAGTGTCAGCTTCCTCACCTGCCAACCAGATCCTCTTAGCACCCACCCTGCAGAGGGGTGTGGGCCTTGAACGAGATTGTGACTGTAGGTTTACAGCACACAGTAGGTGCTCAGTAAATAGTTGCCATTGTTATTTCTAGAAACATATCTTTGGTTTCCATGATAAGTTCTTCTGAACTACTAGAATTTTTCACTTCTTTATATGTATTAATGTGATAAAGAAGAGCAGAACTACTTGTAAAAGAAGTCTGGCTGCAGTGAAATATCTCATATGGTTTGCCTTTCAAGAGTCACATCAGCAGGTGTACATGGGTCCCTCTTCCGCAACTAGGAGACCCAGTGCCTGTTCACATGCTCGTTTTGACCTGAGAAGACTTTGCTGGGGGTGAAGGTGTGTCCCATTACAGCTGAGGCCTTTTCTGGCCTGTGTGGACAGCAATTGACCACTCACTATGTGCTCCTGGAGAAGTGCCCTTTTGTCCTTGGTGCAGGGAAATCCAAGTGCTACACTGCCCCTCCAGGCACACACACTGCAGAAAAGGGGCGGTGATGGGAAATTGCTAACTGGTACTTCTCTGCATAGATGAGAGGCTAAGTGGGGACATGGCTGCTGGGGGCTCTTTTTCCCTTTAGGTGTGGCTTTGGTGAGCCCCAGTCTCCCAGGGTTGGCGTCTGTTACAGGCATCTGTGCTGCATTTCCAGCCTACCTAAGGTGAATGGGTAGCAGACATACCCAGGATGCTAATGGAAGAAAAGGAACAATATACAGGTATGGAGTTTAAGACTCAAGATGGTCAACCCAGACGAGGTCCATCTCCTCTCACAGACTCCATTCTCTTGTCAGTGAATGCGGTCTGCAAGACTGACCAGTCGTGGAGTTAAATTACTCTTGGCTCTGTGAAGGGACCTGGGAAGTCACTGGACATTTGCTCTCAAGACCTGTCACATGATGTAACACCCCCCCATCTCTCTCACTCTGAGTCAGAGGACCTCAGAGGCGCAGGGCCGTTTGTTCCAGGACTTTGCCAATTCAATCCCCTGAAGGAATGCTATGTGCCTGGACTGCCCTGGGCCCGACCTGATGAGGCCCTGTCCTTAGGAGCACACAGTGAATTTCGTAGGAGAGACAGGATGTTGCCTATGGTGGTATTAGCAATGGCAATAGCTGCTATTCACCAGGTGTACCAGTGCAAGACCTCACGGCATCCTCCGAACAGCTCTGTGATGTGTATACTGTAATATTTGCACATTTCAGGTAAGAAAACTAAAGTGCTGAAGCATGAACTGATTTACCCAAAGTCACCTAGCTAGCAAGTGGTGGAGCTGTGATTCAATTCAGTCTATCTGACTCTACAACCCTTTCTGTCAGGGGAGGAAGGATTATAATCATACTTTGTTGATTTCATTTAATGCAATTTCAAATTCACTCTGTGCATATGTGGACATAAGAGATAGGCTGAAATCTCAGTGTACAAGGCTTTCCTTGCATATCACCTCTCTGAGTCTTAAGGCCCTCCAATTTGCTGGCACCTGACATTGGACACCTTGAGATTTTATCTACAGGCACCGAAAGGGGCGGCATCCTCCGTGTGCAGAGACCCAGCTGCGTGAAGCTGCAGTGTACGTATTGGAGTCACTGCCCTATTCCTGAGGGGTTAATCATCGCTTTATTTCTTTGTCTCAAATTTCAGGGCCATTTTCCTCTTTGTCACCTCCTCCCCGCTCCCTTTCCTCCTTCTGTTTCTTCTCCTCCTCCTGCCCCTTCCATTCTTCCTCTTTCCTATTTCCTTTGCCCCTTCCTCCTCCTCCTCTTCCTCTTCTATAAAGTATCTAGATATTCAAAAATACGTAGAATCTCTGTTCCCATTGCTCTTCTTATATTAAAGTAAGAGAAGCTGGCAGATTTCCATTCCCACAGCAGTCCAAATGATCACATATCATTGATAGGATTTATTTAACATTGTAATTCCAAGTTTGGTAACCATCCTGGTATCAGAAATAGAGGCTACAGGTTTAAGTTTTCCAGTTGCCAAACCTTGTGCCATAATGCAGGTCAGGATCCCAGAGGTAGCTAGGAAAGCATAGATGTTACTTGCATCATCAGAGCTGGAATGTTCCCAGGTGTGCAAAACCACTGGAGGTGGGAGAGTTTCTGCTTCTGCAAAGTCTGTGATACCTCAGGAAGCAGCCAGACAGTTCATTCTAGATCATTCTACAATCAGAAGAGACTGCACAGCATGGACAAGTCACATCCTCAGAGCCCATGCTCTTAACCAACGCACCATACTGCATTTTTCACTTTGATACAATTTATAATAAGAAGAAAAGGAATTTTGTCTCATAGACTTTGCATTCTAAGGAAGTTCCAAAGAGTTGGAGATTAAAAATGTGATAGGCCCTTAAAGTTTTGGGTCTCCACAAAACTCCCTGCAGTAGATCGAGCATCCTTAGCCCATAGATGAGGCCACTGAATGAAGGGCACTCTCAAGGTCACACACCTAGTTGGTGGCAGAGGGAGGGCCAGGTGCCTGGTGACTGGTGCTCGGTTCTTGACTCTCTCTGCCACACCACACTGTGTCCCTCTCTACACGAAAGCACATGTAAGGGAAGGCTTCATGGAAGAGAAAGAATGTGACCTGGGCCTTGAGGGTTGGATGGCGTGTGGGTGGGCTTTGAGAGCAGTGGCTTTCCTAACTGAACTGTTAACTCCTTAAGGCAGGTGCTTGTGTCCTCCACTTTCTGCCCCATCTCAGAGCTCCTGGTGTGGGGCTGGCACAAAGGGACCATTGGGGAACTGCATGAGGCTGGCTTCGCCACATCTTCTCTAGAGATCTGATTTCTTGTTTTAGGATATTTGCTAAAACATTTCACACTGAAGAGAAATTCAGCTTATGTTTCCTTTCTGCTTCCTTCTTTACTTCCTATGGATGACACTTTGAGAGAGTGTGCTTAGCCACAATGTCTGAGAACTGCCAGCTCCCTGGCCCCATAGGAATGGCCCTGGCAGCCATGCTGGTAAAACCAAACCTTGACCAGTTGTAATGGCTGAATGGCATGGGAGTAGAGGGGGGGGGGGGGTTCCTGACTTAAACTGGACCCATTAGAGCCTCTCTCCCAATTTGGAATTGTGACTTTGAGGGCCTCCTCAAGGCTCTGATGGTTTGAGCTAAGGATGTTAGCTCAGGAACTGGGAGCCACCATCTTCAGACAGAGAAAGAGGGGATGAAGATGTTGGGGGAACCCAGGACCCCAGAGAGAAACCTTGAGAAGCCAGCCACCCCATGCCTGGGAGGCTTCTGCTCCAAGGAGGCCTTTGCCCCTTTTGGAGGTTCCTCCTCCAGTCATAAGAAAAAGACACTGTTGCCTGGAACCCTTACCGTACTCTGATGTTATCGAGTTTCTGCAGAAGGAACTCGCCCCGCCAGGGCTCTGACAGAGCCACTAGGGGAAGTCCTTGGTTATGCCCTGTGCTGGAGGAACCACACTCTGGGAGCAGGGCCTGTTGGTGAAGGGGAAATTTCTTATCTTTCTTGAAGGGAGACCCTTGGGCTATTGGACACCATTCAACCCAAGCTCCAGAAGGAATGGGACTGGAGAGATGATGTTCATTCCTTTTTTTGCAAAGGTTTTTTAGTGAACAGTCTTCTCAGTGGCCTGAATGGGAAAGGAGAGGCCCCGGTTTAAAGATGGCCCCCTCCACTTTGAATATTGAGGAATTTAATTCAATTATATTTCACCTCATTTTTTCCCTCTCAATTTTAATTTGTATTTTTATTTTCAGTCTATTGGGTAGTCCTTAAACCTTTACTTTAGCCACGGTGCAAGATACTGGGAAGCAGAGACAAATTAGGTCTTCCTGCCTCATGGTTGGTGAGTGAGACAGTGGACAAAATTTCACAAATTATATCTCGACAATGAACTACAAATGCCATGATAAAGAAACACACAGGCAGGGGTGGTTCCCCCATGAACATCCAATCTGGGGGTCAGAGAATGTTTCCCAGCAGGGATGACATCTGAGCAGATACCTAAAGGGGTACGTAGGAGTCAGCGGGTAAGGGACAATCCAGAGGAAACAGCAAGAATAGAAGAGCAGAGCTGAGAAAGAGAACGGTGACTTCTGAGAAGCACAAGTGGCCGGAACAGCTGGAGCTGAAGTCTCCAAGCACGACACCTTGCCAGAAAGAAGAGTGACCGCATCAGGGAGCTGGGGTTTTGTCCTGCAGAGCTGTGATCTCCAAACCTCTTTGACTGTGTGATCTGTCAAGTTTTTTCCACTGTGCAAGAAATGTTTGTATGTGTGTACTTATTACATAAATATGCATATGTATAATTGTTTACACAGCATTATATGTATATTTTTTTACAAAATAGACACTGGCTCTTGTACTAATATGTTACATATGATTGTAGCTTAATTTCCTCTTGCCTTTTTTTTTGGATAAAAATACATACACATAGAAATTCTAAAATATTTTCTACACCCCATGGTGCAAACGGAGAGCTGCTGTGTAGGTGTGATTAGAAGCCCCTGGAGGGTTTGGTGCACCATCTCCCTCCTCAGAATCAGCCAGATGTGTAGCTGTGGCTTGAGCTGTCACAGCCACAGCTGATGGCTGCCGGGTGATTCAGATCAGGAAACCTCAGTGGCAGCCCAGACTCTGTAGCCTCGGCCTGACTTCTAGAAACCCTTGTGTCTGGTGATTCCCAGAGTGAATTTCTGGATGTGCATGCCACCGTGATAGCGCTTGTTTGATTTTTTTGAAGTTCACTGAAATGTGGACCTATGACTTGAGGGCTACCACAGAAAACTGTAGAATTCACCTAGGCTGCTGTTTCCTGTCTGTCCACCTCGTGACTTTTCCTGTTCTTTGCCTCTGGCCTGAGAGTGAAGCCCCGGAGCTTCCTGCTGTCCCTGGGGCCGAGCTCCTCACGGAGGAAATGCCTAAGGAGGGCTTGCTGATGGCACCTCCCCAGCTTTAAACAGCTGCCCAACGGCACAAACGGCGTTGATGGAGTTGCGACCACGTGCACTGTGCTAATCTCTTTGTGGTCACATCTCATTTAACTTTCCCTCAGTAACAAGCTTTAAAGTACACAACACCATTGCGTTAACTATAGGCACTGTGTGGATAGCAGATCTCTAGAATTTATTCATCTTGTACAACTGTAACTTTACATGCATTGAACAAAACTCCCCTTCTCCCCTGGGCCCCGGAAGCCACCATTCTATTTTCTGCTGAAAGAAATAAATAAATAATAGTTAAAAACAAAATTTTTTTAAAGTTTCGAACCGTAGGGCACCTTGTAAGCCCGGTCCTAGCTTGCTTCCCTGGTAGTCCTTTCCCGCCAGGGATGAGGCAGGAGGAGCCGGCGTCCATCGGACGGACAGAGGGGAAAGGAGGATCTTTTCCCACGAGGTTAATAAGGGGAAGTTGTTGTTGTTGCTATTGTTTTTAACTACCATAAAAATGGTGTGTGTGTGTGGTCCTAAAATGTCAAGCAATTACAAAAAGGATGAAGAAAATGTGCAAGTTTCCCCCATCTCCGGGCCTATCCCTACACCCACTCTCTACAGATCCACATTTAAAACCGGATCTGGGGTTTGGGCTTGTGGTGCTTACATCCGGAATTCTAAAATAAGTCTATACTGCTCTTTCTCCATTTCTCTACTTTAAACATTCTTTAAAGATGGCTCCCTCCACGTTGAATATTGAGGAATTTAATTCAATTATATTTTACCTCATTCCCCCCTCCCAATTTTAATTTAATTTTATTTTCAGTCTATTAGGTAGTCCTTATTACTTTAAACAATTTACTTAAATCTGTATTTCTCAGTTTGTCGTCTTTTACAGTGTCTCTTCCTCACACTCTGTGAGTCATTTGAAAATCATTTCAATGGGATTTTCCTGTCAAGCACATGGGCTAGTCCATCTTGGACCAGAGAGGTGTGAGGTCATTTGAAAAGATATTTTTACATATTAACAGAATTAGAAACCCACTGGTGCATCTATTTCCTCAGCTCCTAACCCCTACCAAGTACCTAGATGGAATGGGTCCAAGGAAACTACGTGGACCAGTAGAATGAGAGAGGAATCATGATCTTGTGTCCTTGAAGTGAGTGGTGAGCACAGAGGGGCTCTTACATACTCTTCCCCACTTAATTCCATGGTGGTAATACAAATACAATGTCCCTTAAGTTAATTCCACAGCTAATTCAGATTCTGTTTACAAATACATTCATGAGCGTTTTCTCATTCATGTGAATTCCTCTATGTTTAAAAGAATGGCTCACATGGAAAACAAATTCTTCCCTTCCTGAGGGGCCCTTAGTAAGAAGCTTCATGGGCCTGGCCGTTAGTCTTGTCATTTAGGTTCCTGAGGATGATTACCTCCACCAGGGAGACTAGACTGAAGGGACGTGGAAGATCACAGGGAACATGGGCAATAGGGGAACAGGCAGGTCCAAACATGGAGACTATGAATTAAGGTGAATCACATTCTGTTTGCTGAAGAACCGGAGTGATAACAGACTTCCATGTGATATGAATTGGGAAACTGGTAGGTGTACGCCTGAGGATGATGGAGGGGAGGGTGGCCAATCCTGTAAGAGTTCATCAGTTTTTTTGAGTTGTTCAAACCACCAATCTATCCATATAACGCCATAACCTCCAACAGCCTGAGTCTTTAGAAATGTATGAAGATATTCGAAAATCCCAGTCTCTTATGTGTTGATAATAGCTTAAAATCACTTTTACTATTATTACAACGTACATGTTTACTAGAGAAAATAGTGAGATAGTCATTGTTACCATTTTGGTGTTTAGCCTCCCAGTTAAATAAATATATAGATCTTTTATTCAGAAAAATAGGAACATGTTAAACAATGATTTTTAACCTGTTTAATTGAAAATATTGTGAGCATCTTTGTATGTCATCACAATTTTAAACTAAATATTCTTTTGTAAGATTATTTTTAATGGCATCATAGTTTTCTATTATACCCTTTTCTCTCTAGTCAGCCTCTTTCCATGTGCTATATTGGACTTCTGCTCATCAGCTAAAGAAAGCATATTTCCAACATTCTCCTCTGACTTCCAGAAAGACATCAGAATCTCTGGTCTGGGGATGTCCTCTCCTTCCATTACCAGTTTTGCTATGAGTCAATTCCTCACTGCATATCTTTACTGTCATTAAATGGGAACTGGGGGAGAGGGGGGTATTTAGTGATTCTCTCAGTCAATAGTAGTTCAGTATCAGCAGCTTTGCCTCTTCATATAGCAGTCTTTTTGTGCAATCAGTTAATATTTTATTGCATGTTGCCTATGATGGTTCATTTTGTGTGTCACCTTGATTAGGCAATAGGGGGCCCACATATTTGGTCAAACATTATTCAGAGTGTTTCTGGATAAGTTTAACATTTAAGTTAATACAGTGAGTAAAGCAGATTGCCCTCCTGTCCTGAGTTTAGCTAAATCACTACACGGTATTGCTGCTTCAGCATGCCATTTGTTTGGCCAAGTGGCCTGTGGGGGCTTTAAACTGTCATTAGCCCCTCATGCAAGTATGTGCCCTACATAGCAGCCTGCAGAATCCCAGGCAAATGAAAGTTCCTGAGATGATTCCCCTAATATCCCTTGTGATGAACAGTATCCCCACCTCTCAGGGCTTTTTCTTTGTACACTTAGATAGACCCTCATGAACGAAAACTGTGTTCTTTTTAGTTTGAATTGACCAATCTGGCCTTAGTCTGGGAATTTCAAAGCACTTTATCCACAGACTCTAATAAAGGCATGTGCTCCAGGTCCTGTCATTCTCTCTGCCTGCACCCTGCCTTGACCTCCCTATATGACCCTTCAAGGAATGCTGTATATTTCCTCCAGGACCTGTGAGTAATAAACTCCTTTATTTTAATTTCTCTTGTGGCCTTTTGTTGAACCAAGGCCCACCATCTTGTACCCCATGCTTCACTTAACAAATGTTAATTTAACAAAGTCATAGCACCTCCCTTGTGTGGTGGGCCTCATCCAATTAGCTGAAGGCCTTAATCAAACAAAAGGCAGACCATTCTCCAAATATGAGGGAATTCCTCTTACCTGACTGTCTTCAAGGTAGGACATTGGTATTTTCATGCCTTCAGACTCAAACTGAAATACCAGTTCTTCCTGGCCCTCAAGCCTGCTACCGTTTAGACTGGAAATACACTATGCGTCTCTTGGTTCCCAGGCCTTCCAACTCAGACTGGAACTACCCATCAGCTCTCCTGGGCCTCCAGCTTGCCAACTACAGATCTTGGAACTTGCTGAGCCAGTTCTTTATAATGAATCTCTCTTCCTCCTTCATACCAATTGGTTCTGTTTATTTGGAGAATACTGACTAATACATTGCCTTCTTCTTTAAGAAAAAAAAAAAGTAAAGACTAGAAAAGTGAAAGTTCTAAAACAAATCACAAGGAATGAATGTCCTTTAGCCTTATACCAACTGATGCAAAAATGGAAATCACTGAGCATGCAGCAAGACTTTCCCCATTTGATGTAAGTCAGTTTACTGGATATTCAATTATAAGGGGAAAAAAGAGTTAATAGGATTGAGTACTAGAAATATGTTTTCCAAATTGTGCCTAACAACCCCAAAGTCCATCACCAATTGAATGGATAAAGAAATTGTAGTATATTCATTCACTAGACTATCAATAGCAATTAGAAGAAATAAATTTCAACAATAGACAATAAACAAATAGAGAAAATGGACAAAGAATAGAGAAAAATAAAAATAGAGAAAAATGAAATTAAAAGATGATTCTTTTGAAAGATCAATTAAATCAACAAATAGGCAAATCTGAAGAGACAGAAAGAGATTAGTAGTTGTCCAGAGCTTGAGGGGAGGAGGCAAATGAGAGATTTTGGGAGTGATGGCTAAGGGGTACTTCTTTTTACAGTAATGAAAATATTCTAAAATTGATTGTGGTAATGGATGCACAACTCTGTGAATATGTTAAATGCCATTGTATTACAGACTTTAAATTGGTGGACTATATGGTATGTGAATTACATCAATAAAACTGTTAAAAAATGAAGGAGAAATTAAGACATTCCTGGATAAGTAAAAAGTAAGAGAATTCATTACTAGCAGACCTTCCTTACAAGAAATACTAAAGGGAGTCCTTCAGGCTGAAATGAAAGAATGCTAGACAGTAACTTGAATTTGCATGAAGAAATAAAAAGCACAGGTAATGTTAACTACAGAGGTTAAAAGACAATATAAATGTATGTTTTGTTTATGATACCTTTTTTCTCCAACCTTATTTAAGAGATTATGGCATAAAGCAATAAGTATAAATCTGTATTGATGGGCATATAAAGTAATAATTTGTATGGCAGAATTAGCACAAAAGAGGGAGGACTGGAGTTACAAAGGATAAATTTTTTGTATATTATTGCAGTTAAGTTTGTATTAACCCAAACTAGATTGCTATAAGATGTTAATTGTGATCCCCAGGGCAACCACTGAGAAATCACTCAAAAAGTATGGTAAAAGAAATCATAAGGGAATTAAAGTGGTACAAAGAAAATACATATTTAACACAAAAGAATTCAGTAATGGAGGGGTAGAGGCACAAAAAGACACAAAATATGTAGAAAACAAGTAACAAAATGACAGACATAAATACTACCTTATTGACAATTATATTAAATGTAAACAGATTAAACACTCCAGTCAAAAAACAAATTGTCAGAATAGATAAAAAGCAATATGATCCAACTACATGCTATCTATAAGAAATACACTTTAGATTCAAAGACAAAAATAGGTTGAATGAGATGGAGCTAGAGGGTATTATGCTTAGTGAAATAAGCCAGGCAGAGAAAGACAAGTATCAAATGATTTCACTCATCTGTGGAGTACAAGAACAAAGAAAAAACTGAAGGAACAAAACAGCAGCAGATTCACAGAACCCAAGAATGGACTAAGTTACCAAAGCGAAAGGGACTGGGGAGGATGGGTGGGAAGGGAAGGATAAGGGCAAAAAAAGGGCATTACGATTAGCGCACATACTGAAGGGGGGGCACGGGGAAGGCAGTACAACACAGAGAAGACAAGTAGTGATTCTATAGCATCTTACTACACTGATGGACAGTGACTGTAATGGGGTATGTGGTGGGGACTTGATAATGGGGGAAGTCTAGTAACCATAATGTTGCTCATGTAATTGTAGATGAACGATACCAAAAAAAAAATAGGTAGGATGGGAAAATATACACCATGCAAACAGCAGCCAAAGGCAAGCTGGAGTGGCTATGTTAATATCAGACAAAATGGACTTTAAGACAAATATTGTTACTGTGGAAAAGAAGGACATTTTACAATAACTAAAGAGTCAATCCATCAAGAAGACATAATTTTAAGTATACGTCCATAAGAATCTTTAAAGTACACAAAGCAAAAACTGACAGATTAGAAGAAATAGACAATTCAACAATAACAGTTGAAGACTTCAATATCTCACTTTCATTAATAGATAGAACAACTAGACATAAGATTAATGGGGAAATAGAAAACTTGAACAACACTCTAAGCCAACTAAACCAAACATCAAAAGAACATTCCACCCATCAACATCGGAACACACAGTCTTCTCAAGTGCACTGTGGAAAATTCCCCAGAATAGACCATTTATTAGGCTAAACACAAGTTCCAATAAAGATACACTGGTTGAAGTCATACAGAGTGTGTTCTCCAACTAAATTAAAATGAAATTAGAAATCAGTGACAGAAAAAACTTTGAGAAATTCACAAATACATGGATACTAAATAACACATTCTTAAACCACCAGTGGATTAAGGAAGAAATCACAAGGGAAATT
Source organism: Manis javanica (assembly GCF_040802235.1). NCBI lineage: Eukaryota > Metazoa > Chordata > Mammalia > Pholidota > Manidae > Manis > Manis javanica. The sequence goes on along the minus strand of NC_133163.1, from coordinate 26,282,286 downwards.
AGAAAATATTTTGAGATGAATGGGAACAAGAATATAATAAAACAAAACTTATGAGACAGCTAACAGTAGTTGGAGGGAAATATATAGCCATACATGCCTATATTAGAAAAAAAGAAAGATCTCAATAACCTAACCCCTCACTTGAAGAAACTAGAAAAACAAGGGCAAACTAAACTGCAAGATGGGAATAAAAAAATTAGAGAATGAAACAGAATATTTTGTATTATTCTCTATTTGAAATATACTTTACATGAAATAGAGAATAGAAACACAATAGAAAAATTCAGTGAAACTAAAAGTTGGTCCTTTGAAAAGATCAAAATAGTTGAAAAACCTTTAGCTAGTCTGGCCAAGAAAAAAAAGAGAGTGAGTGAAAGAAGACAAATTACTGAAATCAGGAATGAAAGAGGGGACATTACTAGTGATCTAACTAAAATAAAAAAGGATTTGAAGAGAATATGGCACACAATTGTGTGCAAATTGTATAGCCTAGAAGAAATAGAAAGATTCTTAGAAACATAAAAACTGCTGAAATCTAATGAAGAAGAAATAGCGAATCTGAATAGACTGAAAACAAAGAGACTGAATTAATAGTCAAGAGCTTGCCACAAAGAAAAACCTAGGAGCAAATGGCTTCATTGGAGAATTCTTATCAAATATTTAAAGACACATTACCACCAGTCCTTCTCAAACTTGTCCAAAAATTGGAAGAGGAGAGAAAGCTTTCAACTCATTCTATGAGGACAGTATTACCCTAATACCTAAGCTACAGAAATAAATCACAAGAGAAGAAAACTGCAGACCAATATCCCTTACGAACAAAGAGACGCAAAAATCCTCGACAAAGTACTAACAAACTGAATTCAACGACACATCAAAAGGATTAAAGACCATTACCAACTGGGACTTTTTCCAGGGGTGCAGAGCCACTTTATTCATAATAGTCAAAACCTGAAGACAACTCAAACATTCCATAATAAGTGAAGAGATACCAAGTTGTCCTGGAGGAGGCACCTTTGTTCCAGCCCTGAAGCTGTGGAAGCTTTCCTCTGTGGAGCCAGGAGACAGGGGGAGAGGAAGACACCAGAGATACAAGGTGAGCATATTAGCCTGGCCTGGAGGTGTCCAGCTGAGGAACAAACAACCCTTGGTTGGGAGGGGGAGACTGGAGCTGCCCAGCAGGAAAGGAGTGAAGGTCCCACAGAGGTCGGGGAGATTCGGGAAGCAGGTGCAGAGGTGTCAGAAGAGAAGGGGCAGATTGGCCCCACAGCCACAAGGAGGGTGATTTGGGGAGGATAAGTGTGCAAAGAGAATTTTTTTAAAGTTCGTATGTGATGTGATTTCCTTTTCTCAATACTTCTTTTGGATGAGACACGGTACTGGATAGACCTAGTTTTATGAGGTCATGTGAAATAAATATACCAGCAGCAGTAATAGCTATAGGCACTACAGGCTTATTAGGCTAAGCACTTTAAGTATGTTCAGTACTATGAGGTGGCACTGTAATCCCCATTGCAGAGATGAGGAAACTGAGGCACAGAGCCTTTTTAAGGCCTCTGCCCAAGAGCGCATTAAATTACCAAGAGACAGAGCCAGAAGGTTTTGTTGTGGGGAGAGGCTGGTTTGCAGGGAAGTCAGGGTGCCAGGTGAGGAAGGAATTTATTAAAGCAAGAGTGTCAGGGAATGACAGATTCGAATGGTAAAGGAAGTTCATTGAACTGCTACTCAACGTGGGGCACATCCCCTGCTAATTCCTTAAGCCAGTGTCACCTGGCATCCAGTGTCCCCTTGGATCTGCACGGCATGGGAACTGGGTCCCTACCACTCCGGGATTTGGGGGAGCTGCAGAGCACTGGATGGAGTGAGATTATGGCTGTGAACTTCCTACAGACAAAGAAAGGAGACTTTCAAGCAGGCTACTACAGAGCATGACTGTAGGCAGTTCCGTTCAAGTCACCAAAGTGACGGTAATTTGCAAGCCCAGATCTGAGCTCTCAGCAGCCCCTCCTTACTTATCTGAAATAGAACAGAGGGACTGAAGGTTTGAGTCTAAATTTGGAGAATTAGAATGACAAAGAAAAGTAATAAAGCCACTTACCACTGGAAAAGTACAGAGACAAAATGTTATAAATTGAGCAATGAGAAGTTTATTTAAAGCAAAAAGATGCACACTTGGAGAAAGGGGAGTGTGGGCTACCTCAAAGAAAAGGTGCCCTTAAGGGTTTAGGGTCTAGGGTTTTATAGGCAGTTGAGAATTTTCAGGAATGTGACAAAGGGCCAGGTGCAGACCGGCCAGATTGTCCCAGAATGTTCATCTTTGTTGAAATATTAAGTTTCTTTTTTTTTTTTAACTTAATACAAGAAATATACTGCTTTGATTCCTTTCCAGGATATCAGCTTCTGACTGGAAGCATATCAATCAAGACTGTCTGCCCTGCCTCCAATGTGGGCTGAGCCACCATCCATTTGATTACAGTGCAATCTTAGCTTTAAGATAGAATTCTTTCTGAATAAGCTGGGCCTTTGAGCAGGCTAAATCTTACAATGGTATGTTCTAATTGACACAGAGAAAACATAGGCTATGCTGAGATACTTTTCCTCATCTGGGGAGTATTCAAACTTCTAGGCCAAGTTTCTCCTGGCCTTCCGAGCTTTCTATTTTTAACTGGTTAACTCTTTGAGTCCTTCTAGTGGGCTTTACTGGCCTTATTCTCTTTCCACCCGGCTCATATCTGTTTTCCTGCCTAACAGTGTGATTCCATGTTCAAACTCAAAGCTAAGAAGACATTTCCCTTTCCTCACTTGCTTCTCTGACCATGGGTCTCTCCACACCCACTTGGGATTGGGTGGTGAGACAGAGGCACTAAAAAGTGATTTGGTTCAGGCGTCACATTCCTAAAGTGCCTCATCTACAAATGACAGCATATCTTCAGCCTGAGATACTAGGGCCTGAGAGAAGAGGGGATTCACCAGCTATGTAGTTACTTCCCACTGTGTGACAATACGACCTTCATTGAGTCATGAATTTATGATTGTGTAAATCCCATAATTACCTGGTTCTAGCACAAGCACATTGTTTTTAAAATACAGCATACCATAATATATCATTTCGATATATCTTCATTTTTAATCTAGTGGGAAACTAAAAAAACATGGAGTAGCCTCTCTGGACATTTGAGAGGCCGGGCTCCCTTCTTCCACCCCCCCCCCATCCCAACTGGAAGGAGCAGTTAAGAGGGGAACCTGCCGGCAGCAACCCTGAGGCCCACTCAGGGGCTCAGCTGTCACCATGGACACACACACGGGCTGAAGTAGGTCCCAATCTGGAGACTCAGAGACTGTATGAAGCAAAGCGCATCTGCCCAGAGGAGGTTCATGAGGAAGCCACAGGGTCCAGACTGAACAGGGGAACAGTTGCTTTTGGGTGCATGTTCTTTAACTCAGTGATTCTCATGGAAGACAATTTTGGCCCCCTTCCCAGAGGACATTTGGCAAAGTCTGGAAACATTTTTGATTTGTACCGAGTGGGGAGGTTTACTGGCATCTAGTGGGTAGAGACCAGAGATGCCCCTAAACCTCCTTGAATACACAGGACAGCCCTGCAACAAAGAGCCATCCGCAGGAATGTCACTGCTGTAGCTAAGGACCTACTCTAACCCTTGGGGGCCACTGCACACTTCACGTGCCTCCTTCTTTGGCCTTGAAGCCTGGGAGGATTGGCCTACAGACCATGCCCTCAGGGGAATTTCCCTGCCATCACCTGGCCACCCACTCTGGCCCCTTTGCTAGGGAGCTCTGCCCTCAGGTACATGTTTTCCCTACTTGTTTGGGAAACTTCTAGAAAAATCCCCTTTTGCCATCTTGTAAGTAACGAATACGTACCACACTCTGCTTTTTCCACCAAAAAAAAAAATTAAGGCGGCTAGGGGATTTTTGTTATTTTAGGCCAAATAACAAAAAAGTGGTAGTCAATCCGTAAGATTTTGAAGGTGGCATATTCACCGGTTGGCCATCCAAAGGGCACTCAGATCGGGCTGGGGTGGCAAGGAGTGGTTTACTGTCAATGAGTTAATGGTCTAGACTGAGAGGGGTGATGACCTAGGAATTTTGTCCTGGGAGGAGGTGGTGTGGAGGGGTGGGCAGTGCTGATGGGAAAGGCCTCTCCTTTCTTCCCCCAGCCACAGGCCACATCAAGTGAGGGCCCCTGGGGAACCCAGGGACATCTGTCTCTACTCTCAGGAGGTTCTTTCCTTCTCTTCTTTCTTCTCCCTGGGTTTCATCTTTACTAACCAGAGTGGGCTACAGGATATGTAAGGCCAAGCACTCCAGCAAGTGAAACTGCCTCTCAAGGGAGAGGCTCCGAGGCCTAGAAGGTGGCCTGTGGTCCCAGGCTGCCTTGTTTGGGCCCCTAACCCCACCCCCATGATTGCCTGCATGGAGAGGGTTGGGCTGCAAGCGTTTCCTGAACCTAACACCCCCTCCGAAGGCCTGCTCTTGCTTGGCAGGCTTTGGTGCACTGGGCTCTGGGGTTAACACGCACAGGTCAGGTACCAGCTCTCAAGCAGGTGCTGGGAATAGATTCAGAGCCAGTCGAACCAGGGTGTTGGAGCCTGGTTGGTGCCTGTGTGCCACCCACCCCCAGGTTAGAGACTCACTGAACAGAGATGAAAGAGCCAGATGGAGTGTACTCTTGGGCCGGGAAGCTTAACTCGACTCTGGGGCCACAACTGCCCCCTCTTGGAGGAATGTGCTCCGTGCTTTTCCTTATATGAAAATGCTGCATGTTAGAACTACCCTGGGGGCTTTTAAAAAATACCCGTTGTTAAAAAACAAAATTCATCCAACTAAGTTCAAAAATCTAATTGGCTTTATTAAATGGCTCATGAAGCAGGCAGCATCCCCTTTAGCAAGCAGAGAGATGCTCCAAAGTGCAACAGAAAGGGAGAGGTTTTTAAAGGCAGGAGGAGGAAGTCAAACAGAAAGAAAAGATTATTTCTAGTGAGGTCACCTTCATCTGGGGACAGAGGGGTCTTATTAGGTGAATTCCTTTGGGAGAAGGAGAGATCACATATGCATTATCTTATAGATGTTGACTGGAAAATTCCTGACTGACTACATTTCTAGGGCAGGTTGAAATTGCAGTTAGGGGTATTAAGCCACTAAGGGGTATTAAGTCACTGCTAGATGACGTGGCCTAGCAGAAGTGACCCCATGTTGGGTCTGTATCTTTCTTTTTAACACCATGCTCAGATCAGTTAAATTAGAACATCAGGGTGAGTCCCAAGTGTGTATTTTTTTCCTTCTTTTGCCCTTGGGAGATTTTGCACCTGTTTCCTGGGAGGGATGCTTGACTTTTGAAATGACTCTCCTGAGGAAAAGTACCCAGTTCTGTAGCTCCCTGCCTCCACCCTGGGGGACACACACAGACATTCAAGAGGTTTCTGCTCTACTTGGTTTCTTTGTTTCAATCCATTTCCTTAATGATTTGGTGGGAGCATTCCTGATCTTGTAAAACACAGGTCAGTTTGAGCTCAAAGTCTTGGAAATGAGCTGAGTCAGCAGGCATTGGACAGAAGTATATATTTGCCTTGACACTGGGAACAGCAACATCACAGGGGTGAACATAGCAGGTTTGTGGCACTCTAAGAGACACCACTTATTTTCAATTACCTTATGCCCATTTACCTACAATTGTCAATTTTAAACAAGGCCGGTCCAATAGGCACTGGTATTGTGATAACAGATATTAAGACACTGAAATATAGATGGTCAAATAGCTGTTGCCCTAAATTCTTGGGGTTCTCCCTGTCCCCACCTGTCTCTTTACTTCCCTCAGGATTGCCTTCTCTCCCACCTCCTATGGTCCAGCAACTCAAAGGTCATTTGCCCAATACAGCAAAGGGCCAGGCTCTGTTCTGACTGGCAGGTGCCCATGCTAGACAGTTGTCAAGTATGTCAGCCCTGATTCTAAACCATTCCAATCTACTCGTAAAAGCAGATTATTCCAAGGCTCTCTGCTTGTCATTTAATTAGAGCAATACAAGTTGGGTTTTTGTTTGTTTTTTACAAAAGCTCAGATTGTGACACTGTCTGAAGAACTTTACATACTTGAACTCATTTCATCCTTATAACAACCCAATGAGATTGGTAATATTATATTATATTCTTTCATTTCATAAATGTGTCACTAGCTACCAAGTGGAGCACTGGGCTTCTGGGCCAGTCTGGCTATGAGTCTATTGCTCTCAACCACAGAAAATACAACCATGAAATAATGAGGTAGGTTTGTTTTTTCTTTGCCAAACTTAGATTCATAAGGTAGACTCTAGCACTCCCCTCTTCTCTCTACCATCCCCTTCTGCCAGATTTACACCTGGGGCAGAGGCCTGGAGAGGAAAGGGACCTTCCTGAGGTCACAGAGTGAGTTGGAGGCAGAGCTTGAAGCAGAGTGCTGCCTCTTGGTTCTCTCCTGATCTCACTGGGTGGTTTTCATCCAGCTAAATGTCCTTTCAGGAATCAGTTTGGGAAGTGTGGTGGTTTTAAGAAATGTCCACAGATTCTTTAATGCTCCTGTCTTTCAGAGGCGGATACTCATTCACCTCCCGTGGAATGTGGGCTGGACTTAGAGCCTTGCTCCTCCTGAATAAAATAAAGCAGAAGGGATTGAGACCAGGTCATAAAAGGTACTGTGCTGTCATCCTCTCTCGGGCTCTCTCTCTCAGGTTGATTGCTCTGGGGAAGCCAGCAGCCATGTATGTCCTTGAAAAAGTTGTTAACCTCTCTGTGTTTCAGTATTCCACATGTATAAATGGGGCAGTTGGGGGGAATAGTACTTACTTACCTGCTATGGCTGTTGTGAGAATGAGGTGAGTCGATTTATGTGCCTGGCATATAGTATGTGATATAGAGCAAGGATGCTGGGTACTGTTGTATGAATTGTTCACTGTTCAAGACCCCTTACCTTAGAAATAAAACAGGGGCTCACCAGTTCATGCCCTTTGGCTTGGGATTGCCTACCAAGAGGTGGCACTGTTCTCTAATTTGTGCCAGGGCCATGCATGAGCCAACAACTGTCCTGGTCTGTTAGCTGTTATCATAAAGGATTTAAGTATCTAGCAAATGCTACCTTAGCATTATCCTTAGGCTTTTGGGTTGATGTTAACTGAGCTGATGCTCAACTGTTACTTGATGGCTTTGTGAAGTTCATCAGACAAACCTCAGTGGGATGCCTGTAACCAAGCCTTGCCATGAAATAAGAAAATTAAGTGTAAACATATTGGCAGTATAAAAAGTTTAAAAGCATGCATGGTAACACTAAGTATTGCTTTAGGGATAGATAGATAGATAGATAGATAGATAGATAGATAGATAGATAGATAGATGATAGATAGATATAGATATGGTTCAAATATAGAGAAAGCAGAAGAATGAAAAAGACCACATTCCAGAAAGTGGTTATCTTTTGGGGAAGGAATAGGATTAGCAAGGGCCCTCAGCTCTATCCTAATTTATTTATTAAGTTTAATGGTGGATACACAAGGGTTTATTATTCTTTAATCTTAAATATTTAAAAATAATTTATAATCAATACTATTTAAAGACCATCTTTCTATGTAAAAGCTTATTTTTCATTCTCTATTCATTAGCTGTTGTTAAATTTAAATTAGTAGATTGATTTGGAACCGTGGAATGAAGCAATCATTCATTCAACAAGCATTTACTGTTGAATGTGGAATGTTCAAAGAGCAAAGAGCTTCATCTGAAATTATAACACTTAAAATATCCTGTTTGGTTATTTGACTACTTCTTATTTCTAGAAGGACAGGGTCTCTGCCTTATTCATATTTGTGGTTTCTGCTACATAATAGGTTTTAATAAATGATAAACTGAATAAAACATAAATATGACTTTTTAATCCTTATGGAGCTTTCAGTATGCTAAGGATAAGAAAAGATATAGGACAATGCAGGTCATAATAAATGCCATAAGTTCTATGAGAATTCATTCATCCATTTATTCCTTTGCCCTCTGGTAGACATCTACTAGGCATGGGGTATATAACTGGAAACAAGACAGACATGTCATTGGTTTCTACGTGTCCCACTTCCCACGTCTTCATCACTGCCTCAGTGGCACGTACCACCACCACCTTTTACTTGGATCATTGCAATAATCCAATGCCCTAACCCCAGCTGGTCTCCTTGCTTTCGTTTTGCTCCCCTACAGTAAAATCTCAGCTGCTACTGGAAAGATCCTGTTAAAACCTAAATAATAGCTTGTCACTCCTCTGCTCTGAAACCTCCAGTGGCCTCGCCCCCTGATACCTTGCTGACTTCATCTCCTGCCACTCACTGCCTCTCTGCTCCAGCGACCCTGGCCTCCCTGCTGTCCCTCTTTCACTCCAAACACACTTCCACCTCAGGTCCTTGCTAGAATGTTCTTCCCCTAAACACCCACACCATTCATTCCCTCCTTTCTTCAGTCTCTGCTCAGATGTCCCCCTTTCAGTAAACAATTCCTGACCACTCTGTGGAAATAGCAACTCATGGACTCCCAGAATTCCCTAACCCCTACCTGCTTTATTTTTCTCCATAACACTTGTCACCATCTGATGTATTATATATTAACTTCTTTGTTTACTGTCTGCCTTCCCCACTCAAATATAACTTTCATGAGAGAATGAATTTTGTTTTTGCTCAATTTCCCCTTAAGACAATGTATTATGTTAGGGCAGCAATTCAGCCAGTAGATATAAAATCTTTTGGGGGCCATATTTCCTGTCAATCGTAAAGCTAAGCAAGGTAAGCATTTGGCTATGAGCCATAGGCGGAATAAGGCAAAGCTGCTTTTGAAAGCTAGAATGTCCAGGTGAGTGTTGGATTGCTCACTGAGAATTCTACAAATGTGCTCATGGCAAGTCTAATGACACTACAAGTAACAGTACCTTTTACAGTGTACTGGAGGCATCAAATCCATGTGCCATTATCTGCTTCTTGAAACAGCCCTGAGAGGTGGGCAGAGCACATTTTATCACTGTCCCTCTATTACAGGTGGAGGGCGCAGAGCTCAAAGGAGCTCCCCAAGACCACAGACGGACCAAGTGGAAGAGGCAGAATTCAAATCCAGGCTGGTCTGACTCCAGGTACGATGCTTATTCCACTGTTACCTACTATTCCTCCAGTCTGAGTTCTGACCTGATGACCTTCGTAAATCACGAAGATTCAAAGCCTTTCTCCAGCTCCTGAAAGACCCTCACCATGTGAGGCCTCCTTTCTCTAAAACAGCATCCTGCCAAAAGGCATAGGTGAGGAGCAAACTTCTAGAGCATCAGTTCCACAGCCTCCCGGGTGGTTTCAGACCGACCACAGCCTCTTCTGGTTGTTAATAGGGAAGGACCGTGCCCTTCGCCCACTTCATCCCAGCCTGGCACAAGGGTGGCATGGCTGCAAGGAGTGAGGAAGGCCCCCCCAGGAGACAGGGTGGGCGGCTGTCTTCGGGTGAAAACCAGAAAGAAATCCCGGTCTCAGGCTTTATTATGGTTTAAAAATCAAGTTGGGTGACAGTGGAAACTCTTTCCCTGCTCTCCTCTCTTTTCTGCCCATGTTGACAGAAGATCGACTTGCTAATTCTGGCTGGGGTTTTTCCCTGCCTGAGCTGTTTTTCTCTTTTATCTTCATCAATTGAAGAGAGCTGCTCTGCCTTTCAAACTGTCGGAAGGTATCTGGGGTTTTGTGTATTTTTTTTCTTTCTTTCATATAATTCTGTGGGTCTTTTCCCAGATATGTATTTTCTTTCAAATTAACTTCTAGCTTATTTAAGTTTCCGCCCATGTGACTTCCAGCGTGAGTTACCAGAAACCACAAGAGAGAGAGAGAGCGCGAGCCCCAAAGCAAGCGACATGTCCCTGTGGGGAGCAGTGCCTCTGCACCCCAGAGTGAGGAGGACGCAGGGGTCAGAGGTGGCTGCAGGGCAGGCCGAGGAGGGACCTGGGGAGCGGGGTGGGCTCGTGTCCTGGGAGCAGTCAGGAAGGGAGGCCAGCTGGTGACGAGAGAGCCGAGGGGCGCCTGGGGCTGTGTGGAGAGTCCGGAAGATTGCAGCCATGCCTCACAGCTCCGACAGCAGCGACTCCAGCTTCAGCCGCTCTCCTCCCTCTGGCAAACAGGTAGAGTCCTCCTTTCCCTCCAACCTACTTTCTGGTTCTCCTGGGGAGCAGCAAGAGGGCCCGGCTTCCTCGTCCTGCCCAGGAGCCGAGGAGCAAGGAAGTGGCTGGTGGCAGGAGCACTCAGACTCAAGACACGGTCTTTGCAATAAGCTGTGCGTATCGGCAGAGACCCCTCAGCCTTCCACCCATTCTGCCAAAGCCCCTCTTCCTCTCCATTCCCATGGGTGCCCACTGCCTCCGCTCACCTGGGTTCCCACCCCGTGAAGCTTTCTAGGAAGCCAAGAGGGGAGAACGCGCATCGCAGAGCCCTGGTCTCAAAGAGGAGAGGGAGTGCCTTTTTCCAAGGTAGTAGAAATGTGGAAGGAGGAACATTAAAGTGGGCTGTTAGCATGAACAGCAGACAACCATCGGGGCAAGACAGGAAAGGGATCCGGAAAAGTAAAGAAAAAAAAATCCAATTAGGAGGAGGAACCCGGGCCAGCCCGGAAGAATCTGTCTTATCTGCTAGGACACTGCTCCTGTGGCTAACACGGCTAGAGGGAAGGGATGCTGAAGTCAGAACCAGTATCCTATTCACCTGCGGCTTCTGGACAGGAGGAAGGAAATAAATCAGGAGCTGGCTTTGGGGGCTTGTTAGACACATTCACCAGTAGCTCAGCTCAGCTCTGGGGAAACCAGGGAGATTGAGGTAGGGATTCTTGGAGGGTTGGAGTCTAGGTTGTGACTTCTAAGTCAAACGTTTTCAGCTTGAGGATTGCCAAGAAAAGGGCCAACTGCCTGCTTCACAGCTTCTGGAGCTTTCTTTTCACCACTTACCTTGACATCCCTCTCTATAGAAAGGCTTCTTCTTTCTCACCCAATACATCAATGGATTAAAATTTCTTCTCCAACTTTGTGATTTAAAAACTGCACTCTTTCCTTAGCACAGATGGCCAGAGGGCTTTCAAAATGATGCAGCCAAAATTAAAAAAAAGAATATAAACTTTCAATACAGCATCTGACATAAATATTTAACAGAACAGCAGGTTGGAAGAATCTTAGTGGAGACCTCTAGAGGGCAAACAATCCAGTCATCTTCTCAAGATGGTATCCGGGTGGCTCAGATGGGCTGGATGGAAGTCTGTACTCTTCTCAGGAAATTACTCATGGCTTCCACGGTAACTGGCTCTCCATCCTGTTTAGAGGAGAAACACTTCCTTCCTATCTAACCCAATGCCCTTCTACTGCAATGGCCCAGAAGATTGGGCACAATGGTGAGACATATGCTTGGTAAGCGCAGAGTCTTGCCGTAAGAACCTTCTAGCCTGTAGGCACATGTGAGAGGGCACAGGGCAGGAGCTGCAGACAGGTTTCACTCAGGCTGCTGCTCTCTTATCCTGCAGCATCTGGGGGGAAATCCGGAGCTAACCTCTCTGCCCAAGTCCAGGACATGCCTACCTGTAGGATGTACTTGGAGAACACCCAAAGGTCCCCTTGTCCTCCTAAGCACCCATTCACTACCTTCCAGGGCCAGATAATCTCTACCATTAAAGCCATTCTTGGCCTCTCATTTATGCTAGGCATTGTGCTCAGGGCCATGGGGAATGTCAAGGTCACCTGGCATAATGAAAGGGGTGCAGGGAAACAAGAGGCAGGTCTGGAATGGGAACCTCAGTGCAGGGATACAACAGAAGACACATGGGGTGCAAACCAGTGAGGTGGTGGTGGTGGTGGTGGTGGTGGGTGGCTTGGAAAGGCATTAAACTCAGCCTAGGAAGATGAAACTCCCAGATTACTGTGAGCTCTTGGACAAGCTCTTTGAGCCTCAGTTTCCTTACATATAAGATGGAAATAATATCAACTTCACAGCACTGGGGAATTAAGCAAGAACACCTCTGGAAAGCACTTGCACAGAAGCTGACACATAGTAGATGCTCAACAAAGCTTTGAAAAAATACAGCAAGAAGGTTCTAGGCCAAAAAGTGAAAAAGCAAAAGTGGAATAGCCCTGAAAAGGAGGAGAGGTGATAAAACACACTTCATAGCTTTAACCATTTTTTTCCAGATACAGCCTTACTGAGGCCTCATGATCTCTGCCCTCTTCCTGTAACTTTGGGCCAAAAAAATCCTAGAGACTTAAGGGAGCATAACAGAGTGTGGGGACGAGTTCTCTTGGGCTCAGTGTTTTGGTGAGTAGGGGGTGGATGGGCAAATGAAAAGATGAAGAAAAGGAAGGATGGATGGATGGATGCCAAGCGACATGAGAGCCTGCTTTAACTCTGAAGAAGGAGCAGACTTGCCTAATTCCCACCATCTCTGTTTCCCAGGACTCCTCTGATGATGTGAGAAAAGTTCAAAGAAGGGAGAAAAATCGCATTGCTGCCCAGAAGAGCCGACAGCGGCAGACACAGAAAGCTGACACCCTGCACTTGGTGAGTGTTCAGACCTTTCTTCATCCTACTGAGCCTTAGGCTTTGCTCCCTGCCACCCATGGACCCTTGTGCCTTGGCTCTGGGTCTGCCTGTGGAAATCGGAGGGGAGAGGGGAGGCACTTCTATGGGTATATTGAGACGATTCTGTAGTAGGGATGGGCCAGAGGCTGAAAGAGAAATAAGCCCTTCTTTTTGACCCTGGAGAGGGCATGAGGGGTAAATGGGTTGAGTATGGGAAGCCAGAGGCTGGATGGAAGGCAGAACTGCCTGCCCGGACATGGGGTAGCCAGAGAGAGCTGTGAGCCCCGTGAGTCTAGCGAGTAGAAGGCAGGACTGTCTTTGAGAGGAATTTAGAAGGCATTATGTGTTTCCGGGGAGCCCATTATCTCACAGTGCGAGGATCACATACAGTCCCATCCTGGGAGGCCACCTGCATAGCCACCCTGGGCCCAGCATCTGAGGCAAGAAGGTCCACACTGTGCTTCACCTTACTCATCTTTCCTGAACAGCAGTTTTACTTTGAATTTTCTCTCTTTAATGACACCCCCAGGTATCTGTGAAAGATGCAGTTTTAACAGCACCTATCTGGAATGGTTACCATCCTGGGTGGGCTGCATCCCGTCTCACATTTTCCAGATTAGGCCCTAACCCCTGGCTTGGGCAGAGGCCTTGGGTGATGCTAAGATGCAATTCTACCAGCAGCCCAAGGCCCTAGTCAGTGTTTCTAAATCCTACCTGTGCCTCCTAAAGCAATACTTCCTCCCTGTCTGCCATGCCTTGCCGTCTTATCCCTCTTCACCCTTCCCCTCAGTTTGGTCCATGTTCAGCAACTCTTAATTCAGTGGCTCTTTCCTCTTCCATCCCCTCCTCCCTTCTTCTAGCAACTTTGCCTTCCTGTCCTTCCTCCTGTACCATTCCCAGATCCCTAACAGCCTAGTAGTTTGTTTCAATGGCAAAAAGGGCAATTGGCACAAAAAATGCTTCTGTTTATTTGAAAATGGCAACCAGCTGGTTAAACTAGCTGTTTTAATCATATCAAGAAAAAACAAGATGTCATTTTAGGAAAAAAACAGGATGCTTTGTGAGGAAGCAGAGAGCAAGCTGCATCAACATCTCTGATTGGATATTGGTGTTTTATTTGAAATGTATTCAGCATATATTCCGTTGCGTACTAACGTAGTTTTAAATTCATAAATGTTCGGTGAATTGGAAAAAGGAATGAATGGAACACCAAATCAGTTTTTCTCTTTGATAATTATGATTTTCAGTCTAAATGTTAAATTGTTGGTGGTCCTGATTCTTATATGTCCTCTCAGATTTCATTATGGCTGAGGATCTTACAACATTCTAGTTTATTTTTTAAGCTTGATAATCTATGATCGCTCAAGATCACTTTGTCTCTCTCACAGTCTGATTCTAATTTAATATTCTTTAGAGCAAGCAAGCAAACAAACCAATAAATACTAATTAGAAAGGATAAAACTTTCCTTTTTGTGCCAGTTAGCAACTTCTTGAGATTGGAAAATTGCTACCGGCTTTATAAGTTGTAGTATTAAAAAAGAAGCAGCCATAGAAGAAGCAGTGGCAACTAAGTATTGCTCAGCAGTTTGTTACTCAGAAGGATGGGGTTTGAATCCCAGCCCTGCCACTTGCTATCTGTGTGACCAACATAGGAGACATTCTCAACCTCCCTTAGATTCAGTTTCCTTATCAATAAAATGGGAAGTAACAATAACTACCTCATGGAGACAGTGCATATTAAGAGCTCAAAACAGTGCCTGGTGTATAATAAATATTCCAAAATATAAGTGTAGTAGCAGTAATATTAGTAATAACTATTATTGTAAGAAGCAAGATAAATAATCACAACTAAGATACATGTATATCTTGTGATTTTATATATATATCACAGTTTCTCAGGGCTGAAAGATTTCCTAAAGGCTGGAGTGTTCAGACACACTTTGGTGCTTGAGATTCCTCTACAACACCCCGTGGAATGTATGCCCCTGGTCACGTCTTGGGACAGAGAGCTCCCTCCCTCCCTCCTCACTTGAGCAGAGGAGTCTTCTCTATTTTGAGCTGTGCCACTGTCTCCCGGTAAATTCAAACCACTAGTCTTCGTCAACCCCATGGGGCTATATCAATGAGGGTGATATATGGTTCTTCACGTGGCGAGGTTTTCAACTCTGACTCAGCCTTCTCTCTGTGTGGGACGAGAGTTAGAACCAGAAGATTTAGCCCATCTGATTATACTAGTCATGATTAGACTGAGATAATCTCTGGAGCCTGGGACCCATGGAGTCCCCAGTCACGGAGTTGCTATGTCCACACCCACATCCATGCCTCTATCTTCGCCACACCTGGCCACCAACTTCCCCACTCTTTTCTTTTGAGCACCACTGCGTTTATTTTGACTTTTTGCCCAGTGAGTAGGGTCCTATCAGAGTTTATACCACAAGCCTGGGGATCACAGCCAATGCAATGTATACTTCTTGACTTTGGGTAGAAGCTTTTGGCAATGACATATAAATCTGCCACCGTAAAACACAGTGTTTGGCTGTGGTCTGAAATGTTCATTTCCTTTCAGACGGTAATCACCCATCTTCTCCATCTATTATCCTCTCAACTATGCTGTGATCAGATAGAGAATCTTCTGGCTTACCACCAGCAATCGGAGGGCTGAGTGTTTCGTTTGCTCTTGACACCTTTCCATGCTTAGCTCCACATGCTGAGGTTCTGGAACCATTCTCTGGCCCTCAGATTAATATCCATAGAACTCATCTCCCAACACTTTAAAGACCAGAGGTTAGAAGCACTGAGAGAACAAATCAAATGAGGACCATGTTTCTGGTAGTGTGCTCTCTCACATATGCTGGGGCAACATTGTTTTTTCAGTTTCAACTTTATCATTATTATTTCTCTTAAAATGAATTACCTTGTTTCTCCAGTGAGAGTGTGAGATGTTTACTGCTTAACATTTTCAGTATCTATCCTATTAATGGTTTATACCAAAACAAGGTCCACTGATTGCTTTTAAAATAGCAGAGCAGAGAAGGAGACTCTTTGAATGATTGTGTGGCAATCATTCAATGTTATAGCCTCATGCCAATGTTATAACATCCTGGCACTGACTACCCCTCACATGAAGCAAATAAGGTGCTTCTCTTCATGACTGTGATGTCCACAGAGTCCACACTCTGTTCTAATTCTCTTTTGATTGGGAGTTTCACACAGGCACCCATCACATTTAGTTCCTTTTCTCCCACAGACAACTACAGAGTCTATTAGACACAGTAAAGTCATTGATCAAAAAGAAAAGCATATCTTGAGCAGTTCATCTCCAAAAGATGTCAGCAGCTAATAAGTGGATCCAAGATAATCAGAGAAACTATTAAAAATAATAAGAGAATCCAGCCTTCAAAGTTAACAAAAATAGTACTAATTTTCCTATATGCAACATAACCAATTAGAAAAATTAATAGGAGGAAAGATTCCATCTTAATACCGACAACAGCAAATGGAAGAAATAAATAAATTTAACAAAAAATATACAGGGCTTAAATTTTTTAAACTTTAAAATTATTCTAAATGACATAAAAATCATTCACATAAATGGAAAGATACATCTTACATAAAGATAACAATTTCCTGAAATTAATCTGTTAATTTAATGTAGTTTAATGTAATCCAAATAAAAATGCAGTATGATTTTCTGGGAGTTGGAGAACTAGATTACCTATTCTGTGTTTCCAGTGAAGCATAACCATGTAAGAATTTCCAGGAAAATTGTAAAGAAGGACAGTAATTAGAGAAGATTAGCTGAATAAGCAATTAAAATGAATTATACATATAGAAATCAAAACAACATGGAAAAGACAGAATATTAGACAGAAGAGAATACAGAAGCAGACCCCCAACAAACTCAAATTTAAGACCCAAATGGAAATGTCAGCTCCTAAAACCCAAGCACAAGTGCAAAATGACTAAGATGGAATTTCAGACCAGTGAGAGAAAGCTAGATTATTCAATAGAGTTGGAACAAGTGGCTAGGCATTTGGGGAAAAAAAAATAGATTCTTCATTTCTTATACAACTACACAGAGATTAACTGTGTAAAAAAAAACTACAAAAATTGTAAAAAAAAAAAAGAGCATTAAAAAATGGATCTTGAAGTCTTTTCCAGATAAAATAGAAAACCCTGGAATCATAAAATAAAAGATTGATATACATTACCATTTACATTTTACCTTTACACCTTTTACAGAAAATGAAAATTTCTATACAGCTCAAAATACTATATGCAAAATCAAAGGCAAATGATGGGTTGGGAAAGATATCTGCCACACATCTGACCCAAAATGGACATATTTATTTAATATATGAGAGCTCTTATGAATAAGAAAATGATTAACAACCCAAAAGAAAAGTGAATAATGATGATGATCAGGCACTTTACAGAAAGGGAGAGAGAAACAGCAAATAAATATGGCAAAGAGGCTAGCCCTTGCTTAGGGAAATGACAGTAAAACAACAGTGAGAGTCTCCTGTCAGAGTGGCAAGGATGAAAAATGTTGCTAGGACCCAGTGTTGCCAGAGTGATGGAGAAGCAGGTACCGGCACACTCCTAGTGGGAGTGCAAGTTGACATGACTCCATTAGAGGGCAGTTTGACCATGTCCATACATATTGCAACCACACCTATCCTGTAACTCAGCAATTTTACATACAGGAGTCTATTTACAAACATACCCTCAGACTACACAATGATGTACATGTAAAGATAATCATTGCTGCATTGTTTGTTACAGCAAAAACTGGAACATGTTAAACATCCATCAGTAAGGATCTAATTAAATAAGCTGCAGTGTGTCTGTTCAGTGGAACAACAGAGTGTTAAAATAATGAGTTGCATGTGAATATGCTAATGAAAGATTATCAAGTTTCTATACTTTTAAGCAAAAAAGGTGTGATTATGGTACATAGCTTGTTTCCATATGTGTTTTTAATAAAAAGAAAACATATATGTGCATATGTATATAAACTTAAGATTTTTTCAAATAGGTTTCCCCCCCAAATTGTTAATGATATTTATTTCTGAAAAGATGAAAGGTGTAAAACAGGAGAGAGATACTTTGCACTTTTTTATGTTTTTTATATAGTTTGGATGTTTTTATCACATGCTTTTGTTTCTATAATACAGATATTTATATACTCAACATCAATCATCACAACATACGCATTAGGATTTCTTTTCTAATTTTGATTTCAAGCATTGAATAGTTTTTCTTCTGTGACACATTATCCCCTTGACACCCTCTATAAATATCTCAGTCCTTTGGGAGAATCAACTATCAGCAGGGATTTGTAATGAGTAATCTTAAGGTCTATAGTATTAACTGAATGACTATAAAGGATGGCAAATCAGTTTTATTTGTGTGGCCACCTGGTTGTTTATAGTGGTTCTCTGACACCTTTTAGCAGAAAGGATTTTGAGTATGTGTACCAGGTCAGTGGGAGAGTTGATAGCAACTGAGAAGCTTTGTTCACAAAAAGGCTGAAAGTAGAGGAGATGGTGAGCAGATAGTAATATTAGCCCAGAGCTGTGCTGTTGACAAGTGATACCTGGCCTGGGACTGGAAGCAAGGGAGAGTATGAGGACCAAATCTGAAAGCTGTAACTTCAGGTAGAACTTCACCCTTAGATGGAGGTGAGACAGGTGCTTGCCTGGAACTGGCTTCTGAAGGAGTCTCATACTAGTTTACAAAAAGAGAAAAGTTCACAGGTTCCAGGGTATTTCTTTAGTGCCATATATAACAAACATCAAGACTATAAATTATGCATAAAATGAAGCTTGAAGCTGATGATGTGAGAAATAAGGTATTTATAATTGGGGGAAATTGAGTAATGGAGGAAAAGAAGCTCAACAAAGATATTAACCTCCCAGGCCTCCCTAGAATGACACTATTGTTCCTGGTTTTCTGGAAAGGCCTATAAGAGAATGCTGCTTATGGACCTTTTTCATTCCTGGAGTTCATTGTCTCTCTTTGGGAGACCATGTCCTAAGATATATTGGCACAGAGAAATCATGGGACAAAAAAGAGAAACAAAAACACAGAAG
Source organism: Manis javanica (assembly GCF_040802235.1). Classification (NCBI taxonomy): domain Eukaryota; kingdom Metazoa; phylum Chordata; class Mammalia; order Pholidota; family Manidae; genus Manis; species Manis javanica. The sequence goes on along the minus strand of NC_133163.1, from coordinate 26,263,598 downwards.
GAATGTTCTAGCTAGCTCCATTCTTAAGAAATTCAGTGTAAAATCAGTGAACCATCTCTGGAAAAGAGGCATTTCTCTTGGGTTGCTATTGCTATGAACTTCTTTTTATTAAAAATACATTAATTGAACACACAACTATGTACCAGGAATGGTGCATTAAGTGCCCTAGTTACATTATTTTATCTGCAAAAAAACTTTATTTTATAATTCCTGTACTAGGTTAAGGTCCCACAGCTTGCAACTAGGTCTGTCTGACTTTAGAACCCATCTTCCTAACCACTCAGTTACCCTGCCTCTTCCTGTGGACTCTTAGGAAGATGCCCTCAGGTTCCCTCACTGACAGCCTCCTTAAATCTCTTCCTGAATTTATTTGCCTATTTTTTTCTTTAAGCAACATCCTCCAAAATTCATAATTTTCCTCCTCCATCATTAGGCCTGGTCAAGAAAGTAAAGCTGTTTCCATGCAACATGTCAATTTACCTGTTGAAATGATTTTTAAAGAAGGCTGTATAGCAATAAATATCAATGTCTTACATGAGAATACCCTCTGGGGCAGCAATTCCCCTTACAAGAGTTTAAAGCAGAAGTGATGCACAAAGATGTTCAATTCATCATTAATTATGAACAATGAATACTTTATCAATACTATAAAATTGGACAGATACCCAGCAAGAAGGCATTAAGCATGCTACGATACATTCATGCACTAGAATTTGATGCTACCCTAAAAATGATTATGTAGATCTGTATTTATTAACACAGAAAGATGTCAATGACATAGTACTGAGTGAAAAAAAAAGATACAAAAGGTACACAGCGAATAAGCCTGTTAATGTAAAATTTGTGGGTTTGGGGCATGTTTGCATACATTGCATACATAAAAAGATGTCTGGAAGGATATACTCCAAAATGCTAACAGTGGTTATTTCTGAGTGGTTGAGTTTTGAGTGGCTTACATTACTTCTAGTACTTTTCTGCATTTTCTTTTTATTATACTGAATGTGTATCATTTAAAAAATCAGAATAAAAAAAGTAGACTATTTTCCTTTGGGAAGGAAAAACATGTCAGGGCAATCCACCACCCTTAACTGCTTGCCCTGCTGATGATGGCAGGACATCAGTGTGGTTAAGGCTGGGAAGTACGTTTGAAAGGAGGCCAGCTCGTCCCAGTCTTGACATAATAAACAATTTGTTTAAATGGATGATTATAGGACCCAGGTCACAAATAGAGCCTGGTCAGCAGCCATCTTTATGAAGCTGTCCTCAGCGGCACCAGGACTTCTTTTCTCTTGAAAACAATGGGAGAGTCTTGCTAGAGAGTCCTGGCCCAAGCTGCTGGGTCAGGTGGGGGCAGTTCTTTGTCTGTAGGACGCAGTCTGGCCCCCTGCTTCCTAGGGGGCATCAGTTGGTTCTATAAGACAAATTCCCCTTCAGACTGTGGGATATCTGTGGAGGTCCACATGGGAGTTTGCAGTGTAATAGTAGGTATAGTCACACTCCCTTGTTTATAGACTCACAAAATTGAAAGGAAACTCAGAGATGCTCTAGCCCAACCCCTGTGTTACTGATGAGGACATGGATGACTTTCTCAAGGACATCCAAGAACCCAAACTTCTTGCCTTCCTACCATTTGCTTTTGCTTCAGGCCACTTTGTTGAGTAGAACTTTGCCAGGCAGGAGGCTTTGCTTTCACATGGTCTCTTGCAAAGGACAAGCCAAGATGTAAGCCACTAACCAGGACACCTGGTCAACCTAGACACTCTTCAGCAGCAGAACCCAGCAAGAGACTAGAAAGAAAGTCTGAGGATGAGAGGGGGCGACTTTAAATGTTCCTGTATTTCAGAAAGGTCTTAAGTTGTAATCCAAAATTAAAAGGATAAAGACACACTGGGGAAAAAATTTGCATCACATTAAATAAAGGCAGATTTTGTATTTACGCTATAGAAAGAACATCCTTTTAAAGAAAAACATTAAGATGCCAAAATGTAAGTGGGCAGAGGCTATCAACAGAAAGCTTACATAACAGTTTTCCTACCAAAATGAAAATAACCCATATTCTATTCTGATTGTGAAAATGACACAAACTAAGGGTTCCTTAATCAGCACATTGACATTTTGAGTTGGATAATTTGTTGGGGACTGGAGGGGAAGGGTTCTGCTATCGACGATAAAAAGTAAAATCTACTCCCTGGGAGCCAGCAGCACCACCTTATCTCCCAGTTGCAATAATCAAAAATATTTCAAGACCTTGTCAAAAGTCCCCTGGCAGGTAAAATTACCCCTAGTGGAAAAGTGTTCTGAAAAGCGTTCTGGGGAACAGACACATAAAAACACCTTCCTCCTTAGTAGTCAATAACTTGTAATGTTAAAATGAAATTAAGAAAACCTTAAAAAAACTAATTGGCAAAATAAATTATTTAAAATTATGACATCTAAATACCATAGAGGTTGTAGTAAAATTGTTATCTGCATTTGCTGCTGGTGATATTGTGTATCGTACATGGTAGTTTTACAACTTAACTTACGTGAACTAGAAGACTGATGGTGCCCTTTACCCCAGTAATCTCACGCCTTGAAATTCATCCTAGGAAACCAGTGTGGATCAAGATGTTCATGGCAGCATCATTCATGAAAGCAGCATATACTGAGAGCAAACAAAATGTCCAACATTAGAAAAACATTTTAAGTAAATTGTGGATAATCTGTTTGATGATGTAGCCATTGAAAAAGATAATTATGGTGACTATGCAAGTGTGATGAAGTTTTGACAAAGCAAAATGCAAATTGTATTATGCCCTGTGATTGAGATTATCTAAAAATAAGCATGCATGTTCCTTAAAAAGGATGTGGCAGTGTGTACAAATGAAAATGGTGATATTAGAGGATGAGGATCATGTGTGTGTATAATTCTTAAAAAATACCTTTAATGCATATGCTGTTATACTGTATAGTTTTTATTTAAAAACATAAGAAAATTGTCAAATACAGAGTGAATCCTGGAGGAAATCAAGGATGAGGACAGAGATGAGATATCGTTGAGATAGAATTTGGGGGTCAGATTTTGGTAGAGGATCTTGTAATTTATCCTCCAAAAAGAAGCACTTTTGAGAGTGAAAAGGGGTACTAGTAAAAATTACACCAGGTCAGTAGGTGTGGACTGAGACTGTCCCAGTGCCCATCTGGTTACCCTAGATTTAGGAAAACCAAGGAGGGTGACCTAAAACTCTTATAAAAATTCAAGAGTAGGATCAAGTTAGAAGCCAAGCAGAGAGGAGATTCCTAAGTCCAAAATACAATATCCTACAACTGAGGACCCTGACATTTGAGATCAAGCAGGAGTTAAAGAGAAGGAGACTGGGAGGATCCGGGGAAAGGGAGCCCTCGGCAGAGCCCTGAGGCCAAACTGAGTGTGGCAAGGGTCAGAAAGATGCCTCGTGGGGCCAGGTGGAGATATCTGAACCTAAATTCTGACCTAAGAAATGGATACATTCATAGCTATATTCACAGCACCTTCCCAGGCTGTTTAAAAGTTAAATGAGCAAGCAAATGTAAAAACACAGCAATATCTGTTTGTTAGTTTGTTTGTTTTGCACTGGGGAGAAGGTTATATTTATTCATTTGTTTAATGCAGAGAGCCTGCATTTCCCCATAAAGCAATTAGATGAACGTATCATATGTATTACCATATATGAAAATACATGCCCTTCTTTCCAGGTTTTTATAAAAACTTAAGGAGTACTAACTACTTCACTGGCTTGGCTCTCCACAATAGCTAGTCAGGTCTCCTTTGCTAGGTTATGGAAGGGGAAGGTCAAGTCTGAGTTAAGGAAATTATCTGCAGAGCATTTAAAGTGAGTAATTCTGCTGCTCCCAAGCCCATAACTTCAGTTTGGGGAACAAAAGTGTTGCTAAGCAGAGGTTTGACCTGGTCTTTTTACAAAAATGAGTATCTCTAACTCATTTGTAACCATCCTAGAGTTCCAAAGTAGAAGTTATTAAATGCTTGCTGAAACACTCCTTTGATGATTCATGAACATCATATGTTTATTTAGTAGACTCTTCATATGCAGGTCTTTCTCAGATTCTGTCAAATTATTAGAGTTCAAGCTAGCAGTCAAACAATATGATTTTATTGAACACTTACTATGTGCCAGGCACTGTCCTAGTCACAGAGAATAGAACAGTGGAGTCTGTAATAGCCTCTGCCCTCATGGAACTCAACAATCTGAAGATAATTCTTTTGATAATATCATAATTCATGAGATGCTATTAAGTGCCCTACCTTTTGTCTTTCCTTCATAAGAATGAACTGTTCTGGGCTACTTGAAATTGATTTCACCAAATATAGTAGTAATATAATAGTAAGATGCTTTGTCTTATATAGGCATTTACTTCTAGAAAATATTTTTTGGCTTAGAAATATTTTCCCATCTCTCTGAAGTTTTTGATATTATATTTCTATTGTTTATTCCACATACCATGAAATAAAATTTACTTAGCAAAACAAAAATATAAAATACATAAATACATCAAGTCAAACATGCAAAATATAATAAATTTCATAAAATTAAGCACTGCCTATATTTATATTCTTATATTGCTTATATTGTTTTAAAGAGGAAGCAACTCTGAACTTGATTCTCAAGCCAGTTGCTCACTAAGCTCACCTGGGGTATTATTTTAAAGTCTTGATGCCTGACACCCTCTCCAGAACAATTAAATTAGAACCTCTCAGAGATGGAGTCCAGGAGTTGAGATTTTTTTTGATTGATGGCCTGAGCTCTTCAGGTGATTGCTGTGTGCAGCCAGGGTTGAACTGGAGACCAGTGATGCTTGAAGCCTGTCAGGTACATGTTGTGGAATGTATAGAGTAGGCTCGGTGCAATTATGGGGTTATATACCTGGACACTCTGTCCCAGAGGTCTGGCAGCTTAAAAAAATTTTTTTCAAAGCTCTCTGTTGATAGCTATTATTAGTTGGTTCTTGTCCCAAACTGGGCTTGCTAGTGATAACCTTACCAACTTGAGATGTCAGTCAGGATGGCATTCAGCTACAAGTAATAGAAAAACTATCACACAGGCATATATAAGTGCCATAGTTTATTTTTCTCATATAACAAGAGGTTCAGAAGAGGACCGACCAGGGCTAGCGCAAAGATGTCATCAGAGAGACAAGCTCCTTGTTTTCCTCTCTGCAGCCGCCCTCAGTACAGTACAGGCATACCTTGGAGATATGGTAGGTTGGGTTCTAAATCATCACAATAAAGTTAATATCACGATAAATTAATTGTGTCAAATGAATCTTTTGGTTTCCCAGGGCATATAAAAGTTGTGTTTACACTGCTTAATCTATCAAGTGTGCAATAGCAATATGTACATACAAAGAATACTTAAAAATACTTTATTGCTAAAAATGCTAATCCCCATCTGAGCTTTCCATCACTCATAACCATTGATCATAGATCACCATAACAAATATAATAATAATGAAAAAGTGTGAAATATTGTGAGAATTTCTAAAACGTGACATGGACACACGAAGTGAGCAAATGCTGTTGGAAAAAATGGTGTTGGTTGACTTGTTGGACTCAGGATTACCACTAAACTTCAATTTTTAAAAAATGCAAAAATTTGCAAAGTACAATAAAATGAAGCACAGTAAAACAAGGTATGCCTATATGTAGCTTTCATACTCAAGGTTGCAAGGTGGCTGCTGACTCTCCAAAGCTTCAGTCTGTGTTGAAAGAGGGTGACCTTTGTTCTAATGAGGCTTTGCCTCTTTAGTTGGGAAGGGAAGTTTCACTCCCAGGGACTTCTGCTTACATCACATTGGTCACAATCTGTCACATGGTCACCCCTAGCTGCAAGGGAAGCTGGGCATTTGATGAATTATTTTCCCAGCCTTTCTAGAGGAAGGTGATGGGAAAGAGTTTGGGATGGAAGCTGAGTGAGCTGACCTATAGTGTGTCTCACACATAAGGTCAGTGAAATCTTAGTCCTGAAAAGCAAGGGACAGGTGACTGGACTCCAGACAGGATCCTGAAGGAAGCTGATGTAGCCAAGTATCTGTTGATGATGAAAGCTCTTATGGTCCTAGAACTTCAGCTTTAAGGCAAGAAAGGAATGATTTCTCCAGAATCAGGCATGTCCGTTATTCAGTGCAAAGACCTGTGGTTCTGTGATTCCTCTTCTGTCCTCATTGGATGAGGAATAGGAGTTGGGCTGATTTCCCCAGGAGCGGTGGGAAGCACGGGCACAGACCTGCCACGGCTTAGGAAGTGTCCTACCTGTCAGTTTCTGACATCTCCAGGCCTGGCGGGCTCCACCCTATACCTACATTTGGTGCACAGGGATTGGTAACTGCTGGAAACTGAAGATGCAGCTGGGTGTAAGGGACAAACTTCACAAAATACTCAAGTATTTAAGTGTGGGTGGGAGCTAAAAGGTCACCCTGCCAATCAATGACTGAATGTTCTGTTGAGGAGGAAACACACAGGGACTATTTTCACCCTCCTGAAAACTATGATTAGAAAATTGAAGGAGAAGGTCAAGGCACTAAAAGAGAGCTGGCAGGAAGGAGGACTAAGCCCTCCTCAAAATGCCTGGTGAGTCCCTTCCAGAGCTTTGGGCCAGAACGTATGGGTAAGGGAACTGCTTGGGGATTCCCCATCATTCAAGAGCTCTTTGAGTGACCCCCTTTCAGCCCCTCCAGTAGGGAATTTCCCAGAATGTTCCCACACCCCCATGAAGCCTCCTCCTTAGCTGCCTCCAAGCTGCTTATGGTTCACGATAGGGGTGACATTAAATAACCTCACAGGTGAGGGTGAATTGGGAACATTAGCATCTGGATTTGCAAGAGATAGGAAAAGAGGGGAGACGGAACTGGAAAACGAACAGGACTAAGGCCTCACAGGAGATAATTATCAAGTATCCTAAGATTTAAACAGACTTCAAAGGCAAGAGATGATGGTAGGCACAGACTCTGAAGCCAGATTGCCTCAACTCAAGTCCTGGTGCTGCCCCTTATATGCTGCGTGACCTTGAACAAGTGACTTAATTTCTTTGTACCTTAAGTTTTCTTCTTCTGTGAAATGTGGGTGGTATTATCTACCACATTGGGTTGTCACAATTAAGTATAATAAAAACTAAAATACTTAGGAAAGTGATTGGCACATGGTAGCATTCAACAACTGTTAATGAAGCCAAGCGAGACTATTCTTTTAAAATGTTGTTTTCTACTAATCTTTCTCATATAAATGAGTTTATATCCCTTTGCCCACAACTCCACCCCTACCCAACAGGTAGGGAGGGGTTAGAAGCTCTAGTTTGCCAAAACACTCAGGTAGTCAATTTGGGATCTGAAATATCTTAGGCTTGGATAGAGTTTGGGGATCCTCTCATCTCGCGGTTTTCAACACTGACTGCACATTAGAACATTAGAATCCCCTGGGAGCCTTTAATAACCTACTGCCCAGGCTGTATCACAGACTGCTTAAATCAGAATGAGGCATCAGTATTGTTACAGCTCCACCAAGATTGAGAATCATTGTTTTGGTCCAGTCTTCCTGTTTTATAGTGAGGCAACTGGGGCTCAGAGAGGGAAAGCAAGTTACAGAGGGTCACCCAGCCAGGACCTCTGTCACCAGTTATCACTGATGGAACCCACGGCTGTTGTGTATTCTGGACCTTGCTCTGCACCTGGAGGAAGATCAGGCCTTGGGTCAGCCCTTGAACAGAGTAGCTGGACAAGGGATTCCCTTCCAACTCATGCAGCAGGCAGATGATCAACTCTGACTGGCAGAGTGTGACTGCCTCTGGGTTCTTGAGGTGTGTTCAAGGATCACCAAAACCAAGACCCAGTTTTCTCTTAGGAGGCTGTAGGGCAGCCAAGGACTCCTTTGTGGTCCCCAGAGACCTTAGGTCACTTGAATTGCCAGTCTCCCAGGAAAAGCAGTTGGGTGTGCTGGAAGGAGCACGGGCTGAGAAAGTGGAAGCTCAAAGCCATACCCTTCTCGGTCTCTACGTGGGGATGGGGCTTTGGCTCAATCACTCACAGATGCTAGACCTCTGAGAAAATAAGCATCTTGAGGAGAATTCCAAAGCCCTTTCTCCCAGCAGCTGCTCCCACCAGCCCGTAGTCATTTGGGGGAGTGGGTGAGACAGGTTTGTCCCAGGGTCTTGGGTGCCTCACTTGTAATGTGGGGAAACTGATAACAGCTGGCCTGTTACATCCATCTCAGAAGGTTATTGTAAGGAGTCTGAAAGACCGAGATGAATTCCAAAAAGCAGAAATCAGGTTAAGTGGAAAGCCCAAATGCAGGTCACCCTTCCCTCACTGTAGCAGAAGACATGTGTGCTAGGAGACAAAAATTTACTTCCCAAACGTTCCTGTCCTCTTCCCTCTCCCTGAGTTCTAGGCTTCCAGCCCACACTGGGAGGTTAGGGGATAGGATCATTGTACCTCTGAGCAAACAGTTGCTCTCATGGCCACCTTTGCCAGCTGTCACTGTGAGGCCCTTCCAGGGCATGACCACCCCACAGAGGGTCAGAGTGGACCAAGCAATGGCAGGTGGAGACACCGAGAGACGAGGCCCCCAGTCAGTCACTTCCTCCTGCAAGGGAAGTCAAACTCTTCTTCTTTAAGTGTCTGGCTGGCTGCATGACCCCTGGGCTAGCAGTGCTGGTTTCTCTGGGGCCCTAGCAGGAAGCAGTCTTGTTTTCCAAAGCAAAGACACGTTTCTTGTCACAGGTGGTTGTTTTCTGGGTAGAGGTGCAGTGGTTCTGAGACCCCTCCTAGAGCAGGGATCTGTAAGTCCGGGCAAGTAGGGAAAGGCAGCCAGAGAGAGCTCAGCAGAGCTTGCTCAGGGAGGAAGAACCTGCAGTCACTTCCCAAAAGCTGGGCCTGCCTCTCTGCAGAGAGAAGGTCAGGGCGGTTGGTCCCTGCAGCCCGCCTACCCCGCCCCTCCCTTCTGCCTTGGGGTTTGCCCAGACTCTTCAGAGCACAGAACTTACAGTAAATGTTGTCACCAGTGGAAACTCTCAGAGGGGGCGAGGAAAGGGCTAGAGGAAGGAGCTAGGGCTCCTGGCCCCAGTTCCCGTCTTACCAACAACCCCCCACTCCAAGCCTCGTGTGTGGCTTTGTCTTACCTTTCGGTAAAGAGGGGATGCCCTCCCTCTGGGATGTGCCCGGAAACAGCCAAATGGTAAGATGAATGAGCTAGCAACACCTTGCAGAAGAAGCAACCAGGGCCTCTGACTCTACCATTGTGGCTCTTGGTATCCCACCCACCCCCAGGCCCCATTTAGAGATGGGGGTTTCCTTTGTACTGACCGAAGCACATTTTCTAGCTCAGAGCCACATACAGGAAATGCCAGAGTGAATCTGACATGTTTGCATCTGGCTTTCACAAACGGATGGAAGCTGGCTTGATGGGTCCGGCTTCTCCACCACTTAAAAAGGAACCCCAGCTGCCGTGCCCCTTCTCCCACCCCCTGCATAGTCAGGGCAGTTGGCAATGTAACTACCTCTCTCAGCCTGCAGCTCATTTTCCTGATGGATTATTTAGGGCAAATTTTAAATGTCAGATTATCTTATCTCTGCCCACCATGATTTTGAGTCAGCTAGTAGTCTAGTAATTGATGTCATCAGTCAGCTAACCACTATTTGAGTTAATAAAATCTCTAGATTTCAGGAAGGGCCTAAAACTATATTTTTAACACGTCCTCAAATTAATTCTAATAATATGGCAGGTTTGGAAAGTGCTAAACTAAATTAAGCAGAACTAGGAAAATAAGACCTGGACTCCCAACTATTAGGTTGCGTTTTGAACTGAAATGTAATTTATTTGCTTCTGCAGTGCCATTTTCTCTTCCTCTGTTGGCATCAATGATTAGCAGAGGTCTATTTGACTGACTCAAGAAATGCAAACCTTAAAATCACAGTGGAAGTACAGTTCCCCTGGGGCTTTCTGATGGTGAGATTGTTTTCCAGTAAATGCTAATTACCAGAGTGTAATTGTTGATTAATTAATGATGTGATCAGTAATCAGCACACTTTACCCAGAGTTTTCCTGATTAACATGTATCTGATGGGTCCCCTAGGCAACAAGGAAAGCTGTTTCTAGAGTAAAGGAAACCTGTGTACTTGGAACCCACTCAGAAGGCTGCAAAACAGGTGAAATAGACAATTAACCATGGCCTCCATCTGTAAGAGTCAATGCAAACACAGGGAACAATGGGAAACATGGGTATAACATAGAATGGAAACGAGTGATATAGTATAAGATGTTCTCACAAACTCTTCTCCATTTTTTTCAGGCTCTGGCCTGCTAGCCAGTTTTCCTTGACATGTATCTTGCCACCCTCAAGCCACATATACGATCACAGAAACCCATGTACATATGCACCAAAGGAACCCACTCACATACACATTTACACACACATTCACCTTTATTAGGTGGGACCATATGAAATTGCCATTCCTGTTGGTCAAAACAGACAAATATCATCAATTTCAGATGATCCAACGTAATATCTATGCATACACATGCACACATATACAGGTACTTATATAGATGCACGCACACAAGACATACGCATGTGCACACTCACATATACAGGAAAATTTAGCAATGCCTTTCTCCATGGCTGTGCTAATGAAAACCTAATCTGGGTTCTTCCTGCTCCCTGCTCCTCCAATCTTGCACCTTCCCTGAAATTAATCTCCATCAATGCCGATCCTTCCCCCCTCACAGGAAAGTGAAGACCTGGAGAAGCAGAATGCGGCTCTGCGTAAGGAGATCAAGCAGCTCACAGAAGAAATGAAGTACTTCACGTCAGTGCTGAGCAGCCACGAGCCCCTGTGCTCAGTGCTGACCAGCAGCACGCCCTCGCCCCCTGAGGTGGTGTACAGCACCCACGCCTTCCACCAGCCTCACGTCAGCTCCCCTCGCTTCCAGCCCTGAGCTGCCAGAAGTGGGGGAGAGCAGAACCCCCTACCCCCAGCTGCTCTGGCAGGCCTCAGGAGGGGCACACGGACTGTGGCCAGGCTGCCCTCGCCCCTCAGAGCCCTCTCTCCATCTGGAGACCCGGAGGTGGAGGCCTGGACAAGGATTGAGCACAGGACTGTAGCAGCTGGAAGTGTGCGAGGCCTCCCAGCAATGTGGCAGCATGTGCTGGACCGTGTGGGCGGGAGGCCCTATCCAGAGTTGGAGTGAGCATAATGCCCAAGTCCCATGGCACAGAGGGAGGAGGGCAGGGCAGGGTCATTTTTTAAAATAAATGTCTTAAAAGAAACCAATCTGGCAAGGCCATTTCCTTTTATACTGTCTATTGAAACCCTAAATTCTGTGGATTTGGGACCTGCTTTTGTTCTTGGTCTCAAGAGCCCTAAAAGCCCCGGAGACTCTGCTAATATCTTTTTTTCCGTGGTTTGTTAATCTCCTGGGAAGCAGGACTTTTCCAAAGCATCTTCAATCTTCCCTCTAGGCATCCTGGTTTTCCTCCTCAGGTCACCTGAGCATGACTTCCCACCTTCCTCACTGCCTCGTGCTTTCTAGAATTGTCAGCGGCTCATCCTCTAGGAGGGAGAAGGACCAGTGCCAGATGCCATTTGGGGGAATGGTCATTCAGGTTGGCCGTATCATCTCAGACAGGACTCACACAGCTACCCTTACGCTGCCCCAGATGACGGGCCAGCCAGGCCCTGTGCAATTTGTCCCAGGAATAGAAGGGCAGCACCTCACATGGAAGGCAGTGCTCTCCTCATGAGGCAGCAGGTGGCTTAGGTACACATGGGCCATTGGGTCCACGTGTCCTGCCGAAGACTCCGCCTCCCTCGGGAAGATGTAATGAAGCACAACTCGGCCTGTCACCATGAGGCTCCATGGGCTGCCGTTTTTGAGCACACTGTGGGGGCAGCGGTGGCTCAGGTAAAACAGGGTTCTTTCTCTTCAAGGCTTCAAATTCTCCAGTTTGGGCAGAGCTGGAAACCAGGGTGTTCCTGTTCCCCTGCTCTGATGTCCACCTGCTCCCCAGAGATTCCAGGTCGTATGCCCACTAGCTTGCATGCCACAGCTTTATCTACACCACTGTGCAGGAGCAGCGGCAGGGCCTGTCCACATGCACAGCCCCTGCTGAGCCAGCTGGGGACACAAAAGACAGGAATCACCTTGGGCGCATCTGATTCAGGTCTTCAGCAGCCACCCTGTCTCATCCTGTGGTCATCCAGAAGGACTACCCTTGCCTGCTGCCTCCCTGCTGGCACCCATCTTGGGATACGGGGACCAAGGGGGAAAGAGAGGAGCAGGCCCACTTCCCGGTACCAGCACCTCCCCAACCTGCTGGCCGATAGCTCTGATTGGTTTGAGGCTAGGTTTCAACTCTGGGCCTCCCCGTGCAAGCCTCTCTACCCGCCGGGCTTATGCCGGTGATAGGCTAGTGTGACTGCTGAGCTCTGCCAGGGCCTGGAAAAGCTGTGTCCTGGCATGTGGTCACTTGACCTCCTTGCTTGTAGCCTATGTAGGGGAGGAGTCCAACCCAAGGGCCTCTGAAGGCTCATGACCACCGCTGGGCCCTGCATCCCTGACCAAGGCCCATGGATGCCCAGAGTGGAGGAACTGGGCTCAGAGCCTGCTGGAGGCAGGCTACTATCTGCACGGCTGCCAAGGCACTATCCGACATTTCAACCCAGGTTCTCCCCAAACCCTTGGTAAATGGGGTTGCTCTTCCAGTGCACGGACCCGGTGTGGACTGGGCTGTGTGATAGGGGCTGTGGCAAGGATCTCTCTCATCAGTTTCCTTCAGGGCCTGGCTTTGGAGCTAGTGCTCTGAGTGGCTCTTCCCTACCCAGAGCAAAGAAGCCAGTGGGTGCTTCAGATGCTGCACGTGTTGAGCAGAATTTGTTTTCCTTGCACAGTCTGAAGAGGCAGAACTTTGGGCCCTGCTTTCTCTATTGCTAGCTCTGCCAGGGCCTGGCCTCTCGTGGGAGGCCAGGACAGGCTTCCTTCCAATCTCAGAGTTTTCTTCTCACCCCTACTGCTATGATTTTCCCCCAGAAACCCCCGCAGAAGGCACATGACCTGTGCTGGGCATCTCTTGAATGACAGTCAGTTCTGAACTAGAAATGCAGAGCTCACGTGCACAGTCCCCCTCTCTCAGCAAGGACTTCTCTTCCCCTTTCTTCCTCCACTTTCTAGTGACCCCGGGCAGTTCCACTTCTCCTTTCTGATCAGTCTGGTAGAGGCAGCACAAGGCTGAGCCTATGATTGAGAGCCAATGCCGACTTCATCTCTACATAGGGCAATTGGAGGGGCAGCTGCGATCTGAACTTCCAGAGCTGTGACCATGGATGTCCCACCAAACAGGTTCTATCCCACGCTCTTACCCATGACAGAGATAGCTCTCTCAGGCTCTAGGTCACTGACCCACACTCAAATGTCTCAAAGGCCCAGGCAGGTACTGTAAATACGGGGAGCTCACCGGACCTGGGACAATTGGGAGTGGTAGGGAGTGTGGCAAACTGAGGAGTGAGTGCTTACCTGCCTGAAGCAGACAGCTGCTCCTCAGTTTTGACCTATGCTGACATGTGGGAATTCAGGCCCAGTGCTGCCGTATCTTCCAATTTGTTAAGAAAAGCTCAGATTAGAATTTCTATCAGAAATCACCCAATTTCTAAAACACGCTGCAGACCCAAAAAATACAGTTGTGGAGCAGGTTTGTCCCTAACAATTACAGGGCCTGGGGTAAGAGTACAAACAGAGGCATGCACCATATGTCTAAATAGTTACACATTATAACTCAAACTTATAAACTATGTTAAACAAAATACATTTTTTTCTTTTACCTCAACAAATACATCTTTGTAACAACCTGGTGGGTGAAGTTTGAATTTAGATTTCCTAGGCATTTGGGAACTTTGTACGAACACCAGGTTGCACAGTGACAACAGTACCCGGACTGCAGCCTGTCGGCTCCTTGTCCCTCACTGGGCTCCTCCTTAGCAGCCTCGTGTTCATTTGGCAGGCATATCAGCCTTGGGCTCCATCCACACCTCTCCCACACAGACAGCCATCCTGTGGCTACCCTCCAGGTCCGGGGTACACATAACAGTGGCCTTGTCTACCCTGGAGAGGAGGTATCTGAGGAAGAGGCCCAGCTCTTGCGAGCCAGCTTGGATTACACAGGCAGGGGATTCTGGTGCCCTGGGTGTGTGCAACGCAGCTTACGAGGGCACAGAGGGCTCTGAGTAGGCATGCCCCTTGGTCCTAAGGATTCCTTGCCCCATGGGAAGGGGTGTAGCAAGAGGAGGGCCAGTGCCATCCCTGTGATGTGGGGAGTCGAGAGCAGGGACCTCTTTTGTCTGTGTCTGAGAGTGGCACTGCAGAGCTACCAGTTTGTGACTCTTATCAAGGTCCGTGGTGTCTCCCCAGAAAGCCCAGGATGTAGGAGGGCTTCACGCAGCAACAGATGGGCACTTGACAGCATCATCATCATCTGCTGTGTTGACACACGAGTTCCTGGAGAATGTTTGTTGCCCCACCTGCCATCCACAGTATTTATCTCTTACTAGCAGTGTTATTCTCTGAGTTAGTATCAAAGCAAATTACGGGAAAGCCAGATTTTTAGGGTCAGGGTTGAGAAGTGTGGGTGGGGAAAGAGAGGGAAGCAAAGTCAACCCAAAGGTCATGGGGTTGCCATCTGCTGGACCCAAACGTACCAGCAATGTTTACTGATACCTCCAGTCATGTTCCAGCGTGGCTGCGGCTTTACAGTGAAGGAGGCGAACCAGCTGAGTGCCCCACTTCTTTTTGGGGCAGATGGGCTGTCTCTCCCTGCTGCCCTGGCCTCCTTCCCCCTCTCAGGTGTCCACACCCAAAAGCCTCTAAGAAAGTCCAAGGGGGTGAAAGGGCTAATGAGCTAAGAGCAACACTAAGGTGGTGGATTTAATCACCTTATTTCTCAGAGGGCACCGGCATTTCGAGAGGCAGCGAGGAAGAGAAATTCCTGACCCAAAGAAATGAGGGCCTAGTATTGGCATTGTAGGCTCTGTAGCAAGCATGTAGAAGGGATATTGAATGTTAATTCTTGCCCTTAAGCTTTCGGTAAGCTACTGGCTACTGTACAGGCCTTGAGTGGTACCAGGGGAATGAGAAGTAGGTGTGGGAGAGCAGCAGGGACATAGCCTTCTAAAAATCATGTTGTTTTCAGCTGCTTGGTATGTAATTTGAGTTACTCTACTTCCAGGAAGATAGGATAAAAACTTGCTCCTGGTTTAAAGAATCTACCAGCAGAGAGAGATAAGGAGCTCTCTCTTAGGGGAATTCACTAGGGAAATTCCATCGCTGCCTGGGAGGTTTATCTGCTCCTTCTGGAAGGTTCCTGAGAGACTGATGACCTTGTCACTGTACCTAGAAACTAAAGTTAGCAACAGTGGCAGAGACTGACAAATGACCTCTCAAAGCCATTTTTCCCTTTTCCCGAATTACAGAACCCTCATTTTGTCTAGCATGGCAATGTGCCCAGCTAAAAAGATCACATTTCCCAGAGTGTTTTGCAGCTAGGGAGGACCACATAACACAGGGTACTGAGAAACAAGCAGAAATTGCTGGTAGGGCTTATGGGAAAGCACTTTAAAAAGTGGGGCCATCTCTGTTGGCACATGTCTCTCTCCTTTCTGTCTGGAAGGTAGATTGCAATGTAGGAGATAGGACAACCGTTTGAGGACCATGAGTCATCAGAAGTAAGATAAGAGATTCTGGGTGCCTGATGATACTGCAGAAATGTGATGATACAGGCTCAGAAGGTCTGCCTCTGGGTTTCTTTTAGGTGAAATTGGAAACAAGTTTATTTTGTTAAGCTACCATGAGTAGCACAATTAAGTACTGCTTACCTAACTCTGTCTAAGGAGTCAAGAGAACAACCAAACCACTCTCCTAGTGATTCCCAACTGGGAGTGATTTTGTCTCTCCAGGGAAGTCTGGCAATATCTGTGGACATTTTTGGTCATTACAACTTGGGAGATGTATGCTACTGGCATTTAGCAGATAGAGGTCAGGGATGGTGGTGTACAGCCTGCCTTGCACAAGGACAGACTCCACAATGAAGAATTATCCAGCCCCAAGTGTCAGCCCTGCTGCTTCTAGAGCACTAGACCTCAGCCTACTAATCTTCTCTGGCACCCTTGTCCATCCCTCCTTTCTTAGAAACAAACTCTGGGTACTGGCCAGGCTGGACAATTCATGTCCTTGGCCCTAGCTTACATTTTCCTTTCCCCAAGCCTTTGCTCTTCCTCCTCTGCCCAGGATTCCTCTGCCATCTTTTCAAGGTTTCTTTAGATGGGGCCAGGAATCTTCACTTTTAATAGGATTCTCTGGTGATTCCCATATAAGTAATGTGAGGTAATTCTGCTTTAAGTGGTATAAGGTGTATGTCTTTATTAGGCCACATTTTGTTTTTGAAATTCTACCCATTTTTCAAAATCCAACTCAATCATCATAGTGCCTGCCAGGAATGTAGGATGATTTTAGGTGACACTTGGATAAAACTTATTTATTTTAGTCAGTATATATTTATCCTAATGAGTTTCATGGGCTACCGTTTATTATAACGATATACATGTTCCTTTATAAGTAATTTACTTTCATAAAAAAGTGAACTGATTTAAAGAAATCTGTTAAAAACTAACATCATTCAGGAAACACCACTTTTGTTAATGTACATAGTATGTACATACTTGCTTTGTTTTTGGATCTTTTTCTTTATTTTCTACATTGCTGCTTTTTAATATGCATAGAGGATAGTGAAGACAGGGGTAAAAGATGAATAAAACCTCTGTGTTGGCCAAAACCAAGATCAGTTATACTCTCCTTTTGTTTAAAAATATATATATATTCAGACTTTTAAAACCTAGCAAGAATAGGTTATAAACACGAACATTTGGAAGCCTAGGAGAATCTCTGAAATGTCCCCCTTTTGTTTTCTCTGGAGAACACCCCGTTCTGAAAAGTGAAAAGCATTGTATCTCATTTCCCTATCTCGTGGCATTTTAAGTTTCTAACACTAAACTTTCCAAACCACCTTGTAACAGGTAGTGGTAGACAGAGGTCCCATCCCAGGAGATCAGCCCTTCATAGCTGCACCACTGGAGCAGGGAAATTAGGTTGAGTGTCAGATCAGTACCAGCCCTGCCCCCACTCCCATTGGTCCACTCCAAGTGAAGTCAGCATCATGCACATCAAACGCTTTATTAATGCCCACTGGCACATGGGATTTAAGAGTTACTCACCATAAGTATCAAGGTAAAGACCTAGATTCTTGATGGGACCCCAGAGACCTTACATCTGCCCTCAGCGCATCTCACGCCACTGTTGTTTCCTCTGTACTGGCCTCTATCCCTTTCCCCAATTCTGTACTCTTCCCTTGACTTCAGAATCTTGCTCATGGTCTTCAGTCTCAACTGACCCACTCTTTATCCTATTCTCCCCTCCATTTATTTAACTTCAATTATCAGTTTAGAGAAGTTTTACCTGATTCTCAGATTAGATCAGATCCGCACTATCACATAGCTTCATAGCACTACACACCTTTCCTTCATAACCATTAACAGAGGGAAATTTCACATTTATCTGTGTGGTTGTTTGGTTAGTATTTCCAACCACAGATTACAAGGCTGTATGAGGGCAGGGATTGCAAAGGTTTTGCTCACTTTTGTATTCTTAGCCCCAAGCACAGTAGCATACAGCTTACCACACCGTAGGAATTGGATAAACATTTGCTGACTGAAGGAAAAAAAAATGGATGGGTGGGTGAAGGAATGAATGAAGCATGTGCCTGCCTTCTGGGAATGTATAATCCAAGACAATTCTTATTCTGACAATGGAACATGAGTAAAAAACTAAAACTCAGAGATCATAGGGACAGTAAGCATCAATTGGATCTTCTAAGAGCAGGGGTCAAGGGAAGGAACTCCTTCCCCTGGAGATGGGAGAAACTGGGGACAGGAGCCCAGGTTGACCAGAGGAGGCTAGGCTGGTGAACTGTGTCTCTTGAGTGAAATTGGCATCTAATTTTTAATCTTGTGTTTAGATGTCACAATCAGATAGAGTCAAGGAACAAGATCAAAGTAAAAGCAAGCTGGAGTCCTAAACAGGGCTCTGTCTATCCTCTTCAGCCTCTGTTCTATTCCTCAAAGTCCTGCTTCCATGATAATGTACAATGGAAGTACAGTGATGATGAACAAATAGAGAGCAACTGAGGCAGGCCTGCCTTCCTGCTGGCCTAGCTGACTCTTTGTGCACCTACCCCTGTACACACAGTCCACAAACCAGTCCTCTGACTCAGGGAGAAAGAGGACACATTCCAAAGAGCCTCTTCAATTGGAGCCTCAAATATGGCAACCATGAAGGTTTCTCCTGAGATCATGGAGAGATGATGATGAAGATGTCCACCCGTATCACAGACAAAGCTGCCGTTGATGAATAATGGGGGACAGCCAAATGGCCACCTAAATAGGCTATTCACTAACCCATGTGCAAAGGCAGAGACCATCTCTGTCTTGCTACTTCTATCCCCAGTGCCCAGAACAGCAGGCACTCATATTTGTTGGTTTGATGAATGAATGAATGAGTGAGTGAGTGAATGAATGAAGTACCTCTTATATTCTTAAGGCTTGTCTACTTCAGGTTAAATTTATCTCTCAGAGGTTTGTGTCTCATTGTTTATTCTCAGGGGGTAGGGAGGACTAAAATCCTGAGGAACCCAGGCTGACTGGGTTGATTTGATAGCCTCCAGAAAGTTTGTAGTGCTACTAGGATGAAGATCTAGTTCTGTCTGCTCCTATCCCCTGGGGGCAGAAGACAATATATCACTGAACTGTGACCTAGAACTGGGATGCAGGTGCTTAGAGGAGTTATTTTTTGCCACCCATAATCCATTCCTCCTCAGTAAAGTACCCTGATTTCTGCTTCAAGAATTGCCTCTTCCCCATATGTAGAGCTGTCAGTCAGATGCCTTGCTTTATCTGGCCAAGGTGCAACCATGTGACCCAGGCTGGTCCAATCAAACTCTGCCCTGGGAATCTGACTCCTGAGCAGAGCAAAGCAAAGACCCAAAAGCTGGTGGGAGCCCTCCAGTCCTACTGTGAAGCCCTGACAAGGGAATTCCTGTGGGGACAACTGTCCTGGTTCTCGCCTTATCCTGAGCCTTTTCTCCAGCCTTCCTTTAGATTCTACGAGCCACACAATGTCCTTCCAACAAGTTCATTTCCTCCTTAAGTCAGCCAGAATAAGCTTCTATTAAAAAACCCAAAACTCAGAAATGGTGAATCATACCTGGGCTTCCTGGGGCAGGAGAGGAGGCAGGGCACTGGATCCTAATTCTCAGGGACCAACAGGAGTAGACTGCTTTCTGAGAGGGCTATGGAATGCCCTGTGCTCCATCAGAAGCTGGGAGTTCAGCCGAAACTTCACCAGCCTCTGGAGGGCCTGACCTGGAAAAGACCCATTACTGCTCCTGGCAAGAAACCCGGGCTCTAATTTGAAAACCATCACTGGGAGCTGCAGCTCAGCTTCCGGGCTGTACTCCCTCCCCCTTCAGTCCTTATGCATGGAGCTCCGGCCAACCTGCCCAGGGACAATATTCAAAATTCAGGGCCACACACTGGCCAGTCATGGATGCCGGAGCCAGGGCAAGGTGTGCCCTGCACCAGCATGGAGGGGCTTTATGGCCAGGGCTCCTGACCGTTCAGAATATAAATATTTTAATATTTTAACAGTCATTTCAGCTGCAATGGGGGCACACTACCTGGGTGTCAGTTCAGCACCTACAGGACTGTGAATGTCTCTGAGGGAGGGACCCTTTCCTGTGCACACAACTCTGCTCTCCTCAACCTTTGTTCCCTGACCTGTTCCTGCCTAGCCAGGGGCTTTGCCCAGAGCAGGCAGTTCACATACACTTGTAAATAAAAAATAAAAATCCTAGGGTAAAATAAAGAAAGTGGAAAGGAAGGGAGAAGGAAGGAAAAAAGGTGGATCTGTTCTAGAAAAATCACACGATGGACCTTCTCCCTGCCTTCCCACTTACCACCCCAAAATGTTTATTTGCATGCTCATTTTAAATAAGTGTCAGGGGCACTCTTGAAAGAGGAAAAAAGGTATTCAAAGCAACGGTGATATATGAAAGAATAAAACGACTATGCTGCTTAATCTTGCTGGGGCGAGGGATGATCGCAGCTGCCCTTTATCAGACACGTCATTTTCTGTTCACTCTGTTTTCGGAACTATTATTATTCCCACTTTATAGATAAAGAAACAAACTCTAAAGTGGTTAAATGCTTTGCCCAAGGTCACACAGCCAAGTATGGAGAGGGGACTCCAAGCTGGAGCTATATACCAAGCTTGACTTGAGGGAATTCTTGTAGGCAGTACTATGGGCACAGCAGCCCGAGTTGGTGCTGCCACCTAGTGACAAGGCAGAGGACTGTGGAGACAAACCATCCGCTCCTTCCTTCCCCCTTCTGGCTCTGTTCCCAACTTCCCAGCTTAAGAGAGAACCAGGCAGTGAGTCTTTCTCCGGCAGCCAACCCGGACCTGTTTTGACAGAACCAGCTTGGATAAAGAGAACTGACTTCTAGATGTCAGCTGGCACCTCATCAGACATCCTCACTACATCCCAGAGCACAGCTCTGAAGACATATGTGTTATACAAATGAATGACCAGGGACGCAAATCTCCACAGGTTTGCCAATCAACCTGGTTTCCATCGACAGCCTCTGAAGACAATTTACTGTGAAGATCAGCGTCTATCACCTCTCCATCCAGGACCAAGACTTCTGCCTCAGTGGTGGTCCTGCACGATCCTTTTGATTGAGTACCTACTAGCTCCCTAGTACCACATTAAGCAATTGTCTTGCATTATTTCATTTCATTCAAGACCCAGAGCGGTCAGTGCGGCATCTCTAAGTTCACAGAACAGGGACCGAAACCCAGATGCCCAGTGAACCCTGATTCTCCAAGTACAACGTTCTTTCTGCTCCACCACTCTGCCCTACAACCCCGTCAACCCATGAAACCTTGTTTTTGGCAGCCTAGTCATCCCGATGTGATGACTCAAGGGTGAATGTCGGGCAGACTGCCAGGAGGAGAAGGGCCTGTGTCAGCACAGTGGCTTTCCTGACCTTTAAGGCAGCGAAGAGTTATCTCAATCTGAAACGTGTGGCTGCCGAGTGATTTCAGTCTCAGCCATAATAGGACATGACAGCTGGGCAGATAAGCAGAAGCAATTCCCACTTCCTGTGCTTTCCAGGACTCCGGCTGGGTCTTCTCCCAGACCAAGAACACCTGAAACATGGAAGCCAGAAGCTACGTTTTCCTTTTAGACCTGGTTCTTGGAATCTTGTTGGAAATGAAGAGAGAAGAAAGGGACACCTTCTAGAAGGCAAGATAGTCTCACCAAACACGTGCTTCATTCTGCCCCCAAATTAATCTGGTAACTTCTCTGCTTGATCTTCAAAGGTTGTCTTTCACGTGCATCATTCATGTCAGAAAATCCATGTTAGATTCTGTGCTACATAAACCGGTTGCCCATGGTGATATAATAAAAAGAATAGTCACCTCTGCCCCTAACACCATGTATCTAGTGAGGGCAGATACATGCTCCAAAGTAGACTTATTTTTTTACCTGAAATATCTAGATTACCCACCTAAGCTAATGGTTTCTTATATCTGCTGGACATTGGACTGCTTTGAAGATCTGGTAAATCTTATGGCCCTCCTTGCCTTCCTTTACAAAATATATATGTACTCATCAAATTTGAGTTTTATGATTTCAGGGGTTCATAGACTGGAAACCCATTTGCAGATCCCTGAGGTGAAAATCTTTCATCAGTCAACACAGCAAACACCAAGACTCAAAACACCCAGCTGCTGGGTGAGAGTGTGGACCAGGGCATTGGAAGTCAGAAGTTCTCCTCAGCTGTAACAATTCCGTGAGCTGGGGTGTCCTCATACTTACAGGAAGTAAGCCTGCTTCACATGAGGCTGAATGCTTGGCACAAGGGTCCCTTTGACCTGGCAAGTCTGATACAGGGTGCCATCAGCGATTGAGAAGAAAGGAGTGGGATGAAGATGGGCTGAGGTTCAGGGGTGGAATAAGGACATATGTTAGGCATATTACTTGACTTTTCAATGGTTTTTAAAAGTAATATATAAAAATGTCTCTCTGGCAAAATGCTCTGTGCTAAAATGGCCATGTCAAGTGCCTTCCAAGTGCAGTGAATGAAAGATTAAGGCAACCTTTGTGAGGCAGCCAGCTGCCCATGCAGTATCATTACAAGGGCATAAGATCTACAAACTCTGTTCCTGTAGCTTAAGGTATTTATTACAACCAAAGTGCAAATGCTCTTCATAAGAGTAATACTTTGTCTTATCAGCCATTTATACTTTAGACAGAATTTTTGCCTGTACCTTCTCTGAAAGTCTTTTGAGTCACAGGAGGGTAGAGTGGGCACAGGAATGCTAGAGATTGGAGGAAAGGGTATGGGAGAGGACTTGGAGGATGGGAGCTAGAGGCATTGAACCAAATCAATTGAGTTGATTGAATCATTTGCCTAAAGAACGAATTCTAGCCATCAAAGTATTAGTCCCTGTTTCTGCCCTAATATCAGTAAGTGCCCTGAGTACAGATTTTATGTTATCAGCCTTTCTTAATGTTTCATGGTGGGAGGATATATTAGTTGTTTACCTATTGACTGTCTTCTCTGTGGGACTGTAAACTTCTGCAGGTTCAAGACCTTGTCTGTGTGTTCACACATAACAGCTATGCTTAGAGCAGTGCTGGATATGAAGTCAAGGCTCAGCAATATTTGTTGAATGAATAAATGAATGAATGGGTATCACTACCTCCTTACCACTCTCCAGCCCTGCCTGCTCCCCACTCCCCACTCACTCTAGCAATGGAAAGGAATGGATGCTTGATGTCAACACCCCACAGATTCCTTCTGCTGTCCCAAACTTTGCCAACACACTGGCCAGGAGCAGGCTTTTGATAGCCATGGAAATGGTGGGGATATGTCAGCTCTAGAATGAATGAGGGTATGGGATCCAGAGGGAAGCAAGCTTCCTGATGGTATACTTGAGTCTGGGCACAGAAGGGAGACTGAGTCCTGCCCCATGTGCCACAGAGGCTGTGGGGGATGGAAACAGGTTGTGTCAGTAGTTTCATGTTGTGGTTACCTGATCTGCAGAGAAAGCAGAGTCATCCCACCAGGTGAAATTATGCAACACGTGGCCCTTATCATGGCCTGAGCCCAGTAGCTGTTTTCCATCTGAGTTTAGAACCATTCTTCTAATTCATTATTTCCCAAACTCAGTCACCTGAAAACTGCAGCCATGAACCACCTGCACTGCTATTAACCTCATTTTTTTAATTGACTCATTTTTATTACTTGAACACACATATTTTAAAGGGAAATTAGCAGATAATGGAGACCCAAAGGAAAGGTGTGGCCAGCAGGACCCGCGCAGCCTCACAGAGAGCACTGCACACAGACTGGAAGGCCAGGCGGCACAGGCGGTGAAGGCAGGGGCTGAGCCTGCCCAGGGAGGGAGGAAGTAAAAGGAGGTGAGGCTGCAGGACCCTGGCAGTCTCGGGGCAGGAGGGAAAAGGATGCTGCAGCCTGGGCTGGAGCTGGGCCAGCAGAGACTGTCAGAAGGGAAGCTGAGGGAGCATTGGTGGCAGGGGGCTGCCTTAGGTGCTGTCAGTGGGGGGCTTCAGAGAGGCGCGGTATGGGTGAGACAGAGCGCTGAGGTCAGGGCAGGGCCTGAGGATGGTGTGTAGGAGAGGTCACATGGGAAGCTGAGACAAGAGCAGGGTGCTGTTTAGGAAGGGGTGCTTGGAAATGAGCTGGAAGGGAAGGGCAATAATAGGAAGAAATGGGCTCTGGGTGTGGGTCCCCATTTACAGAAGGGCTGTGCTGTGCTCCTGGGACTAGACAGGGAGTACATCAGTCTCAGCTGGGCAGTAACCCTTGTGTTGTTCACATGCCATCCGAAACTACCTCATATGCCACTGGTACCTGTACCCCAGCTCTAAAGCAAGGAGCGGCAGTCCAGGACTTGCAGGCCAGAAATCCAGAAACGTGCTCTCCTACTGGACAGCTAAGAGTTCTGGGGAGCACCAGAGACTGAGAGGCGTGTTAATGGATGACAGCTCAGGGAAGACCAGAAAGGAAGTTGTCACACAGTGATGTGTGATAGCAAGATCTGGGCAACTGCAAAGACACAAAGCTGTGTTTGGATTCTAGAGTCATCTGAAGAATCACACAAATTATTATGTGTGAGAGATTAAATGTGGTTGTGCTCCTGAGTCATTACTCTGGCAAATGTGAAGCCTTGAAACTTAAGAAAGTGGGGATGCTTCCAAGCACCAAGAAGTAAGGGAAGGAGGTGCCTCGCTTCCACATGCATAGGAGCTAATGGTTGTGGAAGGCCTGGATAGTTCCATCCGCCTGGTTAACTGCCCCTCTCTTTCTGGGAACTGTCCCTCATCCTCTCCAATATGGTTCCCCCGGGAGCTGCTCCCCCTGCCCCTGAGGTCATGGTTGATGGGTCTAGGAATGGGCATCTGGGAGTTTGTATTTAGGACAGAAAATCAGGGCAGCCTCTCTCAGGCAGCTGAAGCTGTTAAGAGGTGAAACTCCAACAAGGAGAAAACTAGTCTTTAGGAGGGGAGAAAAGAAAAAGAAAGCTGACATGCAGGATGCTATGGGCTATCTGTGTCCCCCCAAAAGTCATATGCTGAAGCTTAAAGCCCAGTGTGATGGCATTGGGAGGTGAGGCCTTCAAGAGGTGATGAGGTCATGAAGGGACAGCCCTCATGAATGGAATCAGTGCCCTTATAAAAGAGACCCTAAAGAGCTCCCTTGCCCTTCCGCTGTGTGAAGTCACAGCAAGAAGATGCTGGCTGTGAACAAGGAAGGGGGCGTCATCAGACACCGAATTTGCTGACACCTATGTCATGGGACCTGACCTCCCAGCCTCTGGAACCGTAAGAAACAAAGTTCTGTCATTTATGAGGTGTTTTTGTCATATCAGCCCCAAAGGACTCAGGGAGAATCTGAGAAGAAAAGAGTCCCGGGCACATTCCAGTCCTTGGTTCTGTCTGTCCCCAAGGCTTCAGCCACACTCTGCCCTTTCTGCCATGATCAGCAACTCTTTGAAGTATGTGAGCTTCCCCCAGCAGTCTTGAAACACATTCTCTTTGAGCTTAAGCTGATCAGGTTGGGCGCCTGTCATCTGTAATCAATGCAACAGTAAAAAGAAAGGGTTATTGAAAAAACTGGGGTGCAGTCAGCACTCTTGGTTTTCCCCATCTGAGACACCAGGAAGCACTTTGGAGACTACTCAGAGCTCAGGGCAGCTGATGGCATCAACACAGGGACTCACACAGCCATGGACTCAGGAAGACTTAAAGGAAATCCGTAAATACTTGGGCTTCATTTCAGACTTGTTTGATTCTTTCTAATTATTTTATTTGTTGACAGAATTAAGGTGAATGTGAACTGTGTTCTGCAGGGCATGATGCCAAAGAGTGAAACTTGAGAGGGTGAATTCAGGATTTGTTACTTTCCTAAAATGTGATTATTGGACTTGCATGGGAACTCACACACTGAACTTAAAGCAGCTTTTCTGGCCTCATGAACTTGCAGCAGCTGAGGGTGCAGAAGGGTGACAGGAACAGAATCAGGGGTTATAAACCAGGGCACTTTTCCTTTACAGCTTCCCATTTCTCTGTAAGATTCACTGGGAGGATGTTACTCTCCCTCCAGACTCCCACCTGCATCCACTCCAGTCCACGTCTACCTCTCACCTGCCCACTCCCCGCATCCTCTCTCCACTGCCCATGTTCAGTTCAAAAACTCCATTCTTACTGGGGTGACCACCATGGCCTCCTAAGAGGTCTCCCTGTCTCCACACTGCCCCCTCCCCAACTGGGTTGTCCACCAAGCAGAGTAACCTCTCCATACTTGAACAAATCTGACAATACTTGGATAAATCTGATAATGACCCTTAACCCTTATCTGCTTAAAACTTCTCAGTGGCACCCCTTTGCTTTCGAGATCAAGTAAAAAAACCCTTAATTATACCTGCACCATCTAGCAGCTGCTGCTGTCTTGGACCTTGCCCTCCCCCTCACTCTGTTTCAGCTACACTGACTTTGTTCAACTATTTAAAGAGCTGTGTATGCTCCCTTCTGGCTCAGGGCCTTTGTACATACTCTACTGTTCCCTCTTCATGGAATACCTTTCCCCTCTCTTTCACCTACTTAGTTCCTCTGTCGTAAAATTCAGCTGAAGATCTAGCTTCTCTGTCCTTCTTTACAA
Source organism: Manis javanica (assembly GCF_040802235.1). Lineage (NCBI taxonomy): Eukaryota > Metazoa > Chordata > Mammalia > Pholidota > Manidae > Manis > Manis javanica. Next base: position 26,237,222 of record NC_133163.1, on the reverse strand, counting down.
ATTCTTACAAATAAACCTCATAGCACTTAGATGATTGTCCTCCCAGCTAGACAGTGAGCTCCACAAGGGTGGGGGTGGGGGGCAGGTGTGCTTTCCTCATCATTGAATCCCCAGAACTGGCCACAGGGCCTGGCCAAGTCTTACCCATCCCTCAAGACCCTGTTCAGACATTCTCCTCTCTGAGAAGCCATCTCTGGCTCCCTGCTTTGTTAATCCGTGAGCTAGCCTGGACCATCGCCTTACATATATTGCACTACCCTGCAATGATTTGCTCACATATCTCACCACCAGTTTGTGGATTCCTGGAGGGCAAGAACAACCGTCTTTGTTGTGCTGGTTTCCCTGACACCCAGCACAGTGCTTGGCCTGCAGGAGATGAATGTGTGACTAAATGCATGACTGTGAGGACAGGTCCCCAGCCTGGGTGTTAGCCTCCGTGAACCGAGGGGCTGGCCAGGTGTTTCTGCCTGGCCTTTCTCTAACAGTATGGTTCCAGCATCATCTAGCCCTGCCCAGCTGGCACTCCTCTGCTTTGCCACCCATGTGCCTTTAACTGTTGCCCTGGCAATCAACAAATCTCACTGTTGCCACACTTCCTCCATTTTATTATGCAAAGAAAGCCTCACACCTCTAGGCTTTCTATAGATTATGCAAAAAAAAAGTGCGCCATTTTAATACTCCTTCCTCTTTGACTCATGGGTTTTAATTAGGTCTGTCTCATGTTTATGGAGAAACTTCTTTTGTTTTCTAATTATTAAGAAGTATTTAAAATACGTTAAAAGGTATAAAGAACAACAGAGTGGGCACTCAGGGACACATCAAAGCATGTACACCCAGGGAAATAAAATGTGACCCATGTACATGGGCCTCTTCTTTAAAAGACTAATACCGTTTGCAGCCTCTCTAGATAGAGCCATGTATTTTCAGGGAACTAAAAAACTGATTCCAATCAGTATGTCCAGGACAGAACATGGCAGGTAGACGTCTAGGCTGGAGGCTTTCATCCCACCTTCTCTGCTAAGGATAATGGGTCTCCCTCTCCTTCAGGTCTCGACAGGCCCCGACCACACCCCCTTCAAGGACGGACCTGAAGACTCTGAACTGAGAGGACCCTGGAGGGGAGGGAATCCAGAATTCCACCCAGCCCCACCGGAGGCCCCACGAGAGACGCGGTGGTGGGCCACAAGTGCTGTCAGGGGGAGCTGCCTCAGACAAGAAAAAGGTGAATGAGACAAAGGAGACATGAGTGTTCAGAAGGAACTGGACATGTTCTCATTCATTCTGAGTCCACCTGGAGGTGGGACTCATCTAGGAATCGCATCCCTGAAGTTGCAATCCATTCACGCCTTTGTTTCCTTCTGCAGGCCAGACAGAGAGCTAGAGTTAGGGTTTGAATATGTAGGACATGATTCACAACCTGGAGAAACTCACGGTAAATGGATGACTTGAAAAAAGTAAATCATCATTTATGATACGGTGTGACAGCTGTCATGAAGGTGTACATGCAGCATGTGAAGGAAGCCTCTGAATCATACTTAGGGGATTGGGGAAGGCTTCCTGGAGGAGGTGGTGCTTGACCTGTGCTGTGAAGAATGGCACATGCAAGGCATGTGTTCATAATGCTGGTGGGGAGCTGCAGGTGCTTTCGCCTGCCTGGAGGGAGAGGCAGTGGTGGGGGTGTGGCCAAAGTGACATCACAAAGGCCTTGGGTGCCAAACAGAGGAGTGAACCTTCCAACCTTCCGCAAGCTAGGGGCAGCAACAGGAGGATGCAAGGCAGGAGAGAGGCCTGAAGAGAATTGGGAAGCAGCGCAGTGGTGAACTGGAGGAGTCAGTGTGGAGGGGCCGCAGGATCGAGGTGAGAGCCATGAGAGGCTGAACAGGGCACACTGATGGGAAAGGGGAGGAGGAAGATGCTAAGGAGACAAGCAGCCAGTGATGCTGAGAGTGAGGGAGGGGAGGGTTCTGAGTAGTTCTCAAGGTTTGGGTTGGGCTGGCTAGGAGCTGGCAGCCATAGTCACTGGCAGCAAGAATCCCAGAGAACAGACCTTGGTGTGTCTTCAGATGATGGGACAGAAGCTGTGTCGTAAGTAGAGGGGTAAGACCCTCACAGAATCTGCCAGTGTAAAAGTCACTAGGAGCAAAAAGAAGGTCAGAGAAGGGTCAAGAAAGACCAGGGTGTGGATAACAGGCCCTCGGACCAAACACCCAATTTTCTGAGGTGACACCCTGGCACAGCTTAGGAGGACACAGGTCGATGGAAGAGGCACCCCGACGTTCCAGGCTTGGAGTCTCTGGAGCCCATTTTAGCACCCACAGTAAAATTCACAGCAGAATTGACCACACCCCTAGAAACCATGTGTGGGCCTTTGTGAACCAGTTGGAGCTCCATTCAATTATATTCCATTTAAGAATTAAAGAGCTTTAAAAACAAAACAAAACAAAGTTATACATAGTTTAAAGAACCAAATAGCCTTGTATCAAAATATCAGTTGCTGAACTCTTTCCTGCTGAGGCAACTGCTTCTAACTTTGGTTAGATGAGTGTCTTGGTATTAATCTCCAAATAGTTTATTAAGCTCTAAATAACCTGTGTATATTGATGCTGCCTGATCTTGTCCCTGTTAGGTATTATCTATTGACTTTCCAACACGGCAAACAAGGTTTAGCCCTGTTTACCCCACCCTCCTCGCTACCATACACATCTGCCCACTTCCCACTCCCCCATCCTCCCAATATAGTTATGTCATATTTTGTCAGATCAACTTTCAGTCTTCACATTGCTATGACTATGTTCATGTTATTCACATCTGAGTCACTTAACATAACCATGGGTGGTTGTTTTTTTGCCCTTTCTGCTGTAGCTTTTTATTTTCTACCAGAATTAATAACTGCCTCTCCCCGCCTGGCTTTATTTATATTTCAGGGTTAGTCCAACCTCTAATTGTAAAAAATTCCCCCTTAATTGTATAAACCCCTTCTCAATAGTTTCAAACACAATTATATTAGTGTCATTTTTTAAAATGTCTTTCCTGGAGTCTTTTGACTAGCTTCAGTCTGAACAGGCTGCTTTCTATGCCTGGCACATAACTGGTATTTTCCTTTATCATGATCTTGGTGATTTCCGTTGCCTGTCTTCTGTGTCAGACTCCCCGTTCCTTCAGTCTTACATCTTACACTCTAGGTTTCCCCTCTTGTTTTGGTGGAGGACATCCTTCAGTAGCTTCCCCAGAAAGAGGACAAGGCAGTACTCTTTTTTTGGAAACTTCGCATGTCTGAAAACATGTGATTCTCTTCTCATACGTTTTTCTTTTAGTTGTTTGGATACAGAATTTTAGGCAGGAAACGGATTTCCTTCAGAAGCCATTATTCCACTGACTTCTGGTTTCCACGTTTAACAACTACTCTGATGACCTTCTATACCTGTTTTTTTTTTAAACGTTTTGTGAAAACTGTTTTAACCTCTGAACATCTTTTGGATCTCTTTGTCCAGGTTCCTGCAATTTTATGGTGATGTACTGTTCAAGACTGAGTGTGTGTGCAGTATAGCTTATCTTACTAAATGCTTCGGGGCACACAAAGGTATGCACTAGTCTTTAGGAGCTGGGAATGTATGGCAAGTGTGGGAAATAGGGAAAACAGGATATTGGTGAGTATGCAAAATCACACATATAAATTATATTTAAGATTTGTAAGGATAACATTTTTTACAAATTCCAATTGTCGGGTTTTTTTAAAGAGGGACTACTCCAGGGTCTCAAAATGATTTATTTCATTAGCAATTTAGCCTTTCTATGCTTGCAACAAACACCATGCTTCCCACATCTACAGCCCCTGTTGAGGTGGTGGGACATTTTGACATAGTCCCGCTCTTACTGCCTGGAATAGCCGTTAGCCTCTAGGGGGCAGACTTTGCTACGTTCTGTCAGGGGCTAGGAAAGCTTGAGTTCAATGCTGGCGGCGGGCGGGGGGGACGGGTGTCGATTGGGATAAAACCAGCAACCAGGACCCCTCTTCAGAAGCAATCCCTAAACTGTATATCTCCTTTCTCTTCAAGGTGTACCTATAGATACCTGTAGATATCATCAATAGACGTAACACACAGTAAACTGTTCAATAAATGATTTTTCAGTGGATGAATACAAAATACTTTTCTCTATGTGACAGCTACCCAATATTTATATAGTTGTCCACCCCCTGGTGGGAATCATCTAAGAGCACTATCCTGGTGGTTGCCAGAATATTATCATTGAAAACAATTTACACACATTATCTTGTTTAATTCACAAAATGATGAAGCAGATGTTTTTAATCCTCACTTTATAGATTCAGAAACTGAAGGATAGAGAGGTTAAGCAACTTGCTCAATATCCCAAAGCTCATAATGGCAGAAGAGGCCTTTAAACCCTTAAACCTATGGATTCAGAGCTCAGAACAGATCCCATTAGCTCCATCACAAATAGCAACCCCAAATATCACTTGAATACCAGGTTGGACCACTTGAGATTTGTCACCAAACTGAAGCCTTTGTTACCCCAGAGGAGCACAAAGGAGAGGCTGTGTGAAAGGGAACTTGGCAAACCTATCTCGCTGTGGCTTGTTCTGGTGTTAATTAGCTGTGAGACTGAGTAATACACTCCAACTCTCCAGACTTCAGTTTCCATATCTGTAAAATGAAGCTAAGAATATACTATGAAGAGTTTGGGCAAAGGTCCATGATGATCAGAAAAACTGTGAGGGGTCTCAGAAGACCTTCCAAGCAAATGGAGGTTTTGTGCTCCCTGGAGAATGACGGTGTGGATATAATGAGAGTTCCTGTGGCCAGGATTCTCACCTGGCCCTGGTTGACTAGCTCACTGCACACCTGTGGGCAATACATGGTTGTTGACTCTATAAAAAAGAGCTCTGCCCAGTGCTCTGGGTGCGACAGGGTGGCAAGGCTGCAAGGCTGCAGGAGAGCAGAGCAGAGGCTGGAGTAGTGGCAGCACCGAGGACAGAGTCCCAGAGGATGGCCGTGTGGGACGACTGTGCAGAGAGGCCCAGAGGACACCTGTGCAGACAGAGGCACCCAGAGGCAAGGGTAGAGACCAGACTTGCTCAGAGTGAATGGGATTTTAGTGACTGACCTGCCACCTGGAAATAAAGTTGGGCATAACCCTTTCACCCCAAGAAAGTTTTGCTGTCAATTTCTTTGGTCACATTGGATCCATAGCGAACTTGCCCAGGGCTGAAACCCATTGGCAAGACAGATGGGAAACACTGTTGAAATTTTGAGAACAGGGGATGTTAAATTAGTGTATGAATTCATAATAGGTATGAGTTTCTTCTTCAAACATTCCATTATAATCCAAGACCCCATAATATCTGACAAAAAGTGGGTGCTTCCAATCAGTGTTCCCTCTCTTGGGAATCAGTAGTTCTAACCCTACCACAAGTGCTCAAACTTGTCTACATGTTGAGATGACCTAGGGAGCTTTGAACATGCAGATGCCCAGGGCCACTCTCAGGGATCATCATTAAGGGTGTGGCTGAGGCATTGGAAATGTTATGATTCCTTCAGTGGGATTCTAATGTGCAACCTAAGTCGAGAACCACAGCCCCACGGCTTTGAATTCTTCATTTTTGATCTGAAGATTAAAAAGGAACACAGAAGAAAAACAATGGCTTTCAAACTTTAACATGCAAAGGAATGAAACACCTGGAGATCTAAAACGCAGCCACTAAGTCTGTAGGTCCCAGGGTGGGCCTGGGCTGCTGCTCTTGAAACAAGCTCCCAGGGGATGTCCATGCTGGTGTCCCCAGGTTGCCCCTGTATAGCTAAGCAGTAGCTTGAATGAATACAGATTTGCCTGAGAAGTATATGTCTTCCGGTCAGCTGGGACCTTAAAAAAGAAGGTACTTCATTTATAATGAGCCTTGATTTTCCGATCTATAAAATTCAGGCAAGCCAACTGTAACTACATTGCAGAATTCTAGTGATGCTCAAACGAGATAAGGCAGCAAACATGTTTAGCACAATGCAACGAACATTAGCTTTTTAATTGTTAGGCTAGCGGGCACTCATGGAATTCTAACCATCTGCCAGGAATTTGCAAAGTGCTTTCAGGTGTTAACTCTTTGGAGCCTCAAAACAACACTGTGAGGGTGGGTACAATTTCATCATCCCTATTTTGTAGATGAAGAAAGGCACAGAGAGGTGGAGTACTTTAAATATACATTACACACGTAGGAGTAGCTAAACCAATGTTGGACCCAGAATCTGTTCTCTTATCCCTCCCCAGGGCTGAAATGGATCAGAGCCAACCGGCACTTCTGCCCCACAGGCCAAACTTCCTACCCACCGGAGTGGGCTGGGATCGGCAGATGGCAGTCTAAGGCTACGTGGGTGCAAAGAGCCCTTACAGATCCCGCTCAGATCCCGCGCAGTGCTGGGCATTTCACCGCACAACCGCCGCGAGCCTCAGCAGGTTCCGAACTCCTTCTCTCGCTCCACCCTCAGGTCCTCGCCCGAAGGCCAAGCGGGGTTCCATCAGGAAAGAAGAGCCCCTACCGACCAGGTGCACATCTTAGTTCCCCAAGATCAGATCACGTCAGCAGGGAAAGCAACGAGGAAAGCGAGTTTTCTGTAATTCCCCTTTACTGCAGGAGCTCAACCAGACCGGAAAATCTACAAATCTCTCTTCATACGCAAAGTTAAGCAAGGGTCTGGGAACCCAGCCAAGTGGGAAAAAGTCGAGAATCTCTCTTGGATTCCTCAGAGCACTTTGGAGGCGCCAGGCTTCGGTGCACGAGCGCAGGGGATGCGGCCCGCCGGCGAGGAGACTCTATTTAGAAGATTACCTCGAAAGTGCAGGGGGGATTTTCTTGTCGGGACCCCTAGGCCGAGGCAAATGAATTTGAGGGGCAGTGCAGGGGTGGGGGTTAACTGGGAGGTTTCCATGGCGCCCGGGGCGTAGGGAAGGAATGCACCCCCGCAAGCTGTGGCGAAACAACTGCGCCGTCGGGCCAGCGCGGCTCTAGAAGGCCGAAGGGCGGGGGTGGGGGCAGGGAGGCCGAGCTGGACGGGGGCGGGGCGGTCACGTGCGCCCCAGGGGGCGAGGCCGAAGCCGGACCCAGAGCAAAAGGAGTCCAGTTGAAGTGGCTGCGCAAGGAGCGAGCTGTTTCCAGGACCGAGGGACTGAACGTAGCCTGATCGTCCTGGGAGGGCTCAAGGCACCGGCGGCCAAGACCGGCTGAGGCGTCTGCGGCCGGCCTGGGGTACGGCGGTCGGGAGCAGGGGACGCCAAGGAAAAGCGGTAGCAGAAGCCCGCGGTTGAGCGCAGGGGCTCCACTTGCAGCTTTTACCCAGGCTCGGGTCACCGTTTATTCTGGGACGGGCGGAACAAGTGCCCGGGCAGCAGCCGAGGCAACTGTCCCGTTAAGAGTGTGTGAGTCCTCAGTCACTGTCCATGGCTCCAGGAGAGGCTGTGGTCGTGGCGAATGAAGATCCTAACCAACAGCAGAGCGATGGCACCCCTGCACAGGAGTCCACCCTTCCGGAGGACCCACGCGTCTCGGCCCAGCTCAGCATCTCGGCCGATCCCAGCAACTCAGCCCACCTCGGCTTCTCGATCCGCCCCAGCATCTCTGCGCACCCAAGCAGTTCGGCCCACGCCAATACCTTAGCCCAGTCCGGTGGCTTGGCTCACCCCAGGAGCTCGGGCCTTGAGAGCCTCAGCGTAATCAAGGTGAGCAAGCGCCGTTGGGCGGTGGTCCTGCTGTTCAGCTGCTACTCCATGTGCAACGCTTTTCAGTGGATCCAGTATGGCTCCATTAATAACATCTTCAAGCACTTCTACGGGGTCAGTGCCTTTGCCATTGACTGGCTGTCCATGTGCTATATGCTGACGTACATCCCTCTCCTCCTGCCCGTGGCCTGGCTGCTGGAGAAATTTGGCCTGCGCACCATCGCCCTCACTGGCTCTGCTCTCAACTGCCTGGGCGCCTGGGTGAAGTTGGGCAGCCTGAAGCCACATCTCTTCCCGGTCACCGTGCTGGGCCAGGTCATCTGCTCTGTGGCCCAGGTCTTCATTCTGGGCATGCCTTCCCGCATTGCTTCTGTTTGGTTCGGGGCTAATGAGGTTTCAACAGCCTGCTCCATAGCTGTCTTTGGCAACCAGGTGAGTAGAGGAGTTTGTGGGTGTTCAGAGGAATGGGATTGAGTGTGTTACATTGTGCCTTACTGTATCTAACTGGGTGGGGACTGTAATTTTCTGACTTCAGCAGTGCTTGTGACTCTGGGTGACCTTGTGGCTCCATGCAACTGACCGTGTGAGCAATTGTGACTGGATGACTGTGTAAGAGAAGAGAGGCATAACAAAAGAAGTGGACCTTTACCTTACTCAGGCAGTTTCTCCTCCAGCAGAAAGCATGCTTCTAGAACATAGGCTTCTTTTATGATCTCATTCCTGACCCTTTCACACCATCAGTGTAGACTTTGGGCTTCAGGAAAGCTGTTCTTTCTCAGGGAGGAGCAGCCCTTGGTTTTAGACTCTTCTAGTGTCATCAGAATCTGGCAGGTGTTTTTAGCCTGACCAACCAGCTTTCCTAGAGCTCAGTATCTCCTGTACATAGAATCACAGAGTGGTGCCCTGGGGGTGGTTGGCGCTGTTCTTACCTTCATATATACACAGCTGAAGCCAGGGCAGTGGGAACAATGCTTGTGCCAAACACTGGGGTTTACAGCCAAGTGCAGCAGGATAGAGTAGAAATCTTGCTCTGAATTTCCAAAGCCTAGGAACTTTTTTGGAAACCATGTCTTAATCCCTTCTCTTTCCTTCTTTTGGGAAAGAGAATCTCAAATTCTTTGCATCTCAATGTGGTTATGACCCAGGAAGTTAGACAGGTTATGAATCTTTTGGCCTTCCCCAAATATTTGAAGCAGATACTCAGGGGGTCCTTCTTTATCTGGACCATCGCTTCCGGGTCTCAGTTCTTGCCAAGCACATGCAGTTCTGGCCATGTGTCTAACAAATGACCAGTAACCCTTAGTTCTGATAGTTCTGTTTTCTCTTACCTTTTCATTGCATTTAGAAAATTTAACCATTCACTTAGACATTTCTCGTTTGGGCCAGAAATTTCCAAAACTTCTCTAAAGGCACATGTCCATTCTGTTCATCCTCACCACCAGCAAGTTACTTGAGTTAAAATTTCCCATGCCCGAAAGTGCTGCTGCTTGGGTACTATGGTGTTGAGTGATCAAGGAAAAGAGCAAGGCCTTCTTGAGCGCACAGACAGGCAAATAAAATCCTTTACCCAGTTTTCTTTCACCTGTGGGTGTGAATTCTGAACATTGAATTGATTTGAGGCTGGGGGAGGAAACAAGATGGATCTTTTGTTTACCGCAATTAGAAAAATAGGAATCGAGGGTGACATTTACTCACTCCATAACCACTAAGGTGATGTGACTGTGGGTTTTAACATCCTCATTGCAGCCTTGTTGGTGGGTTTGGCATTAATTGGGTTTTTCCTTTACAGGAGGGTACAGCTGGCAGGTGAAGGACAGGACCTTTCAAGCTTCCAGAGTTTAAATTCCTCTATTAGCAGCAGAACAGGATTCAGACAAGGTCACCGCAATCCCAAACCCATTGTTCAATTATACCAGGCACTAAGATTCAGATTAAAAAAAACAAAACAGATCAGAATATAGAGGATTTATTTTCAGTTCTCAAGATTTTTAGTATCTTCTTCGCCTGATAATTTCTATGGGGAAAGTGAAGGGGAAGGAAGCTAATACCTTCCAAACACCTGTTATGTGCAAGGCACATCCATTGTTTAGTTTTTCAACTTTGTGAGGTAGGTGGAACTGTCCCCATTGTTACAGGGAGGAAATTGACATGCAGGTAAATGAAACAGCCTTATGCAGGGTCTTACTGCTGTTGAGTGGTCTAAGGGGGATTTGAACCCAACTTACTCCCTCAGCCCATGTCAGTAGGCCAATGATGAGTCTTTATGTAGATAAAGTGTGTATTATTACAAAAAAAGAAGGCAGGTTCTGAGGTTCAAATTTTGCACCTGCAACTTGAGGGTTGTTGTTGGTAATAAAGTGTCCTGTGATTTTCCCCAGAATTGGAGGCCTAGCACCTGTCTTCTGTTCTGAAGTTCCGGACACATTATCATTGCCTCCCCACCTGCTGCACTGTAACCTGCCAAGGAGCTAATTCGGTCTCTTTGAGCCTAGCACAGCTAGAGGCACAAGAAGGTGGGGCTCCAGTCTCTGCAAAGATGAAACCAGGGACTCCTGAGCTGGGAGGAGAGAGAAGGAGTCTAAGATTGCAGCTGAGGCTCTTCCCTTTCACTCTGGCCAGTTAATTGCACAGGTGATAACAGCCTGGCCTCTTTTAGCAACTTGTTCCATTGTTTCCAGGGAAAATGGGCAGCAGGGTTTTTGACTGTTGTGGACACATTGTTATCGCCCAGAGGTTTGGAAGAAGGCCTTGTACAGAGCCTGGTGATACTTGCTGGCACAGGGCAAGATTGATGTGGTTGCAGGAAGAGATCTCCGAGTCAGTCCAGCCCCAAGGAGGAGCCTCCAGCACTGAGGCTGGAAGGGACTTCCTCAAAGACCCTTCAGGAGCGCATAGCACAGCACCATCCAGAAATAGGGTAGGAGAGAACCGGTTTGCTTTTCCAGGTAAAGAAAAAACAGTAGTTTCCCCTCATCCACGGGTTCTCTTCCCACGCTTTCAGTTACCTGTGGTCAGGTCAACTTCAGTCTGTATGCAGATGGTTGTCCAGATGTACCAATGGCAGGTCATTCGTAGCCCTAAAGCTACGTCACAATGCCTAGTCATTCACCCTACTTCAGGCCTGAATCACCTGGACAATTTATTATCTGACGTCATAACAGGAAGAAAGGTGGGTACGGTAAGATAAGTACCGTGTGATGTTTTCAGAGATAGAGACCACGTATACATGACTGTTATTACAGTGTATTGTTATAATTGTTCTATTTTATTATCAGTCATTGTTATTAGTCTGTTTGCCCAGTTTATCAATTAAACTTGACCATAGCTATGTATGTGTAGGAGAAGACACAGTATGCGTAGGGTTTGGTACTGTCAGCAGTTGCAGGCATCCACTGGGGGTCTGGGAACATATCCCACACAGATAAGGGGGACTGCTCTACAGTAACCATACAGAATCAGTTGTGTGACAGTCAAGGCTGGCTGTGCTGTTGAAAATAAGATTGTCCAATAGAAATATAATGTCAGCCACAAATGTAAATTTTTTTAGTAGCCATATTAAAAATAGGTAACATACAAATTTTAAAAAAGTAAAGAGAATGGGTGAAAACTAGTTTTAGTACTATATTTTGTTTAACTCAATGTATCCAAGATATTTTGACATGTAATTAATATAATAAAATTACTGACCTTTTTCACACCGAGTCTTTGGAAATCGGCATGTATTTTGTCTTTAGAGCCTAGCCATTTTTCCCCAGCCATGATGGGATATGTTCAATAGCTAGGTAGGACAGTACAGGTCTAGAACAATGATGCTATTTGTAGAGGAGGAAAAAGTTTTCCTCAACCCTCTTAGGGTACCTGGTTGGGCCTAACAATGAACCTGACAGAGACTGATTAAAAGGAGAATATCACCCAACCTTATTTAATGTAATTGCATGTGACATGAGAGCCTTCATAAGGGAATGAAGGAACAGACACCTGTGTACTTCCGTGCTAGTCTGATGGAGGGTGAGAGCGGGAGGAGTATGACCGGTTAAGTAGCATGAGGTAACTAGGCACCTGGAAACCGAACAAGGCCTGTTTGTTAGGTAGAATTCTTCGTGACTTCCCTTTGTCTCAAGAGGTGAGTGTCACCTCTTCTCCAGGCATAGGGAGAACACCCCTCACGGGAGGGCTTTCAGGCCTGTTTCAGGGAAGGAGGAGGAGGAGGAAGAGCTCAGAGGGACCTTACTGCTTCTGCCATGTTCTCAGACTTCTTCAGCTTAAAATATTCAATGTGCCAAGGTGCCATATGTTGGGGTAGCACGCCTGGAACCATATCGGATTTGAAGCATTTAGAAATCAGATTCTAGCCAATAAAGGTGGGCTCCAGGAAACTGAGTCCAGCCCTAAGGAAGTTGGATCTGCTGGACTGACTGATCATGTGGTGGTAACACCCCGAGAGGGCAGGTTTCCGAGGCTGGTTCAGGAGTCAGGCTCATGGTGTGGGTGGTCAGCCTAGTTCAGTTCCAAAATGATGTTCATGCCCAGGCTTATCCTGGATCTTCTAATGTCAGCAGCCTTTCAAGGCGAGTGAAGCTGAAGGAGGGGAAGGTAAGCTCTTGTTCTCTTCCAGTGATTGTTGGTGTTACTTAAAGCAAAGTGCCTGCCCACATGGCTGACTGCTTTCTGGCCTCCTCTTATGTACTGGGAGATAGGAATTGGCAGGGCAGGGAGGACAGGGCAAGGCTAGTGGTGAATGAAATGAGATGGGCAGTGCTGGGACCATACCGTCAAGTGCTCCCGGGGGCCAGCCAGGTCATATAAGTGTGACATAGTAAAAGTGACCCTGGAGTGTGGTGAGGTCACAGCAAATGTCCCATCCAAAGGCAGCAGCTGCTTCAGCTCCTGCAGATAGTTGATGGACAAGGCATGGCCCAGCGTTGTCAGATTTTCTTCTTTAAAGAGAAACCAGAAATCCAGATTTTTATGTAAATTTTTTATTATGGTAAAACAGATATAACATAAAATTATGATTTTGACTGTTCATAAGGGTATGATTCAGTGGCATTAAGTGCTTTCTTTCACAGTGGCTGTTATGTAAGCATTACCACTTTTCATACCCAGAGCTTTTTTCTCATCCCCAAAAACTCTGTGCCCATTAAATAACAACTTTTCCCTCCTCTAGGCCCTACTAAACCTACCAGAAACCTAGTAACCTAGTATTCTATTTTCTGTCTCTATGAACTTATGTATTCTAGGTACTTCATATAAGTGGACTCTTGCAATATTTGTCTTCTGTGTCTGGGTTGTGAGATCTGTTTTTAAAATGCTGATAGGTAATTCAAAAGGGTTACTATTATTATTATTAAATACTATATTTTGAACCTGGGGGTCAGACAAAACTTCTAGAATGAGATGGGAAGGTTATGTGGAAGTGAATTCCAGTTCTGCTTTCTCTGTTGGAAGTCCTCACCAAGGATGTGGGCAGGTGGAAACTGGAAGAGTGCCTCCTGATAATGGTGATCATTCCCTCACCCGTGGGGTAGGCAAAAACGCAAATGCCTGGGCCCCAGGTGACTTCCTGGACTGAACTCTCTGGGCTAGTGCTCAGCACTTTTTGAAATCATTAGGAGAGGCCCAGCATGCTTGGGAAGGCATCCTCCTGTTTGAAGCCGTGTTCTTGGTGGGGCTGATCTGTTGTGTGTTTGCCGTATGCTCAGTCTGGTGTCCAGGAGGAATCAGCCGGCAGCTCAGCCACTCACACTTCAGAAGAAGGGAGAGGCTGGGCTGAGGGTGAGGTTCATAATTCTGATTCCCTTAAGGTTCTGAAAATATGTATCAGGCCCTGATGGAAGGTGAGATAGAACCATTGCAGATGCTCCTAATCCTTTTGTTTCATTGATGTTCAATTCAGTGCACTGGAGGAGACTTGACTGGGTCTGCCCTGACTTCTCTCTTGGCTTTGTTATCTTGGCAGGCATTGTTACAAGGGCTTGAAAATTCCATGGCATGAAGTCTAAGCCTTAAGTTTAGCGTTCAAGGACACCCTTGCCATTCCTGTGCACCCTGTCTGCTGTTCCCTCCCAGCCTTGTCTGTCCACTCTGACTGGTCCAGCTCCTTAATTCTCTTCTTGAAAATACCCTGCTTGGGAAATAAGCCTTAGGCCCTGGAGGGTGACATAAGCAAGATGGTGGGCCAGGAAGCTCCCGATACTTGCTTGAAGGATGAAGTAAACTAGAATCATTAAGTAAACTAGACACTGGCTAAAATATTCTTTATAGATTTGCAATATTTTTAACCCGATTGTATTTCTGTACATCAACAATGAATAATCCAAAAAGGACAGAAAATAATTATATTTACAGTAGTATCACAAAAAAATAAGTATGAATAAATTTTATCAAGGAGGTGAAAGACTTGTACACTGAAAATCACAAAATGTTGCTGAAATTGAAGAAATAATAAATAAATGAAAAAATCCTCTGTTATGGATTGGAAGACTTAAGATGTCTATACTATCCAAAGGCATGTACAGATAGAAGGCAATCCCTATCAAAATCCCAGTGACTTTTTCTTCTTAGAAATAGAAAAATCTATCCTAAAATTCATGTGAAAGTTTAAGGGACATTGAACAGCCAAACAATCTTGGAAAATAACAATGAAGTGGGAAGTTTCACATTTCTTGATTTCAAAACTAATAACAAAACAATAGTAATGGGGACATTATGGAATTGAACATATAGACAACATATAGAAATAGAATAGGAGTAGAAATAAATCTTCACCTAGATGGTCAAATCATTTTCAATATGGGTGCAAGGACCACTCAGCAGATAAAGGACAGCTTAAAAAAAATGACTTTTTTAATAGCAGTTTTAGGTTCACAGCAAAGTTAAGTGAATGGTACAGAGATTCTCCATACACTCCCCCCCCCCCCGTCCCCGCTATGCACAGCCTCTCCCATTATCGACATCCCCTACCAGAGTGGTTTATTTATTACATTTGACAAACCTACATGTATACATCATTACCACCAGTCTTTCCAAAACGGTGATGGTAAAACTATAAAAACTCTTAGAAGAAAATGGGGGAAAAGCTTCATGATACTGGATTTGGCAATGACAGCAATTCCTTGGATGTGATACTAAAAGAATGGGCAACAAAAAGAAAGATAATTTGAACTACATCAAAACTTAAAACTTCTGAGCATCAGAGGAAACTATTAATAGAGTGTAAAGGCAACCCATAGAATGGGAGAAAATATTTGCCAATCAAATATCTGATAAGGAGTTAATATCCAAAATATATAAAGAACATCCTACAGTTGAACAACAAAAAAGGCAACCCAATTTAAAAATGAGCAAAGGACCTGAATAGACATTTTTCCAAAGAAGATATACAGATGGCCAACAGGCACATTAAATATGCTCAACATCACTAATCATGAAGGATATGAAATCAAAACCATAATGTGATACCACTTAATACTTTAGGATGGCTATTAAAACAAAAAAAAAGGAACAAGTGTTGGCAAGGATGTGGAGAAACTGGAACCCTTATGCATTGCTGATGGGAATGTAAATAGTACAGTCATGTGGAAAACAGTATGGCAGTTCCTCCAAAAATTAAAAATATTATTCCATATGATCCAGTAATTCTGCATTTGGTATATACCCCCAAATAATTGAAAGCAGAAACTTGAACAAATATTTGTACAGCTACATTTATAACAGTATTATTTACAATAGCCAAAAGGGGGAAAGCAGCTGAAGTATCCATAGATGAATAAATGGATAAACAAAATGTGTATGTGTATATATATATATATATATATATATATATATATATATACACACAGACACATACACAGACTGGAATATTATTCAGCCTTAAAAAGAAAGGAAATTCTGACACATGTCACACGTGGATGAATCTTGGAGACATACTAAATTAAATAAGGTAGCTACAAAAGGATAGATACTGTATAAGTCTTTCTGACACCAACCAACTCTCCAGTTCCCTAATACCAACTGGGTGTTCTACAGTTCAGTTCTGACACTTACTACCTGGAGTACGTGCAGACCCCACTAATTAAGGTCTCAGTTCTGTAAGACTGCATCAACTTAAGATGCCATTTCCAAGTCCTGGGGGCCACCCATACTTCTGTCTTACTGGCTGTAACTTGGGGGTTCCCACCACCTGTATTCAGGTTCTATAATTTGCTAGAATGGCTCACAAAACTCAGATAAATGCTTTACTTGTTTACTTACTGGTGAAATAAGTAACGTATTTACTTACTGGTTTTATTACAAAGGATACAACTCAGGAACAGCCAAATGGAAGAGATGCAAGATTCTCCGGGCATACTACTTTTCCAGCACTGTGGTGTGGTGTGTTCACCCCTGGAAAAGCTCACCAGATTTCCTTGTTCAAGAGATTTTGTAGAGCTCAATTGCCAGCTCCACTCCACGGTGGGGGTGCAGGGTTGGGGCTGAAAGTTCTCAAACTCTAACTACTCGGTCTTCTGGAGACCAGCTCAATCCTGAGGTTTTCTAGGGGCCCTACCCTCAGTCGCTGTCATTAGCATCAGCTCACGTGTGATGGAAAGGGGCTCCTTATGTTTGACAAAAAGCACTCCTATCGCTCAGGAAATTCTAAAGGCTTTTAGAGCTCTGTGTGAGGAACTGGGGACAAAGACCAAATACATTTGCATTATACCACCGGTACCTAGAGAGTCAAAGCCACAGAGACAGAAAGTAGACTGGTTGCCAGGGGCTGGGGGAAGAGGGAATGGAGACTTAGTGTTTAATGGTGTTAAAAAGAAAAACGGCAGACCGAACATGGGGTGACATCTGCCTAGGCCAGGTCATCAAACAGGGTTAAAGGCTCAACCTAATTACAGTTGCAGCCTCTCCTAGGAGTAGAATTTTAAACCAATCAGTCTGGAATTTCCTGATCACTAGTGAGGTGATCTGATAAGACCCCCACTCTTCCTCCCAAGGGAGGGCCACCTTATGTGAAGCAACCCCTAATTTTTTCTTTGCTGATCACTTCTTGCCCCACCCTCCTTCCTATAAAAACCTATTTTGTACTACTTATCAGAGCATCTCTAAGCTTGCTAGGGCAAAACCACCTGTTCATTTATTAAGAAATACCCATTGCTTAATAAAGCCAATTAGATCTTCAGATTTATTTGCTTGAATTTTGTTTTCTGGAAATAGGTACAGAGTTTCAGTTTGGAAGATGAAAAAAATGCTGGAGATGGATGGGATGGTTGCACAATAATGTGAATGCTTAATGCCACTGAACCGTACAGTTAAAAATGGTTAAAATGGTACATTTTACTACCACCCCCAATAAAAAATAAAAACAAAAACCACTGCTTATGAGGTGTCCCCTTCTGGCTTCTTGCCTCCTGCCATCATCTCAGCCCCTTAAGTTCTGAGGAGCTCATCCCTGGGCTGCCCGTGCGCTTGCTGAGTTCACTCCCACAGTGGCCTCTGTTTTCTGGGGGTTTGTTTCCCCCTTCCTCATCTCTTCTCTTTCCTTTTCCCACTAAGTGGGAAACGTGTCAGAGGACTAGAACCTTGGTTAATAACATCTCTCATGTATCTTAGAGAAGGTGCTTACAAATGGATGGACAAATTAATAAGCAGGTTTTCATTTCCTGAAAGGAATTAAGGTGACCACTTAGTTAGGGAGCCCAGGTGGCTGGAGGAAGGGACTGTCATGCCTGGGTTATCTTCCTGACATTACTTAATCTTATTTCTTCAACAGAAAGAGCTAATAAGACCTTAGTGTGTGCCTTGAACTGGCCAGACCCAGGGTGGTTGAGAACACCATCTTTAGCTCTGCTGTTACCCTTGGACAAGTCCCTTGACTTTTCTAAGTTTGCCTTTTGTAAGATGAAGATAATATTGGCTACTATGGAAGGCAAAGGAGAGAATTAAATGAGACAATGAGTGGAGGGCATTTAACTAGCAGAGTTTATCAGATAAGAAGTGCTAAATGAAGAACACATGCTATCAGTACTATCAATACAGGTAACTGGCTTCTGTCTTCAAGGGGGCTCCTGATCTAGAAGGAGAGGCCAGCACTTAGACGCTCATGGTACCATCACGTGGCAGGCCTAAGGATCTATGTGCCCAGGGCACTCGTGTCACAGCATGTGGGAGGACGTCACCGGCAGAATGAGTGTAGTGCTGAGCAAGTAGCTTCTCTGAGGGGGTCATAGTCATGAGTGAAGTGGCCAGGGGTTGAGGGACTAGGTGAAGGTGGGCCATTTCAGGAATATTCCAGGTAGCATCCTGAGAGGGACTTGTCCCTCCTGAGAGCTACTGAAACCAACAGCCGCGCAGGTGCTGGGAGTTGCTGTTATTTTTCCAGCGTGTGGTGATGAGCTCCGTTGTCTGTGATGAAGACTTTGGGGTCTAGAATGACACGACACTGGGCCAGCCCCCACCCCCACCGCACATCGGATCTTACTGAAGGTGGGGCAGTTGGGGGGTGCCCAGGCTTATCAGGAGGACACAGCTGTTTTTCACTGCCTGGTTCTTGATCTTTTTCCAGCAATGCTGTTAACAGGATGTCCTTTCCTTGACTTTGACTCCCCCCAACCCTCAACATCAAACAGCTCCGTGTGGATTGCAGAAGAACTGTTGGAACCCTGTCAGGGATGACAAAAACCAGGGGCTTAAGGTGAAAGCTGATGTTTCCTCTTTACGTTCTTTCTATTGACTTCTGTCTAGCACCATTCCCAAACTTAATCTAGCAGCTCCCTTCTCTTGATTCTGCAGAACTAAGGGCATTTTCTTTGCTGAGTTATTCAGAGGTGGGAGGGCATCCTGTAGACTCTGGAAGCCCACCCAGAATCTTCTGCTTCCTAACCTTATTACAGTCATATTCCCTTTTTTATGCTGTGTAAAACCTTGAGCTCAGCCTCTGACCCGCACACAATTCAGAAGGAGGCCCTGCTCCAGTATGAGGCCAGATAGCCCCCGGGGTTTACAGCAGGGGAGAAGGGAGGCAGGGCTGGGCTCCTCCTGGTTACCAACTTCCTGGGATTAGACAGTGTGTCCCAGGCCTCACGATGGAGCAGTGTTTGCTTGGGCTCCCAGCTGATCGCTGTTCTAGAGCACAGACGAACACCAGCCCCTTTCAGAGACTCCACCTCTGATTGGACAGCATTGCTGGCTCCAGAAAGCAGGGCACAGAAGCTGGAGCAGGTTTGGGAGGTGTTTTTTCTCCTTTTTTCCCTTCTCTCTTCTGGAAATTCCTAATGTCTGCCCCAAATCACCGTGTTGGCATCTCCTTTAGTGGCTCTGGAGGCAGCCGTCTGCACAAGGCTATTTCCTATGTCCATCTCCGCTTAGATATGTAGGAAGTGAGCGCCGGGAATCAGGCTACAGCAGGGCCCCTGCCGATGGGTTGTTTGTTGAGGTGGTGGCTGCGCATTAAGCAATCTGTATTTCCCCAGACCTTTGGTCTGGGCTTCTTGTTGGTGCTGGACATGTTTGTGGAACCAGTCAGTGAGCTCACTCAGTGGACCATTTCTTCTCTACCTAGGAGCTAGGCAGGAGCACACACCTTTCTCCCATCAACCCTGCCTAGGACACCTAGGGAAGCCAGCAGCTGAGAATTATCTTTTGATTTCTTTCCTTGAAGCAGTGGAGATCAATTGTTTGTAAGTGTGGTCCATGAAGCCCAGAACCAGCTTGGATGTTTGTTAAAAATGCAGATCCCTGGGCACCAGGGCAGACTGGAGGAATTAGCCAGTCTGGGGTGGGGCTCAGGAATCTATGTTTTTGACTCTCTGCCAGGGATTCCAATGCCTGAGCAAGTGTGAGAGCTCCTGGTGCAGAAGCCACGGAGCCTAGTATCAGCTCCACTAGCAGCTGTGTTTGGGGCCTCCAGCAGGACAGCTGCTTTCTGTGAGCATCAGCTGTATTATCTGTAACAAGAAAGCTTGTGTCACAGGGCTGCCACTCAGATTAAATAAGGCAGTGTGCAAGTGAAAGCTCCGGGAACCGAATAAGCGCTCCATAAACATGGACTGAATCCATAGCTGGGAAGTTCTTCCCCTTCCCTACCAAGCTTCGGTTCCCCAGCACTCTCTGATATCTCTAGATTACGGCTACTTTCTTTCATCTTAGCTTCTACCTCACGAATTTTTGCTGGCAGATCCTCCTCCCCATGTCAGGTGCTGGGAACTTCATCAGACCTGCCTGTCCACTCTCTCTGCTGGTGAATTAGGTTGGGTTCAATGTCACCACCCTTCTAGCTAGATGTCAGCTCCTGCAAGACCTTGTTCAGAGTACACAGGCCAGAAGACCATGCCCAGTATGCAGTAGGGACCGAGAGCATGTGGGTGGAAAATGGATGACTGGTTTTACATTTTATCTTTGGGGCATTATCTGCTCATTGCTGAAGGAAGACTCCAGAACACTTAGTAACATGTTAGCCATGGCCCTAGGAGGTGGGAGAATAATGCACCTTGACCCAGCCCTCTCACTGATCTTTCTTACCTTTTATATGTAACTGGGGACCCTGAGAAAATCCCCTCCACCTAGTCCTCAATTCCTAAAGCCCTGCAGCAAGCAGGTCCTCAGGGAGAGTGGCAGGTGGTAAAGCCCCTCCCTCTTCAGGGCAGGCTGAGCTGGGGGTGGGGCCTGGGGAGATCAGGGCTCTCTTTTTCTCTGGAACCACTTCTTCTCCAACCCCTCATTAGCCTCCCTTGACCTGAGTGTCACTTTCCTGTCACTAAGAGATCATCTTGGTCTCTGGCCTGCTGTGTGGCCTTGAGACAGGCATCTCGACAGCCCCTTGCTTTATTTATAAAGGAGTAAGAACAGTCCTCCTTGCTAATGCTTGGTTCTCTCCAGGATGTGGTGGGGGGAAGGGAGGTTGTGTTTTCAGAGCCCAGATAATTGGCAGGCAGTCTGTTCGGAGGGACAGACTGGAGGAGACATTGACATACCCTTCCCTCACTGGAATGCTTTCTGACTCATTGTCCAGAAAGAACTTTGATAATAGGTGTGGCATAAATGTCATCCATTTTAGGATGGCCCAAGCACATTCCTCAGTTATAAAACAAACCCCATTGCAGGTGATTACATCTAACCCTGGATCGCTTTGAGGCTCGGACCATGTCTTCCAGGGACACACAGCTCTTGGCGTCTTGTGGTGGCTCAGCAAGGTTCTGTGGGAAGAGAGCAGGGCTGGGAATGGGGACATCTGAAGTCCCAGTGTTTACCTCACTGCTGCTTACCTCTGTGACTTGCCTAAACTCAGTTATGAAGTGGAGAAAACAACCCTTCAGAGGCATGTTGCCTCACTTGTTCTTCAGGGACCTGTTGTTCACCTCACTGGATTGTCCAGCGGCTCAGATTATATGATGGATGTACAGATGCTTGGAAATGGTCAAATATTTGTGCAAATGTTGACTTTTAAGTGCCTTTAAATAAAAAAAAAAAGACTGGACTTGCCCTATGACAGTTGGAGAATAAAAGGGCTTGCCTCCCTGTACCTAATCATGTCCTACCTAGTGAAGTGCAACCTTGGATTGCACTTGGATAGGGGCCACACCCTCTGTTTATGGGCTCAACATTCTTGACATTAGAGTCAACTCTTTGTTTCAGAATAAGGTCTGGTCATTTGGCTGTAGGAGCCTTTCCCAGAGCTTCGGGTTCCTGAGCATCCCCACTGATTGGATCCTTTGGAGCTGAGCTCTTCGGCTGCTGCAAGAGTCCTGTAGAACATTCTGATTCCTTTTGACTCCAACAAAGGCCTTTTGTCAACTGTTGTCACAAAGCAGCTTTTTGGTCAATATATGTCTCGGGTGGCTCCTCTCTTTAAGGTAGGAAAATAGTGATGGTGGCTCAGCACAGAAATTATTTAGTCCCTGCCATCAGGAGATAGGGCCTGGGAGTGAAAAGTTTTCTAAGGGCCTGGTGGTCCTGGCCTGCCACTTTTTTTCCAGGCCCCTTACATTTAGCAGGTAGCAGTGATCAATGGAAACAAATGGGAACTAGCAGTGCTTGGACAGTAGATGTTGCATTTTCTCTCTATAGGACTCCTATCTCTCCTCAAGAAAGAGGGTACCCCATTCTCTGCCCCAGGAATGGCTAGCCCTGTGTGCTCCTGCTACTCCACAAATTCCATGACCTCACTAGAACCATGACCACTCTGGGCCAGTTCTCTGTCTCTTGAAAATAACCCATACAGGCCCCTGGCCATCCAGTCTTTTGTCTCTTTCTGAATGCTTTGTCCTGGGTTGCATCCCCTCCAGCCAGCCTCCCTATATCTCCCAGTAACGTAACAAATGAGAGCCAGTGAATGAAGGCTCACATCCTTTTGGCCTGTCCATCTCATGAAGTAAAACCTGGGATTGGTGGCCACACCCTCCATTTATGGGGCTCAGCAAGCTTCCCTTTACAGTCGGCTCTTGGAGCTTTGATTTTTTTTTTAATGCAACACAGCCTTTATTTATTTATTGAACAAATAGTTATTGAACCCGTATTCTGTGCTGAGCATCATTCTGAGCACCAAGGATGAAGCAGTGAATGGGAAAGAAAGGGTGTTTGAGTTCACATTTAAGAGAGGAGAGATTAGACTGTAAGGCTGTCGCTGATGGAGTAACTAATGCTGGAAATGTCAGGCCAAGTAGGAGGACAGGTGATTTCAGAGCAGGATATTGGGAGATGTTTTTGTGTAAGTAGGTCCCTGTGTAACTCCCTAAATGCCACGGCCAGATCTGATGGTGCTGCTATCTTGGGGTGGTGTTAGAATAGGTACCTAATAGTTTTCCTGATGAAAGGTTTAGATTTTCTTTTCTTCCCAGATTTCTCTCTGGATTCATGAGACAGGTTTAGGTAGCTTAAGAAGTTGGCTTCTTAGGAAAAGCCTACACAGGACCCACCCTATCTGTTTCTGGAAGCTCTAATGTAAGAGGAACTGGGTCTTGCTCATGGCAGCCCATTAAGTGCAACTCTTCCAGGACCTGCCCATGAATAATAATCTGGGTCTGAGTTTCACTTCTGAAAATCGGAAGGGGAGGGCTGTTGCCAAGACAGTCCGGCCAGACTTAGAAGAAAACTCAGGAGGATTAGGAATATTTATTGCCACATGAATTTATTGCCACATCGCTACTTTTAGGAATGGTGGCATGTGACATGTCAGGCAGAGGAGACAGGCTGCTTCTGCTTTGGGCTGCTGTAGGTCAGAAGGCAGGGAGTGGTGACGTTGAGCACGGCAGCAGCACACAGGACCCAGCACAGTAGGGTCCATCTGTTGGCGGCTCTGTGCTGGTGTCCGTGTGCTGGCGTCTGGGACAGTTGGTGGGATGTGCCAAAGCATTTGAATGGAGCTTTGCATGTTGCCTACTGCAAATGTGAAAAACTTAGAGAAAGTGAGGCCTGCAGTCTGCCACCTTGGCTGGCTTGATTCTTCGAAAGATGCCTCCTCGTTTTTCCTCTCTCCCAGTTGAGTCATTGGAAGTTCTGTGAGCCTGTGGTCACTGGCCATCTGCACTGTGTGCAGAGGGACCTTGGGTGCTGAAGCCAGCAGTGACTCAGGCTCCTGGTGAAAGGGGGAGCAGAGGAGGCTTCACATCCACCCTCATGTAGACCTAGAGTGACCCTCTGCAGATGCCACCACGAGGACAATTTCAAGAGGAACCTCAACGCTTAAAATGAGGGGTGTGTGTACCAAAAGCCTCCTGTGCTGATGACCAAAAGCAGGCACAACTATAAGGGTCAGTTAAAAAAGTTTTTTATCAGCATCCTTTATTTTTAATAATGATAAAACAAATTTCCTGTAAAACATAGACCCCTCCCCTAAACTTAGCGTCTTCTCTGTTTACAGCCTAGAGTACTTCTGCTCTTCGGCTACCTTGCACCTCACAAAGATGAGGAGGAAACCCAGCACCAAGACTGTAGGTCAAGATCAAGGTATATTAGATAGCTTTTAAGCTTGGTGATGTGAGCTCTTTGTTCTGCATCTCTTGCCTCTTCCCTTACTTTTTAGTTTGGTGCTTAACATCAGCAGATGTTCACTAAATGCTGAGTGTAGTTTTGAGGGTTGGAAATCGGTCAGCCTACATTCCAATGGCTTCCATGTATGATCTTGGGGAGCCCTAAATTTGAGGTCTTCTTTGTGTCATTGCACCTCACATCTGCTTTCTTTTGGTAATGGACTCTTAGAATACAGCAGACTGCTACTGTGCCCAACTTGTTTGCTACAGAGGAGACTGGAAATACTTAAGTTAAGTTTGAGGTGCAGAATTCTGAGAGTCATCTTTTTATTCAGAAGCTACTTCCCCAGCACCGTCTCTGTTCTTGGCATTGTGCTCAGCATGGTGTGGGGAGGTAATTCATAAGAAAATGTTAGACAATGTCCCTGTCCTCAAGGTGCTAACAATCTAGATGGGGAGACAACACCCTACATGGAGAAAACCCCAAATTAAGTAAAGAACAAGTAATCCCATAGGGTGTGATTAATAGTAAACCAGACTGTCTGGAGACACTCTCACTGTTGCTTCTTCCAATAGCTAGATATATGGGGAGGTATTTGAATTACGGAATTGAGCAGATAAGACAGGAGGAATTGTTAGGTCTTTGAGGGCAATCACTTCTGTGGCTTTCACCTTGTTTATCAAGGGCTTTGAAGTCGGATAGCCGTGGGTTTGAGTATCAGTTCTGCTATTAGAAGCTGGGTGACCTTGGGCAAATTAACAGATATTTTCTCCTGTATAAAAAACAAACCTGAGATAATGATGCCAACTTTATGGGGTCATTGTGAGGGATTAAAGGAAATAATGTGAAAAATCATTTAGCACACTGCCTGGCACATAGTAGGTGCTCATTATGTATTAGTTTCCTTCCTTCTAGTTTGGATAATAGCCAAGACCTGAGCCTTTCGCCTGATGGTTACAGACTCTAGTCCAGATGGCATGAGCTTGAAGTCCGGCCTTGTCACTTACTGTTACATGACCCTGGGGAAGCTATTTAAATGCCAGTGTCCTCAATTTTAAAATAGGGATTAAAAGAGTATGTGCATATACATAGTGCTTAATAGCACTTCACGTCATTAGTCATCCTATCTTCCTATGAAATCAGTGATTGCAGGTTATTAGGAGCTACCTCTTCCTACGTTTCCTTCACCTCTTCTCCCCCAAAGGACAGAGGAAATCCAAGGGTGCCTAGGTTGTATAAGCCACCAACATGATCACAGGTTTGAAGACAAACCCTGTGATTGGGGAGGGAGCTCTAAGGACGTCTACCAGCTGTGAGCCTGCTTCCTAAGTTCTTAGAGACCTGAGCTTAGCCTTTTAAATCCATAAACCCCTTTCATAAGTGATTTTTCCCCAACAGTGGGATTGTTTTTGATCCTGAAGGTCGGCTACCTACTTAATCCTCAGTTGGCCTTTACAAGAGGCCCAGGGTTTGGATTTGGGGATTCCACAGATGTAGTCATCTGAGCAGGCTTTGCATATGCATTGTTGCTGCTGTGGAATATTCCTGGGAGCTGTGTGCATTCCTAGGTGACTGGGGGCTCATTTGTATGATTAAATGGCTGTTTAGCTTCAAGTTTCAGTGCCCTGGCAGCCACCTCATTCTCCTTGCTGCTACTTCTGGGACATTCCTAGCCCTGATTTGGTGACCTTGCCCAGGGGAAAGGAATGAGGTAACTGGGGCCCAGCCTTGGGGCTGAGAGTGAGCTTATCTTTCTCTGAATAGCGGGTATGCCCAGGAGAAGAATGGGCAGAGGAGAAGAGAATGGCTGGCTGAGAACCCATTTGCTGAGGTGGTGCCTCCTGCCAAAGAGAGCAGGGTCCACCTTGCCTGTGGCCTATGAGGATGAGGTGCCTGGTACCCTAGCAGAGGGTCCAGATGGGGACCTGTGGTTCTGTCCGTGTTCCAGTAGGACTGAACACCCCACCATGGTGTTGACAAGAGCAGCCTGCCTTCTGTGGAAGCCCCAGGGTCCTGCCTTGATAGTCTGGGCATATTCATGACCAGGCAGTATTGGAAGGGCAGTTTGGTGCTAGGGTTCTGATTCACTCATGACTTGGGGTTTTTCAAGTGCCCCATTGTGGATGGTGATGGGGACAGATGTTCCATGGTTCTCAGAGTGGACATAACACATGTGTTATGGGCTGTGCAGGCATCCTCCCCAGGTGCAGCCTGGTGGTTTGGGGGGCGTATTTTTGCTATGCCAAATGCATGAGCCAGAGTGACAAGTGCTGCATTATAAGGATGGCTTCTTCCTATTACTAGGAGCCCTCAGGCTGCACAGGTGTGTTTGTAACTGGGACATTTGTTCTGGAAGTACTCATGACCACTGGTACTGCAGCAGTGTTTAGATATCATCTTCAAGTTTGCAGAAGGGACAAAAATAAAAAATGAAAATTAAGTATCCCAATCTGTGTCTCCATCCTTTTATTCATCAAATTTTTGTTAAGCACCTTCTTTTGGGGTGAACCATAATGATTAGGCACATAGGCTCTGGATTTGGAACTGCTGTGTGTTAAAACTCAAACTCTGCTACCCATAGCTGTGTGACCTCTGGCAGGGTGCTGACCATCAGTTTTTCTCATTTCTGTTTTTGTTGTGAAGTTTCTTGGATTCAATGGGAACGATAAATTATATTAGAAACTAGTGCATAGTAGATGCTCAAGAAATGGTTGGCCACCTACCCTCCCCCTCTACTCCCCTATACACATCTTTTTTTCTCTTACTACTGTGAGTTCAGTGTGGTTGGTAGAAATAACATGGACCCTAATGGGCAGATATGTGTAAAATTGCCAGCTTTGTGAAGACAAGATCTCCCACCATCGTTTATCCGTCCATCTGTCCAGCCAGCCAGCCTGACTGAGCACCTCCTAGGGACAGACGGAGGAGGTAGGAGATGCACACACTCATTGCATATGGCTCTCAAGAAGCAGGAAAAAAATAAGTCTTGAAAAAAAAAAGAGGCAGCAATTTAGAGTCCAATTCCTATGCTCTGGCTTTCTACACTGGGCACGGAAGTACTACCAAAGCCAATTTCCACCTGGAGAAAGGTAACCTTGAAGTGGACCCCACCCAGCCAGGGTCACCACAGTCCCCTGTGCTGCTGCTGGCTGCAGAAGGTGTCAGTGCTGCTGCCTGAGATGGGTTGATCAGCACTTATTCAGGCTTGGTATGTGCAGAAAATGGCCTCTGGCCTCTGAGGGGTCAGATGTGTAGTGTAGAAATAGCTGGGAGGACTTACTTCTTGAGGCAAAAGATCAGTGGGGCTTAGATAATCCTATATCAGGGTCCTTTGGGGAAAGAAAGAACCACAGGCGCCTTGGATGACGTCTTGATATCTTATCATATCTTCTCTCATTGTTTCCAGGGGACCCTCTAAAAAGAGATTAACTTCTAAATCTCAAATTCTAAAGGGCTTAGGAGGCCAGATGTGGCCTGCAGTGGGCTCAGTTTCCCAGCTGTGGAGGCTGTATTTGCCCTTCTGTCTATGGCTGGTTCTTTAAAGTCCTAGAGATCTGTTGAGATCATTGTGATCTGACATTGACAAACCAGTGTGACTGCTCATCGATTATAATGCTGCGATGACATGAAATCTCTTCTCTTCTGGAGAAGCCTGCTCCCTTGGGCCTTTCTCAAGGCTCTTGGCACAGGCACATGACCAGGCCCGTGGAGTAGACACTGAACTAAGGGGCCAGGAGGTCTGTGTTCTCACCTCACCTCTGTGAGGACTCTGTGTGACCCTCAGTAAGTCACCCTCTAGAGCTTGACCTCACTCAGCCTTCATTTGGCCCTCTAGGAATTGGGTTGTAATAGAGGATGACAAAGGGCTTTCAAACGCTAAGATTCTATCATTTCAACCCACAAGCATCACCATTTGTGGTATCTTTTGTATTTGTTTTAAATACTCCCCATCCCACTAGATTACAAAGCTCCTTGACGGCAGTAACCTTGCCATATACACCTTGGTGCCTTCTGAAGTATCTAATGTAATACTTTCACATAATACATGCTTTAAAGATCTGTTTGGTATTTTGATTATATACTGGCATACATTGGAAGAACCTTATTCTGAACCTATTGATGATGACTTCTGTGAATATTCTAAAGCTTAGAACCACTACTGACCATCCTGAGTGGCTGTAACTGATAGGCTGGAAAACCAATCAAGATGGTCAGCAGATTGGCAGCTGAGGAATGGTATTATAGTGTGGCATGGAAGGAGATTGCTTCTCTACCTGTGGTTCCTTTCAATTACAGTACAGGAAAAGCAGTACTTTAAGACAAAAGCCTTATTCATCTTCCTTCACTCTTAGAATTTGAGGCTTGCCTGAGTTCTCAGGCTATTTTTCCAATTACTGACTTGGTGTTGCACATGGCAGAAGGGCTTGGGGAGCCATATCAAAGCTAATGATTACTGAATCAAGGCATTTCTGACCTCAGAAACACCTAGGTCACATTATCTGTTAGGTCACCGGAGTTTGAACTCCAATACAGACATGAGGTGTACAAGTTTATTGATGTGTGCATGTATGTGTGCATGTGTATTTATAGCCAGTCTGCATATCCCCATGCCTTTGTGAATAAATTTATGCAGTTTCATGTGACTTCACACTACAGGTGCTTTGTAAATTACCAAGTTATTTACACAGTGAATTTAAGCTTTCATGTTTGTAAATGTGGTAACAACTTGAGGCTTCCATCTCTTACTGAATGCAAGTTCTTGAGGGTGTAGGATATAGAATTTTTCCCTCAGCTGGTCTAAGCTCCAGGTTAACAGATTCAGTGAAATGAAGAATTTAAGTGGCACAAAAAAAATCAGCATTGTTTTACTCTGCTATAGAGATGAGAGTATAATGTGATCATTAGTTTGTAGCTAGAAAAGAGCCAGCCTGCATTGGAAACCCCAACCGTAATTTTTTTCCATAGGTGCTTATAGCGTGGTCAGGGGAGTGTGAGTTGACCTGTCAATCAAAAGAAAGATATCTTTGGTGTCTTGGTGTGTGGGGGGATCAGAACTATTGGGTTTTAAGGACTGGGAGTCAGGGATTATGTTTCTTAATAGGAGTCTCTTTAAGTCTGTGTTGTCACTTTCTGGCTAGGGGTAACTGTGACTGATTGTCCCTGTGTTCTGTAGCTTGGAATTGCACTTGGGTTCTTGATCCCTCCTGTCCTGGTACCGAATATCCAAGACCGGGACAAGCTCGCCTACCACATCAGCATCATGTTCTTCATAATCGGAGGTGTGGCGACTCTGCTTTGCATCCTTGTCATCATTGGTAAGGTCATTAGTTGACTGATGAGGAATGGGGAGGCAGGGAGGTTCTGCTGACTTGGGTGGGAACCTTGTGAAGGTGGCCTTAGGATACCATGGACATTTATAGGAATTGGAGGCCGGGCTTCTAATGGTCTTCAAATGTTCAAGCCTGAGCAGTTGCCATCAATACAGTGCTAGCTGCTCCTGTATACTTTACTTTGTAAAGGTTTAATTGTAACTAACCAGTTCCCCAGTATGACCTCACTGGAATTAACAGGCAGGCTGCTGATCCCCCAGATGAAACCCTAGTGGGGCTTCCTGTACCACAGGACTGTGCTAAGCATGCCTGATGTCATTTAACCCTTACCAACCCTATGAGTGAAGGCACCATTATCAGTCAGTCCCATTTAACAGAGAGGAAAAGATGGCTTAAGGGGAGTTAAACAAGTTATTCAAGACTAGATAGCTAGTAAGTAGCAGGGATTGGATTGCAACCTAAACTTGTCTAACTAACTTTGAACTCTAAATTGCTGGAACAAAACAAAACAGAATTGACCCACAAACACTAACACCCTCATAGAGTCACCTGAGAATATGTGGGGACCACATTTTTGTAATGCTTTTTAAAAAATTATACAAGTAATATATGCTTATTATGGAAAAATCTACAAAGCATAAAAAAATATAAAGAAAAGAGGGACCATTAATTTAGCCTTGTACCAGTTAATCCCAAACACTGATCTCAGATAATTACAATTAATTTTATATACATGTACACTTAATCTTTGAGACATTTGGTTAGTACAGTTTTATATACTTTTATCCTCTGAATGGTATTACATGGGCTGTGATACATTCAGAAACAGCATAGTCAGGGTTTTCATTTTCAGCTAGTCACCTGTCTTTAAAGGTTAATCAGCTTTCCTCCTAATATCTGGAAGTTCCACTTCAGGTGGTAAAAGTTTTATTGCTTCCTGCTGGCCTTACCTCCAGAGTCAAAGCAGTTGGATAATGATGTCTGTCACTCAGCTGTTCTTGCTGTGTCATTCCCTCCCCCGGGGCCTGAGCTGAGGAAGGGCTGCCTCATGGCTTTTCAAAGCTGGCAGGGTATCTTGGACAGAGGATGTGGTGGTCTTGGAGTGGTGGAGGGTGTGGACCTGTGGATGAGAGCAGAAAAGAACCATCCAGTCAGGGGCCCTTATTCAGCCAGACTAAGTTTCAAATTGTGTTGTGCCCAGTTCAAATTCTTGTGTTTGTAGTAGATGAGGACCAGTTCTCTGTAGTTAAAATAGTGGAGGTAGACCCTTACTCCATTTGGGCATTTTATTATCAAGCATTGGTAGTAGTTCATTGAGTAAAGAATTGAAAAAAAAAAAAAACTGAATTCTGGTTTGTGGTTGCCAAGTCCTTGAGCAAACACCTGCTATTGCAGAGATAAATAATCTCTTGCCTTGCTTTCTTTCCCCAGATGGAAGGGGAGGTGAACACGCAGGACAATGGGTGAGAGGTTCCCAGTGGCGGGAAGTTATCCAAGACTATTTTCAGAGAAGGAAGAAGCAGGGCTCTGAAGTCAGGGTTGGAGGGTTTTCAGGGGGTGGAGGTGTCCCTTTGATCTTTAAGAGAGTAAATCTCATTTCCAGAACTTCCTCTAACTGGAGGTAGTCTACTGGCTTTTCATGAGTGTTCTGGGGAATGGGAGAAGCCACATGGCATTTACTTGGACCCAAATGGGGGATTAATTACACCAAACAACTGGTTAAACTGATCTCTGCCCCCAGAGAAATGAGCAGCAATCATGCAGTCAAACTTACTGCACCAGAACATAAAATGAATGGTTTTCTCCCTTTCATTCCCCAGTCCTTCACATTGGAGTGACCACTCTTACAGGAGTGTGTGTTAATCCTCTTGTCTCTTTGTGAGGCAGATGTCTGGTTGAGTCTTTGAGAAACTAGGCATGGACTCAGGTTTTTCCAACAGAGGATCCTTCCACTTATCCAGGGAATATTTATGGGCTGCCATGTGCCAGAGCCTTTGCTAGGCATAGACAAAACAGTCCCTTCCCCCTTGGGAGGAACTCTGGTGGTAAATCATTAACTGAGCTCACTAATCCCAAACCCTGAGCCCTCATTTCCTTTCTCTCCATGTCTGTCACTCAGCTGCTCTGTGGTATTTTACCTGCTGGTTATTAGGAGATTCCCTGATCCTTGAACACTGCGTTGGTGGCCCAGTGGCTGCAGCCATCCAGAGGCTGTTAAGAAAAAGTAATCAAAGAACCATTCAGCTCAGACGGTGAGGGGCAGCTTCAAGAACATAGGCAGTGATGGATGTTAGCTGAAGAATTAGTATTTCCTTTTGGAGCCTTAGCTGCTTCTCAGATGAGAGAGCCAGCTCTTGTCCATGCATCAGCTCTGCAAGGATGGGACCACAGGGATTTGCAGTGATCTCTCTGTTTCTTTCTTTTCAGTATTCAAGGAGAAGCCTAAACATCCCCCCAGCAGGGCCCAATCCCTGAGCTATGCCTTGGCGTCCCCTGATGCTTCATACTTAAGTTCCATTGTCCAGCTCTTCAAAAATCTCAATTTTGTGCTGCTTGTCATTACCTACGGTAAGGTACAGATGTGTCCAGGAGTGTACTTGAACTGGGAACGCAAGACAAGAGGCCTGTGTGCCTGTGTCTCTTACTGTTTCCAAATCCTTACCCAAAGTTGGGTAAAGTCAACCAGAAGAGCCAGCTGTGCCCTGGGGCCTTTGCATGTTCTACAAAGTTCACCTGGAAAACCATTCCTTTCCTTGTCAGTTTGTAAGATATGTGCCTCTTGATCCTCCAAGTCTTATTTCGGTCTTACTGCTGTAAAGCATTATTGGGTGACTTTCCTTTTTTATTATGTAGTTCCTGGTACATCTTAACACTTACCATTTTGAAAAAAAAAACTGATTCCAGGTCCATCTTTCCACTAGACTATGAACTCCTGAAAGCAGGGATTTATGTCTTTTCATCTTTATAGTTCCTTAGCAGTGGCCAGTCTGGAGCAGCTACTCCCATACTTATTGAATGAATGAACGTATGAGTCCTGCCACATGAACCAATCCTCCTTCAACCAATCTTCCTTCATCTTGTAATACTGACTCCTTTTTTACCTGAATGCAAGACAACATCCGTCCTTCGTTTTATTTGCTTGGCCTTGGTAAGATACATTTGAATATTTATGCTGATATATTGGCTTGCCTTTCCAGTGGTGCTTTTTGCATCCTCTTTCCAACCTTTGATAAGGATGTTGGACCAGACAAGGGCAAGGACAGAGCCTCATGGTTTTCCATTGTAGTATCTTATAGATCTACCCAATTGTATTGCTGTTCAGCCTACATTCAACCATTTAATCCACCAGTTACTTTGATTAAAATCAAGAAGCAAAGTGTGGAACATGCGTAGTTACCATAAGAAAAAAAGAAATGAGATTGCTTTGATATGACTTAACTCTTAGTGAAACCCCAGCTGGCTCATAACCTCATGTTTTCCCTAGATTCACAAATTATTTATTTTATAACAGCAAAAGCATTTGCTATGTGCCAAGACTTTTCGTATATGATTTCATTTAACTTCCACTACACCCATGTGAGGCAGGTATTATAGTTATCCCCATTTAACAGATGGAGAAACTAGCTCAACAACACATAGTTTCTAAGTGGCAGAGCCAGGATTCAAATACAGGTTTGTCCAACTCCAGTGCCTCTTACACTCTTAGTGCCTGTTCTGTAACTGCCTATACTCCTTCCTAGAATTGTGCTAGAATGCTCTTTATCTGCTGAGGCATTAGATAAGAGGTAGTATCATCCACAGGAAAGGCATGCCTGTCTTTCAGGCATACGCAGAGTTAGGTAACCTCTCACCTGGAATAGTGCTAATTAACTAGATTCCTCTTCAAGGTCTTGCATCTCCATTCTACATTCTTTCTAGTTTCTCAGTGCTGGGTATGTCTCTGCATTCATCCACCATATAAAGACAAAGTTTCCAGTACTGAAGATGTGCAACTCAAGAAGTTGTGAGTTGCCCATCACAGAGAGGTAACACAAGCATGTAGGAAAACAAGTGGGGATATTGTGGGAAATATTAGGTGATACAGGTGGATAATGAAGACAGATGACCTTTGGGTTGCTCCCAGACTCAGGATTCCATGGCTCTAAGAACTTATACTTTTTCCTAGAGTTGAATACCCTGAGTGCATTGACCTTTGACCACCATAAACCTTATTGCATCTGACCTACCTTGGGTATATGCAGCCTACCTTGGGATTCTAGGGCAGATGAGTACGTAATAAAGATTTTCTGTGGATGAGAATGGTGATGGTGGTGATAACTAGGCAATGGTCCCATTCCAGAGGCTGTGGTCTTCAGAGTTGGAAGCTGTTGATGGCAGAGTAAAGTCATTGACCTGTGGAAGAAAGAATGCAATGTATCAGAACAACATTGCTCCTGGTCATTGAGGGGCTTAGCTCTGCATCATGCTGTGGGAGCAAAGGAACTCCTTCCATCCCCTCTTGTATGGCTGGTAGCTTATATGGTCTTTAATCTGGTAGAGTGGTTTCAATCCTGTACTTCTGGATACCCTGTTTGGCTAAACA
Organism: Manis javanica; assembly: GCF_040802235.1. Lineage (NCBI taxonomy): Eukaryota > Metazoa > Chordata > Mammalia > Pholidota > Manidae > Manis > Manis javanica. The sequence continues at coordinate 26,203,631 of NC_133163.1, read as the reverse complement.
ATAAACAGGAAATAAATCGAGAAACACTTCTGGAATGGTGGAGTGAGGACCTTGGATCATTTGTTCCTCCACAAAGCAATAAGAACACTAGGAAACATGGTCAAAATCAGTTTTTTCAGAACTCTTAACCAAAGGCTTATAACACTCCAAGGGACATTTATTCAAGGAAAGTGGCTAAATAGGTAAGAATAGCGAGCTCTGTATTCTAACTTGCCCTATTCCAGTCCCTCTCTCCTAGGCTCTGTGGTAGCCGTGACCACAGAGCAGCCTCACAGCCATGGTAGTTGTGAAAACCAGTAGACTTACAGTCATGCTAGTTGTGAAAACTAGCAGCTTCTCAGCCGGGCAAAACAGTTTGGGGGCTCCCCCAAAGCCCCATCCTTAGGTCACTATTTGACCTATCTGGCATGTCCCTGGAAAAACCCCATTCAGAGGACTCGCCCTTCTTTGACCTTACTCAGAGCTTGCTCAGTAGGAAAAGCCCTATTTTCAGGGCATATATTTGTCATTGAAAACAATCACTATTTGATGGCACAGCTTCCTGAGGTGGTAATACCAGTTGGGGTAAACTAGAAGCTGACCTTAAATTTTGAAAGGAAAAATCTGGAGAATGAGTTCATGAGGCTTTGAAGAGCTCTGAAATATTCTTTGGAATCTTCAAGTCCACATGCACGTGCAGAGCTGAGCACATGCCCAGGAAAGACCTGAGAAAGCTCTCACTTCTGGTTGACCTTGAAGTTCTGTGCAAGCAGTAAGTGAAGGCTAAGGCAGAGTTGTCCACTGCCTGCTGGAACATTGAAGGAGAGCACCAATGTATACACAGAGGAGGTCCCTGGCAAAGGTGGGAGACTTAATGGTTTAAGGTATCTCAGATAATCTCTGTATAATCATTAATTCGGCACTCAGCTAATGGAGCAGAAACTTTAGTGGCTGCACATGACAAAGAGTACAGACTTTACAAAATGAGCCCAGGAGAGTCACTAAACAAGCAACAGCAATAGCAACATATCCTGGGGAAGGTGGAAAATCTCATTTCCAGAGTTGACATGGTATTTAAAGCATCCAGCTTCATTAAAAAGGTTATGAGACATGAAAAAAAAAAACCTGGAAAAGTATGGCCCAGACACAGGGAAAATGAGCAGTTAACAGAAACTGTTCCTGAGGAAATCCAGCTGTTGGATATAATAAACAAAGATTATAAATCAACTACTATAAATACGTACAAAGAACTAAAGGAAACTCTAAAGAATGAAAGAAGAATAGAGAATGATGTTTTACCAAACAAAGAGTATCAATGACAGAAACAAAAAAAGAACCAAACAAATTCTGGAGTTAAAAATGTAAGAACTGAAATGAAAAATTCATTAGAGGACTTAATATCAGATTGGACTTGTCAGAGGAAGCAATCAGCAAACTTGAAGACGGGTCAAATGAAATTATCCTATCTGTGGAATAGAAATGAAAGAGAAGAAAATGAGCAGAGCCTCAGAGACCTGTGGGAGGCTAACAAGCATACCAACATATGCATAATGGGAGTCCCAGAAGGAGAGGAAAGCAAGGAAGTGATGGAAATAAATTGTCATTTAAGTTAAGATAGTGCTAACCTGGAGAAACCATTCACTCCGGAGTCTCTGAAAGTGTTTGATTCCATTGTGCACAGATAGAATTTATGAACATTTTTCTCAAAGGCTTGGGATTATCCCACTGAGGGAGTTAAACTAATCTGGATGTTTGTATATATTTTATTATACTCAGAGAATTGCAAGCCTTATTGCTATGGTAGAGAATTGGACTTGGTGACAGGGCCTTTTGCCAAGAAGGAAATGATTCTTAGGCTTAATCACAGATTTGAAAAAAGTTTTCTTGAGCCATTACTGTGTGCCAGGCACCATGTTAAGTGCTTTATATGCATTTAGTCTTCATTTAGTCTTCAAAGCAAACCCATGACATAAGTTCTTAACTCCATGCCATTTTATGCATGAGGAAACTGAAGCTCTCTGTAGTTCCTTGCCCACCATTGGACAGCTAGCAAGCAACAGAGCTTAGATTTAAACTTTTGTCTGATGCCAAAGCCCATCTTCCTGACCATGGTGCCATTTTGTCTCCCCGTGTAGAAAGGAGCCTCTTGGAGACAAGGGCTCTTTTCTTTGCTCCATTTTGCCTTAGTGGTCCGGGAGTCTACCTAGGGGAGTATGTTTTTCTTCAGATTCAATCCTCCGGACCAGTTGCCAGGGGATAGCTTTCTACCAGGGTGTAGGACTAGAGTTCTAGGGGTTTGGAAGCAGGATCAGGTCACACTGTCCAGCTGTCTTTGGGATTTGGGAATGATGGGCTGTCAGCCTTAGTGTATCTAAGTTTACAGGTCATATGAAGGCAGTGTTTGGCATTCAGTCCACCTAAGAATGTCTTTTTTTTTTCCCATCAAATATTTGCCCCAAATGAAAAAAAAAACCCTTCACAAATTAAATTAGATGCTTTGAAACCCTCCAGAATCCCCCCATTCTTCCCCCTTCCTTCCTGCTGTTTCAGGTTGGGTTTGGAAGAGGGAGATGTTTCCTACTTTTTATATTGTACATAGAATGTTCATATTTTCCTCCAAATTATGTGGCTTAAGGGCATGTAACTGGGTATCAAGCAGATGATAGCTTTTCACAGGCACATTTGCAGGATGTGGGGGTGAACATGTGTTGGGGTAAGAGCCTTGAATGCCAGACCAGTGAGCTCAGAGTTGGCACATAAAGAATGGGATGTCTGTTTTGGTGTCAGCTCTGCCAGTTACTGAGTGTACTACCTTTACCCATCCTTTGTCTAGTTACTTTCTTCTCAGAAAATAGTAACATTTGCTTGTCACTGGAGTGCTCTCCATGAGAACGAAACCTTATAAAGCAATTGTAAGTGAACACACTGCAGCGGCATGGTGGTTGTGTTGGTGAGTTTGCTGGTTTCCTACATTCTTTTGTTGGTCTGCATTAGATTTTGAGGCTTTCCAAGTGCTCTTCCAAGCTGCTGAGCCAGCTGCCCAGAGCTGAGGTGCAGAGATACAGTAGAGCCTTTGCAGGAGTTCCAGGGTACCAGTGTTCCTGTTTTTTTCCTAGAGGTTTCTGGCCACCCCCTTCTAGACAGGTTTGAAAGGTAAAGTAAGAGCTATCCAGCTACATTTGAATTTCAGATAAACAATGCATTCTTTTTAGTATAAACACATCCCACACAATATTTGAGGCATATTTTGCTAAAAAATTACTTATCTGAAGTTCATTTTTAACTGGATGTGCTGTTTCTTTTCCTAAGTCTGGCAGCCCAATGTACCGGGGAGGAGGTGCTGAGGCTGGGTTTGTGCTTGATGTTGATGAAATATCACAGGCAGGAGAAACTCTTTCCTCCTCTAGTGAGATGCCCTCCCTCCTCCCAAGTCTGGCAGTGCAGGGGGGTGCAGGACTTGGCCCAGGTCTCCCAGGGTGTGGGAGTAGGGCAGGTCCTGTGATGGAACAGCAGAGGGGATGCAGTGGGGTGCAGGAAAGAACCTTTCTTCAGCTACCTTCTTGTGTCTCTAGGTCTTGTTTGCATGTGGCCTCCTGTGCTATCTTTTAATCAGTGGTATAACAACTGCCATGTTAAAAAGAACTATTGAAAAAGGCTTCTCTTCGAGAGACTGCCTTCAAAGGGAATAATTTTCCATATTGTCACCCAGCCTTGTCTCCATCTGTGCTTCTGAATAATCTTCCACTTTGAACATCTCTACTCAGAGACTCAGTAGGTGGCCTGAGGACACCTTCCCTTGGGGCTTTCAAGGGCTTTACTGCCACCCCACTTACATGGGCCTAGGATGGGGGCTGTGTGCCCTCTCTATAATCTTGGCTTAAGAGTGGGTTTAGCATCCTCCTGATTCCCTAGAGCTTTGCTGAGGTCAGGCTGGCCCTTTAAAACAAAGGCTTGCTCTGAGTTCAGGAAGGACCAAGGGGAAATGAACACAGAGTAATCAGCACCTAGATATAGGATTCAACTAGATGCTTTCCCAAGCTTGCCTGATAATGGACTTCCCTGGGGTGCTCGGTTGAATGTGTGCATAGATTTCCATGCTTCTCTTCTGGAAATTCAAATTCAGCATCTGGGTTGGGGCCTGGCAGTCTGCTTTTAACAAGCATTCCCGGTGATTCTGTTTTGATTCACCTCTAAACCAGGTGTGTCATGGGTCAGTATCATGGGAGAAGCCCCTTCCCATCCCAGCTGCCTCCATGTTAACCCCAGCACCTGAGAGCCTGCGCCTGGTCTTTGATCTCCCATATTCCTGAAGCCATTTGTTTCAACCTCCAGTGGGTTTAAGAAGTGTTCGGAGGTTTTGTTATTGTTTATAAAATGAATATTTCCAGATCCACTCCTTGAGAATCAGATTTATTAGGTCCAGGAAGGAGCCCAGGAATCCTCATTTTTAAACTCTAAGGACTTCTTATGCCAGTGGTCTCTGGACCACAGTTGAAAAAGCTGGTCTTCACAAAGGGGAGAAACTCAGTGTAGTAGCACATCCTTTCTGCCTTCCTAAAGCCTGCCTCCTCAATGATATGGGCACTTTGGCACTTCTCCTGGGTGACTGATGCCAGGAATGACCAGGCTTCACAGGAGTATGGCCCCGGCTGGCAGGCTTACCTTGCTGGCGATAATCATAGCCAAATATAACACAGTGACCTGCACTTCTCGAAGAGGTCCTCACACACAGGGAGGAGCAAGCCTTTCATTCCTGCCCTTCAATGTGGGCACTGAACTCCTGGGTTTTGACAGTGGAGTGGACTCATGTCATTTAACCATGCCTGGCAACCTTTGACAATATGGGAAGTGATGTCTAGGTTAAATTGATTCAGAAACCATGCCTAAGCTCCTAATTCCTCTAGGGCTGGACTATAGAAACATTTGGAAAGAATGGCAGCCTTCCCGAGTGAACCCCTGCCCTCCCCCTTCCCCTTCCCTCCACCCTTACCACCCTTGCTTCCCCCCATCCCTGCCTTAGCCCTGATGCAGGCTCCTGTCTGGCTGGGAGCCGGGCTGGCTCTTAGTAAACCACACTAGTCTAACTGAGCCAGTGGGTCTCAAACTTGAACACTATCAGAATTATCTGCAGGGCTGTTCAAACACAGATCGTGAGCCCCACTCTGGGAGTTTCAGAGTAGGTCTGGGGTCAGGTCAGCAGTTTGCACCTCTACCGATAGACCGCAGACCACACTCTGGGACAGATTTCCTTCAACCATGGAGCCCCAGAGAAACTGCTCAGCTTCTGTAGCGTGGGTCAGTCTGCTTCTGTTTCTGTCTTTTTCAGAGCCATAAAAGCTTCTCCATTTTTTGTTTATTTGTTTATTTTTTGCCTCCAGTCCTCCTGGGTAATTTCCCTGTGTTTCCTGTGGCTTCTGTTCTCCTTGTTCATCCCAGTTGGGCTGCAGGCTGAGCGCAGCGGCCCCACCTGGAGCTGAGCATGGCGAGGAGGAGCGGTCCCTTGCCCGTTGTGCTGGTGGGCTGGCCCGGAGGCTGAGAGGGGCGTGAACAGCAGGAAGAGGGGCTGTTTTCATCTTTCTCCTCCCCATCCCCTTTTCAGGAATGCATCTCCTGTGAGCATTCTTGATTCAGGAATGGAATTTCCAAGTGGTCAGGTGTGTGGTATAAAGCTTAGTCAGGTATGCTGGCTGGGTAAGAAGTTACCGAGAACGTCCAAGTCCTCACCATCAGCATGACATTGTAGTGACATTTGGTGGCACTTCCAGGTTTGCCAGCCCATGGTGGCTCTGTGCCACTCAGGAGGTGGCTTTGAGCACAACCTTGTTGCATCTCTGAGGAGACCTGCTGGGAGAGGCTGGGACATGAAATGGCCGGTCACCTGAGCTGGAGAAATCTTTGGGAATCCAGTTGGTGAGAGTGTAAGATAGAGTGATGAAGGTGGAGGACTTTAGAGCCACACACCTGGGTTCAGTTCCAGCCCTGCCTTATACTATCTGGGTGGCTGTGGCAGTGGTAAAACTCCTTTGCCGATCTGCATGAGAATCTGACCTTCACTTAACTTTGTGTCTCATTCCTTTGGGAGCCTGATAAAGGGGGTAGGGCAATGAATTTAGGCAACACTGCTTATGATGAAGTGACCAGTTGTGATGAAAATGACTACAGCTGGATGGGGGGACCTTAGCATATCTGGTAGGAAGAAATTCTTTGTGCTTCTCTGAGCATGGTGACTGCTTTCACTGGCCTGTCCTTCATGGGGACCCTGGAAGTACACCTGTAGAGTCGTTACAAGCAGTAGTGGCTCCCGTGAGGTGCTAAACCAGGGTGGTCACTGTAGTCCCCTTTCCCGGCACCCGACCCATCAGCTTGAGGGCTGAAGAGAATGGCTCCAATGCTTGATGGACTGGGTTCCTGTGGCTTGGTTCCGTTGAAGAGGAGCTCCTGAGGCTGCCCTGCCCACAAGCTCTGTCCCGTCTTAGCGCCTTCTAAGTGGACCTAATGTCAGGTGTGCTGGCGGTAGTCTTGTGAGCCTCAAAATCAGTTAAGATTAAAAAGATTCCTGGTGGGCATTACAGTGACCTCTGTATTTGTTTTTAAACTTTGTGCATTTTGCTCATCTATACAATAGAAACAGTAATATGACCTACCTTCCAGGGTTGTTATAAGGAATATAAGGTGTTCCAATGGGGTCTGGGACAGGAGTGTGTACTGTGGCCACTGCCGCCATCATTATGAAGGGAGGGCAGGTGGCCCTTTATGCTTTGGGTCTTAGTTACTGACTCGCTGTAGGGCTGTGGACAAATGGCCTCATGCTCTAAGGACACAGATTCTCACAGCATATTCTAGGTGCTCCATTTATTTGCTAGCTGAAGCCATGAATTAGGAGAGTCAACTAAATGTTTTCAGAATCCTTTCTGACCTCAAATACAAGATTTTGTGTGATATTGAATCGGAGAAGAAAATTGAAGGAGGAATGGTAAAAGAGGTGAGAAGCCCCTTGCAGAAGAAATGGTGTCAGGGGTCAGAGGTCTGAAGCATCTGGAGAGGGGATAGGTCACCAGGAAGAGGTAGAAGTATCCAGGAGATCCATTGATCCCACAGGTCAATCCTTAAGAGGAATGTGGATGATTCTGACTGGGGAGTAAAACTTTCCATAGCCTGGGTTCCCAAGGCAGGGTTAAAAGGATCAGAGGGCAATGGTGTGTAGCTAAGAAATGGTTAAAATGGTTACTTTTTGTTGTTGGAGTATTTATTGGACAACTTCTTGGGGGAGAGGTCAGCAGTGGCCCCAGCAAAAGGCTGACCCTAATGCTGTGTTTCTCCCTCCCTCCTTCAGGTCTGAATGCTGGTGCTTTTTATGCCTTATCCACTCTGCTGAATCGCATGGTGATCTTGCACTACCCGGTAAGGGAGTTCCCTAAACACGCTGGATCAGAGAATGAGCTCTCCAAGTCCGTCCCAGCAGGAGCTAGGGCAGCCGTGAGCTCTTGGTGCCCTGCAGTTCTTGGCAGCATGCTTATGGTGGTGTGCTTATGGGATTTGGAAGGAGATGGCCCGGAATCTCAACCCCAGCTCTAGTGGTACTAAACTATATGATAAGCTGGTTAGGCCTCTGAGCTCTCATTTTGTCTTTTCTGCAAAGAAGCATACTTTCACTTGTTGAAAGATTATTTTTAGGATTAGAAAGTAAATAATATGTGGTGTATATATATTCATATCTACTATATATATAAAAAACATAGCATGGTGCCTGGTGATACAGTAGGTAATACACATACAGAGAATCACATATGAAATATTTAGTTTGCAAAATTATTTGTAATTGTAACATATGGGCAAGGCTTAATTTTGAACTCTTAGTTGCTCTACTGAAAGCATTTTTTAAATGTTTCTGGAATGAGTGAGGGCTGGATACTGGGAATGGGTACAGAGGTTCCAGGAGTCGGCAATCCCAGGTCCAGCCATCTTTGCAAAGGGTCTCATGCTTACTGAGGTGGTGGGCCACTGTGGCTAAGTGTTCTCATTTTGGACTTGGATGGCTCTGAGTTCAAATCCTTGTTCTGCACTTAATAAATGCCTCATGACCTTAGGCTAGGAGGTTAATCTCATTGTGCCTCAGTTTCTTCATCTGGAAAATAGGGAATATTGATTCCTAACTTTATGGTGGGGACTTAGGAGAATAAATGAGATGATAATGTAAAATCCTCAACATGGTACCTGGCTCATAATAAGCACTCAAAAATCGAACTATTATCTTCCTATTGCTTTTGATAGCTTAAAATACCTAAGTATGGAATTTTGGACATACATATTTCAGTTTCCCCATCTCTGAAATGGAAATAATGACAAGATAAAAGCATTGCTATAAGGATTAAATTAAGAAAAAATCTACTTAAATGTGGCTCTAAAGACAGACCTTGCCTCACCTCAGCATCCAGTATTATGCGCAGATGTCAGGATTGTGTCACGTCGGGACAGCTAATCTAGGATTTGCTCCCTGTTGGCAGCTGCTTACAGGCCACCTTGCCCTGGTACTTTCTGAGAATTGGCTCTAAGGGGGCCCTGGTTACTTGCTTTGCCCCTTTACCTCATGGTGTCTGTGTTCTGTCTGGTGTCTTGTCTTGCTGCTGATGGTCACTGGGGCTGTGATTTTTCCAGGGGGAAGAAGTGAATGCTGGGAGAATCGGCCTGACCATCGTCATTGCAGGAATGCTTGGGGCTATGATCTCAGGAATTTGGCTGGATAGGTCCAAGACCTACAAGTAAGTGCCTTCCTCTTGGACTGAGAACTGAGGATCCCTGTTTTGGAAAGACATAATTCATTAGCAATATGGCTACAAAGGTTTGTGTGTGGCGGCCGTGGTGGGCAGAGTAGTCAGATGGTTCAAGTTTCTCTGAGCCTCAGTTTCCCCATTTACAAAATGAGGGAAACAATACCCGCTCTGTGGGGACCTTAGGAAGATCAGAGAGGAGGACATGAGGCCTGGCAAAGTGCTCCTCCTCACCTCCACCCCCCACGTGGCTGTGGAAGGGGCAGATGAGGGAGAAATGAAAATGGATGTTGAAAAATGTCAGCTGGGAAATTTGTGGAAACTCCAAAGAGTGGAGATGAGTTTCAGCCCCGTGGGTTGGATCCCTGGGGTTAACAAAGATGCTCTGTGTTTCCTCTGGTTTGCATTGTATTATCTTGCAATTGCTTACGCCTCCTTGGTTAATATTGTGATGTGTCTTGGGCCTGAATGCCCAGTGCATTTCTAAGAGCCTAGAGCAATCTGTCTAAGATTTTAGCAAATGCCGGGCTAATCCAGAATGCTTATTAAAAATACAGATTCCTGGGCCCCACCCCCTTGGATACCAATTCAGTAGGGGATTTACATTTGTTAAAGCAACCTGGGCATCTTGATTCAGTAGCCAGGCTTGGAGAAAAGTTTCTGTAGAACAGAGACCCCCATCCTTCCCTTCTTGCTGCATCTTTCCAGCGCTCTGCATGCACTGGGATGCTGCTTGGTAGGGTAGCTGCCGGGGCTGCCCTGGGCTGGGGCAGGGTGGCATTCTGGGCTGCTTTGTTGAGGCCTCCAAGTTCCCAGTGTCTGGAGGCAACAGACAGTGGCAGACCTGTTCTCTGCCACACAAGCCCACTTCTGTGGGGCTCTGGTCAGACCAGGTCTGTCTCTGGATGCCCTAGTCAAAGGCCAATTGAGGCTGTCCCTGGGATGTGGCTGCCTGGTTAGACATGATGAGGAGCCTGGCTCAGCTTAATTACTGCTGGTGGAGCTTGGCCTCCGTCTCGTGTCTGCCGTCTGTCAATTGCTTGCTTCAGCCAGACATGAGAGCAGTGAGGACTGGCCACCCCCCAACCATTGAACAGCAGTGTCCCTTTTTCCAGGACTGGCTTTGTGGCAGGAGAAGGGAGGGATTGGAATGCTGGCTGGGCTGGGATGTGGGCAGCCAGATGATTCAGATGAACTAGAAAATATCATACAAGGGTTGGAGAGGATGCTTCAGAACCTAGATGTCATTAGTTCCTAGTGTCCTTTGATGTCTAAGTCCTATGTCAGCAAGAGACATTTTCCTCCCCGCACTATTGCCCAGGTAGAGGAAGAATGAGAGACCTGTGGGATCTGGTCGTTTTGATGCCAGTCTGTTATCCCTAAGGCTCCCAGATTTGTCCCATTTGGTTTGGAGGCTGGAAATTGGGTGGCAGGTCTTTTATCACAGATAGTTTTTCTAGACGGGTCAGTGGCTTAAGATGAAGCTATGGTTAAACAGATAAGGCAAAAGATGAGCTTGTGGTAAGGTCAGCAAGAGCCTGGTGCCCAAGGAATTGTCCTCTGCAGGGTGGGTTAGACTAGGTGAGGGGAACAGGGTGGAGGAAGAAAGAAGCACCTCTACCCTCAGCAGCTACTTTGAAGCACCAGGTGGGGTCCTTTGGAAGCTTGGCCTAGAGTTTTTTGAAAGATGCCACATAGCATATTCCGGTGCACAGTACAAGAAGGGGCACAGCTTTCAGATTCCAGCTCTGGAATCCCAGCTTGGCATTTACTCAATGTGTGACTTTGGACAAGTAACTTAACTGGTCTGAGCCTCAGTTTCCTCTTAGTAAAATCAGGAATAGTCATACATTTCTTGCTGAGTTTTTGTAAGAGTTGAATAAAATAATAAATGCATGTAAAGTACTTAACAGAATCCCTGGCACCCAGTAAATGCAGTTTTAGCTCATGTCTGCTGGTTTCTGGCTGTGTTTCTGGCTTCAGGGGAGACGAGTGAAGTCTTTAACTTCCATTGTCCTGAGTCCTGATGTTCATGGCAGGAGGGCAGAGGGATGTGTAGAGCTCATGCCCTACCACAACTAGGACATGGAGAAGGATGCAGGTCTATTTGCATGAGGCAGGGTGGCAGCAGAGTCACGAGTGGGCACCAAAGGAGGAGAAGTGCTAGAGGGGTACAAACAAGGTGACCCTGACGGAAACCAGCATGTTGCTGATGGTCCTTCTGAGGGGATGCACGGAGGGGAATATAACAGGGAGTGGGTGGAACTTTCTGTTTTTGGCTTTGATGTCAAGCACTTAGTTCAGGGCTGGAGAATGTTCTGTCTTAGTTCCTACTGTCTGGAGCAGTTCAGATTCAGCTGTGCTGCACCTGTACACATGGCAACAGGATGAACTTCAGGAAGGTGGAATCTGAAAGTCACATCACTGCCCAGCATTGGCATGCATCTTGGGCAAAAGCAGACAAACAGAACTGGACTGCTTCTGGACTGGTCCTGCATGCCACTGCCAACTGATCAAGGCTGATGTTTGTCCTGTTTATTTTTTTGGTGGGGGTTGAGGAGAGGAGAGGGCTGAGCCCTTCTTGCTTCTGGGTAGGGTATAGTGCAGCTTGATAGGATTGAAAGGGTTCTATAGGAGAGGAACACAAATGCAGCCAGAGGGTTTCTGACCCTCCTGGTCTTACCTGTTGTAGCACTGACCACAGTATAATTAAATAATCATTAGTGTGATCATTGGTTCAGTGTCCATCAACCTCATGGACAGAAGTTCTATGGTAGCAGATGTCCCAGCACATAGCACGTGCCCAGTAGATACTTAGAGTATGAATGAATGAATGATTGATCCTATTAAAGTCAGAAGCGTGTGACTGACTACTTTGCCTCTGCTTGCAGGGAGACAACCCTGGTGGTCTATATCATGACTGTGGTGGGCATGGTGGTATACACATTTACCTTGAACCTGAGACACCTGTGGGTAGTGTTCATCACTGCTGGCACAATGGGGTAAGTTTCACCTCTAGCTTACTTAAGTGGAGAGCACTATCCCTGGCTCCAAAGCTTCCCACAGCCTAGGAAGCAATATTGATCCCTTTGCTGCCTTCTTACTGACCTCTGGTGATGTGGAAATGGTGCCCCAAGGTCTTGTTTACTTGTGGCACTTCAAAAGACCGCCTGCGGCTTCCAGGCCCATCCATGCCGTTGGGATAGAGTATGTCCTTCACAGACCTCTGGGAGGCCAGGAAATGTTTAGTCTTTTTTAGCTCTGCTTGGGAGAACATGGGGTCACAGAAAGTACATGGGGCTTAGAATCAGAAAGTCTGGGTCCTGGTCTCAGTTCTGCTGTTGACTGTCTATTAGACCACAGGCATGTCACTTAACTGCTCTGAGCCTCAGTTTCCTCATCTGTAAATGAAGATAAGAGTAGCTTGTCTTGTAGAGGTGTTGGAAGGCTTGAAAGAAATAACAGATGTGAAAATAGGAAGAAGTGCGGTGCTGATGTAAGGATTAGAATTGGAATTTTCTAGACCTGTTATATGAGAAAGTGTAGGAAATAGTAATGAGTAGTAATACTCTTTCCACAGGGTACTCAGCTTTACCTCCTAATTATTTTCCTGTGGGAAGTGTGTGTGTGTGAATGTGTGTATAAGAGAGGGTGTGAGAGTGCATGAGAGAGAGAGTGTGTGTGTGTGTGTGTGTGTGTGTGTGTGTGTGTGTGTGTGTGTGTGTGTGTGTGGTTGTGGGGACAGAGACAGATGCTCTTCTCATCTGCCTGCTCTCTCATGGGACAGAAGAGGATTCTGAGCTCCTCCCTCCAGGTCCCAGAGAGCCATGGAGATGCTGTTCAGTAGCTGGGGATTTCCTGCTCCCAGCCCAGGGCCTGTGTACCCACGGCTGAACACTCCAGACATCCCCACTCCTGTGAATGCTGACTGTCTGTAATTGATGGCTGGAGGAGGAGAAGCAAGGAACCCCCAAAGGCCTCCAAGCACAAAGCCTGCATATGAACTTCTTCCTGGCCTGCAGGGGTTTCTTTCCTACAGGGATGGCTTGATGGCTCAAGGGCCTGGCATGTCTTGTCAGGAGGAAACAAAACAGGAAAAGGAGTTCTAAGGGAGCGGGGGACGCCCAATCTTGTTCTGGAAGTTCTCCAGCATCTTGTTTCTCTGATTTGGCCTTCAGCTTCTTTATGACTGGCTATCTCCCGCTGGGATTTGAGTTTGCTGTGGAGCTGACCTACCCAGAATCGGAAGGCATATCATCTGGCCTCCTCAACATGTCTGCCCAGGTAGGGCTCTTACTTGCTGGTGGTCCCCAGCAGGGGCTCTACGTTCTCTGCCTGGCTTGGCTAGCTCAGGCATTGCATTATGGCGTCACAGTTCCCCCATGGGCTGGTTAGCCGGGCCCTTGTTTCCCATCTTCTTTGTGCCTTTTCAGGTATTTGGGATCATCTTCACCATCTTCCAGGGCCAGATCATTGACAACTACGGAACCATGCCTGGGAACATCTTCCTGTGTGCATTCCTCACCCTTGGGGCAGCCCTCACTGGTGTGCTGGGGCCTCGGGACAAGATGACACTCAGGCTGCTTGTGGGCTGGGGCTTTTGGCAATTTGGGATCCCAGTGTCTTGATTGATCATACAAATGGGGGTCACATGCAGGGAGGCAGAGGGGGGGCTTGTCAGGAAATCTCTTTGGGAGGCAGTAGCATGTTGGGTGGATTAAGTACAGGCTTTGGCACCAAAAGACCCTCATTTGAATCCTCGACTGTGAGGCTGACCTCCAAAGCTCTTTGACCTTGGGCAGGTGAATCAGCTTCTGGGAGCTTCTATAAAATGGAGACTGTTGTGAGGATTAGAGCAATGTGTGCAGACTCCCTAGGAAATAAAAGTGATCTACAGTTGATGGCCAGTGTCATCATGGGACAGGCATGTCAGGGACAGCAGCATCCCCAGGCTTCATCAGGTTGGCTGCTGGCACCCTCAGCTCCCTGGGGTATCTGAAGTAGGTATGGGATGCCTGTGACCTGCGGGAAAGTGAGGGCTCTCTCTCGGATGAACGTGACCACTGGTTTGATAACTGTGTCTTTGTTGTTCTTCCTTCTTGATCCCTTGACCTCAGCATTCATTAGGCCAGATCTCCGGAGGCAGAAAGCCAACAAAGAAACTTCTGGGAATGTGAGTACGCGGAAGCTTACTGGGCTGAGCTCCGGGTCCCAGGCTTTGCCGAGGATGTGGCAGTCTGGGTGGGTTGAGGGGGCTCCCAGAGTGGACTGGCTCTGTGGTGGCTATGAGACCAGCTCAACTTGCAAAAAGCCCTGCTTCCTTTCCTTCTAGCCTCCCTGCTCTGGTTCCTAGAACACATCACTGTTGTCACAGCCTGCTGAACAGCGCCCACCCCTTGGATCCCGACGCAAGTCCTGAGTCCCTCGTTCTGCTGCTTCCAGCCTGAGTCAGGGTTAAGAGAGGAAGGGTGGGCGCCTGTCATGGCAGTGGGGGCTCCGAGGCTTTAGCTCTGCTGTCAAGTGACGGCCCCTTAGGCAGTGCTATGGGCTAGAGGGAGTGGAGCCAATGTATTTCCAGCTGGGTTCCGAAAGGACAAGTCAGGACACAGGAGCTGACGGTAGAGGGGGAGAGGACCAGTAGTATGATCTAGAACAGAAAAGTGTTCTGTCAGCTGGGAACTTATTTATTTATTTAATTTTAAAAAATAAGGTATCATTGATATACAATGTTATAAAGGTTTCATATGAGCAACATTGTGGTTATTACAGTCACCATATTATCAAGTCCCCCCCCACCCACCCCATTGCAGTCACTGTCCATCAGCATAATAAGATGCTATAGAGTCATTACGTGTCTTCTCTGTGCTATATTGCCTTCCCCGTGACCCCCCTACCTTATGTGTGCTAATCATAATGCCCCTTAATCCCCTTCTCCCTCCCTCTCCACCCTCCCCACTCCCTTCCCTTTTGTAACCACTAGTCCCTTCTTGGAGTCTGTGAGTCTGCTGTTGCTTTGCTACTTCAGTTTTGCTTTGTTGTTCTACTCCACAAATGAGGGAAATTATTTGGTATTTCTCTTTCTCCGCCTGGCTTATTTCATTGAGCATAATACCCTCCAGCTCCATCCATGTTGTTGCAAATGGTAGCATTTGTTTTCTTTTTATGGCTGAGTAATACTCCATTGTATATATATATATACCACATCTTCTTTATCCATTCATCTATTGATGGACACTTAGGTTGCTTCCATGTCTTGGCTATTGTAAATAGTGCTGTGGTAAATGAAGGGGTGCATATGTCTTTTTGAATCTGTGATCTTGTTTTCTTTGGGTAAATTCTAGGAGTGGAATTTCTGGGTCACATAAATTTCTATTTTTAGTTTTTTGAGAAACCTCCATATTGCTTTCCACAATGTTTAAACTAATTTATGTTCCCACCAGCAGTGTAGGAGGGTTCCCCTTTCTCTGCATCCTCACCAGCATTTGTTGTTCCTAGTCTTTTGGATGTTGGCGATCCTAACTGGTGTGAGGTGATATCTCATTGTGGTTTTAGTCATTTCCCTGATAATTGGCGATGTGGAGCATCCTTTCATGTGTCTGTTGGCCATTTGAATTTCTTCTTTGGAGAAGTGTCTGTTCAGGTCCTCTGCCCATTTTTTAATTGGGTTATTTGCTTTCTGGGTGTTGAGGTGTGTGAGTTCTTTATATAGTTTGGATGTTAATCCCCTATCAGATATCTTGTTTACAAATATATTCTCCCATACCGTAGGATGCCTTTTTGTTCTACTGATGGTGTCCTTTGCTGTACAGAAGGTTTTTAGTTTGATGCAGTCCCATTTGTTCATTTTTGCTTTTGTTTCCCTTTCCCGAGGAAATGTGTTCAGGAAAAAATTGCTCATGTTTATATTCAAGAGATTTTTGCCTATATTTTCTTCTAAGAATTTTATGCTTTCATGACCTACATTCAGGTCTTTGATCTATTTTGAGTTTACTTTTGTGTATGGAGTTAGACAACAATCCAGTTTCATTCTCTTACATGTAGTTGTCCAGTTTTGCCAACACCAGTTGTTGAAGAAGATGTCATTTCCTCATTGTATATCCATGGCTCTTTTATCATATATTAGTTGGCCATATATATTTGGGTTTATGTCAGGGCTCTTTATCCTGTTCCATTGATCTGTGGGTCTGTTCTTGTGCCAGTACCAAATTGTTTTGATTACTGTGGCTTTGTAGTAGAGCTTGAAGTCAGGGAGCATAATCCCCCCAGCTTTATTCTTCCTTCTCATGATTGCTTTGCCTATTTGGGATCTTTTGTCGTTCCATATAAATTTTAGAACAATTTGCTCTAGTTCATTGAAGAATGCTGTTGGAATTTTGATAGGGATTGCATTGACTCTGTAGATTGCTTTCGGCAGGATGGCCATTTTGACAATATTAATTCTTCCTATTCGTGAGCACGGGATCTATTTCCATTTGTTAGTGTCTTCTTTAATTTCTCTCATGAGTGTCTTACAGTTTTCAGGGTATAGGTCTTTCACCTCCTTAGTCAGGTTTATTCCAGGTATTTTATTCTTTCTGATGCAATCGTAAATGGAATTGTTTTCCTGATTTTTCTTCCTCCTAGTTCATCAATAATATATAGGAATAGTTGGTAACTATTTTATCCACATTGTTAGGTATCAAATATGAGCCAGGATGGAAGGAATTTCAAATCTGAAAAGGAGTAAAAGTAGGATATTTCTTTAATAATAAATAAAACATTCAAAACCTATTAGGGAATATATGTTCTTTGTAAAAAAACAAACAAACCTAAAAGATACAGAAAAGTATACAAAATTTAAAAATCCCCTGTAATACTATGATCTAGAGATGAGATACTGTTTTTTTGCATTTACTTATGCATGTCTTATATCCACACATAAGATATATATATATTTAAAGGAAACAAAAAGAATCTTCTATCTGCTTTATATTATTGTGAACACTTTGTTAGGTCATTCATCTTTTACAACATACTTTATTGACTGCACAGCATTTTAATATGACTGCACATGGATAAACTTTGATTTGTTTAACAGTTTTCCTGTCTGTGGACATTAAGGTTGTTTCCAATTGTTATAAACAATATTATAATTAAGGTCTTGGAAGCTGAATCTCTGTGCATGTTCTTAGGTATGGTATTTCCTTGAGAAATGGACCAGTGATTATGCACCTTTTAGACTTCGCTAGGTACTGCTTACTGTCCTCTGGAAAGGCATTCAGTGCTGCCAACTCATACTGCTGTAGCAGTGTAGGAGTGCCAATACGGGCAATGTATCATTTTGAAAATCTTTGCCAGTTTTCTAAAGTAAAAATGGTATCCGGAAGAGTTATATTTAGCATTTTAAGACTGTGTGTTGCAGACAGATGGTAATCTGTAGTTTTTTACTATTAGTCTTCTGATCTCACACTTTACATTTGGCAGGCAGCACTGGTAGCATGCGCGGGACAGGAAATTCAGTGGGGAGCCAGGAATAGCCTTAGAGAGGAAATGCTCTTCTCCATACCCGCGTGAGGCCCATGGCATCACCACCGTGTAGATCGGTTTTCACCTGTGGCACGTAGAAGGAGACATAATGATTTGGAACATTTTGGTGGACATATAGTGAACTTAGGAAAAGGTGTTTGTGATAAAACAGGATAGATTTGATGTGAAAAGTTTTCAGTTTGGAATGGGTTGTATTATGCCAAGTGATAAGAGATTTTGCTGTATTTACCTTATAATCTGTGCTTACATTAGCAGATATAGGCAAACAAGAAGGTAGGCCCCCTGTGATCCTTGTACCCAGAGATAACCTAGTAATGTTTTAGTCCATTTGCTAGTGGCGTTTTCTATGGGTGTGCTTGTTGCACTTGGTTTTCTACTCTGCTTGTTTACTTAATATAGCTTGACAACCTTTCTACACCATTACATTTTATAACCTCATATCTATATATGTATTTTTTCATTTCCTCTTAATGTTGAGGTTGTTCCACTATTTCACTATTCTTGCAGCCAGATCCTTGTGCTCATGGACCAGGTTTGTTAATCAAGGTTAGACTGGGCGGCTCAGTCACGGTCTGCATGGAGTACTGGCATAGCGCTGAGTCTGAGACAGGAGACAAGTCTGGTGATGGCACTTAAACTGTGTGTCTCTGGATAAGTCACTATGCATCTCTGGATGTCACTTGCATCTGGGGAAGCTTGGTGTTATGGGGAGGTTGGAGTCATGCTGAGCTGACCCCAGGGAAGACAGGGCTGTCCCAGCTTCTCTCTGCTGGAGCCCCTCATTTCAACCCCATGGCAGTCAGTGTCAGTGAGACCTATCCACCATCACACGAATCCACTACCAGAGCAGGAGAAGACTGCGCAGCAGATCTGGTCAGAGCTGCTCTTTCTGACCAGTGAGGAGTATAGTTTCAGTAAAAAGTGGCAGATCTTCTGGCCTGGGGGTAATGATTGACCTAAACTATGAAAATCCTGGCTTGTATTTCCAGTTTTCTTCAGGTTGGTAGTTCTTGGCCAGAGAGACAGTTGGTTGTGCTTCTCTATGTGTTTCTGGTTGTCCTTTCACAGTGATGGCTTTGGAGGAGGTAGGTGTGTGTGGACATGCATGTGTGTGTGTCAGAGAGAGGAGAGAGGCTGGCTGGCTAACATATGTAGGCTGCTAGTTGCCTGAATGAGGGCTTCTCATGGCTGTGGCTGACCTGGTGCCAAAAAGTTAACAAGGGTGGGAATGAAGATTAGATTTTGACAGCTGTTACCACCATCATGGATGGGCCCTGAGACACACCCTGGGTAAGAAGCACCATTTTCTCAGTCGACACTGGATGCTAGCTTGGCCCTGCATAGGGTGGCCATGGCTGTGCCTGAGCCCCCAGCCTTTCTATGAACTAGATCAGCCCCTGAGGTAGGAAGCAAAGTACTCTTAAAGTGGCACACAGATGCAACGGTGGCAGTGTGCACCTAAGGGCCCCACAGGCTATCTTCTTGGACATATTTAATTCCAAACCCACCTAACAAATGCAACCCGGAAGACTCTCTAATCCTGTGCCAGCACTCCCCAAGAAAGCCCAAACCAAACCAACTCAAAGTCTGTCTATGCATAGAGTATACACACACATTTTTAGCCACTGAGTTTACATATGCAATTATACATTCTGCTTTGTTAAAATTCTCTTTGTTGCACATATATAATATTGTCCATCTTGGGGGATACCTCCAGAATTTGGTCAGAAATTCTGAGGGGGTTGCATATTTGGCACTTTGGATGGCTGCTTGTGATGGTCAGTCCAGGTGAGTTTTAGGTTGTCAGAAATGGGGGAGAGTGGGCTCTGCTTCTGTTTCAGTCTTGAGGAGCCTGGAACAGTGGCACTCAGATTGTTTGTGGCAACTGTGGCATCACAGAAAACTGGCCTTTCAGGCTTTTTCCTTGGTGACACTGTGACAGTGTGTGTGTGTGTGTTAGGAAGTGCCCTTGGGGCGTGAGCTAGCCACTCCTTTTCTTGTTCTGTTTGTTCGTTCTTGGGGATGCCAAGTGGCCTCTGTCTCTTGTTTTTCCAACTGATTGTAAAGTCACCAATAGGCAGTTGTTTCAGCCTGGAACAACCCAGAGTCCAGTACTTCTTCACCCAAAGGGCTGCCTTGTTTTGCCTTCCAGAAACTCCAGGAGGAGGAGAGCAGTACCACCAGTAAAGCCCCCACCAGTGTGTCTGAGGAGCATCTCTGAGAGAAAAAGGGGGTGGTGACTCAGGGACCCTGGAGAACACGCCCCACCTCTTCAGTCAGCGCGACTCCCACCGCCAGCACCGAGGGCTTCGCTGGAGCAGCTTTTGGAGGAAACCGGCGGGAATATCTGTGGCTTGGACGGCAGTGCCTCTGCCCTCTGGAACCCTCTCAAGAGCTTGCATGGTCTGCTTGGGGAAACTCGCGCCTTCCACCACCTGCGGAGTCCGTTCCTGCCCCTCCCCCTTGTAGGTTCCGGGAGCTGGTGTTGGGAGAGGCCAGTGGAGACCAATGGAGTCGGTCCTGGCTTGGTGCCTTCCCTTCCCTCTTCACTTCCATCCCTCGTGAAGAAAGTCTGCGAAATTACCACAAAAGAAAGCTCATTCAAGATATTAACTTTTTCTAGTGTCTTAAAGACTCTTAGAAGCCCAATTCTAAGGCGTGTCAGCTGCTGTGGATGAGGGTCACTCCTGGGTCATCAGACTGATGGGCTCGAGTTCTGTAGGAGAGAAAGCGCCTCAGGACAAACCCTCCAGAACCCTGGGCCTCAGTTCTCCTGGCCTAATGGTGGCGTCTTGTCTCAACCCTCTTCCTAAGAGCCGATCAAACCAAACATCAATAAACTTGACAAAAACTTTGTTGTGCCCACAGTGGAGAAAACGGTTTGGGAGAGTTAACCGCCTGGGTGTGTGATGTGGTAGCTTGATTTGGGAATGGGAAGTTCTTTCCTACAAAAGAAGTCCTTGCCCGGGGACTTGTGTGTGTGTCATGGTTGCCTCTGATGCCTTCACATGGACACTTGACCCTGAGAAACTCAGCCATTGGTGTAACTGTTTTTTTTGGAGGGAGGGAAATCCCAGCCAACTTCCTGTAACCTTCAGTGAAAACGAACCTTAATTCCAGCAGATGCCATTCCCACTTGGTGGGCCACCTCTACATCTGCCCCTTTCCTCTCCTCTCAGAAGCAGCTTTGGATTTCTCAGGGTGGAATCAATCAAAAGTGTGTCCCATCTCTGGTGGGGACAGTAGTTGTATACTCAACCCCTCTCCGCACCCCCTTCTGCAATCTTTCATCAAACGTTCTAAACTTGAAGGGATTCCCTTTAAGCCAACCTGAGCTGAACTCTCTTGCCTAGACTCTTGTCTGGCTCTACTCAAAGGCTTGGGGAATATGTCCTGAAAATAAGACATTTTGCTAATTTCTGCTGTGCGTTGAGCAGCTATGATCATGACCACCGTGCTGTTGGCTGTGGCCGCTGCCCGGGCCTCAGGATACTGGAGCAGCCTGCGCTGGCAGCAGGGCTCAGGGGCTTGGGCCACTGCCTGACGGGAGCAAGGGTGTGTGTGTGTGTGTGAATACAGACAAGAACTTTCTGTATGTATGAAAAGAAGTTCACGCTTCTGGTGGGGGAAATGAGTTAGAGGTGTTAGAGGTGGAAAAGTCTTATTTTTTGAAAATGAGAAAAATGTTTACTCTTAAAGCCCCTTAAAATGTGTCAACAAAATGTTTACCAAATCCATTGCTTTATTTTAAAAATAATTTGTATTTCCTATTTGAATGTTTTAAGGCAATGAACAATTCTAAGAGGACTGCCTTATCATTTCCTGGGGCAGAGATGGTATAGTCCCCATGAGATTATCAGAGCATATTTCTGAGGACAGTGACGGTGTGGGGAAGGGATGCTGCAGCAGCTTTTGTGTCCATCTGTAGAAGTGGCCCTCTGTTGACACAGATTCCCTACACTAGTGCCTTGCTTTTTAAAGAGAAGGCTGTGAAGGTTCCTGCTGGCCCACGTCAGGGACTGCTCTCCATGCCCAGCATGTGACCCTGCCCTGTTTCCTGGGCTGTGTACACGTGGAGTCACCTGTGTGTGACTGCTTTTGAGAGCACACTGTGGTTCTGGCTCTGCCTCAAAGGGCGGCTCAAGTGTTTGCTCTCAGATCATCCCAGCGACGTGCTGGCTTACTCTGGCCAGAGTCCACATTCTCAGTATCTGCAGCTCCGGGCACCTTTTTGTTCTGAACTGTCCTGTTTACTGACATTGCTCCATTCCTGACCACATTCATCCTATGTCCACTGCTTGGATATGCTGCTGCTGTCAGCTTTCTGTACATTTCTTTTCCTAGAGAGTTACACCGGGCCTGTGGCATTCTGGCACCCTATCTGTTGGCAATTATTAGCTGGAGACAACATTACAAATTCTACTTTAAATGTGGGAAGGGAGCTAAGTCTGGGCTGTTAAATCCAATATTCAGATTGTCTGCTGAACACTGTATACCATCTCTTTAGGTCCTTGGGGATCTTGCTGTTACTTACCTGGACTATTTCCATGGTACATGCCTTGAGATTCCAAATCCTCTATGCTTTCATCTATTCCTTTCTTAGGTGGGCTTCATGTGGATCTGTGCTCAAAGTGTTATCTCTCTGTAAGATCATTGCTTTTCTTACTACCTCCTTACAGGAGTTGGTGAGTAAAGCAAAGACACTTCATATTCTTGAGCTTCTGTTCTAGGGGCAGTATTGTGGGAATGCAAGGCCTGGAATTGCTGCACCATAAAAAGAAAGCCAGCCTGAGGATGAGGCTAACACAGGACAGAGCTGAAACAATCAGAGATGGAGCTGAGTTCTGATCAAACCATTCCTGAAGCCTGTCATCCTCTTTTCAGTTTTGTGAGCCAATGTTGTCTTTGTTGTTTAAGCTAGTTTCAAGGGGATTTGTTCCTTTCCCTTAAAGAGCCTTAACTGATAATTTCCAATGCAAATGCGTCTCAGTATCAATTTTAAGCTTCCTGTCAATGCCCTGACAAGTCTCCTGCCTCCCTTTCTGACCTATTTCCTACCTTCCACTTCCTCCCTTCACCATACTGTAGTTACACTGATCTTACTCCTTGAACAGGATGGGGTCCTGCCTCCCAGCTGCTGCTCCCTCTGCCCTGAATGCCTGCCTTGTATCTGATGAAATCTGCTGCCAGGGCAGTCAGGACTCAGCTTGACCCCCACCTCCTCAGGGAGGCTTTTCCTGATCATCTAAGTTCTTGATCTCAATACCTGTTTTCTAGAGTTCTTATCACTGTCTGAAGTTGTTCTTTCAAAGGCTGGCTGGCTTGATCATGTTTCCTTGACTACAGTGTAAGGGCCACAGGAGCAGGGATATTGCCTGGGCGGGTCATTTCTCTCTCCTTAGTGTCTGGCATGGAGTATGTGTTCATTAAATACTTGTGAAATAAATGAATGGGCTCCTGAGTCTGTACACTGTGTGTGAGGGCACAGGGAGCACAGAGCCCCTCGGGGTTGTGCTGGAGGCAGCCACCCCCTCCAGCACATTATCTGTCCCTGGTGTTCAGTGTTCTCCTTTTCACGGTCATGCAGCTGGCATGTTTTCTGCCTCTGCTTTCTCAAGAATCTTTCTTCCTTAGGAAGAAAACAAGAAAGGGTCCTGACTATTCAGTTGGGAACTCAGAATCTTGAAGGTGGGGAAGGAGAGGAGGAAGATATGCTTTCAAGAGACAGGAACGAGTGACAGACAGCGCTGAGGGCAGCCAGACTTGTCTGGGTCTTGAGCTGTTCTCCCTGCCCTGGCCCACTGGATGGGATTCTCCTGTGCGAGGGCTCCGAGGAAGGCAGGAGTGCTCCTGGCTTAGAGGAGGTCAAAGTACAAGAACTGATCAGAGAAGAGGGTTTTTCTATTTATTACAAAATTTGTTACACAAATACAGCTGACCAGAAGGTCTAAAAACAGCCCAGACTCTTCCAACCCTGATCAATCTGTAGATACAAGGATTTTTGAGTCATGCTCACTCACAGGGGAGCCCTTCTTTGAAGAACTCCCTGTCCCTCGGATGGTTCAGAGTCTTGGGTCCAGCAGCAGAGAGGAGCCCCAGTGGGGTGGACGACCCCTTGAAGCAGCCCTTGGTGGAAGCTGCTCTGGGTGAGGCAGCAGCTTTGTTTCACAGTTCACATGTTCCCACCGCACAAGTCAAATCAAGGGATAAAAATAAAAGGAAAAAAGCAGGAGGCTGGAGAAGGGATCCAGCAGGAGGCTGCCGGGGAAGGGCACACTGAAGGCTTCGGAGGTGCTGGCAATTTCTTGATCTGGATGGGAGTACAGAGTATTCACTTTTAAATGGTTCTTTAGATTGTACATACACATACATGTTATATACTTTTCTGTATACATGTCTTATCTTCAAAATTCTTAAACGAAAAAAAAAAGTAAAAGGCTAGAAGTGGATAAGGGAGCTGACGATGGAGCATAAAAGAAATGAAAGAGCAGAGAGGAAAAAGGAAAAGGACAGCCAAGGTGGAAGATGATGTCTTGGGGGTAGTAATTTTGGCCTCAGTTTCTCTTCTGTCTGGATACGGGTTCTGCTTCTAGGTACCGGAGCCCGACTAGCATACCCAGGATTGAGAAACCTTAAACACAGAGGGAAGATTAGTGGCTGACATAAACACAAAACCTTCTTGACCCCTTGGATGTCGGCCCTTGTGCATGACCCGAGGGCTTAGACAGTTCCCGTGGGGGAGCTGGGGCGGCTGGGTGCTTACTTGCCACCATCAGGGGTGCCAGGACGCCAATCGTGGGAGCCGCAGTCCCATATACAAACAACTCAGAGAGGAAGTGCCCCAGGGCGAGCAGGAAGGTCCAGAGTGTGACGTGGTAGAGCCTGCAGGGGAGCAGACAGACAGCACCTGAAGGGACTGCTCAGTGCAGAGAGAAAGCAGCAGGCAGGCTCCGTACATACAAGTACAAACCCAGGAAATGAGTGGTAAAGCAAAAGGGGACTTGGTTCTGAGAAAGACCTGTCTGCTTGATCACATCACTTTATTCTCTACCCGGGCAAAACTGATGGTTTCTAGTGCTAACCTGGAGACAGGGCCCAAGCCATTCCAAGCCTAGTCCATCTATAGATACAAGGATACATGAGTCTTGCTCACTCACAGGGGAACCCTTCTTAGAAGAACTGCCTGTCCCTTGGATGGTTCAGAGTCTTGGGTCCAGCAGCAAAGAGGAGCCCTAATCGGGTGGACAACCCCTTGAGGTGGCCCTTCATGGTTCTCCAAGTCTCAGCAAGGTGGTGAAGCCAGCTCTACCAAAGCAGACTCCTAGGTGGCATAGGCGTTTGGATCAGTCATGCTTATGGATTCTACTTACTCAAACTGGCTTGACTCTGTAGTTCCAAGCCCACCTGGCAGGTGTTTGGCCAGGGGCTGGTCAGTGCTCATATGATCGATGCCACAGAATGAAGGGCCTGAACAGGGAAGGAGCAGCAAGGACATCTCTGGGGCTTTTAGATGTTCTTTCAACGTGGGTGGGTTATTTTGTGTCTTAGCCTAGGAAAACTGTCAGATGGAATACACAGTGACAACCTCCTGTGAAGAGAATCTGTTCCTCAGCTTTGACAAAGAGGTGGAGAAGAGGAAAGTTACAGGATGACTGACTACTTGGATTGGGGATAGCTCTTTTTTTTTTAACTATGAGAAATTTTAAATTATGAAATACTTCAAACATACAAAAAAATATAGATAGTACTATAATTTACCCCTATGCAACTATCAAATCTGAACATTTTTGACATTTTTGCTTCAGAGCTTTTCTACAATATAAAATATTACAGCTATCAGTTAAAGCATCCTTATCCCACCCTGACCCCATTCTCCTGCCATCACCTCCACAGAAGGGAACCCTATCTTAAATGTGGTTTTTACATAGTGAATAAATGGGAGTTGATTATGAGCTTCTAGATAGGGAAAGAATAGAAGCGGAGTGCACATCAGTAATGTATGAACCAAAGTCCCAGGCTAAAAAATAGTTGGCAACTGAAGTCAGCATTTGCAGCTGTCCTGTGTTGGGAGAAGGGGAAATGAATGGATCATAGAGGTAAAGGTAAGTCTGAACTGTCTTTGCTCATTCCAAAAGCAGAGCAAATGAAAGAAAGACCTTTTATGCCTATGCACAATCCTTCATTATGGTAAGTCTTTAAAATGATTATTCAATCCTTATTCACTCCCAGTCACCCTGAGGGGTAGAACAGATGGACTAGCCTCACTTTACACATGGAGAGACTGAGGTGTAGACAAGGTACAATGCACCGGCTGCTATGATGCTAGTTACCAACAGAACTGAGGCTAGAGCTCATTTTCTTGTTTTTATTTTTGAGGCCCAGCCTATTTACACTAAACCACACTGCTTCCAAATATACATGTCAATCTAAAACAAGTAAACCAAAGTTCCAAGTGTAAAAAAATAAAAAAAATAAAAATGGAGATCTGAGATAGCCCTGCTTCAATTTCCACAGAGTCAGTCTTCTTAGATTGAATTAACTGGGTCTCTAATACATAGATCTGCAAGATCACAATGAAAATCACTACCTCCCAGAGCTGCTAGACTTAATTAAGGTCATGTAGATGAAAGCTCTTGGCATAATAAAAGGGGCCCAATAAATATCACTATATCCTCTTTTCCCCAGATGCTGAAAGCTCAGATAAGACAGGGAAATATTTTAGTGTGAAGTTGGCATTTTGATGGTCTCACCCACTGACCTGAACTAACTTTTCACCGTGATTGTTGAGAAGGAAGCTCGAGTCCCCTCCAGTGGCCACCACCAGTTACTGCACTATGTAGACAAGAGGCTCTGACTGTGATAGTCTGCAATTGTTGCCCTCTAGTCCTGAGTACACTATAGAGGCAGAATACAGGAGTCCTGGGTTCTCTTACACCCTCACCTACTGATTCTGCATAAGCATACAACAGTTTACTTGTGTTTCTTTTTTCATGGATTGTGATTTCTGTTCATTCCTGCTTCCTAAGGAGGAATGTGAGAAGAAGGTATGTGTGGGTGGCTGCTCTAAAAAGAGCACACTAGTCTACTTCTTTAGTAGAAGAAAGGCTGATTCTTTAGTAAAGGAGTGGAGGGATATGATGCAAGCCACTGGATCATTTGCCATTCATTTCCAAAGAATTTCCAAACTTTAAAGTCCTGTCAGGCCTATTATGTTTTTTAGGCCTGGAAGGAATGAAATCAATAACCTTTTATTATCCACATTCTAGGCTAATGTATCAAAATTAACAGGTCTCCAAGGGGAGGACCACAGTGTGTGTGCCTAGCACCCCATTTCCAACAAAAGGATGCTGAAGGTCTTCCTTCCCTTACATACGTCTTGTTGTGGATGTCTATGGCACAGAGGCAGCGGATCACTGATGAGAGCAGCGTCCAGATCCCAAAGGTCCGAGCTTGGAGGCCATTCACTGTGTAGAAGACAGAAGCAAGAATGTTGGGAGGGCAGGGTCAGGGTTCCCTCCAAACTCCACGCAGGGAGCTGAGGCTGAACTCCCTTTGGCTAGGCAGAGTAGAGGCTCTGGTGCTGCACATGGAAGCCAGAAGGAATTCCAGAATGAGAACTGTTCAGCTCCTCTTCAAATGTTTACAGTTGCGGTGAGGGGAATATGCGTAGGTAGAAACCAAACAAAGAGCCCACTTAGGCAGTTACTCTGGGATATAGTAATTTATGCCTCTGCTCTAGAAGCCACACTGGTGGTGGTAAAAAGCCCAGGAAGTCTGGGATGGGGACAGATTTGGGAGAATGTTTCAGAGAGTGGTCTTTCAATACAAGATGCCTAGCAGGTCAGTAGTCTTTCAAGGCTGATGCAGGGGAGAATTCAGAATACTGGCACCTATCTAGATGCTCACATCTGGGCTTTAAGAGACCTGAGTCTTTTCCTGAATCCAGATCTCTATTATTTGAACAAAGCCCAAGTTGGGTTGGTTTTCCACACACTTGGTAGTGGAACAAGCACTGCTTCTTTGATGTTGGCCAAGGCCACCCTGCTCTTAGTGGCTTTGTTTTAACACTGCTGTTACTAAACATCTTGTCCTGAAAGTGTGGTTCATACTCCACCATAACAGTGCTTCTTGACCCTGGGTGTTTATTAAAATAACTGAAAAAGTTTTATAAAATTACCACAACCTAGGTACTAGACCAATTAAATCATAGTCTTTGGAGGTGGGCCCTGGGATAAATATTTTTTTAAAACTCCCTTTCTGAGTGATTGTAATGTACAGCTATTGATCTAAGGTATCCTATAGTCAGGAATGCCCAAACAGTGAAAGTAAAGACACTTCCTTTGCTGGTCTATTGAGTAAGAGAAAATTCAAAGGAGAAGACTGACGACTGATAGGTCTATTAATGTTTACTTGGCCTTTAAGGATTTCCCATCCTTTGTAAAACCGGTGATACCAATTTCACAATCTTTGGATGGTAGTAAAGTGAGAAAAAATTCCATATATCCAGCAGTGAGCCCCAGAAGACTACATTCCTTATAAACCAACTTGATAGCTTTTCTAATGAAAAGACTGAGGACATTTCTCCAGTTAGTGGGATGTGAAAGTGGAAATATTTCATCAACCCTAACCAGATGAGACATTAGGTGAAATTCTATGGTATGCTGTGGAACACTGCTGTGATCAGCACAGGAACACGGTGGCCCCCACATCACAAGGGAGGAGGCAGCGTGCGCGCGCGCACACACACACACACACACGCATGCACGCACACACTTCTGCTCAGCTGTATGTCCTTTAGCACATCAGTGACTGACACCTGGATGGACACACACACACACACACACACCACTTCTGCTCAGCTGTATGTCCTTTAGCACGTCAGTGACTGACCCCTGGGCTTTTCTGTCTCAACTTTAAATTTGAATGGCTAGACCAGATAACCTCTCAAATCCTGTGAATCTCTACACAGTTCCTGGATCATCTGAGCTCAGGCAGCATTTGAAGGTGTAAAGTAGAACTGTCCTGCCCACTTTTCCAGGTTTTTTACTAGTATTGTTATCTGAGCTTTGTTCAAAATTAGCCTTAGCCTACTTAGTTTCATTTTATACCCAAATGTTGCAGAAAAATGAGCTAGGTCAGAGCCTGAATCTGGGTTAGCTATAAATGTGACACAAATTGTCAGCTGCTGTGAAAGGTGCTGCAGCTCAAGCTATCCCACACAGCAGTGCACGGAAGTGCAAGTAGAAATGTGAAACTACTCTTAGCAGAAGGCTCAGAAACTGGGCAAGGCTACCATGGGCCTTCTAAGTTTCATTTTGGAAGACCAATTTGGCGAGATCTTGGATATTTTCTCAGGGACTGTGCCAGAGTTTGGGAAGACCTTGGATTAAAAACTTCATCTGCAACATAGAATATAAACCATGTGTGGCATGACATGATTTCAGAAGAAGGTTGAGATAATATGAAAATCTTTGTAGCTTTTTAATGGGGCATCACAGGGTCACCAAGTAACTACTTCCTCACTTGCCCTTGTCCCGTGTTTTGTATAGGCTAATTGCCTAGGGCCGTGTAAAATGAATGAAAAAGCACTCAGAGAAGCTTGGAGGAAGACGGGCCAAGGGGCTATCCATAGTCTATTCTTTCAGTGGCTGCTTAAGGCTAGATCAGGCAGTGCTAGAATCATCTGGGAGGTGATTAAAACACATGTTCCTGGGCCCCATGATGGGGATGAAAGTTTCAGTAATTAAATTCGGAGAAGGAAAAGGGCACCTGTTCTTTGTTTTTAAGTTTCCTGGGTTCCTGAGATGCACAGCCTGGCCTAGGAACCGAGGCCACTGCTACCCAGGATACAGTTGTGGGACTTCTTACCAAGGTTTGGCTTGCCGGTGTAGAGTTTTTCATAGAGAAACGTGTGGTCTCGGAAGCTCTGCAGTGTGTTCCCCATGGCTATGATGGACACCATAACCAGCCAGCTTCGTAACACATTCAGGAAACGGCTCATGACTTCTCTCAAACCTGAGAGGGCTTTTTGCCTTGGAAACAAAGGCCACAACAGGAGTCAACAGGCAGTCAGTCCACTTCAACCACAAGTTCTCTTATTTCTGTAGTTAACCTGTGAACCACTCCTCAGTGCTGTACTAAGCTTATTGGGTCAACCACTAATTCCTCTCCAGTCCACTAGGATTCTCTGCCCCCAAGTTATCTTAACACACTACTCTTACTTCACAGGGTTAGTGCACTGCCTTTGAATCTTTACCCTAAACCAAAGTGTGCTGACCTTTACTCAGGGTGAAAGAGGCTAAACAATGCAATGGGTGGAAATGACAAACCCAGCAGGAGAACTGAAGAGAAGAAAGGGAACAAAAGGTGTACAAAATAATAATGAAGTAGTAAATATACTAATATTTATGCAGTAATAAATTTATAAAGCAATAAATAGAGCAATATTTAATTTATAAAATAAAGTAATAAAGTAATAAAATGGATCTGTGTAAGACTTGCAGAGACTGGTCTCCGTATTTAGTCATGCTAATAGTGGTGAATTATACACAACAGTATACTTTGCAGGAAGTGGCACAGTACTTACTTTTGTCTGATTTTTCTAAAATAGTAGACTGAACCAGAACTCTTTTCTCTTGGCTGGAATCAGTCCTCATATGTTTACTTCTAGCCTGGTTTTTTAATTCATTGCTTTGTAATGAAAGTGGCTCAGAGGTGGTTATAAATCTAACAGACACCTATCTGGCTGTCGAGAACAGATCCTTCCAAGTGCACAGATGCCTTATACATTTGCATGGAATCTATGGTGTGAGGGCAGTATTTACATCTTCAGATTTTCTCTACTCTGGTTCTCAGGTATACCATGCTCCATAAACTAGAAGACAATCTAAAAGTTAAAAATAAACTACTGTGACCTAAGAACTAGCAAGAAAATCATATGGAGAAGGAAACAGTGATACTGGTGTTGGGTTACAAGAAAAATCATAGTAGCTAACAGTTATTGGGCACTTGTACATGCCATGCACTGACCAAGCACCTAACATAATGTCATTTAATCCTTGAACCAGGTAGGTCAGCACTATTACTATCTCCATTTACAGATGAGGATTGGCACAGAGGGTTAAGTGATTTGCTTGAGGTTGCACACCATATACATAGCAATAATGAGATATGAACTGCAGTCTGGTGTACTTTGCATTGCAGTATGTCTTACTCTTTGATGAAGTTTCCATTTTTGAGGAAAACAAGCATATCATATCCACTTCTGTCTTCAAGTTCTATACAAAATACAATTACATAGGCCCTTTTTGTTTAACAAAAAAAGCTTAGATCAACCCTTGAGAGCAGTGATCTCAATAAACTTGATTTAAATAAAACCCATGAAGCTAATAATGAAATTACTTCTTCCTATCTTTATTATGGTTTTTTGGCCTATGGTTTATCTGTTATCAGGCTGACTTCTTGGGCCTGAAAGGATGATCCCTTCCTTTGTCACTATAGCAGAAGTTTCAGCATGGCCCTACACTATCCAGCTGAAATCAGTATTAAAGTCAGCGATGGCCCAAGACAGTGTTAAGCACCAAAACAAACGAAAGAGAGCTCTAGAGGAAGGGTGAATCCCTCAGGAGATGGTGAATCACAATGGACTTTGTTGAAGTCCGGAGAGAACAGGGCTCTGGTAGACATGGCAAGCAGTTACAGCATGGGCTTAAGTCCCCCCATCCTTCACTTTATTTTTTCATCCTCCCTCATGGGAGACACAGGCTCTCTTCTCCCAGGATCAGAAAACCTGCACAAATAGTGGCCCCTTTCCAGAATTCACACCCATTTCACAGAAGCTTTCAGAAATCTCAACAGACAGCTGCTGATGGCAGAGCCTGAGCACTTTTCTGAATTGCTCTACCAATCTCTCAACCCCATTTCCCTAAAGTAGGGCCTCCTAAATTAGCCAACATCTATTCTTAAATTATGTTCTGGCCTTGCCCAGCAAAGGTGTGTAATTAAAATCACGGTCAGGAGAAAGAGGTTCCTATCCTGGCCCTACTATTCAGTAGCTGTGTGACCCTGGACAAGTCATTTACACCTTACAGTCCAGGTTTCTCACTTGCAAAATGGGGGATTTAAAAAATACTATCTCAAGGGTTATTGTAAGAACTACACGATAAAGTTAAGGTTCCTTGCCCCATGCTAGGTTCATAGTAGCCGCTCATTAGTTCATTCATTCATTCGTTCCCCGAACCTACCAAGCCGTGTTCATTTTCCTAGTCCTACCATCCCCGGCTTACGGTCTCTCGAACCCCTTGACCCCCAAATGGTTGCCTCCCAGGTACCTTCCTTCCATCCCACCTCCATTTTTCCAGACTCCCCGAGTCCTCTCAATCAGATGCCACACGGACACCTACCTCTCTTTTCTCCCCACCACTCTGCTTATCTGGAGACCAGACCCGAAGCACAGCAGCCCTGGCGGCTTACAAACTCTCCAAGACAGTTGAGGCCCAGGGTCCACGTGAGCCATTTGTTCCCGCCCACGCCCTCAGCCCGGCTCCAGGATTGGGTCGTTTACATCAGTCCTCTCTCTGATTGGTTGTTCCGGTTCTGGTCGAGCTGGAGATGGGGCGTGAACCCCTTTACTGCCAATCAGGGGTTGCCGCTCCCCAAGCCCCATCCTCTGCACGCAGCTCGCGCAGTGAACCCTCCTGTTGAGCGGGGCGGAAGAACCCTGGATTCGGAGTCAACCTTTTATGGGCGGAGGATAAAAGAGAGGAAAAAAACTCAAGGTTTCTGCCGAGAGCGGGACTCTGCGCGCTGCGCCGCAGTGACGACATTCGTCCGCGCCCTAAGCCGAGCGTTGTCCACTCCGGGCGGCAAGCGCCTGCGCAGTGGCTCCGAGCGGGCGGTTGCTTGTTGGTTGTTGTAGTAACGGGGGAAGCAGCCGTCTGCGGCGGCAGTGAGCCTGGCAGGGGAGGAGGAGCGAGGTAGGCGCAGAGCGCGGTGCCCGCCTGCCTGCCCCGAGCCAGGGGAAGATGAGACAGGTAACCGCCCGCGCCGGCGCGCTCCCTGCCCGAGGGAGGTGAGCTCCCGCATCCGGGCGGCGCCCTCCGCTGCACTTTCCTGCGTCCGGGAACCGCTGTGGCTTCCGGGCGCGCCGAGCTGAGTCTCCCCTGTCCTTCCCGTAGGGAGCATCTGACGACCTACCCGGGATTGGGGCTAGTCGGAGGTGGGGCAGAGAGGTGATCCCTTAAGGGCGAGAACGTTTCTGGGGTGAGTGTCCTTAATCTTCTTCCGACCGCCCTGTCTCTTGCTCTGCCGGCAGCCTCGGACAGTTTGGCATCTGTCTCTTCCTTGCTTGGAGGTTTTGTTTGTTTTCACATAAAGGACTTCCCAGCATTTGGGGAAAGATCGAGAAATCCCATTGGCAATCCTCGAAAGAACGCCTTTGAGGTTGTTAGATATTGTCCATTTCGCTGAAGATCCATTAGGGATTTGCTTTTTTTTTTTTGGTCCTATGACCTTATCATATGTATGAATGCATAGAAATATACGCTTTGAAAAGATTGACATCAAATGATTGAGTAATGGGACTATGGTCACTTAGACATTTTATTTATGTGTAATTTCTATTCCATCCTCACACACACAACAAACAAGTACTTTTTTTCCTTATGAAAAATATTTTACATTAGAAGTAACCTAACTTTAATGTCTGAGATTCAGATCATTGTGATTTTTAGTAAGGGGTAATAATTTTTTGAGAGTGTTTAGAAGAACAGCGTTTTGTTTCCCCAGCTGTTTATGACCTTGATTCAGGAGAATGTATTAGTCTTTTGGTTCAGTTGTTGAAATGTTTTAGTGGAAACATGAGGGTATTTTACCTGTGTTTCTCATAGTGTAAAGAAATATTTGCAAGGATCTTAAATCTTGAGTTTTTGTTTTTAGTCCAGGTTAGGTTTTTCTAGCAAGAAATCTATGTTTTAGGCAGTCAACCACCTACCTCAGACTTTACAAAAAGTTAAGTAATTTTACCCATTTGGTGCATGTTAGATAAGTATATAAAAGTAAATTAGAAATTATAATAACAGCTTTTCAAATACAAGGAGGACAGACAGGATTTTTTTTAAAGATCTTGATTTTTGTGGCATCAAAAGTAAATTAGAAATTATAATAACAGCTTTTCAAATACAAGGAGGACAGACAGGATTTTTTTTAAAGATCTTGATTTTTGTGGCATCTGTGAGGTGCTGTGATACAAAGTAGGCTTTTTGAGGTTAGGCAGCATTTAGGTGAATATTCATTTTCATTACTTGTAAAATCACAGAAATAATAAATCAGCAACAGCATTTGGCTTTTTTGCAGGAATCTGTGCCACCCAAAGTGTTTGATCCAGTGAATCTGCAAGGAAAGATCTCTCAGGCACCCATCTGCTGACTGCATGACAAACCCTAAAGGAAATGCCAGTTGTGATGGCCCAGGACCTGGAGGAAACAGCATCATCCTCAGAGGATGAGGAGGTGGTAAGCCAAGAGTAAGTAATAGCAAGCCTGCTTTTGACCTTTTTCCTTTAAGATGGAAAATAGTTTCCTTTTACTCATATCCCCTTTTACCCAGTATCCTTGCTTTGATATTGTCTGACTCTGGTGTTAGTTTTTATCCATGATCTAATTCAAGATCTTATTATTCTGTTGCCTTCAGCTATCTCAACAGAGATAACTCTGTTTCTGGGCTCTGAGTGAACACTGAGTGAATATTGGCTTAAGATTTTGTAGGTAGTAGCTCTTAGTGAACTCTTGATCAGAGTTCCTAGTGCGGGAGATTATGAGATTTGTAGGTATTGAAGAAAAGTGGGTTTGCAAACTGTTGACTTTGGTTATGTTATTTTCTCAAAAGCCTTACAGTGATAGAATGATGATAATATAGAGGTGTCAAATAACTTACCAGAGTAACTGTGGGGCAGGACATTAGAATTCTATAGCCTGTGCTGTGTCTATTGAACCGCATTGCTTTCTTGAGCCCTTTTAGGTAAGAGTCAAGTTTCTTGATTGCTGGATTCTCACAATATTAAAATTAATGATAATAAGTATAACTGCAATAGATGATGGTAAGGGCCTTAACTGCTGTATCTCATTTAACCTGAAGATGTTATTACTCCCACTTTATTAAGCTCAGCCTCACAAATATCAAAGAACTCCTCAGGGAGACATGAAGAGGAAGTGATGGATTGAGATTCAGACCTAGTTTTCCTGGATTTTGAAGCACTTTGCTCTTTTGCCTCTTTCAACATTATTACTTGACACAGAGAACAAAGAGTCTGCCTTAAAAGTTAAAATTAGTTTTTAAGATTCTCTGTTAGTCCTCTTGGATATGTGTGTGCTATGCAACTGAAAAGTGGAAATACTATCTCCCAGGCTTGGGAGTATGGTTAGGATCAAGTTCAATGATATGTAGGATATTACTTTAAAATGACTAAGTGCCATACAAATGTTAAGGCATTATTCTTACTGGCTTTAATATTGAATTTAAAATGCATTTCTTACTATAAAGTAGATTGCATTAATATAATTTGAAAAAACATATTGAAGCAATAATAAGGGTTTAGGGAAAGTCTTCTCATCACTGTTAGGTCAAAGAAAATAATAGAGATTTGGCATTGTATTTGGGTCATTCTTGTTCACGATAATTAAATGGATAATTCTCTCTGGTCATTGCTTTCTTGTGTCTTTTTGCTTTCTGTGTGCTGCCTCATACCCATTTCACAACAATTTTAACTTCTGCCCCAAGCATAAATTAAACATGGGTCTTTCTGATTTCAAAATCACTCTTTTATTCCATGACTATTTCTTTTATTAATGAGCTTATAGGTTGGGCCCAACAAGTATTAAGTTGAACTATGTGAAGTTGTCATTTTGGTAGGTGAAAAACAGTCAAATATTGACAATTTCAGATGGGTCAACCTTATGTTATAGGAGGTACTCAGTAAATAGTTGCTAACTGAATGACTGACTGAATGAATAAATGGAGACTTTATGCTTTTAGATCACCTTTAATCAGGAGTTCTTAACCTTTTTCATACTGTGGATCCCTTAGAATATTTTAAGTGCTTAGAGTAAAATACGTATCATTACAAGGATGCCAATTACTTTGAAATGCAGTTACTAAAAACTGAAGGAACCAAACTTGTGATATAGTAATATGTGCTTTTTAAAATTTAATACATTAAATAGCAAGATCGTGCATGTAAAACATGGGAAAGTTAAATTTTATTTTCTAAAGACAGCAGCATGAAGACTGTTTTTGCTTAGTTTGCGTAAGACCATCACACTGTGGGGTGGTCTTTGATTAACACTTATAAGTGGGGAACATTGGGAAAATCATAGATGTCTGGATCCCTGCTGTGAGATGTCCCATTTGGTAGCTGAATGATTGCTTGGGGGAAGCATTGCCAAATCATCCAGCCTCATCAGGTGAGATGAAGAAGACTGTGATCACAGGTGATCTAGTGGCAAGTTTAATAATTATAACTACCATAACTTAGAAGTAGTGATACATGTAAATGATTTTTTGAGACAGCCGCAACAACTAATGTGGTGTAAAAAAAATTTGTAATTGCAGATAGAGTCAATGGCACAGATAATGCTAAAACTGTGCTTTGTTGCCTGTATTTGTAATTAAGAAACACAAAATTTCTAGTAGAAGTTAGTGAAAATACAGGGGTTATTCCACCTCCCTTGCTCCAATCCAAATTTATGGACCTTTTGCCCTTTGTCCTTTCAAACTCCTACTGTTGATTTTGACTTTTAATGTTCCATCAGCTTGTGTCTTGTCTACCAGATACTTGTTTCATAATTAGGAACCTTAAGTCAATCTTGTCTACAGTTGGAGTAATATGCTTACATTTCTAAAGTTTTGGAAGTTAGAGCTCCTTAAATCATATAAGGTTGTTGATTTGATTCAAAAATGTATATTTATGGATATCAGCTAGATCTGCTCAGATCCCAAGGCTGGTTTAAAGTAGGAATGACTTTTAATCCTTGAAATAGGATTGGAAACTGTCCAGGCAGTCCTTGTTTTGCATGGTATTACTTCAAATTGTAAATGTAAAGGGGTTCTTTTTCTGTATTTTGCTTGGGGATATTATGTACAAAATTATACATTGATGTAGAAACTTTAATAAAACAATTTGATCCAAGGTTTCTTTAGTCACTAAAAAAACAGTAACTTTAATTCCTATCATGAAAGTTGGCTTTATAACAATTAAAAGGATCATCAACAAATACACAGGGAAAAAAAAGGTCAACAAATGATTCTACAGTGGTGCCACAGGAGTTCAGAGAAGGAAGGCATTGCTTTGGGCTGGAGGAGCTGGGGATGCTCCAGGGAGGTGGTGAGAGCCGCTGGCGCTTGGAGAGTGGGATTAAATGAACAGAGAAGTGGGGAAGGCATTGCCAGCAGGGGCCCTCGTATGAGTAAGGCATAGAAGCTTTGAGTCGTGTAGGCTGGATCCCAGGAGTAAATAATACATATTTCTTATGAAATTGCTTCTTAAGAATCAAAATGTTCTTAGGTTTTCAATAAAATGAACCATAAAACTGATCTACTTCAGTAATGAATCTCCCAATTCCATTGCTCTTTCATGCCTTATAAAGGCATATTTTCTTGTAACATACCGGTTTCTGGTATGAATGAAAATTTCAAGTCCCAGTTTTTCAGTTTCCTAATCCTTTTGAATCTTTTCCCTTTAGCACCACCTGGTGAGAGCATGCTCTTAATGACAACGTGGCATCTGCCTTAAGAGCTTTTTAGCTGAACCAATAACTTGCCACCTCTTTTCTCTTATAGGTGGTAAATGAAAAGATTTCTGTGTCAGGGCTTTGGCTCCCCACAGATGGTGTAGTTAGGGCTTTGATTTCTCTCAGCTGTGCATCTGTCTATTGTGTTGCCGACTTGTCAGGCATTTTTAACTCGGAGCATTAATCCATTGTTTGTAAGTGCTAAAGCACAGTGGTGCCAGTTTGTAGCTAGTGCTAGATTGACAAGGAACTTTGGATAGTTTCCAAAGTTTCTGTCTACGGCTTTGTAGTTTAGGCTGCCTATTTTTTCCTCTACCCTCTTACTTAGCGATATGGTAGAAAAATTAAATTGTAATTGCTCATAGGAATCATCAGGCTCCATGCCCACATTTCACAGATGTTTAAGATTAAAAAACAAGCAAACCATAAAAAAATCCTCCTTGCTACAAAATGCACCTATAAACACCATTTCTCACAAATGGGCACCACCATCCAACTCAGAGAGAAAGAACAGTAAGCATCCATGTCTTGCCAATGGGTTTCAGCTCCAGACAAGTTCACTATGGATTCAATATGACCAAAGAAATGACAGTAGAACATTCTTGGGGTGAAAGGATACCCAACTTTATTTCCACGGTGGCAGGTCAATCCCTAAAATCCCGTCCACTCAGAGCAAGTGTGTCCGGCAGGCTGGTCTCGGCCTCTGGGCCTCTGTCCTCGGCTCTGTTCTCCATGCCACTGTGTTGCGCAGAGTGCTGGGCGGAGCTCATATAGAGTCAGTAACAACGTGTTGTCCACACGTGTGTAATGAGCTAGCCGACCAGGGCCAGGTGAGAATCCTGGCCACAGGAACCTTCACTTTATCCACAATTCATGTTTCATTTGTAGAAATCAGGAAATGAACCTAGGTATGGTATTCTTTGATTTTCTTAATACAATGCTTTTGGCAACTCACCCCAAGTCTAAAAGGCTGCCTTACTTCTAAGATTGGTAGTCTGGCAGCCTGTGCATTCAAATGTGGGTCTTTTTAAACTTCGGTTGGGAGGGTGTGACTTGGCCCTGAGATTTGTGGTATGGCCTTTGTTAAGAGGTGTGGTCATGAGAACCTTTGAGAGCAGTCTGAATCTTGGCTAAATGGATCTTATTCCATTTAAGGAAATGATTAGTTTATGTTTCCAAAGGGTTGAGTTTAAGGTGTTCCATATACAAAACGTCACTGAAATGTGATTAGGAAGATGGAAGGAGCACAGACACTTAGTTCAAAGACCTATTCCTTTACTTAACTGCTGTATGACCTTGAGTAAGCTACTTATCCTCTCTGAGACATCTCTTCAGTTCATAGTGTGGAAAGAGGATTGAAATAACATGTGAAAACTCTTTGTTTTATTCCTAGCACACAGTAGGGAACTCAGGTCACTTCCTTCTCTTTCTACCTCCCTTCACTAAGGAGGTTGAAGATTTTCCTAATCTGTGAGTAAATATATGTCTGTTTGAGGTTGATTAAACAGAAACTTCCTGAGGATAAGGAAAGGGAATAAAGTCAGATCCTTTTCTGGAGGAAAATATCTATTGTTCCATTTAGTATAGGCTTGTTTTACAATACAGTGATTTTAGTTGGAGTACTTGTGTTAATTTAGGGTTCCTAGCTCAGAATTTTAGGGTGAGTCATCAAACTGGGTTAAAAGGGGACTGCCGGGTGTAAAAGGTGTATAAATTATTGTGAATATATTAGTTAGGATTCTTTATGTGTGCTGGGGACTAAAACAAAATTTCCTAAATAAAGGGAATTTATTAATCATGTTTAGTAAAGCCTTGATTTTGCAACTCCGTGTTTGCCGCTCAGGATCTCATTTTTCTCATTCTGTCTGTCAGGCTCCCACTGACTTCCTCCCTTTCCCCACAGCTCCAGGCTTTCCTCTCACAATTGTACTTCCAGACCTTATTCTCTTATACCATCAAAGGCAAGAGGCTCTCTCTCCTCCTGTAGCTGTTACAACAGAAGAGAAAGAAAGCATCCCTTTCTCAGAGGGTCTCATAACATATCTCCTGACACTCACTGGTTCCAGCTGGGTTATGTACTCCTCCCTGAACCAGTAAGTGGGGGATAGAAGGCCCTGATTGGCTAAAGCCTGGAGCAGGGAGGAAATTAATCTTAAATAGACCACATGGCTAGGAATGGGAGACTAATAGTTTCCCAGAGGACATTTGGGATTCTTGTTCTAGAAGGAGGGGAAAGTTGCTAAGCAGCAAACCACAGTAATCTGCTTCAGTCATTAGTTCAGATTTTGAGCTGTAAGTTAATGAAGCCTTTTGTTGCCATTGTAGGGACCACCCCTGTATCATGTGGACTGGAGGCTGCAGGAGAATTCCAGTTTTGGTATTCCATGCTGAGGCTATTCTGACAAAGGACAACAATATTCGAGTAATTGGAGGTAGGTGTGACCTTCCCCTTAGAGGGCAGGGCTGGTCATGGCCCAGATAACCTCGTCTTGCAGAAATCATCACATTTAGATAGGGAAATGGCCTTCATCATGAGAAAAATATATTGATATTTTTGTACTTGAAAGGATTGTTTGATTTCTTAAACTGTTTTCTGTGTATTGTTATTTTCCTCTAAATTCTTTTTTCAGAATTATGTGTACATGTATTTATTAGTTTTTGAATTGTAAAATACACGTAATAGAATTTACCATTTTAACCATTTTAGAGTGTACAGCTGGTGGCATTTAGTATATTAACAGTGTTGTGCAACCATCACCACAATCTAGTTCCAGAACATTTTCATCATCTTAAACTGTGTACCCATCAAGCAGTCACTTCCTATGCCTTCTTAGCCCAACTTCTGGTGACCATTGATCTAGTTTCTGTCTTAAGGATTTGCCTAAACTGGATATGCCATGTAAATGCACTTATACAATATGTAGCCTTTTGTGTTTGGCTTCTTTCACTTACAGTAATGTTTTCAAGGTTCATCCATTTTGTAGTCTACATCAGTACTTGATTTCTTTTTGTCACTGAACAATATCCTCTTGTATGGATATACCACATTCTGTTTATCCAGTCTTCAGTTGATAGATGGTTGTTTCCACCTTATGGCTGTTGTGAATAGTGCTGCTATGAACATTCATGTACAAGTTTTTAGATAGGGAACACCTGTTTTCATTTCTTTTGGTACATGCCTAGGAATGGAATTGATAGGTCATATGGTAGTTCTGTGTTTAATTTATTATGAAACTGCCAAAGGATTTTCCACAGTGACTGCATAATTTTACATTCCCACCAACAATGTGTGAGAGTTCCAATTTCTCCATCCTCATGAAAACATTTGTTGTCTTTTGTTTTTTAGGTGATAGCATATTAATGGGTGTGAAGTAGTATCTTAGGGTGGTTTTGATTTGCATTTCTCTAGGACTCATGACATTGAGCATCTTTTCATGTGTTTCTTGGCCATTTGCATATCTTCTTTGGAGAATTGTCTATTCAAGGCCTTTGCCTATTTTTCAATATGTTTACTTGCCTTTTTGTTGTTGAGTTGTAAGAATTCTTTATTCATTCTGGATACTAGGCCCTTATCAGACATATGATTTCCAAATACTTTTTCCTGTTCTTTGTCTTTTCACTCTCTTGATAGTATTCTTTCATGAGCAGAGTTGTTTATTTTGGTGACATCCAGTTTATCTGTTTTTTCTTTTGTTGCTTATGCTTTTGGTATCATACCTAAGAAACCATTGCCTAACCCAAGGTCATGATCCCTGTGCTTTTTTCTAGGAGTTTTATAGTTTAACCTCTTATATTTATGGTCTTTGATCCATTTTAAGTTTTTTATGTAATGTGAGATAAGGGTCCCCTTTCACTCGTTTGCATGTGGGTATACAGTTGTCCCAGCATGATTGGTTGAAGAGACTATTCTTTTCCTATTGAATAATCTTTGGCACTGTTGTTGAAAAATAAGTTGACCCTAGATGTATGGGTTTATTTCTGGGATCTTAATATTCCATTAATCTGTACATTTATCTTTATGCAAGTACCGTATTGTTTTGGTTACTGTATCTTTATACTAATGTATAAAATTGAGAAGTGTGAGTTCTTTAATTTTGTTCTTCTTTTTCAAAATTCATTTGGCTATTCAGGGTCCCTTGCAATTTCATATGAATTTTGGATTAGCTTTTTCATTTCTGCAAAAAAAGACTGTTCAGATTGTGGTAGGAAGTATATTAAATCAGTAAATCTCTTTTGAAAGTATTGCCGTCTCAGTGTTAAGGCTTCTGGTCCATGAACATGGGATGTCTTTCCATTATTTAGCTCTTCTTTAATGTCTTTAGCAAAGTTTTTTAGTTTTCAGTGTACAAGTATTGTAGCTCCTTGGTTAACTTTGTTCCTGAATATTTTATTTTATTCTTTTGGACACTATTATAAATGGAATTGTTTCCTCAACTCCATTTTTGGGTTGTTCATTGCCAGTGTATATAAATACAATTGATTTTTGTATATTGATCTTGTATCCTGAAACCTTGCTGAACTAATTTATTAGCTCTGTAGTTTTTGTGTATGTGTGTGTGTATTCTTTGGATTGTCTATAAACAAAATCATATCATCTACAAATAGCCATTTTACTTCTCCCTCTCCAACATGGATGCCTTTTATTTCTTTTTCTTGCCTAATTGCTCTGGCTAGAACTTCCAGTGCAATTTTTAATAGAAGTAGTGAAAGTGGGCATTTTAGGGGGAAAGTTTTCAGTCTTTCACTGTTCAGTATGATGTTATCTGTGGGTTTTTCATTAATGCCCTTTATTATGTTGAGGATAGTCCCTCCTATTCTTTTGTTGAGTGTTTTTATTATGCAAGGGTGTTGAATTTTATCAAATGCTTTTTCTCCATCAATTGAGATGATTCTGTGTTTTTCTTCATTCTATAGGTTGGTGTATTACATTGATTGACTTTTATATATTGAAATACCCATGCGTACCTGAGGTAAATCTCATTTGGTCATGGTATTTAACCCTTCTAATATGCTGCTGGATTTGGTTTGCTGGTATTTGTTGAGGATGTTTGTATCTATATTCATAAGGGATATTGGTCTGTAGTTTTCTTGTGATGCTTTTATCTCGCTTTACAGAGCAATGCTGGCCTCATGGAATAAGATCCCTCTTCTGGAAGCATTAGAGAAGGATTAGTGTTAATTCTTTAAATGTTTGATAGAACTCACCAGTGAAGCCATCAAGGCCTTTTTTGTTGGGAGTTTTTGATTATTGATTCAACCTGTAATTGTTACAGGTCTATTCATTTTCTATTTCTAATTAAGTCAGTTTTGGTACTTTGTATGTTTTTAGGTTTTTGCCATTTTATTTAGTTTATCTGATTTGTTGGCATACATTTTATTCATTGTATTCTTTTATAATCCTTTTTATTTCTGTAAGGTCAGTAGTAATGTCCCCACTTTCATTTCTGATTTTAGTAACTGGAATCTTTCCTCTTTTTCCTTAGTCAATTTAGCTAAAGTTTGTCAATTTTGATGATTGCTTTAGAGAGCCAACTCTTAATTTTCCTTATTTTCTCTATTGCTTTTCTATTCTCAGTTTCATTTCTCTCCACGTCTCTGATTTTAAGCAGTGCTCTGAATCCTGGAGTTAGCCCGTAACTATCTTCAGAGGTTATAGTACTGCCATGGGATATAGTGGAAAGAACCTGTCCATGAGTTCTCAGCCATTGGTTCAAATCCCAGCCTTAGCATTTGCTAGCTGTGAATGTTGGGCTAATCACTTGAACTGTTTTAACCCATTTTATTGTAGAAAATAGAGATAATAGCTACCTTACAGGCATCGTGAGAATTAAATGAGATCATTTAGTGATTGGCATATAGTAGGCAATCAAAACGTGTACTGTTTACTTGTTGAACAGGATCAGCTGTACTTTGAATATACTTTAAGGTCTTCCCTTGCCCCATAATAAGCCAGGAGTTGAGAGGACTGTGAGCACCTGCTTCTGGGATTGAATCCTCCTCCATCCCCAAGGGTTCTTGTGTTCTAATCCCCTCAGCAAGTTGTTAGGTTACCACTTGAAGGGAAATGGCTCATTCATGTTTTCTGAAGCCTGAGTAACTGGAGATCTGCTAACATTTGTGGATAAACTCCCTCTAAATATGATTGGAGTCAAACATTCAATGTGGGTAAAAGCAACAGAAGTAAATAATCTCTCCCAAAACATACTTCTATTGGTATGCTTGTCATATAATCTATGTTGCAGTCCCTTCTTTTTTAGAATGCCTAACATTTATTGGAAATTGATATCCATCAATATAAGCACCCCATTATTTAAACAATCATTATTTTAAGGTTTTTTTTCCTTTACAAATTCCTACGAATAAAGAAAAAGCAACTAACTTTTTCCTTAAACTCTGTTTTTGAATTTTCTGTTATCTTCCCAATTCCTTGAGGTTTAATGATTTCCTTCACCTTCCTTTATAAAAAGAACAATTTAAATAAGTTTTTCTAGTTGCTGTTTCAGATTTTTATTCTGAATTGTTCGACACTCTTGGTCTATTTTTTTTTTTTTTTTTGGCTGTCTTAAATAGCTGACATAGATCTGCTCAGATCATAATCCTATGATTAAATCCCCTTGAGAAGAGTTTCTGGGGCATTAGCTCTCTTCTGTTGATCCTAGAATGTTAGATGCCAACCTTGTTTTTTCTGTTATCTATTAAATGTTTCATTGAATTCACTGTTTATATATTACTTCATCTGTATTATTTGAGAAATATTCCAGGAACATTTTTTTCCTCACTAAAAACATGTTTTTTTTTTTCAGAATTGTATATACTTCAAACATGTAAATGAGATTATATTCTAGAGGCAGCAGAGGTATTTTCATTTTAAAGTAATCTTTTCCTAGAATGAAGTATCATTTTATAATTTGCCTCTGAATGTGTCAGTTTCATAAGTTTGCATTTGTATAGACTAGCACTGTCCAATAGAAATATGATACAAGCTATATATGTAAATTTTCCAGTAGCCTTAAAAAAAGTAAACAGAAACAGGTGAAATTGGTTTTAATACTGTATTTTGTTTAATCCAAAATACCATTTCCACATTTACTCAATATAGAAAAATCATTAAGACATTTTACATCCAGTATGTATTTCAGTTAGAGCACATCTCTATTATGGTATAAAATTTTCATTGGAAGTGTTTGATCAGTATTTAAATTTCATAAAATGTTACAGTTGAAAAAGTAAGTACATACACTCAAGTTGTTCCAAACAAGTTTTCCAATAACTGAATCTAGTATCAGTTTTAAAATTTTAATTTAAATTAATTAAAGTTAAATGAAATAAAAACTTCAATTCTTCTGTCACATTAGTCACATTTCAAGTGCTTAGTAGTTAAATGAGGCTAGTGGTCACCATATGCATCAGAACAGGTATAGACCTCATTTTCTGACAGTAAAGCTATACTGCATTTGCCATTGAAATGGTTATTCTTGTATTCTGCAAGTCAAAAACATCAGTTTTATCTTCATTCTAGTTTCCCATGCTATTTTTGATCAAACCTCTTATGGCGTGTCAGCACTCCCTATGTGCTTCTGTGCTGACAGTTAGATTATTGGTTCCTTGTTTTTATTACTCTGCTACTGTCAGTCCTGGAACTTGCCAGGGATCTTAGCACTTCAGATTGCCTCCTGAGATACACGTGAGTGGTTGGAGAAGAAGAAATTCTGCAGTCTCATGGTAGAGTTGATGCGACGCTTATTCAGAGGCTCAGGCATAGGATGTTAGGTAGTTTGCTAGTAGGACCATGTCCTG
Source organism: Manis javanica (assembly GCF_040802235.1). Lineage (NCBI taxonomy): Eukaryota > Metazoa > Chordata > Mammalia > Pholidota > Manidae > Manis > Manis javanica. The sequence goes on along the minus strand of NC_133163.1, from coordinate 26,158,777 downwards.
CCTCTTGTTTTTATTTGGAAGGAAACATGGATAGGGTGGTTTTCTTTCTTGGGCAGCTGGGCAGGTTCAGTTTACAGTTGCAAGTCTCCATTTAATTCTTGCCATGGGACAGCAAGCCAAGGGTTGCTAGATTTTTCAAGAGAAGCCCAGTAATCTAGGTTTTTATATGACTTGTTTAAATTTTAAAAGGTTAGCAACTAACTCAATTTTATGTTTAAAATACCACAGGGAATGAACAGACCATGTCTGCAGGCCGGATTTGGCCCTTGGAGTACTAATTTATGACCTGTGGTCTAACACACTGATAATCAGCACTATTGGACACAGGCTGTTGGACACAAAACATGAATGTGAATTATAATCTTCAGCAGTTATACTTGCTTTATGTTATTTCACCATGCCTTTCTTGTATTCCCCTTTTGGAACTTGTTCAATGTATCTGCACTGGGTTATAGTTAGTTGATACAGATTAGAAGTAGCTGGTCACTGCTTATTGCTTGCATTCTATAAGAATCAGGTCTGCCACTGAGCACAGTGGTAATTACATTTTTCTTTTATATTGGAGAAGTAGAAGAAAGTGTTAATAGCATTTTTATTTCTTAATTTGCTTATATAAAATGCATAATTCACTATGTATACTATGTATTAATATTTTACTATGTATTTACTTTTTTACTAAATGAAAATTTTTACTGTGTATCAACAAGTGTTCTAAAAGCTTTACATGTATTAACCCATTTAGTGCTGACAACACCCCTATGAGGTAAGTACCTTTATTTTCACCCCCATTTTGCAGGTGGGGAAACTAAGCATAGAGAAATCGAGTAACTTGTTTGTGATTACAAGCAGGAGGTGTAGAGCCAGGATTTTAACCCTGGCAGTTCTGCTCCAGAGACATGCTCTTTCTCTACTATTGCCCCTGCTCCCTCAGCCCCCAGGTAATCACTGTGTAATCATTCCCTATGGCCTGGTGCTGCGAAACCAGCACAGGGGAAGGCCAGGCAGAGCATGGCTATAACCCTGGTCTCCAGTAGCCAATGATGCTTTGGCTTTTGCACGCGCCAAAACAGAGATTTCAGTGATCACAGTTATCATAACAAAAAGCCCTGACTTTCTTTCCATATTCTGAACATTCGATTTAGAAAACTTAAAAACCTTCTGACAACTTGTAAGAACAGTACAATGAATGCATGTATATTTTTTCCCTATATTATTAGGTGATTATTAGCATTTTGTCAAATTTTCTTCTCTCTTTCTCTGAACCATTTGAGAATTTACGTTTAAATATTTATTCAACATATATCTCCTAAGAATAAGGGCATCCTCTGTGTAACTACAGTACAGTGATGACACACAAGAATCTGTCATTGGTAACATACTCTGAACTAATACAAAGTCCCCATACATATTTCCCTAATTGTTCCAATTTTGTCCTTGTCCTTTATAGCTGCTTTTTAAAAAATCCAGGATTCAAAGACTATATTTAGTTGTCATATTTCTTTAGTGTCTTTTAATCTACAACTATTTCCCAGACTTATTTTGCCTGTGTCTTTCTTGATCCTGACATCTTTAAAGATTCCAGCCTAGTTGCTTTGCAGATATCCTTAAGTTTGGGCTTGTCTGATTGTTTCTGCATGTTTAGATTCAGGTTTAAACATTTTGCAGGAATATCATTTAGTGAGATTGTGTCCCAGTGTAGCATGTTAGAAAGCATGTGAAGTCATTATATTGCATTATTGGTGATAGCAAATTTGATCATTTGGTTAAGATAGTGTTCACCAGATTTCTAATCAGCTGACCTTAAGATAAGGAGATTCTCCATGTGGGCCCCGTGTACTCACAAGGGTCCTTGAAAGTAGAAGAAAGAGACAGAAGAGGAATTGGACTGATGCTCTGTGAGAAGGATCAGACCTATCTTTCCCAGCTTGGAAGAAAGGGGAAGGTGAACACAAGCCAAGGAATGGGGGTGGCCTCTAGAAGCTGGAAAAGAAAGGGAAGTAGACCTACCCAGTCTGTAGAAAAGAACGTAGCCCTGTTGGTACCTTGATTAGACCTCTGACCTACAGAACTATCAGACGATACATTTGTGTTGTTTAAGCTGCTCTGTGTGTGATAATTTGTTACAGCAGCAATAGCAAACCAGTATTCTGTCTGTGTGGATTCACGGACTCTCTTCATAAGGGAGTTATAATCTACCTCTGTCATACATATCTTTATTCACAAATTGTCTTAAATTTGGCCATTGGGGGTACCCCTTCAAGATCCTTGTGACATGTCCCCAGTCAGTATTTGAATACTTTACTCTTTTTTGGCATAACAGGATATTCAAGGCCTATCTTGTGCTTTACCACCCCAACTTGGAATCAGAACACACACTCTTAAGCTATGTACTATACTGCTTCTTACGTTATACTCTGCACCAGAGTGAACCCACATGACTGTTTCTTTTATAACAATATTTCAAAGACAATATGATAGTGATTGACTATTGGGAAAAACCCGATGACCCGGCTTTAAAAGGTTGACAAGAATGAGAAGTATGGAGTGTTTGGCCTTTTCATTCCAGTCCTCCTGTGCTTTGCATGGCACTTCTGCCAGGACTGGGCTAGTAGCAGGCATTTATGAATATTTTCACATGAATTCCAAAAGAGAAGTGGTTATCTTTGACTATAGAGGATGAATTTTGTTCTAAAGTCTGTTGGTCAGTTTCTGTATTATATTCATTCAGAAATCGTTGAACATGCAGTTGTAATGATGCATAGAAAGAGATTGAATTTAATGGGCCAGAGCAAATGTTAGTCTTTGGGGAATATATAGAAATCTCACATGATCACAGACTTTCCTCTTAGGGATCACAAGCGCAGAATTCTTACAGGGGCCTGCCCAGAGGAAAGAATGAGTGAAGCAGCTGGGTGGGGACTGTGCTGAAGTGGACAGTGTGCGCCTGTCCTGCAGAGAGAGAGTTTGCACCTCTCTAGTTGACTCTCGCCATGGCAGGGGGAGAGAGAGAGAGAGAGAGAGAGACCTACCACACTTGTCTGGGTTTTCAAGAGAAGCCCAGAAATCTAGATTTTTATATGGATTCCTCCAATTTCAAAAGGTTAGCAATTAATTCAGTTTCATTTTTACAGCACTTTGAGAGACAGACAAACCATGTCTTCTGATTGATTCTGGCCCTTGGGCCGCCCATTTCTAACCTCTGGCCTAAGATATACTGGTAACCAGCATTATTGCACACAGGGCTATCTAGAGTGGGGGTTCTTAACCTTTTTGGTGCAGTGGACTGAATGTGCAATGGGAGTGTGGAGAAGCCTATGGATCTTAGAATAATGTATTTGATGTGTATAAAAGGAAATATGTATGATTACAAAGAAAATCAATTGCATTGAAATACAGTTATCAAAGTATTTTTGAAAAACTAAATTTGTGATATGTATGCTTTCTCGTTAGTGCCTTAAGTAACATGATCTATGGTGCATCTGTTAACTACAAATAATTTTCAAATGCTGTGAGAATAATTACTATTTTGTGATAACTATAACAACTGTAAAATAATCTTAGAATCCCTGTTGTCCATTGGTGGCAGGGTCATGGGTACTGCTCAGACTACTGCACTGTGTTGCCTACATTCCTAATTGAAGGTAATGTTAAATTTCAAGTAGAAGTCATTGAAAACAATGATGTTTTTTTTTCCCCCATCCATGTTTAATAACCCCCAATAAATGTCAGGTTAAGAACCTTTGGTCCAGAATAATCCATAACCTTGACAGTAGCATACAAGGAAGCAGTGTAATGTTATTGAGTATAATTAAACAAGCCACCAACTTACAGCTTATTTCTGTCTCTCAGTGAACTTTCTGGTTACTGAACTTGATCCTGTGTTTTTCCTTAGAACGTTATCATTTGTCTTACAAGATTGTGCGAACAGACAGTCGCCTGGTACGCAGCATTCTGACAGCCCATGGATTTCATGAAGTAAGCTCACTTCTGCTTCCTCACCTGATCTGTTCAAAAGCTGAAGATCCTAGCTACCTAATTGACTGCAAATTAACAGGGCCAGCTTTAGAAAGTACATGGGACCAGTGCTTAGTGGTGTAGCAGAACTTGCACTGAATTTCTGAGTGGCTTTAGCAGTTTTTCCTTGAAATACATAGAAAGCATTTCCACAAGATTTTTCGTTTTCTTTTTTTTTGGCAAAGAAAACAAACCCCAAACATTGTTTTCTTATTAGGCTTTTAAAGCTTGGGCTGGACTCATAGTTGTCCTTGAGGAAACTGTCTGATAATAAACAACAGAAACAGACACTGCCTAACTTTAAAAGGGATTTGTAGGAAAAGTTTATACAGGGTGGCATAATCAGAGGAAAGGCTGAAAAGGCATACCTTTGGAAGGAGAGACCAGGCCAGCTCTGGGGATCTGGGAACAGGAATTTTCAGGACCATCTCCTCAAGGTACTGCTATGGAGGTGACTCAACTCCATTTGTTGTCATTGTACCTTTCTCTCTTCACGAGTTACACTTTGGATCAGATTGGGTCACGGATCCATTCCTTGGTGGAAGGGAGGGTGGGTGATTAGCAGTCCTTTAAAACCATGAAGTATGTTCTTCCTAAAGGAAATTGGGAAAATTGGGATGTTGACCTCAAAAGGGACAGGCAAAAATGCTGGACAGACTTCCACTGAGTTATTTTGAGACAATTGATACAAGTCTGTTTGCTAGCTCTTTATCCTAGGTTGACGTCTGCCAAAGATGTTTTGAGGAAGATCTGGTACCAGTTTATGTCCTGTCTTATTGCTGTTTTATCTCCAGGGCTTCACATGGTACCTTATCACATCATAGGTACAAACTACATAATTGTTGAATGAATGGACAAATGAATTCTTAGGAATGAATGAATGGATTCTAAGATGGTTTGCTATTATAAGGTTTTAGTTCTGATCAGTACTTTATACCCAGCATCTGCAAGGACATACGACATTCTGAGAAGGGAGTTTCGAAGTTGGGTCCTTGTCTCATACTTTGAGTATTAATGCAGAAAGCAAGAATATTAAGAGACACTATGGATTTCTGTAGAAGGGTTAACTTATTCTATCTACTCTTTGCATTTGGGATTTGGCCAACTCTCCCATTCTTTAAACTTGATTATCTCCATATTTTGTTTACTCAGTTTTTGTCTTACTAGGCTCTCATATTAACTGGGCCACCTCTGAGGGCCCTGTGACAAAAAATCTTCATAGCCTTCTCTGCCAGCACTCTTTCTGGAGAGGGCCTGTGTCTGATGGTTCTTGTCCTGTCTTTTTACCTGCTCTCAGGTTCACCCAAGCAGCACTGACTATAATCTAATGTGGACCGGCTCCCACCTGAAGCCCTTCTTACTTCGCACCCTCTCTGAAGCACAAAAGGTTAATCACTTTCCCAGGTAATGCACTTGTAGTTACCACTTAGAGGTATCTGACGTTGGCCATGTAGCCAGTAGAGATACTTAATGTCTTTAAAAAAAAAGTCTGCGATATAGCGCAGCAGTCTGCATATCCAGCTAAAGTGTTCATATCCCTGAGCAAAGGGGAAGCCTTTCCAAGGACCCTGTAGACATAGATGGTTTTAAAGGAGGCTGTTTCTGGACTGCAAATCCCGTAAGTTCTGTTTCCTGAAATTGAGCTGCTTGATAGCCCTTCGTGTGGGTGGGTTCTCCCTTCTCACGTCCTTTTTCAGAGTCACTCTTTTCCTCCTCTATAAAGAATGGCCCACCTAGAACCTTAATATGATACATTGTCCTTGGGTGTAAAAATTTCCAGGGTTCCAAACAAGGGTACAAAAAAATCGATGTTTAATTGAGTTCTAATAATAGCCTAACATACCCTTTTTGCTTTCCAAATGATAGTGATTTCCATTTTTTTTTTTTTTGCTGTTAACAGAATTAATTATAGGAGGACATAAGCTGTCAGCTGATCATTAAATACAGTTTTTCATGATAGATAATCTTGTGACTTGTGACATAAAATTAGGAAAGAGTGCAAAGAATTGCGGGTCATTGCTATAGAAAACACCTTCTAGTCACATTTGTTAATGGCAGCCTAGAGAGGCATTATTGCCTGGTGGCTAGAAGCACAAGTCCTATTGCCAGTTACTTGGGCCTGGATCCCACTCTGCTGAGAGATGTTGGACAAATGACTTTTCTAAGCATCAGTTTCCTCCTTGGTAAAAAGAGGGTGCTAATGACAGACACATACTTCCTAGGACTGTTGTGAGGGCTTAATACATTCAGATGCAGAGTGCTCTTAGTGCCTATCTGTCACATAGTAAACACTAGGTAAGTGCTGTCTGTTGTTTTTGTGAACAAGGTTTCTTAGTTTTTACATCTGTAAAAAAGAAAATAGGAATAAAATTGATGCTGAACATTCTAGCAGTATGTAATATTCAGCTATGGAAAGATACATGATGTAAAGGAGAAGGCATAAACTAATCTCATCTATCTAATGGATGCAAATCCAGTTACATTTCATTTTATTTCCAAGACTTATGACCCAGTTATTCACTTGTGCTAGCAAGTTTTATTTTCAATTACCTCATAGCATTTTCTCATTTTCATGAAGTTTCTTTCTTGATTTTTGAATTCTGTTGTCTTCTACCCGATCACTCTGTATAAATCCCTGGCCTATGCTATTTTTATTGTCAAATAGTTTCTCATAATCTTAGATAAATGTGTATTTTGAGTCTTCATAATAAGTTCTAGTTTTATTTCATGTCTGAGCTTCACTAGCAGCAAGTAATTTCAACCTTATTTTCTTCCTGAATGCCTGGAAAATGTAGGTTTGCTTTTTAAAATGTGTGACTGGATACTTGATGTGAATCAGATGCACCTATTTTAAACAGGCATTTAAATGGTCTTTAAAATAGCCCACACTGTTCCTAATTCATGTTACTAGTGTATTATTTATTTCAGTAGTTCTTGAAACATTCCTGTAGGGTTATAGAAATTCTATCTCAATTTAGACTCAGTATTAGTAAGTTCTAACCCATATTTTCTTGTCTACTGTTTGAATGTGTTGTCTTGTATCTTTGAGAACATTAATAATCTGTTATCTAAATGCAGTATACCTTGTGGTTTCTGCTGCTATTTCGTGTTTTCAATCCAAAGACTTCCAACTCACATGCAAGAGCAACTCGAGCACTCCAAGTGTTTCCAATATTATTGTGAACTCTTTCTTAATATATTTTGTTAACTTTTTATTTTTAAGTAATTTTAGGCTTATAGAAAAGTTGCAAAAATAATATAGAGAGTTGCTGCATAGCCTTTACTGAGTTCTCTTGATGTTAACATCAGTTCTAACTGTAGAATAATTACCAAAATGGAGAAATTAACACTGATATAACATACATTTTTATCAAAATTTGTTAATATTTATAGTGTTTTGATGAACTAATTTTTGCAGTGATAATCAGTTCAGTTTAAATAGTTAAAACCTTTTGACCACAGGAAATTTAAAAATATTACATATTAATTCATATGCATATTTTTGTTGAGGAGAAGGTAAGATATAATGTAAAAGACTTAAGATCATTAAATATGTTCTGTTAGGTTAAGCTGTCCTTTGGGGAAAATGGAATGGAAGAAGTAAAAAAAACAAGGTTGATTGGGGGACAATGTCTAGGTGGGAGTATGAGGGAGGTTTTGGGGGTGTTGGCAATGTTCTCCACTGAATCTGAGTGGTAGTCACACAGGTGACAAAAATTTATTCTGATCTTCATTTGTGATTTGTGTCCTTTTATATATATATGTTACCTTTGGTAAAAAGTGTATTTAAAAAAGTGAAGAATTTGCTGACAAAAGATCTTTTTCTTTAATAATATTTTTTAAATGTATAGTAGCTGTTGAAGTTAGTTAGTTTCCCTGAATATAATTTTAAAAGATAGTGTTACAGTTTTATTTTAAAATGGTATTTGCCATGTGCTGGATCCTTGGGAACAATTTAACTTTATGATGAAAAATCTTAGATGCCAACTAAAAGAATATGCGGTTTCCCAAAATTTATATAGGGAATATCAAGCCAAAAAGTTTAGAGACCACCAATATTGGGCATCCACAGGAGAATTCATTCCTTTTCTTACTCTCTGGCTCAGTTTTTCTAATTCCTTAATGATCAACATCACTGGGGATACTTTTCAAAAATACACATTCACAGGCCCCATTGCAATGTCATGGAATCACCATGTCCACGGAAGGTGTATATTTAAAAAGCACCTTCTAAATGCTTAATCTTTCTAGGTAAATATATACCTAAAAAACTATATATAAGTAAAAAGCAATGAAGTGATTTTTATCTAGGAAGTTCAGAAATTACTTTTCTAGACTAACTCAGTGTTACAATGTGGCCTCTGGATCATCTGTACCAAAATCACTGGGGGGTATTCCTTTCAAATGCAGAATTCTAGACTTAATCCCAGAATTTTGAGAGATTGGGCCCAGGAACATTTTTAAGAAAATTTCTGGGAATTCTTAAATGTACACTAAAATCTAAGGACCTGTGTTTTAGAGTTCTGAAGAGGACAGTGGGTAAAAGAAGTGTTTGTGATACCTAGATTTGGCAAAGCAACCTTTGAATTTGAGAAATCGTAGTAAAAAATTTGAACTGAAGAACAGATGGGATAAGTTTTTAATGGTCACAGCAAAGATTCTGAGATGATTTTTAAATAGTGGAACAAAGCACAGACTCGTGAGTCCAGTTGAGGCTAACTGAAATGCCTTTTTGTAGTACTCCAGAATGTACTCCCTGATAGGTAACAATTACTGCCCTCGTTTTAAGGTGATCATTTCCTTGCTTTTCATTAAAATTTTACCTCTTGCATATCCATCTTCAATGACAGAGTTTAGTTTTCAGTGGGTTTCTTAATTTAGTGACCTGGGACTTCACCAATAGGATCATTGTGGTCTAAAATTAAGGTCTGTCTTGGGCCCTATGCAAGAGAAGCCTCTCAGACCCTTGGTACCTTTATTACTAGCAATGCTACAAGCTCCATGTAGTTATTTGGGAGTTTGAGCAATTAGTGCTAGGGCATTAGGCCTATAAATATGGATAAGATAGTCACATGTTTTATTTTCATGGATAGTCCTCTTTTCAAATATGCTAACCTTTTTTCTAAAAACAAATTTCTCAGAATTTCTTGTATTTTAGTATCTTAATCAGTCTGCATCTCCATTTGGAATTAACTCAGCAATTTTTTGTCAGACCATGTTTCTCAGCAGATGACATCCTCTGGATACCTGTTGCATAAAACAATCCCAGGATGCCTTGGGTTTGGAACTTGTTACTTGGAGTACAAGTGTTCTTCCTTTCTTTGGGTAATCCAGACTATTTTGTACTGTGAAAGAACTGTGATTCAAAATAAAACACATAGTATTCCTAAAATATTCTGTAATGATTTGTAGTAGTGAATAGTTATAGACTATTTATGAGGCTAGAATTTATTTGATGATTTGGTTTCCAGACCCTGAAAGTTTGAAAATGTTTATCAAAAGTCAAACTTAGAACATATTCTTCTTTGGTTGTTTTAGATTAGCTTTTATACTTGTAAATCAATTTTTAAAAACCCATTTGGCAAAAATAATCAGACTTAAAGATTTCTTAGCTGTATAAATGCACAATCTGTAAGAAAAAAACTGATAAAGTGGACTTCATCAAAATGTAAAATGTCTTCTCTTTGAAAGACACTGCTAATAAAATGAAAAGATAAGTGACAGACTGGAACAAAACATTTCCAAAACTCATATCTGATAAAGAATTTGTATCCAGAATATATAATAAACTCTCAAAACTCAATAATAAACAACCCTTTTTTCAACTGGGCCAAATATTTGAACAGATACTTCACCAAAGAAGACATGAAAAGATGACATGAAAAGTTCAATAGTTATCAAAGGAAGGAAATTAAAACCACATGAGGTATTACTACATATCTATTATAATGGCCAAAAACAAAACAAAAAAGTGCTAGTCAGGACACGGTACACTAAAACTTTGGTGATGGGATATGCAAAATGGTATAGGCACTTTGCATAACAAGTTGGCAGTTTCTTACAAAGTTCAAAATATACTTATATGGGGGTTTTAAAATGTGCCTACAAATTCCTCAACGTTGTCTCCAAAAGGTTATGCTTAATCTCTGTGTTCATGGGTGTGGGCTGGACTTAGTGACTTACTTCCAGAATAGAATGTGGCAGAAATGACTGTCATTTCTGAGACTAGGTCATAGAAGACATTGCAGCTTCTTTGTTCTCTTTCTCTCTTGGATCACTTATGCGCATGAGGAGAAACTGAGGCTTCCTGCCAACAATCAGCCCCATATGTGAGAGCCACCTGGAAAGTGGGTCTTCCCACCCCAGTCAAGTCTGATGACTACAGCTCTACTCAACATCTTGCCTATGACCTCATGAGAGACCCCAAGACAACTACCAAGCCCTGTCACTTGCACATTCCTGACCCATAGAATCTATGTGAGATAGAAAATGTTTATTATTTTAAGCTGTGATGTTTTGGAGTAATTTATTATTTATCTGCAGCAGTAGACAACTTTTACTAAGTGATTTTACTAAGCCCAGTGATCCCATTCCTAGAGAGATGAAAACAGATGTTCACACAAAAAGTTATATTCATATAAAATCTGTATGCAAATGCTTATTGAAACTTTATAATCTTCAAAAAGTAGAAACCCCTCATAAGTCCTCTAGCTGGTGAATGGACAAATTGTAGTACACCCAAACAATTTACTACTGAGCCATACATAAAAAAGGAGTTAAATACTGATACATGTAACAATAAGAGTAAGTCACAATTGTGTTATGCTCAGTGAAAGAAGCCAGTCTTAAAAGGGTATGTCCCATATGATTCCATTTATTTGACTTTCTGGAAAGGCATAATTATAGGGCCAGAAAACAAACAAATGTTTGCCAGGGCCTGGAGGTGATTATCAGGGTTGCCTACGAAGGGACTTAAGGTGACTTTTCATGATATTGGAACTGTCCTATATCTTGATTGTGGTGGTAGTTACATAATTGCCTGTGTGTTTAAACTCACAGAAGTACACACTAAAAAGGGCAACTCTTACTGTACATAAGTTATGTCTTAATGAATAAATCTGACCAAAGGAATCCAGTTTGTGGAAGTGATTAATAACCACTGGGGTTGACAAAGTAATTTGGGATATAGTACTATCTTCAGGAACTTTTTAGAATGTGGTAACACAGGAAAACCTCTGAGTCAAAGTTTAGTGAAATGGAAATACTTTTACAATTTTTAGGTCATATGAACTAACCCGGAAGGACCGTCTGTACAAAAACATCATTCGAATGCAGCATACACATGGATTCAAGGCTTTTCACATCCTCCCTCAGACCTTCCTGCTGCCAGCTGAGTATGCAGAATTCTGTAGTAAGTGCTTGACTGAGAACGCCCCAGTCTTTAGTGACTGAACTGGAGGCAGACTCACTGCTGGGCTTACCCCTTAATCAGTGAGGACTTGTCACTTCCTTAAAAAGTTGTGTTTCTTTAGTAAAACAGCTGAGGGATAACTTTAAACCTGTTTTTATTCTGAATTGTGTACCTGTAGGTTTATTTTTAGTAAGCTTGTTAGTGTGCTTTATATAAGGACACATTCGTGTCATATACATGTGCCCCTGTCTCATACAAAGAGTCTCTTCTCTTGATTGATCCTTAGTGCCTTTGTAAGGGTTATTCCTGTCACCTGGATTTATGTTTTTGGGGTTGTAAGCATCATGCATCTTTTGGTGTTAAAGTTTAATCATATTCTCTTTCCTTAGAGTTCAGGCTAATTGAAAAATACATGTGGGAGCCAGGTAGGGGTCTCAGTGTTAGCTCTGTCGCTGGCAAAGCTAGATAGGAACGTGTGGCCTGCATCCATTAGTCTTCACGGGCTTCTTATTTCTTTGATCATTAAGCAAATTTAGCTCCCCAGATCCAAGCAGTGGAAGCTTTTCTCCATGGCGGCAGAGCCTGAGTCAGTAGGCTTAGTGTACTGATGAGGCATGAGACAGAAGTGTGAGGCAGGTCTTTTGTTTGTGAGAGTTTAAACAGTAATAATAATAGCTAACACGTGATGAACATTTCCTTCCTATTGGGCCCTCTTCTAAGCGGCACCTCTACTCTGAGGTAGGTACTATTATTATTCCTGGTTTCACAGATTGGTAGACTAAGGTACAGAGAGGTTAAGAAGCTTACCATAAACTATGCAGCTTGAGAATGGTGGAATTAGGATTCTGAAGTTTGGCTTCAGAAGCCATGCTCTTTACCACTATGCTTTACTGCTAAAGACACTGGGTCATATGCCAACAATTTCCTAATATCGCCAATGAGAGAATTCACTTCTGTGAGGAGGATCAGGTAAGACACAGAGAGGACAGACATACAGATAGTTTTCTACACAATGAGTCCTAGACACTATGCCTATCTTATGGGTACAGGAAACTTGGAGAGAGGAAGAGAAAGTTCTCTCTAGATTTCCCAGCTTTTGATTCTTTTAACCTGTTAGACTTAGCAGTCTGCTTGGTGACCCAGTGGGGTGCTCATCCTCTGGGACTTTCATCATCAGGGGTGTTCATCAAGATCTCTTGCTCCCACCTTGGCAAGGCCATTTCTTTGATAGCACTTGTGCTCCAGCTGGGACCATTGGTTGGCACTGTGTCCATGGAAGGCTCTGAAAATGGGTGAGAAGAGAATATTAATCAGATGAAGCCATAGTGCACTCAAAGCTGAAAGTTTGTAGTTAAAAATTTTTGTTACGGGACATTAGCCAAGTTGCTTCAAGCTGTCTGTGCATTAGCTTCCTCTTCTATAGGATAGGACTAGTACTAGTACTGACCTTGCAGTATTAGAATGTTTGGACAGGTTAGCACATGGAAAGCTCTTGGGATGGTGCCAGGTAGGTACTTAATAAATGTTCGACATGATTTCCAATTTCAAGTTATGTTGAGCTGTGTTCTTATGTAATAAAAGTAAAAAGTTATGGACTAAGCCAGTATGATAGCATAGAAATGCTTCAACTAACATGTCATCAACATAAAAGGGTTCCAGATTGAAACTCCTGTTGTTGAACTCCTAACAGGAAATTCAAGTCCAGAATGATTCCCTGTTAAAGTCTAAAAGAATCTAAGCTACACATTCCCCGTCTGCTCTCTAGGCAGTTTCTTTCTCTGCTGTTCTCCCCAACCTTTGGAGGCAGGTTGGGCAGTGGGGATGCTCAGTCAGATGATTGGTAGAGTTAGGTGTCCTCCCTCAAGTGTAACCTGTCTTCAGTAGAAGAGCCTTTTCCAGCATTTTAGTCAAACTCTTGTATGTTCTATTCTTTAACAAGAATGAATTCAAAAGGTCAGTAGAGCACAGACTTCACACCCAAAAGGTACAGCAACCACATTGAGCCCCTGGGAAGTTGATCCAGGCAAATGGTGTTCCTCAGTGACCCAGAAAAATCACTTATTGATTGCCACCAGGCACAAGTAGCAGGGACCTAACCATGCTTGTGGAAAAGCAGTGCAGGGACTACATGATAGTGAAGAGGAATCTTCTTGGTTTCAGTCTGGCCAGGATGCCAGTCATTCTTTGCCAGATGTCCAGAGTTCCTGACCCCTTAGCTGAAATCCATCTGGGAGAAATCCAGCATCATTAGGTTAGCTCTGTTGCTAAGGTAATATATTAGAGGAGAATCCTATCTATTTCTACCGGTTCCTCTTTCAAAGAGACATTCTTCTTCGAAAAGTCTGTTTTAAATTCTGCTCTTCCTTTGGGGTCCACGTAGCATATTATAACTTGAAAATTCCATTTTCTCCATGACTCTTGTTTGCCTGACCCTCCATTTCTTAGTAGGCAATAGGAGATTTTTGAGAAGGAAAGCGACAGGAACAGGCTAGCCTTTAGAAAAGTAACTTCATGAAATGAATTGCAGGGAGCAAGGAATACAAGCACAGTGGTGACTTTGAAGGTTGTTTCAGTAACCCAGATAAAGCGTAGATGCCCTGAACTGGGTAGTGGAATGGAAGAGGAGGAGGAGGAAGAACAGTAGAATCAACAAAATTTACTAATTGGCTGTGAGTAGAGAGGCAGGAGCTGAAGCTGTCTTCGAGGTGTGAGTCTGAGAAGCTAGGGGATTGTCGGGTATTTAACTAGAGAGTGTCACAAGGGCCTGAAAGGAAGAGCTGTTCAAGGGCATGAGGAGGGTTAAACTTTGGGCCAGATACGGGTTTGAGGTGCCTGCAGGCTTCCATATGTGGTGATGTGGTGACGTTTTGCAGGCAGTTGTAAAGGCGGTGCTGAGTCCTGGCCAGAGACAGAGATCCTGGAAGTTGCAGTGTGCACATGGGTGTGAGTAATAACCAAGTGAGAGAGAAAGGAAGCGGCAGCACCCCAGGGAAGTTGGAGGGGAGAGAGCTTGAAGATACGGGCAAGGGAGTCGCGCCCCAGAGGAGGCAGTGGAGCTTTCAGTCAGGAGCGTGGGTGGAAGGGTCAGCTGTAGGAAGGAGGTGGGCACGTCTCTCCACCAACGGAGAGAAGGACGAAGGCCAAGTGGTGACTCAGATGAAGTTTTTGATGGTGAGAAAGCAGGAGATGGGTTCATGTTCATCAATCCCCAGCCTGCTTGGTGAGGATGGTGATGAGGACATGTGCCAAGACCGAGGGGCTTAAGGATGGGTTTGGGTGTTTGAGAGGGGCAGAAAGGGCTAGGAACGGACATGAGGACTGCCTAAAGATGTGCAAGAGACCAGCCAAGGCGTATCTCATGAATTTATGGCTTTTGGTTCAAGTAAGAGAAAACCTTAAATCCATCTCTGTAGAGATAAATTACCCCAGAGACCAATCACTCGAGATGTGAAAGCTTGGATACTGCCAAACTGTTCCCAGTAATTAGACTTGGAGGGGGGGTTGGAATAAATGGCATAGATCTTTCTAGACTCCTGGTGTCTCTGTTGGTAGTTACACTGTGTAGTAGAATTGGAGGTCTGTGACTCTGAGGAACCTAACTCAGAATCTCTTGCCAACTGCAGCCATTTCCCCACAGTGGACAACTTTCTAATGGGGAAGAGGGAAACAACAAGGAATATAGGATGGTGTCAGTATCAGCAAAGCAAAACTTCCCCCAGAACCCCAGCAGATTCTCCTTACTTCTAATTGGCCAAAATTGCATCCTTTGGCCATCTTTAGCTACAGGAGAATCTGAGAAATAATTTTAAGGAATGTTTTGATGTTCATTAGTTAATTGCAAATGGCTAGGTTTCAAAGCAATCAGCAAAGTTATAGAATCATGATACTAGAATTATAAGAGATCTTAGCAAAATAGACTAAACCTCTTATTTTAAAGATAAGACTGGGTATTTTAAGCAAATTATCCATGGTGTAAACACCAGAATTAGAACTCAGATCCTTCTACTTCTGGCTCAGTGTTTTCTTTCCATTAGACCAAGTATGCTGCCATTGTAAGACCTGGAAGACACTAGAAAGAATTACAGATCCTGACTGGTACATCTTTATCCTGATAGACTGCTGGACTCTTTGCCCGACCTTTGCCTCTGGTTTTTCCTGCTTCCTACCCATGTTTTTAGAACCTGTGGAAAAACCCAATCCTTGTTCTGAGATATAATAAATCAAGGAGGAAAACCTAGCATGAAAGACAAGTTTTTGATATTTAAAATTTCCACAACAGATAAAAGTGAAGAAGCAGAAGAAGTAGAAACTTCCAATAAGGTAGTTCACGAAGTAAGGCTTATTAAACATGTTAGGTGGGAAAATTGCATTTAGCTAGATTTTCCCTTTCCTGGAAAGGAGAGTGTCCTACATCACCTGATCACTGTAGAGCGTACTGGCTCCACACAAGTTGAGTGATTTTTTTGGGCATTCCTGTAGAAGCCTCCACTTGTACAACATCAGTCTTTTCTGCTAGGCTGATGTCTGTGAGGGCAAAGAGTACCTTTCTTCACTGTTGCATTGCTCCTCACCTAACAAGCTAATTGACATAGAGATTAGGTACTTACAAGTGTGTGAGGAAGGAAGTTCAGAAAATTTTGGAATTTTTTGTTTTCTTTTACTATTAACATCTCTTTCTGTGTTCAGTCAATCCATTGTGTCCTCAGAATATGAGGAAAATGGAAAAATGGAAAAAATGTATGAATTCTGTATGTATACATGTATTAGTCAGTGGCTTCACTTCCTAGAGATTTAATTTGTCATGTACAACTATAAATGTCATCTATATTATATTTTTCAAAGGTATTATATTCCCATGGCACCAAAAAAATACAAAGCAATAATCAGTGAAAAGCCGCCTCTCTCCTCCTCATCCTCAGTCATTCAGTTCTCCTCCTCAGAGGTGATCAATGTGAATAGTTTTTTTTTTACACAACAGGATGTTCTCTGCATTACATGGCACATAGCTCGTATGTATTTATGTGAACAGATGGGAGCATGTGGTACACATTGCCATACATTTTCTTTTTTTTCACAAAACATTATGTCTTTGAGATTATTGCTTATCTGTTCATTAATAACATTCTTGCTTTGTGACTTTGCTTAATATTCCATTTTATAGATCATGTGTCTGCAAACTACAGCTTTTGAGTCAAATCCAGTCCTCTGCCTGTTTTTGTATATCCTACAAGTTAGAAATGGTTTCTACATTGTAACAGCCAGAAAACATCAAAAGAAGAATAAAATTTGTGCATTTTGAAATCATTGGAAATTCAGTGTCCATAAATAAAGTTTTATTGGAACACAGCCATACCTTTGTTTATATATTGTTTATGGCTGCTTTGAAGCTACAAGGACAAAGTTAAATAGTAGCAACAGAAATTTGCATGATCTACAAAGCCTAAAATATTTGTGATCTGGTTTTTTACAAAAAAAGTTTGCTGGCCCTTCATATAGATGCAATGTAATGTATTTAATTGATGGACATCTTTTGCTATTAAAACGCAGCATTGAATGGTCTTGTACATACATTTCGCAAGTGTGAGTAAAACTAAAGGATACATTTCTGGAAGTGGAATTGCTCATAGAGTTTTAAATTGTATGTGGCCTAGTACTTTTTCTAATTCTGTTAAGTTGCATCAAGGGAAAAGGCAGGGGAAGATGTGGAAGAGTAGAGGAGATCTTCTTTTTCTCCTGGTGAAGTAGTTTTTGGCACAAAGTCAAGTTCCTGTTGGGAGTCCTTGAAAAGAATTTGGTTCCTGTAACAGGGAGAGTCCCTTGTCCCTACTTCTCTCTCATGTCTCTGGCCTTCCTTAAGTAGAGGGCAGAGCCATCTGCAAGCCTCTGTGAGGCTTAGTGTCAGCTGTCTGGTTTCTCTTTCTGTGATCCAAAGCTGGCAAAGGAATAACAGGAAAGCATACCTTTTAATCACTTATAAATTATTGTCCTCCCTCTTCACGTGTGCATGGCTTTATTCAAGGCATTTTTTTCTTATAAGCTAAGAGATATTGCTTAAGGAAAGGAACTGTTTTAGGAGACCTAGCATTTGATTTACCTTGTCACTGTGGTGTGAGCCTCTGGTGGTCCTTGAGTTAAGGGAGGTGAGGATCTCAAAGATTCATAAAGTAGTTGACACAGTAATAGACAAACATCCAGATTGTTGCCCTATTTTGTTTTCATCCTCTCATTCAAGACAGAGGGGAAATGGTGGCAGAAATGCATTATGTAAGTTTGCTGCCTTCTCCCTCCTCTTCCCTCTTCCACCCCACTGTGTGTCCGTTTTCATTTTTAAGGCTATTCCAAAAATACGGGTTATTTTAGTCACTGCCCTCCACTTAGAAATTTGGAAAATTCTTGGGTACCTGAGTAAATAACCATTGTTGAAATTTAAGATAATAAACTCATGTCCCTTCTTTCTCTTTGTCTCTCTCTCCCCCTTTTTCTCTCCCAATATATATATGTATTTTTTTATCTCCCAATATTTTGAGCAGATTCCTATTCAAAGGACCGGGGACCTTGGATAGTAAAACCAGTGGCCTCTTCTAGGGGGCGGGGCGTCTACCTGATCAGCAATGTAAGTATGCAGCCGAGGGCATCTCTCTCCTTGTTGCTTCTTCTCTGCTGCTCCCTTTTATCCAGCTGCTAACCTGGTTCCTTCCCACTGGGAGCAGGTGTTCCCTTCTGAAATCTGCACTCAGAAGTGTGAATTGAGGGTGATATGAGTCGGCTGCTGTTCATCTTTCTGGCAGTAAACTCCTCTCACGCCAGCAGTTACTATATGGCTAAAAAGAGACTTGATCAAATTTTAGGGGAGGGCATCCTTTGGTGTCAGCAGAGAGAGGCACACTGTCATGTTGATTTCCCAGTGCTAAGCATTAACTGTCAGCTATACTGTACATTCAGTTTTTACCATGAGCCCAGAAGATCATGAAGGAAATTAATTTGGTGCGGCATCCTTGCTGCTCTTCCTTCCTTCCTTCTCTCCTCCCCTTTCCTCCTCATCCTCTAATTTTTTCCAAAAGTCATTCATATCTTGATGCTTTGCAAAATCCACATTAAAAGTTGCTTTTAAATCAAGTACATATACACAGTAAATAAAATCCCAACCACAGGCCCACTCTCTAGAACAGTGGTAAGTGATCTGATATAGTTGTTTGGTTTCTTTTTTTCTTAACTTTGCTCTGTGTTTGTGAATTCCCAAACATTTAATTGTTGCTTAATGGTTGCAGTTTGCCTGCTGGTCTTTTTGAGGATCCCCACTGAGATTTTAAAAGTTCTTTTCTGATCCATTAATTTTCTTTGGATTGTCTTTTTTTCATGGTGATGGGTTTTCTCAATTTCCGTGACTTTGGGTGTTGAGTTATGTTTATGAACAAAAGATTACACCAAAATGGCCAGCTAGCCAGCTGACCTGGGTTTCCCCTCCTGTTGTGCAGGACTGATTCCCTAAACAGCTTCTCCCTGGACTGAGTGTGAGTTTTGCACGAGGACAAGCACATTGACTATTGGGCTGCACCTTAGGTGGATGAGGGTGAGGAGTGTGCCTCTTCCTTGCCCTTTGCCAAAAAGGCCTTATTGTGAATATAGAGGAAGATGTGGGTGATTTCCCTTGTGGGTAAGGCTGCCTTTCCTCCCCTTTGTGTCTGTTGTAGGGGCGGAGTGGCCCCAAGTTCTACTCTTTGGTCTGATCTTTGCAATCACACAAAATGTCCTCCCCCAGAGTGTCATCATTCAGTTTTATCCTGAGGCTGAAGCTTGGGGTGTTGGAGGAGGCCACTGGCCTCCCTGTTCCCAGTGCTGTTTGTGCATTAAGGATCTGGTTCTTGTTCTTTGGCCCACTTCTGCCCCTCAGGTTTGTTCACTACCAGCTTGGGACTTCTCCGAGGCCTCCTTGGGAAGTGCACCCTCACCTCGGATGTTTTGGGCTGAGGCTTCCTCTGCTGCCTTCTCTCAACCTGATCCCATCTGCTTGCTATCTTTCGGGATTTCCATACACTTTTGATCTGTTGTTGGCTCCTTTAACTGTTTTCTAGCCTTATTGTCATTCATTCTTTTAAAAATATCTTCTGTGCCCTTACACTGGGACTCTGAAAGGGAAGAGAGGGAGGTAGATATGTTGTGTGTGTGGTCAGTACTCCAACCTTAAATTCCCCAATTCTCTTTTTACATGGTCTGAGCTGTGTTCTATACATGCAGAAACTAACTTTCTCAAAGGTCTTTCATACTGGAAACACCCTTAAGTTCAATCTGGACCAAGAACTGTACAGTAAACACTGATGGCCAGACCTTTTGTGCTGAAATCTAGGATCTGCTTCTGATACAGCAACTACTACAGCCCCAGACCCAGGCTACAAGTCCTGGTACCTGGCTCTGGGTCACCCTGGAGGCCTTTTGCCCTGGGACTCTTGTGACACTAGGCCTTGGTCATATGCCTTGGATCTCTCTTGTCTGTGTTCTGACCTTGGCATGGATGCTCCTGTCCAACAGCTTTTCCTTCAGCTCCATGCCAGCAGCTCCAGTGTTGTTTGAATCTCATAGACGGCACTAGTTTGGGTTGCATTTCAGCTGCCAAATGGAATTGCTATTGAAAGTCATCTGTGGTACAAGTTTGCTTTTTATTTTCTTAGACATGAGTCAAAAAGAATAGGATCTATTCCCAGCTCATCTGGGACTTTTTTCTTTTGGAATGCTCTTTTGCCATAGTGATTTGTTGTTTTGAAACCGACAACTTAAAGAAAAGAAAAGCTAAACTTTCCTCATTGGGACTGAGAACCCCATGCTCTAACTCTTCCCTGGATGCCGAGTCTCATAAAGGGGGTGACAAGTCTTTAGAGAATGCACTTGGCAGGCCCCCCTTCTCCCTCCCACCTCTCCCTGGCTGAATCCCTAGAGACCCCCTGCATAGATCAAAGTACTTGGCAGGACCCTTTGCCTCCCTCCTTCCCCTCAGTGGAGCTTTGGAATGACTCTGATTCTTTGAGGTATTTGGTGGAGGTGCCAGACAGAAGCCTGGGAAGATGCCAGCAGGCACCAGGGGAGCTGGCAGCATGTGGGCATAATGGGAAAATATTCCCATTTCACTCCAAAACTGGCATTTTATCACCTTTTACCCAGACCTACAAACCGTGTAGTTAATTCTCTCCTCTCCCTCCTTTTACAAAAGGCCTAGCCATCCCCTCTTTTCCATACCTGGATCCTTTCCCATGGAATATGTGACCCATTAGCCAACTGGATGAAGTAACTCTTTCCGAGGCTGACGCCTGCTTTCCTTTTAGGTTTGAGGGGCAGGGGGAGGAGAGCTCAGATGGAGGGTCTGTGAGTAGCACTGATGTGAGGGGGTGAGGTACACTGGGGGGGTGGGCAGAGTTAGGTGTGGGGGCCAAATGAAAACATCTTTCCCTGTCTTTCCCTTGGGAGTAAGAGAGCCCTTATTAAAAATACCTAGTAACAGTCATGACCTTTTGGAAAATATCTCGCAAATAGCAACTTTTACCATTACACGAACAGGAGAAAGGATAGGAAAAGCATCACTTTTATGTAATACTAAAGAGAGAAGTGTGAGAATAATGGAAGCATCTAGACTGATTGACTAGCGTGGTCCCTTAATAATGTGCTCTTTAGAAATAGCGCATCTGAGCATAAAGGAACAAAGTTGTGGTTGCTCCAGTTCCTTCAGTAACCGTGACTAAATGCCATATTTTCCCAATTTGGTATATTCACATCAAGGAGGGGAAAGATCTGGTGTCTTCTGATGAAGGTATGAATTTGATTATGGGAGTCAAATTTAGGCATCCTTGTCTTGCACATTATCCATGGTAAAAACAGTATTTTCCCTGAGATTTTGAAGTACCAGAAGAGTATTTAGGTCACTCTATTCACTCCCCATATCTGTGAGCATAATTCTATATAGTTGTCTTGTTCTTCTTTGTTTATATGTTGTTATCTATGGGCTCTCTATTTTTTTCTCATTTTCAACAAATACTGAGGAGGGTGTCCCTGCTGTGTGCCAGGTGCTGCCACTCTTTGAAACCTTTTGAGGAATAGGGACTATCTCCTAATTCTTTCATGTCCTCATCCTAACAGTGCACTGCCCCGAATACAGTGGCATGTGGCATGCCATGATGAATGCTGAGCTGTGGAACAAAGTATATAGCACCACATAGATGCTGTTGAGTTTGCTGTAATAATAACTGTTCTTTCTCAAGTGTTTAATATGTGCCTTCCAAATATAAACTAATTTAGCCTTTATAAGAACCCATGAGATGGTTACCATTTTTCATTATTTCCTTAGTGGTAAAGAATTTAACTCAGGTCTCACTGATTCTAGAGCATACACTTTTAACCATTGTGCCACTCTACTTTACAGTAGTGCTTCAGATACTATGAACTTTAATCTTAAAGTCCAGTTAGAAAAATGGATGTGTTTCCAACTTTTCCAACAATTCAGACTCTTGCTTTAGCACCCTTTGGAGGGCAATTTGAGCTTGAAATTGAAATCATTTAAACTGAGTCAATTGTGGATTGATGTAAAGGAAATAGACTTAAAGATATCAAACAGCCTTCATTATTTGCTATGGTAAGAAACTGTACCCAACGATTCTTTTCTTCTATGAACTTACAATTTAATTCTTCATACAGGTACAGGTAGAAAATGAGAGGTACAGACCATTGAACAAATATTAAAGTTACCTAAATAATGTAAGAGATTATGTTATACATAATTTAAAGGACAGATGTGTATGATGAGGAAGGGAAGAGAGGAAATGGGCAAGGACGTTAGGTGTGTCATGGAGTGAAGACCGTTACCAGTGTTTTCTGGGTCAAAGGAAAGCTGGGTAGTCATTTATCTATGGTAGCCTGTAGGTGTTACTCAGTAGGAAGAGACTGTAATTGTTTAATTTTAGGTTTGAAACACAGCCTCCAACTTTGTACTGTGATTGCATCCATTCTTTCACACTAAGCTGACTCAAATGGGAGATAGTACTTGTGAGAAACTAGTTGAGAACTCTAAGGGAGTCAGGAAATGGTGTGGGTGATCAAGGCCATGAGTATGCATCAGTCCTGATGTCATCATGCCCATGTGATGCATAGAGATGGAGTGGGAAAGTTGTGCTGTGAGTTTGAGATAGTAACAGTGGGAAATGAGAGGAGAATCTCATTATCTTGATTCTGAAATTGCGCATTGTGGTCGTGTATAATGTTATGGGTCACAAAATTAACCTTGTTTTATGATAACTGTAGTGTTTGGGATAACAAATGCAGTTTTATAGAAACACCTTTTGAATTAGGGGGACAATTTCTGTAGGTCAGAACTTTGGGGAAGGATATGAATAGTGCTTAAGAGTTAAGCCTCTGATGCAGACTGCCCAGGCTTAAATGCTGTTCTATCATTTATTATATGTGTGACTTTGAGCAGATTCCTAACCCTCTCTGACCCTCCTCATTTATAATATTTGGATGGTGATATACCTATCTCATGGAGTTAGGTAAGGATTAAATGAGAGTTAAAACAGTACTTCGCATGTAACAAATGTTCAGTATATTTATTAAATTTTATTTTTTTCAGCAAATGTTAGTTTTTTCTGTTGCTATTACTGTAGCTATTATCATCACAGTTACTGTTATAGACACTTCTCTTTTGGGGTCCTTTTGTCCTGTGTGGGTTATGGTGACTTCCAGCTGATTTCTCTGTCTAAATCTAATCTCACATAGTCTTGTTCTAGGCCATATATTTTAATCTTACTATTTACTTAATCAAGAATTCACACTAATTTCCTGCTTCCCACCATGTTCAGTCTAAACTCCCCTTGCCAGGGGTTCAGATCCCTTCGCCAGTGGGGTGTCTCCCTCCTGATGGCCTAATCATACCCTTCTTTATTTACCAGTTCAGTCTTTTAGCCCCAGGTCAATGAATCTGCCTGCTTTCCTTTCTACTGGGCTTGCTGCTGTCTTCCTCCACCTGCCTCCTGTCCTTTCTGCCATGTGCTCGATAGCTTTCAGTGCTCACTCCTCACCTACTTTTCTAGGACAAGCCTTTCCTGACCGGACCCTGCCAACTGGTCTGCAGTGCTTTGTGACGTCACATCTTGTACTCGCGGATAGGCTGCTTTGTTTTCTTTTAAATTATATATTTTACTGTCCCTCTACCTAAATAGTGAATTCTTGGGAGTTGGGACTGACTTAGGCTCTGTGCGGGCAGGGATTGTATCTGTTTTCCTCATCACTGTATTCCCGGTGCCTTCTGTATTATCCAACAATACGCATAATTATTTATTGTGGCAGCAACATTTTTTATTGAAAAAAATCTTAAAAGATTTAGTTAAGTCTTTACATACGACGGCATAACAAGTACCATGGAGTGAAACAATGAAATATCTACCCCTTTTCACTTGGGAAATGCTAGGATCCATTGCAGAAAGATCTGGAAGTTCTCTAAGCAACTTGATGAAACCTTCATTTAAGAATAATAGCAGTATTTAAAAATTTCTATCATACTTTATATTTGGGAGGAAGCAAGTTTTAATTTATTTTTTAAGTGGCTTTTATTTTCTTGGAATGTATTTAGTGTCATGTACAAAATGATATGTAAAAGTAGTTAATGACTAAAGATGTTTAGGTCTCTTTATTATGTGAGAGGTACTGTGTAAATTAATTTTCACCCCCTTTGTAATTGGATACCCACAGTGTTTATTGTAGGGGGATGTTATGTGGTCAATTGAATATATGGGTGGCTCAGAGGGAAATTTTTCTTAGAGTTTTAGTTTTCTGCATCATTATTCCTAAAAGGTTAAGAATTTTGCTCCCTTATTGTAAGTTAGGATTCCTTTGCATTCCTGTCCCTTGATTCTTTCTCTTTACTTAATAGCCAAACCAGATTTCCCTGGAAGAGAACATCCTGGTCTCCCGTTACATTAACAACCCCCTGCTCATAGATGGTGAGTTATGATTAGGCTCTTGACTGGATTGGGTTAGATCTTGCTAATTTTGAAACATTTTCATAGTCTTCTCTAGTAAGCCTTTATTAAGCTAGTGTGAAATTCTTGATAACCAGAGATGAGGCTGTTTCCTTATCCACCGGAAAATGAAATTTTGAAGATGAAATGAGATAATAAAAAAGTGTTGTACAGGTTTTACAATGTGTATAACAGCTGTAGAGAGTACATATATATAAATTCTCTCTTCCTCTCTTATTACATATATTACATATGTCTTTGAAATGTGTAATTATTATTTATCCTCAAAGGCAAGATGTGTGGGCAGTGTGTCTTTTGCGGGGAGAGGACTGTTCCTTCTTTCATGTTTCTTTGTTACATTGTCTTGTTCATTCATAACAGAAAACAAATGAATTTAGTTTACCCTGTGAATCCATTTTTTTCCTCTAGATTTCAAGTTTGATGTGCGCCTCTATGTGCTTGTAACTTCCTATGATCCTCTTGTCATCTATCTCTATGAAGAAGGATTGGCTAGGTAAGAGGCTTTTGGTAGAGGGAGTATTATTAGCATGGACCCACTAAGTGTGTTTACATCAGGCCGTTTTTTCTGTTATGTTCAACTCAGGAAAACAGAGTGCACAGAGATGGGCTGCAGATTGCAGAAACCAGTCTCACTTGTATGTCCATACATATGAACAAGCAGTGAGTGCGAACACCCACCTTTCCCAGCAGGGACCCATGATCACATTGTATTTTCATGCAGTGGCAATTATTAGGAAGATGCTAAGGTATTAAGATAATTTGCCATTGTTCATCACAGTTGATCTAGAAAGAAAGAACAAAAAAATTCCCATTTATTTACCTGTTACATACAAGACATTAATTTTAATGCTCACAACAACCTTATAGAGTTGATGGACTTTGCAACTGAGGAGACTGAGGCTCAGAGAGGTAAGGGAACTTGTGGTCACTTTTCTGAGCTGTCCAGCTGGCTGCTCATGGAGTGGGAATGTGACCTCAAGGATCTGACTCCAGAGCGCAAGCCTGAGCTGTTTCCTGTTCTCTTGTATTTAGGAGACATTAGTGGCTTCTTTTCTTCTTTTTCACCTGCAAGTAATATACTTTATGATAGTCATATATACATGATTCTTTGTTTTCTTGGGGTACTTTATAAGTTCTAAAGTAATGTGACATTTACAAAATTAAGATTGAGTTATAAACAATTTGACATTTCCTTTCCCATATCCACAGAATTTTATAGGTGACAATGTTTTGCATAGACCCTTTAACTTGTTTCAAATAAGTAACCTTGCTGTTGCTTGTGTTCTTCCCCCCTCCAAAATATACATACATACATGCATATATATATATATATATATATATATATGTATATATGTTAAACCAACTAGCTCATCTTGATGTTCCTTTCATGTACAATGGCCTTATAAAGCATGGCAGTGTAGGAGGTGGTTTGTATCTAAGCAGTAATGACAAGCTAAAAAGCATGGTCTGCATGTTTCTGTGTTTTAGAAAATGCACATTGAAGACAGGAAATACCAAAGTTAAAAGAAGCCTACCTATTTAAGTTTAGGTGCTTTGACACATTTTGTACTCGGATGACTGTTATTTCAGAATATTATTTCATATACCTAAATTTTTTGACGCATCTTGTGACTAACATCAGAGGGTGAGATAGGGCTAGCCAGATCCTAGCTGGTTGAGCTGTGCCTTCCCTGCACCTCTAGGTGGCAGCGACAGCATTTATAAGCCTTATTATATTCTTAACTAAGGTTTATAAATTTGAGTTTGAATCCTTGGAGCACCAGAGGATACTGAAGCCCCCTTATTCTGGCATCTTGTTCCTTGAACATTAAGAAGGGGAAAATTAAAACATTTTTCAGTTTTTAGGTAAAGTAGTGAACCAGGCATCTGAGCACAAATTGACTGCTAGCTCTAATCAGATTTCTGCACTGTTTGTAGACGATGTGCTCTCATACTTTGAGGTACAGGTTTAAAAGCCATATAGTACCTCAAAGAAAAGGAAGGTAAAATATACTCCTTACTTCTGCTTGGCTGTATCCAGTGCTGAGGGGTCTCCATTTTGTAATTTGAGGTGTGAACTTACCCTCTTGTGTGTGGCGAGCCTCTCCGTTCTCCTTCCCTCATATTCACCCACACTTGTCTCCTGTGACCCTCTCAGGACTCATTATGCCCTGTAACACAATGGACCTCTCACATGGGAAAAAGACTTTAGGGTTACACTCCCTGTTTCTTAAAGATGTCATACCAGCATGTTTTGCATATTATTCCAAAGACATTACACCTACGATATTAGTAGCCCTCTCTGTTGGTAAAATTTAGCTTGGTTTTAAGACCTCAGTGGTTCAGACATGAAATGAGAGCAATACTAGTTCTTATTATAGAATTTACTACAGATATGCAAGTGCTTTTGCTACTGGAAGTTAAAATCCCCTGAAGTGACTAACTCTATTTTCTTGTCTTCAGCAGGAACCAAGTATGTATGTATCTTAAAAAGGATGCTTTTTGTCAGAATAATTTGGAAAATAGCTTTTTAAAAACTCAGGACAAAAAAAAATGTGAATTTTCAGGGCCTTCAGACCAATATAGGTGGATATAAAAACTTTACAAAAGGACTGTACATCATGACAGGCTATTAGCCAGAGTCCCACGAGGGTACATGGCTCCGCACAATAACTTCCATGTGCCCAAGTTCCTGTGTCTTAACTCACTGTGTATCTTGGCATTCATCTGCTTCTTTTTAATCCTCAGAATCCACTCAACTGTGTCACTACGTTCAACAATAGTCTGTAGCCCCTCCAGATCTGCAGCCTCTTGTAATCTTGGATCAAGTGTGTTTTATGTAGACGTTACTGAAGATAATCAGTTTGGGATGATATCACTAGGCCATTTTATTTTGATGCTCAACAAGGAAAACCATGGTCTTTCCTAAAGAGACAGAACTGGCAGCAAATATAATTGGTTTCTTTCTTTAGAAAAGAAGTGTCTGTTCCTGTTTCACTTCTGTTTTGGTCCTTAAATTAATACTTAGGTGACAGAAAGATGAAGTTCATTTCAGAAGACAGTTTTATGAAATAAATATTTTGTGTAAATTCTTTACCTTCTTAAACTTCCTAAAGAAGAGGACCTCTTAAATAGTTGCTTTCTAGATTAGTAATTTCAGTGTCTTTGTTGTTTTATTAACATAGGAAGTAGGAAAACTCTTATTTTCCTTACATGTGGACAAAATATTGAGACGTTTAAAAAAATTCTTTCTGGTATTTGGGGTCCAGCGTTTTGCCCCAGAGGTCCACCCAACTTTTGAGTTTTATGGGTATGTTGCTACTTTGCACCAGCAGGGGACACCCAGTATCCAGAAAGGGGTATCGTCCTCTACCAAAATGGTGTAGATTCTTTTTCCTCTCAGAGGTAGAATCCAAAAAGACTTTGTCCTGGATTTTACAGTTTTAGGTGGATCCAATATGTGGTCTGAATGATTTGACGAGGCCTTTTTGAGACGGAGCTAATAGCCAAATGTTCACTGAAACAGGAAAAATAAAAAGTTAAAAAAAAATTGAGCTAAAAACCAAATGCATTGTCAAAGACCCAAGGTAGGTAGCTCTAGCAACGCCGGGGAAATGAAGATGCCCATCCAGGGACCTGGGAGAGCTCCACCCACACCGTGGAGGTGGAGGGAGGACCCTGAGGTCCCCGGCAGGGCCTGCCTTTTTTCTGTCTCAGCCGTATTGCTCAGTGGAAATTCAGAAGACCCCAAAGTGTGTGCAAGGCTTTCCCTCCCTCCCCACCCCCCATTCCTTCTTCAGTAGCCTTCCTTGCTAATTAACACTGGCTCCGCAGGGATATTTACCTTTTCTCTGCTGGATTCCTGCGGTTTTGAAGGAATTCAGGTACTTGTTGGTTGCCAAGGAATTTAGATTACCTCACAGGCTGCACACTGTCCAGAATCTGCCGCAGCAGCAAGAGGCGGGGAAGAGACACCAACAAGGGGTAGTAAACCCTCTCCAGCCTCATTGTCACCCTCCCTGGCAGGCCTTTGCTGTTTGTGAGGTTTGAGTCATTTCTGGCTCTAAAGACAGGGGATCAGGCTGGTAATCCCCTCCCAGACGGCTCTGTAAGGCGCTGCCTAGTCACTGCAGCACTTGGGCAGTCTCCCGGCTGCAGCTGGTTGACAGCAGATCAGAGAGCTCTTGGGCCTCTTGTTCTCTTCCCTAAGCTTTTTCTGGGTCAGGCGAGGATGAAACCCGGTGGCTCCTGGCACAGCTGCCTGAGGTGCTGTCTCTTCATCCTCTAGGCTTTTCTGGCTTTGAATGGCTACACCTGCTAAAGATAACTCACGTGCCACAGCCAGGGTATCTTCAGGACTGGCCTCTTCCCTCTGCATGTAGGTTTGTAGTGAATGTAAGAATCAAAGTGGGGGCGGGGAGAGCAATTGTCCTGCCTCTGGGCTATCTGTGACTCTGACCAAGGTGTCCTCATGTTAGAAGAACAAAATAGTTTTTGGTTGAGGAAGAAGAATTTAAAAGATCCCAATGACTCTCTGTGCTTTCCTTCCCATTTTATTTCCTTGTTGGTGAAGTGGCTGGAAAAGTAACTCGGTACAGCTTCCTGTAGTCCTTATCAAGCACCTACTTACTATATGTCTAACACCAGAATCCTTCCTTCACACAGACACTCAAGAATTTTAGACAGATTATTACCATTGTCTTGATTCTCATGAGAAGCTTTAGACAGCAAAAAGGAAATGTAGCTTTTAAGAATTTATTGTTAGACTAAAGATACTCCATATATGTTTCAGTGTGGTTAAAAAAAATAAAGGGCATATAGTTCTGTATTCATCAGGCTGCAAAATAGTACCTAGCATTTCAGATTTGGCAAAGAAAGTGGAGCCCTCCTCTTTTTTTTGGCTTTAAAGTCAAGGCTATGAAATTCTGTCGTGAGAGCTTTTCCTAAATCTTGATTTCATTAAGAGGAAGGTTCAAGACTCAGTTCATCACGTAAATTTCAGTATGTGTTAAGATAAGTACTTACAAACTTTGTGCTGGGGGTACATAACAGAGAATCAGCTCTTTCGGGTTGTTTCTAATAAATAAATTATGGTGGGTAGTTAGGGGATAGGTGAAACAGGTGAAGGGGATGAAGAGGTACAAGCTTCCAGTTATAAAATAAATAAGTCATGGGGATGAAGGGCACAGCATAGGAAATATAGTCAATAATATAGTAAGTTGGTACGGTTGCAGAGGATAACTACACTTAGCATAGTGAGCATTTTGTAGTGCATATTACAGGTCGAATGACCATGTTATACACCTGAAACTATTATGCTGTATGTCAATGATACTTCAATTAAAAATATATATATTGTGTTGAAGGTTTCAGACCTACGTAAGTTGAAATTTGATATGTGAAGGTCTAAACAGTCACAAACTTCAATGCCTTCAAGGACATTCACTGAAGAAGCAGGCCAGGTGGAGACTAGAGAACTGGTGATAACATGTCCCACATAAAGGGCATTAAGTATTCAGTGCTAGCAAGTCACTGATACTTGCTGGTATTAGGGTCTGAATGTCTGTGTCCCCCGCAAGTTCATCTGTTGATATCCTAACCCCCAAGGTGATGGTATTAAGAGGTGTGGCCTGAGGGGTGATTAAGTGATGAGGTTAGAGCCCTCATGAATGGCCCTTTTGTAAAAAAGAACCCAGAGAGATTCCTCACCCCTTCCACCATTTGAGGACACAGCAAGAAGGTGCCATCTATCTGCATCTTGATCTTGGACTCCTGAACTGTGAGAAATAAATTTCTCTTGTCTAAAAGCTGCACACTTTATGGTATTTTTTATTATAGCAGCCCAAATGGACTAAGACACCTGGTATTGCCAGATCTTCTGGTTTTTGGAGAGAGGCTGAAATCTAGAATTTTTATTAAGAAACTTACCTTTGTTTTTAGACTTAATTTTGAAGCCATTTCACACATATAGGAAAGCTATAAAAACAGTATGAAGATTTGCCTTTTACCTTTCATCTAGAGACTTGCATTCAAATTTTGCCAATTGTCCAAATAATATTTTTGTAACAAAAAGGATCCGATCCAGGATCTGCATGTTATATTTAGTTATGTCTCTTTAGTCTCCTTCAGTCTGGAACATTTCCTCAGTCTTCCTTTGGTTTCATGACCGTAGCACTTTTGAAGATTATAGGACAGTCATTTTATAGACTGTCCCTCGGTTTGTCTGATATTTTCTTATGATTAGACTCAGGTAATGTATTTTGGCCAGAATGCCACAGAAGTGATGCTGGATTCTCACTGCATTGTATCTTATGGCACCTGATAACTTTTGAGTGGTGTTTGACCACTTGATTAAGGTGGTGTCTGCCACATTTTTCCCCTGTAAAGTTACTTCAGTATCTTATGAGGAGATACTTTGAGACCATGTAAAAATCTCAATCCTCATCTCATTTTTAATCAACAATTTTAATATCCATTGGTGTTTCTTTTCTGAATGAATTACTGCTATGATGGTTGCTGAATGATGATTTTCTAATTCCATTATTCCTTTTAATTTTTATTATTTGGCATTTTATTTCAAGGAAGAACTTCCTCTTCTTTCCATTTATTTATTTATTTGTTTGTTTATACCAATGTGGATTTAAGAATTCCTATCTTATTTAATGGGCTATAATCCTATAGTACCATGATTTATTTTGATGCTTACATTGTCCCAGATTTGGCCAAGGGAGCCCTTTTAAGCTGGCTCTTATGTCCCTTCAACTTTCCCTTCATTTTTGAGCACAAAATGTTTCAGGTTCGTCTTGTTTTCCCTTTGCCCCAGCCCTGGCATCAACCATTCTCTCCTAGGAGTGTGGGTTGTTTTTAATGGAGAATAGTGTTTAGAAATCAAGATCCAGGTGCTAGAGGTGCTCATTGTTCAGGTGTGTCTGTGTTCTCAGGTCCTGGCAATGGATAGACCTAGGAACTGTGTGTATGTACTTGCACATACACATTTACCTGTATTTATTTCTATCTCTATATCCCTATAGTGAAAAGGAGGAGTTCATCTAATACCTCCAATTCTAGTTCAGAACTACAGGGTTCATTCTAGCCTTTTCCCTTCCATATTTTTCATCTCTCTTTTCCAACAGTGAGAAATCTGACTCCCATTATCTTCAACATATTCATTTGTTTACTCAGTTCCCTTGTATGTAGCCAATCTCCTGACCTCCCAGGCCAGCGCCTTACTCAGATACCCTTCTTGTGTGGACTTTGACCCCACAAAGAGGTCAAAATTTTAAATACTGGCCGCCACCCTGCTTGGATAACCTCCTTGTAGAGTCTCTGGGCTGCCTTTCCATCCTGTCCACCATCTTCCTCACATGGACCCTAGTTTTCGCTGGGCCGCTGGGAAGAATGTTTAAATGTTGGCCAATAATTCAAGTTTTAAAAAAATACCTTTGCGGGTTAATCTGAACTTGGTAATAGGCTAGATCTGAAACTAATGTGACCTCTGGTCTAGACCATAAAAAGAAAATGTTGAAAAATGGTGATCCAGAGATGAATATGGTCTGTTTGATATGGATTTTTGTGAGAACTGTAATACCTCCCTGGATTAGGAGGAAAATGAGCATAGCAA
Organism: Manis javanica; assembly: GCF_040802235.1. Classification (NCBI taxonomy): domain Eukaryota; kingdom Metazoa; phylum Chordata; class Mammalia; order Pholidota; family Manidae; genus Manis; species Manis javanica. Next base: position 26,126,718 of record NC_133163.1, on the reverse strand, counting down.
CTACTTTTCCTCTACGTGGTCTTCTACATATCCTGCTGGGCTCAGTGAAATAAAGAGTGCAGCCCTTTGGGTAATTTTTCCATTGAGCTTGAATTTTTTGTTGTTTTCTCTAATTCTCACTTCTTGCTGCTGCTTATGCTCTTATCGAAACCCACTCTTTGATGTTAATAAGCTTGTCCAAGCTAATGTTCAAAATATAAATTCTCTAGCAAAAAGGAAGATTAGGGAGAAGAAAGCTTATTTTTGACAGGCACAGGCCTATTGAAAAAAGGAGCATAGGAATGACAAATGCATTGGGTTACAGTTAACCACCAGGTTTTTGTCAGTCTCATGTTGTTGACCATCTTAGATCAGGTACTCATATTTAGGAAAGATGGAAAACCTCTTTCTCCGAAGCAGAACCTTTCCCCTCCCTCTAAATCATTATTCTTTTGAGGAGAGGATGGCAGGAGGTATGTCACTGTGAGGTCATGTCTGAGATAGGCCGTGTCTGTGGGCCAGCGTGGGCTCCCTTAGCATTTCACAAGAATTCAAAGAATGATACTCCTACTTGCTTGGAGTATCTCTGTGGAAGGAACATTTGGATATATAGGCAAGATTTACTCACCATGGAGTGACCTGGCTAGAAGTTAAGTGATAACTACTAGAAGTTTCTAGAAAATTTGAGGTCCCTCTCATGCATAGACAGAATGCTCATCACACTCTTGTCCTTAGCCACATATACCTGGTCAACATTTTCTCTTTTCTCTTTGTCCACATCCTTCTTCCTGATCTCATGTTTGTTTATTTAATTTGGGTTTTTTCCTTTTTGTTGAGTTGGCTGGTGGGGGGTGGGTGTTCATTTTTTTTCTTCTTTGGCTCTTCTGTATTTCCAGTGCAGGGAATTAGGGAGTGGAGATAGTGGGTGGGTGAGAAGAAATAGAGAAGAGGAAAAAAATTTTAAAGCTGTCCTTTAATGTGGTAAAAATTCATGTTGACTTCATAGTCTGAGTAAGCATATGTAAATAATTTGTAAATCATATGAAAATAAACTTGCGGCTTTCCAGGATTTTTTTTCACACACTTGAAGTGCCTCTTGGGAAAACCACTTTAGTGAAGGGTGATATGGTTATAGAGGTATGTAAACAGAGGCTGATATTTACCATGACCATTCGACTCAAGTGTCCTTTTGTTGATGTAGAGCATCACTGGAAAGTTTTCTTTCCCTGGTTACTTCCTTCAGCGGTATATATATTTTATACTTAAGTCTTCTTTTGACTGTAGTCCAGGATATCACATTGCTGCCCTGTTTTCAGTGGGCTCCATGTTAAATCCCTCTGTCTTTTGCCTTCATTCCAAATTCAGGAATTAGTCCCTGTATGTTGCTCATATTTATGCTGTTCTGCAGACATAGGCTTTGTCTGCTGTCAATGCTGCCATTATTGTTTCCATATCATGAACTTTATAGATCAGTTCTGTTATCTTTGTGGTTGTGAGTTCTGTGCATTGTTCTGTTGTTCTTTTTTCCTTGGAGAATATTAAGCACATGTTAAGTGCTATAATACAGGCACTGTACAGGCACCCAGTGGGTGTTTCTTGACATCCTGCACACAATTTCCCATGTTGTGGTTAACTCTATTTTTGTTTTTTATCCTTCCTATCACTCTATAGAAGATAAGCAGCATCCTGTGGCTAAGAACATAGGTTTTGAGTGTGATTTGGGGCAAGTTACTTAATCTTACTAGTCATATTTTAGTTTTCATATCTATTTTTAAAAATTGGATATTCACAGAATTGCCTTAAGGATTGAGTTAAATGTGATAGTATATATGAAACACTAAGCATGAGAGTTGGCGAGTTGGCACTTACTAAGTACTCAGTATTTACTAATGATGTCATCCTCCCTTTATTAATATCTCTTTCGGAGTTCTTGACTACATTTCTTGGAAACCCCATTCCTGGCATTTTACCTGTGTCCTTTCTATCAGGTTTGCAACTGTGCGGTATGATCAAGGAACCAAGAACATTAGGAACCAGTTCATGCACCTGACAAACTACAGCGTGAATAAGAAGAGTGGAGACTATGTCAGGTACTGGCTGCGTCTGAGCTGGGAGCCGGAGAAGTCAGTCTCAGGCGTGGGTGTTATGGAAGTGCAAAGTCACCATGTGCACTGGAGGAAAACTTGACATGTATATCCATCTAATTTACGGAAGGCTTCAGAGTCGTTTGACATAGTTTTGAGGCATATCTGCTGCTGCTTCTCCATTGCTTGCCCAGTTACAGTGTCCCCTTTCTCTACTAAATATGCCTTCCCACGTTTCATCTTTCTCATTGTCTTCCCTCCCTTAGCTCAGGGGTGGGAATTTAATAGGCATGTGGAACTTTTTAGAAGTGAAGAAATGAGGCCATTTCAGCACTTGGCAAAATGTATCAAAAGCTCTAAAAATATTTGTACCCTTTGACCCAGCAATTCCATTTCTAGGAACTTAACCTTAAGAAATAATGAAGGATGTGTACATAAGGTCAGAGAGAAGGATTCTCATGACTCTACATTGTCAGGTGGAAAACTCAGTTACCAGACACTACATGTAATTTAGTTTCCTTTAAAATATAATTCAAACTTTTATTTTTGCGGAAGGGGGAAAATGGAAACTAGAAGGATATATGAAATTTTAACAGTTTAACTGTAGTTGATGGGATTATAGGTGGGTGATTTCTAGTTTCTTCTCTATGCTTTTACGTATTTCCTAAATTGTTCTGAACTAAATGCTTGTATGATGGGGAAGAAAAAAAGTTAGAAATAAAGTAAGTAAAGAAAGAAATGAGGCCATTTCAGGAAATGATTTACTGGAAGGGAGTACCAACCCAACTGTGTGGAAATAGTCTTTCTCCTCTGTTTTCTTTCATCCTGATAATTTCACCAGAAAGTGGAAAAATAAAAAAGAAACCCAAACAGTTACTTTCTACTAAGACTAAAAATAGGTGCCTAGAAGGTCCAAGGGAAGAAAGGAATCTGGAAGTGGCAGCATCTTTACTGAAGCTATGTAGATTTCATTGAGGGTCGTGGGATGAGGGTTTGGAATTGGTCAGAGATATATCATATCCTTCACTTTGGAAGAGGAGCAAAGATGCATCTGGTCAGTGGTGGGTGGTGGTAGGGAATGAGGGGGCAGCTGCAGAACCCAAGCTCCAGATTGCATGGCCCTTCCAGCCGTCATGAAGGTGAGTCGACTCCGGTTGCGGGTTTGCTGCTGTAGTGGTGGTGTGACTTCATCACTTGCTATTGCTCTAGCACATTCTCCCTTCAGTAATACCTCAAAAGGTGGCCAAAAAAAGCTGTGTTTACCACCAGAGAGGAGGGAGCACGCTTCAGACGCTAAAGCAGTTCTTTGCTGGGCCAGCTCATTAAAATGCTACTCTGGATTAGCTCACTTAGCCCATCCAGACTCACTTCTGGCTGGAAAGTGGCATCAGAAGTTGTTTTGTGGGTTCATGAGACATTTACCTCAAAGGCTAGGTTTGTACGCCCAAACATTTTGATCCATTAATGTATTGTAACCACTCTAAAATTTGTTGACATTCTTTCACACATTTCTTCCACTCTTTCATGATGCATAATTGTTTGGTTAAGGAAGAATTTGCCACCTTCTCTCCGCACCCCCCCAAGAAGCAAAGCTAAATCCATTTTCATTTCAGTGGAAGAAATTGGTACAAAGGGATATGTGACAGAAAGGATCTAGGAAAAGTGGGGGAGTGGAAGTCAGCAAAGGGAATGCTTTTCTGAAGTCTTCAAAGGACAAGAAGACTATTTGTGAAAAATCTTGTTTCTATAGCCAGGCCTAGTTGCATATGTGACCTTGACCCATTGATTTGTTTTAGTTGTGATGATCCAGAAGTGGAGGATTATGGGAACAAATGGAGCATGAGTGCTATGCTTAGATATCTGAAACAAGAAGGCAGAGATACAACTGGTGAGTACCAAGGGTTTTTCCTTTTTGACATCTCTTCTTGGTATAACTTTACCATTGTCTGTTACCAGGAGTAGTTCTCTCTGATTGTAATGGTGTTGCTGAGATGAATAATGGGGTCATTGTTCTTGGTGTTAATTTTTTCTGCGCTTTACAAGATGGAGAACAGACTTTCCATGACCCCCCAGATCTCATTTCTTGTTTCTGGTTTGGAAGACATAACTTTTTCCTTTGATCTTTAATGAATTTATCCTTCTTGAATGTTGAACTGCTAACTAAAATATTGTCATTTTATATAATAAGTTGTCTCCATATTGGCCCTGAGCTCAAATTTTTCTGTTACCTCTCATTTATGTTGCTGAGTTGGAGAATAGGTTGTGTCGTTTGGTGTCAAGCTGGACACTGTTGCTGAGAGCCTTGAGCAGAATGGGAAGTGAGCCAAAAGGCCCTGCTCAGTCCACAAAAGGAAGGGTGATAGGAGAGGAGTGAGAAGGGGGAAGTAGGTTTCTTTTCTTTTGTGTCTGTCTTTTTTCATAGGAGGCCACTTGAATACACCCCCGAGCACCTACATCCTTGACTGTGTTGCCCTATTCACAGATCTGCCTTCTCCTAGAGTACCCATTTGCAAGACTGCCACATAGAAGCTTTTCTGAATGTACACACATGTTTTTATGATTGTATTGTGTTCTGCAATCTCGTCCTTCTAACCCATGTATGATAGTTTCTTCCTTCTTTCTTTCTTTTTTTTTTTCTGTAGCACTGATGGCCCATGTGGAAGACCTGATCATTAAGACTATAATCTCTGCTGAACTAGCTATTGCTACAGCCTGTAAAACTTTTGTTCCTCATCGCAGCAGTTGTTTTGGTAAGGAGACTCACAGAGCTTAACATGTTTTGTAAAAAGGCCTTGGGAAGTTGGGATGGGATCCTGGAATAGAGAGGCTTAGTGATTCTGCAGTAGTAAGAGGTACACAGTAAACTATTTCTTTTTAAGCTCATGGAGCATATGAAGATCCTACTAAGAGGCCAGTCATGAGCTTAGTTGGAGGTTCCCTGAGGACTAACTAGCTTTCTGTGTGGGAAGCAGAGATTGGAACTAAAGCATGGGTCTCTTTGTCCGAGTGCAATCAGAGAAAGTCTGCAACAGACTGTACAGGAATCCAGCTTTAACAAATATATTCCAGAGCTCTTTGGCAGCCAGACTGGGAACTGTTCCAGGAAGCTCTGGCTGGTACCAGTATGTGCTTTCTCCCGTTTTCCAATGACTCCTCCTTTTTGTTGTAGTCTTTTTTCTAATGGGTTCCTCCCCCTCCCACTTGTCTTCTTTTCTTCTCCTCCTCTTTCTCCTTCCTTCCCCATCCCTCCCACCCCTAATTCTCTGATTACACAGAGAAGGCGTAAGAAACCATTCACAACTACTGGATCAGGAAGGCTGTTGCCTACTGACCCACTAGCTGTGACTGTAGGACCAAGGGTGCCCGCATGCCTTTGCTTTCCGTGCAAATGAGAAGTCTTTAGTGATTGACAATGTAAGTGTCCCTAAAGTCCCATAGGTTTTCAGTAGCTGTTAGGCTTGTTTGTAAAACTCCCTGAGGTCATTGATGGGAGGGTCATTAAAATAATACTGTAGTAAGGATACAAGAGTCATGGCTTGCTTAGGAGGTAGGGTAACAGGAGAGCAAAGAACATGGAATTTAGAGGCATACAGAACAAGGTCAAAACCCATTTGCACCTCTTACTAGTTTTCTTATTTTCAGCAAAGTTTCTCTAATCCTGTTTCTGTAACTATGAAATGCGGTAATGATGGTCCTACCTCCTAAAAGTACCATAAAGATCACATGACATGATGTATGCAAAGCACTTGGCATGGCATCTGCCTCTCCATTTGTCCGCCATAAAATTTTTTTGGTTATTTTTATAATTACACATTATAATTCTTGATCTCTTTAGTGGCTAATCATAACAGTACTTGAGGGGCACTAAACAAAGGGATGTGTTGGGACTCTGAATAGAAGATTGTAGATAAGCCAGGACCTAAAATTATATAGGAAAAGAGGAGTTTGTGGTACCTTTTTAAATGCAAATATGTTTGTATCTTCTAAAACCCTTAAATGGCTCCTTGGGCTTATGCTAGTAAATAGAAATTTGGTATGACTTAAAGGCTTCTAAGTATCTGACCCCAGCTGACTTTTCTAGAATTCCGTGTCCCCTCTAACACCTTATAATCCAATCATACCACTGAGCATTCCCTGCCTGTGCTTCGTGTAAATTCTCCTGTCCAACCAGGAAGCACTCCTCCTGTTTGCCTTGCACACCTTGCACACTGCTGTTTATATTCTAAGACTCCGCTTGACTTTGTCTCTTCTAGGAATCCTTGCTTAACAAAGTGCCCTGCTGTGTCTGGCTCCTCTCTCACACTGCTCAGAGATGACTGGGGAAATATATGTGGAAACAAAACATCACAACACAATAGCAAAAGAGTACAATGGAATAGTAATTTCCTATTGTATTGTGATGTTTTGTTATCACCTACACTTCCCCAGTCCTCTGAGTTTATCTTCTTGAATTCTCGGTAGTCACTGTCTCTCCCCTTCCTCTCACCCTGTTTCTGCTCAGCCAAACCTTTCCCCATCTCCCTTGACCTCCCACATCCTTTCTTAACTCTTTGCCTTGCCCCTGCTTGATCTTGTGTGCAAAGTACCTTTCTCATGTTACTCTACCTACCAGATTACTGACATTTTTTGAAGATGAGGTCAAGTATCACTTTAGTGAAGTTTTTCCTAAGTCTTCCAGTCCGAGTCAGCCTCTCCCACTCCCAGCCCTCCATTCACAATCTGTAATGGTACCCGCTTGTCATCTGGTACCCATTTATGTGTCTGTCTTCCCTACTGGACTGAAAGCTCTTTGGAGACAGTGCCAATGACTTTCTAGTTTCTGCCCTTCCATATATAGCGGCATTTTTCTGCTCTTAGAGGATGTTGAAGAAATGTTTGTTGGAGGAATTATTGGTAGTTGGCTTTAATTGCCTTTGGGGAACTGACAATGGGCTTCTCAATAGATTTGGTTTGGTAAGGGCCCAGACCTCCAACAATTACTTTAAACTGAGGAGGGGGTGCAGGATCTATAACTCCAACTTCAGAAAGCATATTAGAGTAAAAAAATAAATAAAAGTTTCTTTCCCACATGTACTTGGCTCTTGATTTCTTGGTATAAAAACCTTTGTTCTAGAAAGCATCACAAGATTTTCTGAAAGTTTCCTTTTCTGTTTTGTGTTAGTACCTGATTGTCTTTGGAAACTTAAGAATTTCTTGAATTTAATGGCAATAGAAATTCTGATGTGAAATAAGCAGTGATTGTCTCTGACTCAGTCAAATCACCCCTGACTCCATTCATGAGTCATGGGTCTCCTTTCTCCCCTCCCTGCTTGTGTTCAATTTTAATGAAGTGAGTGCATCTGGAGTTTTTGAAGTTGACTGTCTTCTTGGCTTTTGCGGTTCTACTTCCCCTTCCTGTCAGCCCTGGGATTTTGGATTCTTCATTAACGGCCCCCTGTCAGATATGATTCTGTGTACATGTGTGTATTTATTTGTGTGAGTCTCTTTGCCTCTTGCTGACTTCTGACTTCCCCTGGGGTTTAACTTACAAGGAATAAGCTGGGTTTTTTCTTTCTTTTTTTATTTGTTTTAGAGTAAACAGGAATTGAGAGCTTCCCAAAAGAATTTGGCTTGAACAGAGCATTGATGCTTTTAGAAGAAGCCAACAGTCCAGTGATGGGGTTTGTTATATTCTTTTAGTTGTTGTTTCTGTCCTTTCATGTTATTGATCGTGGGCCAGAAGCATTCCATTATTATCTAAGTGTTTCTGTCCTATGATTTTTTTTCCCTACCCATCCACCTGTGAAGTCCAACTGTGTTTCTAGGTGCTTTCAATATTCTCATTTATATGTTTATTTATGCATTTAACTTTTTTTTTTTTCAGTTCATGCTTTGTGTACGGGGTGAGTTATAAGAGTTTGTTCCTCTCAAACCAAATTTTACATGGAATGGTTATACATATATTTGCATTGTGTTATTATCATTTAAGTATAGACTTAGGAATGTCCTACAAACTACCTGAAACTAAATTAAGCCATTTAATGCCTCCACATAGATCTGTATGTCTGGAAGGGACTCCTGAGAATCATTAACCTGTATAAAGAAATTGAGACCCTGAGAAATTAAGACCCCTGGGTTCTAGAGCTAGAGAGTGAAAGAACTCAGATGAAAGAGACTCAGCTTGGAGATCAGGAGTCAGAAGATGAGTTTTGGCAACCAAGTCATCTTGATCATAGGACTTCATAGAATTTTTTATGCCTCTCCCCCCAAAGAATTTCTTGACACTCTAATTTTTACTGCCTTCAAGATTGTAAAACTGTGATACCATGTGCAATGTATGCTTAAACAGCAACCCTTTAAGTATGCTTAGGAAATTGGCACTGTGAAATAACTGGCAATGAGAATAGCTTTTTTGACCAGTTGGAGAAAAGCAGCCAAAAACAACAGGATGTTAGCTATCTTTAAAGATGCTGCTGCTGGCAGTGGTTTTATCTGTGTGTGTGAAAATGGCTGAAGTGACAGGCTATGACCCTGGTCCTCTGCAGCCTGGGGTCATATGAATCAGCTGTCATGCCACTTGAAGGATTGATGAGACTGGCTTGTGTAGGTACATGCCCGGGACACCCCCCTTTGTTGATTGCTGATTTGGCCGTTCACTGCCATCATTCTAGACCATTCGCAGCATAAGCTGGCATTCTTAATGGGAATCTGTCCGTAAATACTTCTTCAAGGAATGAAAGCAGGTAGCACACATTCTCCAATAATGTAAACTATTTGACCACCACCAACAAAAAAATAATGGAAGTCATCATCAAACAGTTCGCTTTTTGAGATAGTCTCTTTTACTGGTTCATCCCATGCTCCTATTTAGATGGGAAAGGAAGTTTCCTGTGGGTGTGACTTAGCAGGAAGTACCTGCTGTTTGTCAAGCACTCTCCATTGGTTATTTCCTTTAGTCCTCTTAAGAGTTTTGTTGGTATTTATTACTCATGTTTTATAGACAAGGAAAAAGATTCTGAAAGATTCAATAATTTGTCTTAGGCCATGCAGTTAATAAATGGCAAAGCCAAGTTTGGGAGCCAGATCTCTCTTGTTCTTTCTCCACTCGCATAAAGGCAAGTTCTGATGAGGCCACCACTTTTGCCATGCCAATATCCTGGGTTCTCCTCTACTCTCCTGTAACTGGATCTTAGGAAAAGTGATATCATCCTTTCTATCAGATCAGGCTTGAAAAAGGCAGTCTTTCTGCTCTAATCAACAGCACCTAGCCCTAGATACCCTTTTCAAATCTGCCTTTGCATATGGTAGCCAAATACCATATTGATTTATTGGATTAGTTAACAGATTGGCTCTGGGCTTTTTCTTTTATTTAGCTCATTTTCTTGTAGGCGCTCGATCTGCTTTTTTCCAAATTCTCCTTTTGGAGCCCAGATAAAGAAGTCCTCCTTAGGTTTTCAAATCGAAAGCCAAGGTTGAAAAGAATTCCCTGTATACCATAGCACTCAACTGACAGTGTGGACTGGTTCATGTCAGCACTCTCCACTGCCTCTGGGATTGCATTCTCAGCTGGGACTTCATTTTTGAGGAGGATTAGTGGATTGATTCCGAAATTAGTGGTGTGACATGTTTAGCAATCTCTTAGGCCTTGAGAGGCTATTATTATTTTCTCCATCAAATTTTTTTCCTCCCTTCCTATACCATCTTTTTTAAAAATATTTTGTTATCATTAATCTACAATTACATGAAGAACATTATGTTTACTAGGCTCCCCCCTTCACCAAGTCCCACACCCCCCCCCATTATAGTCACTGTCCATCAGTGTAGTAAGATGCTGTAGAATCACTACTTCTCTTCACTGTATTGCACAGCCCTCCCCATGCCCCCCACTACATGCTAATTATACATGCTAATTGTAATGCCCTTTCTTTTTCCCTGCCCTTATCCCTCCCTTCCCACCCATCCTCCCCAGTCCCTTTCCCTTTGGTAACTGCTAGTCCATTCTTGGGTTCTGTGATTCTGCTGCTGTTTTGTTCCTTCAGTTTTTCTTTATTCTTATACTCCACATATGAGTGAAATCATTTGATACTTGTCTTTCTCCGCCTGGCTTATTTTACTGAGCATAATACCTTCTAGCTCCATCCATGTTGTTGCAAATGGTAGGATTTGATTTCTTCTTATGGTTGAATAATATTCCATTGTGTATGTGTACCACATCTTCTTTATCCATTCATCTACTGATGGACATTTAGGTTGCTTCCATTTCTTGGCTATTGTAAATAGTGCTGTGATAAACATAGGGGTACATCTGTCTTTTTCAAACTGGACTGCTGCATTCTTAGGGTAAATTCCTAGAAGTGAAATTCCTGGGTCAAATGGTATTTCTATTTTGAGTGTTTTGAGGAACCTCCATACTGCTTTCCACAATGGTTGAATTAATTTACATTCCCACCAGCAGTGTAGGAGGGTTCCCCTTTCTCCACAACCTCGCCAACACGTGTTGTTTGTCTTTTGGATGGTGGTGATCCTTACTGGTGTGAGGTGATATCTCATTGTGGTTTTAATTTGCATTTCTCTGATGACTAGCAATGTGGAGCATCTTTTCAGTGTCTGTTGGCCATCTGAATTTCTTCTTTGGAGAACTGTCTGTTCAACTCCTCTGCCCATTTTTTAATTGGAATATTTGGTTTTTGTTTGTTGAGGTGCATGAGCTCTTTATATATTTTGTATGTCAAGCCTTTAGCAGATCTGTCATTTATGAATATATTCTCCCATACTGTAGGGTATGTTTTTGTTCTATTGATGGTGTCCTTTCCTGTACAGAAGCTTTTCAGCTTCATATAGTCCTACTTGTTCATTTTTGCTTTTGTTTCCCTTGCCTGGGGAGATATGTTCATGAAGAAGTCTCTCATGTTTATGTCCAAGAGATTTTTGCCTATGTTTTTTTTAAGAGTTTTATGGTTTCATGGCTTATATTCAGGTCTTTGATCCATTTCAAATTTACTTTTGTGTATGGGGTTAGACAGTGATCCAGTTTCATTCTCTTACATGTAGCTGTCCAGTTTTGCCAGCACCTTCTATTGAAGAGACTGTCATTTCCCCATTGTATGTCCAAGGCTCCTTTATCGTACATTAATTGATCATATATGTTTAGGTTAATGTCTGGAGTCTCTATTGTGTTCTACTGGTCTGTGGCTCTGTTCTTGTGCCAGTACCGAATTGTCTTGATTACTGTGGCTTTGTAGTAGAGCTTGAAGTTGGGGAGCGAGATCCCCCCCCAACTTTATTCTTCCTTCTCAGGATTGCTTTGGCTCTTCGGGGTCTTTGGTGTTTCCATATGAATTTTTGAACTATTTGTTCCAGTTCGTTGAAGAATGTTGTTGGTAATTTGATAGGGATTGCATCAAATCTGTATATTGCTTTGGGCAGGATGGCCATTTTGACGATACTAATTCTTCCTAGCCAAGAGCATGGGATGAATTTCCATTTGCTAGTGTCCTTTAATTTCTCTTAAGAGTGTCTTATAGTTTTCAGGGTTTATGTCTTTCACCTCCTTGGTTAGGTTTATTCCTAGGTATTTTATTCTTTTTGATGCAATTGTGAATGGAATTGTTTTCCTCATTTCTCTTTCTATTAGTTCATTGTTAGTGTATAGGAAAGCCACAGATTTCTGTGTGTTAATTTTGTATCCTGCAACTTTGCTGTATTCCGATATCAGTTCTAGTAGTTTTGGAGTGGAGTCTTTAGGGTTTTTTATGTACAGTATCATATCATCTGCAAATAGTGACAGTTTAACTTCTTCTTTACCAATCTGGATTCCTTGTATTTCTTTGTTTTGTCTAATTGCCGTGGCTAGGACCTCCAGTACTATGTTGAATAACAGTGTGGAGAGTGGGCATCCCTGTCTTGTTCCCGATCTCAGAGGAAAAGCTTTCAGCTTCTCGCTGTTCAGTACGATGTTGACTGTGGGCTTATCATATATGGCCTTTATTATATTGAGGTACTTGCCCTGTATACCCATTTTGTTGAGAGTTTTTATCATGAGTGGATGTTGAATTTTGTCGAATGCTTTTTCAGCATCTATGGAGATGATCATGTGGTTTTTGTCCTTTTTTGCTGATGTAGTGGATGTTGTTGATGGATTTTTGAATGTTGTACCATCCTTGCATGCCTGGGATGAATCCCACTTGGTCATGGTGTATGATCCTTTTGATGTATTTTTGAATTCGGTTTGCTAATATTTTGTTAAGTATTTTTGCATCTACATTCATCAGAGATATTGGTCTGTAATTTTCTTTTTTGGTGGGGTCTTTGCCTGGTTTTGGTATTAGGGTGATGTTGGCTTCATAGAATGAGTTTGGGAGTATTCCGTCCTCTTCTATTTTTTTGGAAAACTTTAAGGAGAATGGGTATTATGTCTACTCTGTATGTCTGATAAAATTCCGAGGTAAATCCATCTGGCCCGGGGGTTTTGTTCTTGGGTAGTTTTTTGATTACCTCTTCAATTTCTTTCCTGGTAATTGGTTTGTTTAGATTTTGTGTTTCTTCCTTGGTCAGTCTTGGAAGGCTGTATTTTTCTAAGAAGTTGTCCATTTCTTCTAGATTTTCTAGCTTGTTAGCATATAGGTCTTCATAGTATTCTCTAATAATTCTTTGTATGTCTATGGGGTCTGTCGTGATTTTTCCTTTCTTGTTTCTGATTCTGTTGATGTGTGTTGATTCTCTCTTTCTCTTAATAAGTCTGGCTAGAGGCTTATCTATTTTGTTTATTTTCTCAAAGAACCAGCTCTTGGTTTCACTGATTTTTTCTATTGTTTTATTCTTCTCAATTTTATTTATTTCTTCTCTGATCTTTATTATGTCCCTCCTGCTGGTTTTAGGCCTCATTTTTCTTCTTTTTTCCAGTTTAGACAATTGTGATGTTAGACTATTCATTTGGGATTGTTCTTTCTTCTTTAAATATGCCTGGATTGCTATATACTTTCCTCTTAAGACTGCTTTCACTGCATCGCACAGAAGTTGGGGCTTTGTGTTGTTGTTGTCATTTGTTTCCATATATTGCTGGATCTCCATTTTAATTTGGTCGTTGATCCATTGATTATTTAGGAGCATGTTGTTGAGCCTCCATGTGTTTGTGAGTCTTTTTGCTTTCTTTGTACAATTTATTTCTAGTTTTATACCTTTGTGGTCTGAAAAGTTGGTTGGTAGAATTTCAGTATTTTGGAATTTACTGAGGCTCTTTTTGTGGCCTAGTATGTGGTCTATTCTGGAAAATGTCCCATGTGCACTTGAGAAGAATGTGTATCCTGTTGCTTTTGGACGTAGAGTTCTATAGATGTCTATTAGGTCCATCTGTTCTAGTGTGTTGTTTAGTGCCTCTGTGTCCTTACTTATTTTCTGTCTGGTGGATCTGTCCTTTGGAGTGAGTGGTGTGTTGAAGTCTCCCAGAATGAATGCATTGCATTCTATTTCCTCCTTTAGTTCTGTTAGTTTTTGTTTCACTGTGCTGGTGCTCCTGTGTTGGGTGCATATATATTTACAATGGTTATATCCTCTTGTTGGACTGAGCCCTTTTTCATTATGTAATGTCCTTCTTTATCTCTTGTTACTTTCTTTGTTTTGAAGTCTATTTTGTCTGATACTAGTACTGCAACACCTGCTTTTTTCTCCCTGTTGTTTCCATGGAATATCTTTTTCCATCCCTTGACTTTAAGTCTGTGCATGTCTTTGGGTTTGAGGTGGGTCTCTTGTAAGGAGCATATGGATGGGTCTTGCTTGTTTATCCATTCTATCACTCTGTGCCTTTTGATTCGTGCATTCAGTCCATTTACATTTAGGGTAATTATTGAAAGATATGTACTTATTGCCATTGCAGGCTTTAGATTCATGGTTACCAAAGGTTCAAGGTTAGCTTCTTTAGTATTTTACTGCCTAACTTCACTCGCTTATTGAGCTATTATAGACACTGTCTGGTGATTCTTTATTTCTCTCCCTTCTTATTCCTCCTCCTCCATTCTTTATATGTTGGGTGTTTTATTCAGTGCTCTTTTGTGCTTCCTTTAACTGCTTTTGTGGGTAGTTGATTTTATTTTTTGCCTTTAGTTAGTATTTGGTTGGTCTGCTTTCTTTGCTGTGATTTTATTTTCTCTAGTGAGATCTGTTTAGCCTTAGGAGTGCTCCCATCTAGAGCAATCCCTCTAAAATACCCTGTAGAGGTGGTTTGTGGGAGGCAAATTCCCTCAACTTTTGCTTTTCTGGCAATTGTTTAATCCCTCCTTCATATTTAAATGATAATCATGCTGGATACAGTATTCTTGGTTCGAGGCCCTTCTGTTTCATTGCATTAAATATATCATGCCATTCTCTTCTGGCCTGTGAGGTTTCTGTTGAGAAATCTGATGATAACCTGATGGGTTTTCCTTTGTAGGTGACCTTTTTCCTCTCTCTAGCTGCCTTTAAAACTCTTTGTCCTTGATCTTTGCCATTTTAATTATTATGTGTCTTGGTGTTGTCTTCCTTGGGTCCCTTCTGTTGGGAGTTCTGTGTACTTCTGTGGTCTAACGATTATTTCCTCCCCCAGTTTGGGGAAGGTTTCAGCAATTATTTCTTCAAATACACTTTCTATCCCTTTTTCTCTCTCTTCTTCTGGTACCCCTATAATGTGAATATTGTTCTGTTTGGATTGGTCACACAGTTCTCTTAATATTGATTCATTCCTGGAGATCCTTTTATCTCTCTCTGCATCAGATTCTGTGTGTTCCTGTTCTCTGATTTCTGTTCCATTAATGGCCTCTTGTGTCTTATCCATTCTGCTTATAAATCCTTCCAGAGATTGTTTCATTTCTGTAATCTCCTTCTGGATATCATCCCTTAGCTCTTACATATTTCTCTGTAGCTCCATCAGCATGGTTATGACCTTTATTTTGAATTCTTTTTCAGGGAGATTAGTTAGGTCTATCTCCCCAGATTCCCTCTCAGGGGAGGATGTCTGGGTTAGTCTGGTCTGTATCAAATTCTTCTGCCTTTTCATGGCAATAGAGGTAGTTGCGGGAAGCTGGTGCATGTGTCCACTGGGAGAACGTCCCTTCTTGCTGGTTTGTGGCCTTCCTCTCCTGGGATAACAGCGATCCCTAGTGGCTTGTGCTGGGCAGCTGTGCACAGACGGGGTTTCTAATTCTTACCCAGCCGCTGTGGAAGAAGCTCTGCCCTGCTGCCTCAGGCTGCAGCTCCACCATGGCGGAGTGGTGTCAGAGGGGAAACTGGCAGGAGGCTGTTTATCCCTGTGAGGGGCTTCCGAGCTTCACTGCCGCCCAGGGGGTTACAGCGCCCGGAGTTCCCCGGGATTCCTAGGTGCTGGGCTAAGGGTCCCGGGACGCTTCCGTCCAGCCGTGGGGTCCCTGTCCCTTTAAGTCTTTCAAAAAGCACTCGCTTTTTTCTGTCCCCGGGGCACTGGCTGTTGGGACTCGCTCCCAGATTTTACTGTCCCATTTCCCTAGTATTCAGCACCCCACGCACTGTGTGTCTGTGCTCCTGGTGCAGATGGCTAGGGCTGGGTATTTAGCAGTCCTGGGCTCCCTCTCCCTCCCTGCTCTGACTCCTCTCCTCCTGCCAGGAACTGGGGTGAGGGGCACTCGGGTCCTGTCTGGCCGCGGCTTGTATCTTACCCCCTTCGCCAGGCCCTGGGTTCTCGCAGGTGTAGATGTAGCCTTGCTGTTGTCCTGTATCTTCTGGTCTCTCTTTTAGGGATAGTTGTATTTGCTGAATTTTCAAAAATATATATGGTTTTGGGAGGAGATTTCCACTGCTCTACTCATGCCACCATCTTGGCTCTGCCCCCCAGACCATCTTTTATCAAGTTTGTACTTAATATGTTTTACTGTGAAAAAATCAGTAAGAATTTCTGTTTGTCTTTATGATTGGTGGCTTTATTATGAATATTTTAAGCCTTGCAGTCAGGGTTATTTTGGGTGAGTAGCTGTACATTATTCTTTCTTTCTCAAGAGTTGTACAGTGGTTTTCATTAAAAAAATTTTTCCTTCTCTTTTTCCTTCTCGTGTTTTTCTTTCAGTATTTCTTGATTGCTTCTTGTGTACTTCCTAAGCTGCTTGGTATAGAATGATGACAGGGACATGGCTCCTGCCCTCAAGTCATGGAGAGGAGCAGACAAGAAGTGATAAATGACAGTACAAATAGTAGAGTGACTCAGGTGCCCTTGGAATACCCAAGAGTTATTAGCTATGCCTAGGGGAGCCAGAGAAAACCATTCCTAGCGGAGGGAATATGATAGGCAAAACATTGTGTTATGAAAGGATATGGTATTTTTTGAAATGGCAAGTCCACCGGGACTAGATGTAGCCTACATAGGATGGGGTGGCAGGAGAGAAGATTATGGAAGTAGATTGGGGTATGATATTAAAGGACAGAGGTGTTTAAATTCATCCTGTACACAACAGACAGCCACTGGAGTTTCTCAAGCAGGGGAGTAATGGTATTATTATTTTCTTTAACTTTTATCATGATGTGACTCAAAACTTGATATGACAGAATTACAACAAAGGGAATACTGTGCAGCATTATTAGAACTATCTAATTTAAAATCTTCTGGGAACTGACCTGACATCAGTGCTTATTTCTGGGCCAATTTACTGCCTTAGATTTACATCTTAGAAAGATAATTCTCATGGCAATGTGGAGAATGCACTACAGTGCAGAGAGACTAGTGCTAGGGAAATGATCGGGGGATAAGAGGTTTTCAGTGATAATATCCATGTACAGACTGACCCAGCAGTTCCACTTGTAGGTATTTACCCAAGAAAAATGAAACCATATGTTCACACAAATACCTGTTAACAAATGTTTATTCCAGCATTGTTCATAATTGCCAAAAGTTTGAAGCTACCCAGATAAATCCATCACCTGTGAAAACAAATTGTGGTATGTCTGTAAAATGGAATTCAACTCAACAGTAAAAAGAATGAACTACACTACTGACACACATGTAATGACATAAATAAGTCTCAAAAACACAATGCTAAGTGAAAGAAACCACTCAGAAAACTAAATACTGTATGATTCAGTGGTTGCTGATGGATGGATGGGGAGTGAGGATTAACCTACAGAGGGGCACAGGGAAACGTCTGTGATAGAATTGTTCTGTCTTGATTGTGGGGTGGTTGGTTAAACAGCTATGCATTTGTCAAAACTCATCAAATTTTATAATTTAAAAGGGGGAATTTTATTGTATGTAAATGACAGCTCCATAAGCCTGTCTTAGAACAAGAAACAATGATAAATTGCAAGAACCTCAAAAACATCCTAAATGAAATAAACCAGACTCAAAGGAGTATACACTGTGTGCTTCCATTTATATGAAATTCTAGAATGGGCAAAACTATTTATGGTGAAAGAAATAAAAACAGTGGATTGCCTGGGGGTATGACGAGGGGAGCAGGTTATTTACCAGGAAGAGGCATGATGGATCTTTCTGGGGTAATGGAACTGTTGTGTGTGGACCGCTATGAGGATGGCTTACATGGGTATGTCCAGTTATCCAGACTCTTCAAACTATGGCTTGAGAACTCTCCATTTCATTGTATGTGAATTATACCTCAAAAGGGAATGTAGAAGTCTGGATTAAAGAGAACAAAGAAGAGGTCTGGTTATATGTTGGATTTGGGAGGTGGTAAGGAAAGTGTTTCTAACTGTGGAGATGTGTGGATGGGATTACCAGTTTCCAAGATGAGTAATAGGAAGCCAAACAGGTTTTGGAGCAAGATAATGAGTTATGTTTTGTTGCATGTTGAGTACCCAAGGGCTGTCCTAGTGAAGTTGTCTGGAAGACAATTGAAATTATGGATTTGGTGTCTAGGAGACACTTGACTAAAGATAGAGATTTGAATATCATCACCATAATATTAATTGTAGCCATGAGAATACATGAGATCACCCAAGAAGAGAAATAGATTGAGAAGGAGAGAACTGAGGATGCCAGCCTAAGCATACATACCAGTGACCAGCTGGGCAGAAGAGAAGGAATGAAAGGAGGAGGAGAATCAGAAGAGAGCAGTGTCCTGGAAACAGGGGAGAAGAAAGTTCCAATAAGTAAGGGTGGTCAACAGTTTGAGCTGCTTGGGCTTAGCAGTAAGGTGGTCTTGGGTGATCAGAAGGAGAATGGTCAATTGTTGGAGAGTGGCGGCAGAAGCAACTTCTTACGGGTTGGCATGTGAACAGGCATGAAGAAAGTTAAGGCAGTTAAGTGTAGCTTGCTTGTTCAAAAAGCTGCATTAAAGAAATAGGGAGGTAAGGGCACTAAGGTAAACTAGGAGATGGAGTCAAGCTTCTTACCATTTACTAGTATAATTTTCAAGTTTGTCTTGATTTGACTGGGGGCTGAAGGAAATGTATCTAAGGAAAATTTTCATGTGGAAACATTGTTGCATAAGGTGGTAACAATATTCCTTCCAACATACTTTCTCTTCTGTCATGATGAAGATGACACAGAGGAACAAAGAAAGTAGCTCTCCATATAGAAAAGCGTCGCTTGCTTGCACCCTTTAGTGACAGAAACCCTGGGATGTTTTGTCCTGGATACTAAAGTTTTGAAGTTTTAGACACTGCTGCTAAAACATACAATTTTAAAAGGTGAGGTAGTTTAATATTCTCAGTACAACATACTTACCTGTAAAAATCTTTACGGTCCACAGAAAAGACCAATCGTAAGTTAAAAGGACCATTATAAGGACTCTAGTAGCCTGTCAAGGACTCAAATTAGTTTTCTGACGCTGAGTAGATAGTTTCAAGAGAGAAACCTGAAAGATATGCTATCTTTTCACCCTATTCCTCTCCCCCAATTCCAGCCTCTTAAGTGAGCTGAGCTTTGCACTGTGTTTTGATGCTATCACACACTTACCCCACTCTTAAATGATAGATCCAAGCCTGGTGCATGGTGAGATGCAGTTAGATTCAAAGCTGATTTTGAGATAAGTTGACACTGACAGGTTTTATTCACTTGAGTAAACATTAAGTTGGCCCTGCAAAGGGCGTTTTCTTTCTTTGGGTCATTTTTTTTTTCTTCTCTGAATATTGATTTTCAGCCTTTCATCTGAGATGCTTGTAATTTGCCTCCTAATTTGGGAAATGGTTAAGCAGATGTATTGGCTGCTTAATGCAAGGTGTTTAAATGATAGGTCTCATCGATTGTTACTAGATTTCAATTTCTCTTCATTTATGGCTGATTCTGCAAATCTGATCAACATGTACATCAATCATTATTTTCACCCTATTCCTCATGCAATTATTATTAACATTACCACTTGAAATAATCGAATCCTGTGCTTCAGTTTTTAAAAACTGAAGAGAATGTTATTTTTCTTGAATCAGGCTCACATTATATTCTCTCTTGCTTATGTAATGTTAACTGGAATTGCAGATTTTGTAATAGGTTTTTCTTTTCAAATGGCTTATTTAATGCTCTAAAAATATTTTTCTCAGGTTGAAAGGGGGATATTCTGTGGGATGACTGAAGAGTAGGTAAAATACTCAGAAGAGTATACTGCCCATAAAAGCTATGAATTTGTTACCAAAAGAAGATAGGTGAAGGAGCTTTCTTTTCTTTACGTTTTAAAGCATAAGTAATATGTGAGTTTTGTGTAGTTACCGGAAGGTGAATCCCATCTCAGTATCTTACAGTTTGTGATTATTTCTGCAAATTAAATGGAATCCTCCATAATACTACTGAATCCAACTCATTCATGGAAACTTTTCCCGAGAGAGAGAGAAATCCAATATGAATGTTACCTGAATGTTGCATAAACAAGAATTCTGGATATAGGTTTACAGAGCGTACAAATATTGACAAATGGTGATTATTAGAGAGGATAAAGGAGACCAAAGAAATAGAGACAGGAATGGTTTCCCCAAGTTTCCACATGGAGTAAGAGCTAGAATCATAAGGAGGATCCAGGTCTCATTCCAGGTTCTTGGTAGTACAGCAGATTGCGTATATTCTAGAGGAGAGTCTTTGGCACCATCATTTTAGAAGCCTGTATTTATTTTTCTGTGTTTTTGAGAGGATGAAGAAATGGACTATGCTTCTTGAAGTAAAGAGATTTATTTCTAAATAAGTTCATGGTTCTTGCTTTGCTCTTTCCAACAGTTGGGGAGTTAGGGAAGACAATCAGCAGAGAATCTAGAAGCTGTGAAACTTTGATCTCTAACTCCCTCCTTTCTTAAATAATGTTAGTGGTTCAAGGTGGTTTGTCACTGTCCTGCTCTGCTTCCATTAGTTTCTCCTTCTTCTGTCTTTCTGTGCTGGGCTGGTGTATTTTATTTTCTATCTTCAAAGGGAAATTTAAACCATAGAGGGAGGGGAAACAATAAATATATTTTACACTTAGATGTGTTCTTGACCCAAGTTGCAAAAAGCAAGATCTTGGTTTACAAAAATGTGATGGAAAGATGCTAGAGAGATGCCTTCAGTAAGTTTTTGTTTTCAGAGTGTGGTGGGGAAGTGGTGGAGGACAATCCCGAACAAGCCCAAGACAAGCATTGACATTGGATGTACTTACTGCGTTCCTTTTCCCGGCATTTTTTTTTTTTACACATAAGCACAGCAGAATCATGCCATTAATTTCTAGTGTTGGGTCACTTTCTGTGTAGAGCTCAGGAATGTCAATAGAGTGGATGATAAAAACAGTGGAATTTTATAATGTAGTTCTGTCATTATCTCTTGAGCCTCATTAATATCTCTTGAACTTGAAAGGTTGTCAACTTCCAGTTCTGCCTACTACTTATACTCAGCAAGTTTCTAGGGCTCTGATGGGAGTTGACTGGGTTGACTCTTCCAGATCTTTGTTCAGTTGTGACATGGAAAATAATCTTGCATATTGTGTTATGTTATATTTCTAGAACTCTATGGCTTTGACGTGCTTATAGATTCTACTCTGAAGCCATGGTTGTTGGAAGTGAATCTCTCTCCTTCTTTGGCCTGGTAAGTAGTCTGTTCCATCAACTAGGAGAGGACAAACTCAGTGAGGAGCACTAGGACACTGGGTTTTTTTGGTCATTTCTCTGGGCACTAGGAGATTTTTCCTCCTAGTTATTAGGTAGAGATGACTAGAGTTTCTAAATTTGGGTGATTTGTGTTATGTTGTTGAAGTCCATATGGCAACCATAGATCCCTGTCTTACTAGTCAACATGCAATCTATATTTACTGTCTTATTGGGCTTCTAAGGGATGCTTTTTGCATCCATCTTGATCCCCAGTTCTTTCTTTCTCTTTTTCAAAAACTTTGTAGGTGTTCTGCTAAGGGTAAAAAAACACACAAGGTATTATATTTCCTTTATTACCAAAGGTTTATGCAGACTCAAATCCACATATACTGTAAAGGAATAGAGCTGGGCCTATGGTAATATAGGTAATATTTGGTCCATTTTCCCCTGTCCTTGTCCTGGTATGCATCTAAGATTAAAGTCTAAAAACTTCCAACAATCTTTAAAAAAAATTTTTTTAACCTATCTATTATTTGGAAAGAGAGAAACATATTACTCAATACCAGAGAAGATTCTGCTTATATCTGCAGCTGCAGCCAGAGTTTCTATTAGTTATATGCTTCTCTAAACATCTAGAGAGCCCTTGAGATTTATGCCAGACCACCCAGCTGCTGCATTTTTAAGGATGAGAAATGTTGGCAAAATGCCAAATAATCAAATCAAGACAAATTGACTGTTTTGTGGGTTGGGAGTTTGGTTTAACCCCAAGAATAAGGTGTAGAACTAGATATTACAGATGCTCAGATGTTGTGCTACACTTTGTTAAGTAAGCTTTTTGCAGATTGCCCTCAAGGTAAATCATACACTATTAGAGAGCCCAGCAGGGTACTTTGGGTCCAGCAGCCAGAGTAATCTGGTTCATGGAGGAATATCTCAACACCAAAGCTGACATGGCATTCATTGCCACTGGGAGGCCTCCTGTCTCAGCCCATGTTGTTTCTGTTTCCATGTGGGTTCCTGGTATATGATCTGGTGATATTTTGGTGTAACTTCTGTTTTTCTGTGTGTGTGTGCCCTCATTTGCAAGCCTGCAACCTTAAGAAGGTTGATTTGGGACAGAAAATGAAGAACCAAAAAAATACAAAGATGGCCTATGTTTTTTCTCTTGATTGTGAATGTGATTTGACTATTGCAGCAGTGAAAAATAATTTGAATGAAGGGTTCCCTCATAAAAGAGCACACTAAAAGTCTGAACCTCTGAAATCCACAGGGATCATGAAGTATTCTTGACTTGTGCAAAATTCAAGTTGCATAAGACCTTCTGGAATAAAAAGATTACATGTCAGGAAATCAATGCCTTGATGCTGGGCCTGCCTTACAGAGGATGAGTTTAACACTGGGCTTTTATTTCTAGTATTTTTGCCCAGACTTCTTTTTATTTTTCCATGGATTTGATGAGCTTTATGTGTTGCTCCTCATTGACATTTGGAAGCTTTGCTATATTGGGGCCCATTAGGGGCAGCTAATCTGTTAACCTATAAAGTTATCGATTGCCCTTTTCTTTCTCTGTTCTGTTAGTGATGCACCTCTGGACCTAAAGATTAAAGCGAGTATGATTTCAGATATGTTCACTGTTGTAGGTAAGTAAGAGTGTTTTCTGAAAGTTCACATAAAAGTTAACCAGAGCACCCATTTTGTCAGGCTCTATAGGTGTTGCCAACTGGCTGTTCCTAAACCATGCTGAATGTCTTGTACTAAAAAGTTATATTTTCAGGGAAGTGTTTATATGTTTATACTCCCCCTGGCTCCATCCTGGCCTGAAGCTGAACCACAGCTAGGGCTAAGACCTAATTCCTAGGGCATAGGAAATATGGGCTGAGGAAGAGAATTAAACAAAGATCTGGAGAAAGTGTATTTTTCTCTGAGCTGGGATAGTGAAATTCACTGACGAAGCTTTGTTACAAAGGAGACTGGCTGTATTTCTGCTAGACAACCTCTGTTGGTGTCAGCATGATCCTCCTGTAGTGTATAGCTGAAGCAGCCCAAAGATGAAATCCCTTTTTGAGCGGACAAGCCAGAACTTTGAGATGGAGATGGGTAGTCAGGTGGGTATGCCTGCGTTTGTTGTTGTTTTTTTAAGTTCTCTAAAAAGACATAATAAAATATATTTGAAGTGAACTAGTACTTGGCGTACCAGCAAATGCTGTAAAACTTTGCTACTCTATTCTTTTTGGATGGGAATCTGCTTCTTTTTAGGAAATAAGTGAAATTAGCCCAAGCCTAATTTCTTAAGCCATAGAAAGTCTATAAAGCCCATTTTGGCTAGTAGACCACCTGCAGCAATTCCAGAAGTGGGCCCTGTAACAAGACAGCACCCCTCCCTTGCTTCTGGATTCTCCTGGTAGAAACATCATCTTCCAGTCCCTATCCAGGAAGCCACTTTAAAATAATTTGTTTTTCTTAACAGCAGTGTTTTTAAATGGCGGTTTGCGACTTTACTCTGATGGTTGTCAAAAAATCTACATCTCTTTTTCCATCAGAATCATATTTCAGCTCCCCAACAAGGAAGGTTGATTTGTCTGCACATTTTCCTTTCTGCTCTTTCCAGTTATGGTAGTTTGAAGTTCATGCAGTGTGTGTGTATGGGGGAATCATGCCCAGTCTTCTTGAGGATGGATCTCAACATTTATGACAGTGAAACTGAGTTTGTACAAATAAAGAAAAGGTGCAGCTAAACCTGCTAATTTCTTAGAAAATGGCAGGTTTTTAATGTTTGCCATTCCCTGTTCAGGATTTGTGTGCCAAAATCCTTCCCAGCGGGCATCAGCGCGGCCAATTTATCCTACCCTTGAGTCTTCCAGGCGAACTCCCTTCCAGAAACCTCAGGTAAGCAAATTCAACAGCAGGGAGCCCAAAGGAGGCTTATTGGAAAGTGGCAGCTGATGTAAATGAGTGAGCTGCTGCCCTGTGGGTATGAAGTCATTGAAAGCAGGAGAATTTGGGGCTCATTCTAGACAGGAGGCAGTTATACTCCTCTGTGGCTGATAGCTTTGAAACTAACTCTCTGGTTTTTGTTTTTTCTTTTGGCTTCTTTTTCATTATCTTTCTTTTTTAAAAAATCATCCTCTTTTTTCCTCAATTGGTATACTCATAAAGAAGGCACAGAGAGGGAGCTACAAGTTCCTAGTTTACTACTCTGCTGCATTCTTTTTGATCTCCACAGAGTAGCTTCATGAAGAAGATGCTCAACTGAAATTATATCTTCTCTACAAGCAATTCTCTTCAGAAGGTGTTTAAGTTAAATGCGATAAATGCCTGCAGAAACCTGTGCATGTCTGAAACATCATTTCATCAAGCACTGCTACAGTCCTTGTGTCCTCTGCATTTTTGTTCCAGTTAAAGCAACCAGCTAATCATTCTGTCTCCTCATTCCTTCATCTAAGCAATCCCTGCCTGTCTAGACCTGGCTAGTTTCCACTTCTGTTTCTTTGCCTTAGACATTTCTTCTCATCTAAAAGATCCACCTTCCTCCTGTCTGGATTGATTATCTTGCCTGCTCAGAAGTTTGGAGATTGTTTCTTTTTAAATCCATCCCACTCTGTCATTTCCTTTTCTTTTCACCATTATCTGCTTGTTTCTCTGTTGTATTGTTTTGCATTCACTGATTTGTTGCCTTTAGGTTGTCCATTGCTCCTCTGCTAGATTGTAAACTCTTTGAAGGCAGAAACAGCTGCGCCTTCTCCCCATCCCTTTTCACTTTCTTATCCCCTCCTTGTCTTCACTCCCCACCTCTGCTTTAACCTTCCATTTACCATCACCACCCTCCCCACCCCACCCCCACTCCGCTTCCTCCTCCTCTGTGCGGCTTGCTGCTCTCACCTAGAGTGGTGCTATTTGTTTACCAAGGTCATATTCTCTTATTTATTCAGGCAGCTTTTCATTAGAACTGGGTTTGCAAACTCAAATGCCTATAGAGGCTGCAGGCAGACAATGTAAATGAGTAACAACGGTCAACGTATAGTCCAGCTGAGGATGGTGAGACTGCAGCAAACTGGAGAGTGTGTGCCTCATGTACGCACTCTCAGCCCTGTGTAAGGGGCGCCTGTTGTACGGATGTGCTCCAATTGATCGTCAATGTGGTCAGAGTTGTCAGATCTTTACTGTCAAGAGAATTCTTATTTATAAATATTGGCAACCACATAGTTCAATTGAAAAAATATTTTACAGACCAAACATTACATGTCTTTGAGCTGGATTCAGTCACTGGGCTGCTTACCTGTGACCTGCTCTAGAACTGTTGGCCTACTAGTATTAGTGTTGCGATGTGGAACAGGGTGTACTCTATGTTAAGGGGCATTATCTTGGATTAGAAGTAAAACCAGGCAGCAGGGTTGTACTTGATCTGTGCCTCATCACAGATCAAAGAGTTTTCTTTAATTTTTAATAATAAAAAGTGGAGGATTAACCTAGGTGAACTAGGAAAACTGAGTTTAGGCAAGTCACATTCCTTTGCAGATTGTTTCCTGCAGTATCTGTGGCAGGAGCCACAGGGTGGTATATAAAGGTTTGTGAATGTTCCTGTGCAGCGTTAGCAGTTTTGCCAAGTTTCACTCTAGGGGTAGCTGTTTGTCAGTCTTAGATGAATTGATCCCTTTTCTTAGTTTGCCTGTCAGTTTTTATTGGCAACTCTGCAAATAGCAGAGAATCTCCTCACTGTTTGTTTTGCTAACCGGTAGGTAATGGCATGACTTCATCCATAAGAGGCTTACAGAACACTTCTTTAAAGGCTAAAGAAACTATAGCTCTGGCGCTGTGTGAAACAAATTTCTCAGGGAGTAGTGAACTCAGGAACTTGAGTTTGTGACACTAGGATTGTGCTCTCACTGGTAAAAAGATGAAACTGGAATAAATACACCTTAGGAGAAAGCGGTGTGAAACATAATAAATGCTCAACTCTTCCAAGCACAACATGTAGGGCTCTGGCTTTTGGTTTCTGTTTGGAGATTGTCTTTTCCTTTTTGATATCAGAGATGTAGGAGTTGGGAAATACAGATGCATTAGGGGAACCTAAGGCTTTATTCCATTTTTCTGTCTTTTATAGCATCTAGTATCTGCACAGTTTCAGTCATCAAATGCCAAACAGGTGAGTTCTGGATCATTTAGAGACTTAATCGAATTATTATTTCCATTTTCCAAATGGAAAGCCTTTTAGCTTTACTCTTTCACAGTACATGTTTTAAACACCTGCTATTTGAACAGTTTAATAGTATAAGGTAAAAGTGAAAATGAATGCACAGAGGTCTTTGTGGATATAGAAGAGAAAAGTAGCAGTTGGAGGAATTTGCTAATCCTCTTTCCCTGATAGTGATTGCTGTGATGGAGGCTGTCAGATTCAAATGATGAACAGGGTTTAGAGGCATATCTATTTGCTTTCACCAATATATTCCAGGAAGGAAATATCATAGTTCACAAATAGCCTTTCTTTTTGTTTGGACATCTTATGAAACATACTACTGTCAGCAGCTTAGTGTTGGAAATGATTTCACATTGTGTATTGGGCCTGTGTTTAAGTTTCTTAACAGATGACATTTCTTATATGTAGTGATTTGTAGTCTTATGAATTTTAGAAACTGCCGTAATTAGTGTCTAGATGTCACCTTTAAATAAAGACAGTATTCTGTCTCAGTCTCCTAAGGATCAGCATTTGTCCTCTAACTGTTCTTGTTAGTAGCATTTGATATGAACTGTGGCTTTCCACTTGGCAGATCTTTTTTTAACATCTCTTTTGAGGTGAAGGGTATCAGTGATGTTGCTACTCCTGCTGTGTTGATGTGAGAGATGTAGGTGTTTCACACACAAGTGTGTCACCTGCAACTTAGTTCTTTAGCCAAAAGCTCCAGTACGTTAATTTTGGCATTTGTATTCTCCGATGCAGTTCCTGGTAGGCTCAGAAGCTTGAATTTTAACTTTCTTAGCTACTGTTTTTGATAGTGATTTGCATGGTTTATGTGAATCCAAGAAGTGAAAAAGAGACTTAATGTCTGTCTCGTCTAGTATTTGGTAACTGGTTAATATGGTTCTGTAATGAGTTTTGGTGTTTAGTTGGTAAAATGCAAAACTCTGTAATGTTTAGTGTTTTGTATTTAGTAAGTACCTAAGTGTGCACTGCTCTTCATGGCAAACAAAAACCAAAAATACCCCATGCCCGTTGAGTTCAAAGGGCTTACATTCCAAATATCTCTTGAACTAATCTATTTAAGGTGAACATTCAAAGTACTAATTCAGTCTTCTGAATTTGACTGCAAAGAAATGTCTTTGATAATGTAATTCCCTTTCCTATTTTAATTCTATTTCATCTCCATCACTGCAATTACCATAGGTTGCAATAGCCTATGGCCGAGCAAGGCCTCTCTCTGGTAGTTCTGTATTGGAACACTGCTAACGTGACATAGAATGTCTTCCTGGCTTAACTCAGCCAACTCTGTTCATGTTAAATTCTTCCACTCTTAATTGTTCTGTGTTGTACGTTGTTACTGTCTTTCTGTTAATGAAGTGCTTTCCACTCCACAGTAGTTTTCATCACAGCCAAGTAAAAAAAGAAAAGAAGTTCTCTGCTCTGGTCATTTAGACTATGTCAAGTTTTCTTTTTCTGTTTCTGTTGGATTGTGAAGTCACAGTTCTTTGCCTCTTGCCTGACTATTCCTTTTAAACCCATTCTCTCTTTGTACATTTCTTCCTTCCCTTGAATGTCTATAGTTCACATCTTCCACTCACCAGAAATTTTCAGCATTCCAAGGCAGGTGGCATGGTTTTATGGAAAGAACATAGACCTTAGAGTCAGAGAGATCTGGATTCAAACTTGCCTGCCAATCTCTAGTTGTTAGACCTTGGGCAAGTTCCCTTAAATCTGTGAGGCTCAAGTCCTGCCTCTGTCAAGGATAAGAATACATAAATGGAGTTGTGGAGAAAGAAATGATAAAACCTAGGTAAAATATTTAGGAAAGTTCAGGCCACATAGTTTACCCTCAGATGTAGTCCCTTACACACTTTTGAGTTCTGTTGATTTTCTTTTTACCATTTTGATGGCCATAATCTAGTGTTATTTTGATATTTATTTATCAGTAGTCAGTTATGTCTTTTAACTGTTTTCAGTTTTTGTCAGTGTATTTTGTTCATTATGTCATGACACTAAGCCTGACTGGAAATGTAATTTAGAATAAGTAACTTTATGAAATTTTCACAAATGCTTCTATAAAATCTGAAGACATTAAATATATTCACTATATTCCCCTCTTTTGTAGTTTTGTCATAAAATCAAAATATTAAAGCACGTTTTAAAATAAATAAATCCATCTCCATACTACTATTCTTTATGAGCCCATTAAACTCTAAATGTTTATGGATTTTTTTTTTAATATTTGTTCCATTATTTTACTAGGGATTCAAGTTAGACTTCCCAGGCGGTAATCACCAGGAGCATACTTCTTACATTTTTGAAGATTGGTACCTCATTTGTTTTTTTCTAATCCTCTGGTACCTCCTCAGTTCTTCATGATTTTTCTGACATAATTGTAAGTGGTTTTGGTAAGTTTTTTTTTCTAAGCCAGTTCTGTAAACAACCAGATGCATGTCTCAGACCTGCTGACTTTAATTATTCCAAATTTCCAGATGTTGCATATCTTTTTTTAGTGTAACAGAAGCCTACTTACTCTCTTCCTCCCCCCCCCCCCCCCACTGCTAATTTCAAAGTATACTTCTGGTTATCATTACATTTAAACTTTCTCTATTAGCCATTTTTGTGTCTATTTCCCACCCAGGTTTATTCACATCATGTGGTCCTTTTTGTTTATCTTCTTTCATTTGATAGCATTAGTTTGTTTTGCTTTGTAAACTTGGCTTTGCCTTTTGTTTTCTAAATGGCAGAATATATCACATATAAATTGAGCCATTTCTAGTTCATTCGTTTTTAACACCGAATTCCAAACTTTGTAAAACTGAATCAGAATATTTGTATTCTTTACATGTATTCTCAGTCAAACAGATTTTCTCTTTGCCTCTCAATTATGATGTCTTTTAGGGTATCTCACCTTTTTTCATATTCTGTATTTTGGCCAGTTCTTCTCATTACTGGTACTTGCTAGCTCTCTTTAGGTTGAGGATCATTTTTCTGATTCACCATCTGTTTCTTACTGCTTTGAGTGGGGACAGGTGGTTCCTTGTCTCAGTAATTTCACATTCTCAGTTCTTTCCTAGCCAAAGGTTAGACATGTAAAGGTTTCTTCTCCAGGTATATTTCTGAATCATAAGTCATACTAATGATAATGTAACATTTTTGATGCGTGTTGCATGGTAGGATTCTTACCCAGACAGTAATTTTTCAGTTTAAATTTAGTCTGTATGAACACAGTAGTTTAAATCATGTGTCATCTAGCCAGAGGCAATGGTTCTCTTTTAAGTTCAGAGGAGCCTTATTTCCTTCGTGCATTCAGTCAATCCATTGTAATACGTGTATTTATTTTACCTGCCACCCAGAGAATGCAGCTGAGCTGATATGCCCAAAATCAGAACTACAGAATGGCTTGCATTTGGACTCTTTTGCTCTTGTATTTGATAGTCCTGATGGCCTGATTCTTTTTTGCTTTTGCTTTGCTTTGCTTTGCTTTTAATTTCCAGGTATGTCTCCTTGGCATTCATGAGCACTACTATTTTCTTTCTTTTTTTAAAAATTTGTTATCCTTTCTTCTCCCCTTTTCTCTCATTTGTGTCTAAAATTCAGGCCACATTCCTTACTAGCTCATTTCATTAACAAATATTGGTAGGATTCATCCAATGGTTCAGGAAAGTATTGTTACTGTATAAATATATTTCTCTATAAATCAGTACAGCAAATATTATGTTGATTTAAAAAATTCTCTCCAATCTCAAGTTTATTGAAAAGCTGAGATTGGCAAAATACTTCTGACTTTCTAATCTGTTATTTTCCAGTAGCTTCCCCAAAGATACAGAAAACTTGGGTGGAGACGCATTTGAGGTACTTAGACTTCAATAGCTACAACTTTTCATGTCTTTTCCCTTGCAGCCTTCTTAATAGATTAGATTGAAATAAATAGGTGAAGAGATTAAAGGAGCTTCTAGCCACTTTTTTTTTTTCTTGGAGTAACACTGACTTGTGCTTTGCAGCCTAGTGATACTTGTGGCAATAAAAGAGTAAAGCCATCGGCTTATAGGGCTTAACAGCTGGGGCAGTCATCTAACAAGCTCCATTACCACTCAGCCCCTTCCTTTTCAAACCTCCCAGATGCCCCAGCCAGGAGCCCCACCCACACAGCCCACACAGAAGCATATGGTGCTAGAGTTAGAACTGTGGACTCTGAGTACAAAAGAGTGGTTGTGAATGTGTATTGGAGACAACTCACTGGAAGTGACTGGGAGAGAAGGTTAAGGGTTTTTGGGTGCTAATTCATTGTTTATAGGAGCAGGTTTAGATAAGTAGTGGAAGGTTGCAGCATCGTTATGATCTCAGTCTCTGAAAACCAGCATTATCATTCCGTCATGAAGCAGTTCTACAAAGATGAAAATTAAGTTCTAGAAAAAGCAAAACAAATTTTAAGATTAAAAAAAAAGGCATAACAAATAAGAAAGCATGAAGAAAACAATAATTAAAAAAGGACAAGAAAAGGAACAACAAAAACAAAAGGACAGCAAAATAAAATAAAAAAACTAAAAATTAGAGGTATTTATTACATGTGATTCAATAGTGATTTGATCCATGTTCTTATAAGGATGACTATGCATTCCTTAAAAGTATTCTAATAGGTAATAACTATTCCTTAAAAATTTTTTATTTTGACCTTTTGCTATGGATTTTAGTTTTATCAACATCTTGACTTAGGAGGATTTACTGCCAGTGGCTTTCTTTTCAGAGCCATGATCACATGTGGATCACTGTGTGAAAATGAGTGAAGTCCTCAAAGCATTCATTAATATCTTGACTTTTCCAAATTACACACTAAATAAGAATTCACACATACTTATTTTTAAGTAAACATTAAAAAATAAAGATTTTTGAATGATGATATTACTTATACTGATTCCCTTTCTAAATCTTTAAATTTTCCCTTTGATTCCCTGCTCACCCCAGTACATACTGTTTAATGTAGTCTCAGAGATTGGAGAGTTAAATTTTTTCCCAGAATGCTCTGCAAAGTTTAATTCTAACTATGACTGATCTGTGTGTCAGCACATTGATTCATTTGTTTATTTGTGCAATAAGTATTTACTGATCTCCTTTTTCATACCAAGTACTGTTTGGGATGCTGAAGATAAGCAGAGGAAAAGCTAAACATATGAAAGTCCTTTCCTTCATGTGTTGCTTTTATCTGCTGATTTCATGGTTTTCCTTTACATAGTGTCTCCTCAGGAAGTTGCCTGTCAGAAAATCTATTTCTTATAGTGCCCGTGCTAGATTTGAAGGTGAGTATATATTGGTCTCCCTTGAGTCCTAAGGAAAAACCATTCATAGTTGTTTGTATACAGGTGTGTATTAGTCTGCTTGGGCTGCCATAACAAAATACCACAGACTGGGTGGCTTAAACCACAGAAATTTATTTCTCACAGTTTTAGAGGCTGGGAAGTCCAACATCAGTGACAAGGTAGGTTTTATTCTGAGGCCTCCTCTCTTGGCTTGTAGATGGCTGCAGGCTCCCTGTGTGCTCACATGGCCTCTTCGTGTGCGGTTGGGCAGAGAGAAAGAGTACAGGCTCCCTAGTGTCTCTTCTTTTGCGGACATTAATCCCATCAGACCGGGGTCCATCCTCATGACCTCATCCAACCCTGATTACCCCCCGAAAGTCCCATCTACACATGCCATCACATGGGACTTAAACATAGGAATTTTGGAAGAACACAAACATTCAGTCCATAACAATGAGTACTACTGAAAAGGTAAAAAATCAGTTACCAAAAAGTCTTTCCATAGGTAGCCTACACAAAGCAAACAGTAAAAACAGTTTCAGACAAGAGGATTTCTTCTCACTGGTCAAAGTTACTTCTAGGAATCTAGGCAGTTTGCACCCACATTTCTTGAATTATTTCTTATTCTTACTGCTTAGCTGATTTGTCGTATTTTATCAGCTGCTACATCTGTTTCAATAATAGTGTATTGTCATGCTTCGTATGTCTGACTTCCTTTATTACCTTTATATTTCTTGGCTCGAAATAACTTAAAACTTTGGTTCTCAGTCGACCTTCCTGATGGTCATTCAGAAACTGAAGTAGCCTGGGTCATCTTGGGGGATCGGTGAGGCCAATGGCCCTTTGGCTGCCTCCTTGGAGTGCCCCGGGCAGTTATCCTTGGTCCAGGTCTCTTGAAAGCCAGCAGCCACAGTATTTCTCAAGAAAATAGCCTTTTGATCACAGCTCTTTTCTTTGTCACCCATGGCTCTCACCTCAGTATTTATCTCTTCTAGTTCTAAAACATCTCACAGCTGAACTTTGTCATCTGTGGCATTATAGATTATTGCTCCTTGGTTTTCTGTTTTAGGTGTCAGTTCTCCTAACTCTCCTTCCCAGAGCTGAAAAGAATGTAATTATTTAGTGAAATAAATAGACATTTAATCTTACATTGAGATTTTTTTCTTATTTTTTCCATATTTTTGAAAATATTAGAGGTACTCTAAAACCAAAATTACGAGTAAGTACTAGCTTAAAAACTCATATTGTAGACATCTTTTATTCTTTGTATTTCTCTCTCAATCTGTAGTGTTTTCCTCCTCTTCTGCTTTTTCTTCTTGCCTTGGAATTTACTAGCTTTTATCTGTTTCCCAGGGTTTTAGTCTCAGATTAATTAGAGAAAATGGGCTTTGAATTTGAACTTATTCATATTAGGACAGATAATGGTGTTAGGGGGCTGGATAGAAGGAAATAAAGAAAGGTGATAAAACGTGTTTTTTGTTTGTTTTTGTTTTTCCTTTCTTTAGCGTTCCCGTCCACTCTCTGCCAGTGATGCGGAAATGAAAAACCTTGTGGGCTCAGCCCGGGAGAAGGTGCCGGGGAAGTTAGGTGGTTCTATGCTCGGTCTGTCAATGGAGGAGGTAAAGATGACTCCATTTCAGGTCTTTGTGGGCTGACACGGGGTACAGTGAGTGATTCATAATGTTCACGACGTAATATTCAGTTCATGACATAATATTCAACACATATTTTAAGTTGAAAAGAGAAAGATTCAAGATAGGAGAAATTTTTCTCAGAAGACAGCATCTAATATGGAATTAATTCCTCCCTTCATGCTTCTTTCGTATTTTGGGGTCATAACTCTCTTCCTCTTTTCAATAACCACTTGGATTCCAGTTTTCAAAATAGGTACTCATTTTATTTTCTATTCCTCCATGTAGATAAAAGTTTTACGGAGGGTGAAGGAAGAGAATGATCGGAGAGGTGGATTTATTCGCATATTCCCTACATCAGAGACATGGGAAATATATGGGTGAGGTGACTACCTTTTTAAAAAATCTGTACCCCAGGTCCACAGAATTATATGAATTGTGACACATCATTGCCATCAGTACTCTGCATGTGGTGGCTTTATTTTATTTACTTACAGTAGTATGAATATTACTCAACCCAAGAACTACAGCATTAATAGGAGTTTAATCTACCTGTGCATATTCCTTTTTTTTAAAGGAATATGCACATTCCCCCTTTTTAAAGTCCTCTGCCCCTTCCTACCTAGCCCTTTAACCCAGGATTAGACACTGTCCTAAATTTTGTATCTGTTACCTAGATTTGAAAAAAAAAGTTTTATTATCTATATGTATGCCTCAATAATGTTTTATTTTTTATCATCATTGAAATCTAGTTTATGTACAATAAAATGCATCCATTTTGAGTGTTACAGTTTGATGCTGAGTTTTGACAGATACAAACTCCAATTTAACCACCACCATCACCACAATCAAGATATATAGAACATTTCCATCATCTCTAGAAATCCCCTCAGGCCCCTTTATAGTCAGTCATGCCCCCCTCATAAACCTGAGCCCCAGAATCTACTGATTTCCTTTATGTTACTATAGTGTTTCCAGAACTTCATATAAATAGAGACATATAATATATTCTCTGGTGTGGGTTCTTTTGTTTGTCATAATGTTTTTGAGAATTATACACATTGTGCGAAGCAGTGGTTCATTCTTTATTACTGTTATGTTCTGTTTCATTTTATGAGTATATACCACAATTTGTTTATCCATCCACCTAGTGTGGAACATTTGGGTTGTACACAGTTTTGAGCTGTTACGAAGAAAGCTGCTATGAACATTCATGCGTAAGTCACTCTGTGGATATATTTCATTTCTCTTAGATAAATACTTAGGAGTGGAATAGGTGGATCATATGATAAGGGAGAAGGGATAGTACCATTTTATATTTTACCAACAATGTATGAGAGTTCCAGTTGCTCCCTTTCTTGGCAACACTTGGTATTGTCAGGCATTTTAATTTTAGACATTCTAGTGTGTGTGTACAATGTATCTCTGTAGTTCTAATTTGCTTTTCTCTGATACTGAGTATTCATGCACTATTGGTCATTTTTGTATCTCTTATTACATTTTAAATTTAGGATTTGTATCTTTTTATTATTGGATTATAAAGGACTCTTGATACAAGTCCTTTCTCAAATATTTATACTGTGAATATTTTTCCCAAGTCTGTGGCTAGGTTTTATATTTTTTAACAGTGGCTTTTAAAGAACATAATTTTTAAATTTCAGTCAAGTCCAATTGACCAACATTTAAAAGTTTTTGCATTTTGTGTTTCCTAAGACTTCTTTACCAACCACAGCTTCACAGAACTTTTTCTCTTATGTTTTTCTCCTTGAAGTTTTACAATTTTAACATATACTTTTAGGTCTCTGATATGTGTTGATTTAATTTTTGTGTCTGGTATAAGATAAAGTTGAGGTTCTTTTTTTTCCATATTGATGTCCATTTGTTTCAGCACCATTTGTTGAAATTACTCCATTGAATTACCTTGGCATCTTCATTGAAAATTAATTGATGGTGTGGGTCTATTTCTGGACTTTATTCAGTTTCATTTATCTATGTGTTTGTCTTGTTTACTGTAGCTTTATACAATGTTTTGAAGTTAGGTATTGTGAGTCTTCCAACTTTGGTTTTCTGCACAATATTTTTACTATATTGTGTCCTCTGTATTTCCAAAGAAATTTTAGATTTTGTCAATTTCTATGCAAAAGCCTGCTGGCTTTTGATTGGGATTGCACTGGGTGTATTGATTGCTGGAGAGTAGACATTTTAACAATACTGAGTTTTCCAGTTCTTGAACATGATATATCTCTCCATTTATTTAGATCTTTGATTTCCCTGATCAGTGTTTCACAGTTTTCAGTGTGAGGATCCTGAATACATTTTGTTAAATTTATCATTTAGTATTTCATGCTTTTGGATGATAATTGTAAATATTTTTTAGCAGCCTTATTGAGCTATAAATGGCATATAATACATTGAACATATTTAAAGTGTACAATTTGATAAGTTTTAATGTATGTATATATCCATGAAACTATCACCACAATCAACATGATGAACACATATATCACCCCCAAAAGTTTCCTTGTGCCCCCTTATAATTCCTCTCTCCTGTCCATTCTTCCTTGCGTATTTCTGTCCCCAGACCACTTCTGATCAGCTTTCTATCACTAAAGATGAATTTTCATTTCCCAGAATTTCATATAAATAGAATTCTATAGGTTGTGTGTGCTCTTTTTAGTCTGGTCCTTTTTGCTTGGCAAAATTATTTTTAGGTTTACACATGTTACAGCATGTATCAGTGGTTTAATTCCTTTTATTATTGATTAGCATTCTATTATAGGCATACACTTGAATTTGTTTATCATTAATCTGTTGATAGATTTTTGAGTTTTCAGTTTTTGGTTATTACAAATAAAGCTTCTATGAACAATTATATACAAATTTTTGTATGGTCATGTGCTTTCATTACTCTTGAGCAAAATACTTGTGGAATTGACTGGATCATATGGTGTGTATGTAACTTTTTAAGGAATTGCCATATGGTTTTCTAAGTAAATTTGAAGGAATTAAAAGGTTGCACCATTTTACATTC
Organism: Manis javanica; assembly: GCF_040802235.1. Taxonomy (NCBI): domain Eukaryota; kingdom Metazoa; phylum Chordata; class Mammalia; order Pholidota; family Manidae; genus Manis; species Manis javanica. Next base: position 26,090,554 of record NC_133163.1, on the reverse strand, counting down.
CCGTCATAAGTGTATGAGAGTTCCAGTTCCTCCACATCCTTAACAACAATTGGTATGGTCAATTTAATTTTATCTCACTATGGTTTAATTTGCACTTCCCTAATGAGTAATGTTGAACATATCTTCATGTGCTTATTTGCTGTTTGTTTATCTTTGATGATAGATATTTTGCCAGTTTTTTATATGGTTATTTGCTTTCTTATAGTTCATTTGTGAGAGGTCTTTCTATATTCTGGGTATGTCCTTTATCAGATGTATGCTTTGCAAAGATTTTCTCCCAGTATGTCACTTGTCTTTTCATTCTTTAAATAGTTTATTCTGAAGAGCAGAAGTTTTAAAATTTTGAGTAAGTCCAATTGGTCCACTTTTTTTCTTTTAATTACTGTGCGTTAGATATTGAATCTAAAAAATCTTTGCCTATTCCAAGGTTTCTTTTTTTAAAAATAGAAATGTAATAATTTTAGTTTTACATTAAAGACTTTGACCAATTTTAAGTTAATATTTGTATATGTGCAAGGTATGGATCACAGTTCTTTTAGCACCCCTTGTTGAAAAGACTACTCTCTCTACATTGAATTGCCTTTGCACTTTTGTGGGAGATGACTGTGTGGGTCTATTTCTTTACTGTCTGTTCTTTTCCACTGATCTTTTTGTCTTTGTGCCAATACAATACCATACTGCCTTGATTACTGTAGCTTTATAGTAAATCTTATTCTAACTTTGTTCTTTTTCCAAGTTGTTTTGGCTGGTTTAGGTCATTTGCATTCCCATTTGGATTTTAGAAGTAGCTTGTCAGTTTCTTCAAAAAAATACTGGTTGGGACTTTGATTGGGATTGCATTGACTCTCTGCATCAATTTGAAGATAGTTGACATCTTAACAATACTGAATCATCCAACCCACAAGCAAAGTGTGTCTGTCCATTTGTTTAGCTCTTTCATTTCTCTCAGCAATGTTTTGCAGTCTTCAGTGTACAGGTCTTTTTACATCTTTTGTCAGACTTATTCCTGAGTATCTAGTATGTTTTGATGCTGTTGTAAATGATACTGTTTTCTTAACTTCAGTTTCTGACTGTCGCTAGTATATAGAAATACAATTGACTTATGTATATTGATCTTGTGTCCTGCAATCGTGCTAAACTCACTTATTTAGTTTTCAGTTATGTGGGAGTTTTTCTAATGATCTTATAGTGATTTCTAGTTTACTTTCGTTATGTTCAGAGAACATACTTTATATACTTGAGTCTTTTATAATTTACTGAGACTTGTTTTATGGTCTGGAATATGATTTATCCTGGTAAATGTACCATGTACATTGAAAAGAATGTCTATTCTGCTGTTGTTGGGTGAAGTGTTCTATAAATGTCCATTGGTTAAATAGGTTGACAGTTCTGTTCAGATTTTCTCTATTTTTCCTAATTTTGTTAATATTGAGAGTTTAGGGTTGAAATTTCTCACTGTAAATGTGAGTCAGTTTTTCCTTTTCATTCTCAGTTTTGCTTTTCATGGATTTTGAAATTCTGTTATTAGAAGTATGTGCACTAAACTTATGTCTTCGTATAAATCACCTTCTTTATTGCTGTGAAATGTCCCGCTTTATAGTTATAATGTTCCTTTCCAGAAGTCTACTTAAATGCTATGATATACTTATGCCAGCTAGCTTGTGATTATAATGTCTGCATGGTATATCTTTTTTTTTATTAAGGTATCATTGATACATACTCTTATGAAGGTTTCACAAGAAAAACAATGTGGTTATTACATTCATCCTTATTATCAAGTCACCCCCCATGCCCCATTGCAGTCACTGTCCATCAGTGTTGTAAGATGCCACAGAGTCCCTATTTGTCCTCTCTGAGCTACACAGTCTTCCCCGTGACCCCACACACACCATGTGCACCAATCATGATGCCCCACAAACCCCTTCTCCCACTCCTCCACACCACCTCCCCCACCCCTCCCCTTTGGTAACCCCTAGTCCCTTCTTGGAGTCTGTGAGTCTGCTGCTATTTTGTTCCTTCATTTTTGCTTTGTTGTTATACTCCACAAATGAGGGAAATCATTTGGCTTGCCTTTCTCTGCCTGTATTATTTCACTGAGCATAATACCCTCTAGCTCCATCCATGTTGTTGCAAATGGTAGGATTTCTTATAGCTGAATAGTATTCCATTGTGTATATGTATCACATCTTCTTTATCCATTCATCTACTGATGGACACTTAGGTTGCTTCCATATCTTGGCTATTGTAAAAAGTGCTGCGATAAACATAGGGGTGCATATGTCTTTTTGAATCTGGTAAGTTATATTCTTTGGGTAAATTCCAAGGAGTAAGATTCCCTGGTCAATTGGTATTTCTGTTTTTAGTTTTCTGAGGAACCTCCATAGTGCTTTCCACAATTGTTGAACTAGCTTACATTCCCACCAACAGTGTAGGAGAGTTCATCTTTCATTGTTGTTCTTAGTTGTTTTGATGCTGGCCATCCTTACTGGTATGAGGTGATATCTCATTGTGGTTTTAATTTGCATTTCCCTGATGATTAGTGATATGGAGCATCTTTTCATGTCTGTTGGCCATCTGAATTTCTTCTTTGGAGAACTGTCTCTTAATATCCTCTGCCAATTTGTTAATCAGGTTATTTGCTTTTTGGGTGTTGAGGTGTGTAAGTTCTTTATATATTTTGGTTGTTAACCCCTTGTCAGATATGTCATTTACAAATATATTCTCCCATATTGTAGGATGCCTTTTTGTTCTGTTGATGGTATCCTTTGCCATACAGAAACTTTTTAGTTTGATGTAGTCCCATGAGTTCAGTTTTGCTTTTGTTTCCCTTGCTCAAGGAGATGCGTTCAGGAAGAAGTTGCTCATGCTTATATTCAGGAGATGTTTGCCTATGTTGTCCTCTTTTTTTAAAATTTTATTTTGGTATCATTAATCTACAATTACATGAAGGACATTATGTTTACTAGGCTCCCCCCTTCACCAAGTCCCCCCCACATCCCCATTCACAGTCACTGCCCATCAACATAGTAAGATGTTGTAAAATCACTACTTGTCTTCTCTGTGTTGCACAGCCCTCCCCGTGCCCCCCACCCCACACTATACATGCTAATCGTAATGCCCCCTTTCTTTTTTTCCTGCCCTTATCCCTCCCTTCCCACCCATCCTCCTCAGTCCCTTTCCCTCTGGTAACTATTAGTCCATTCTTGGGTTCTGTGTTTCTGCTGCTGTTTTGTTCCTTCAGTTTTCTTTTGTTCTTATACTCCACATATGAGTGAAATCATTTGGTACTTGTTTCTCTCCTCCTGGCTTACTTCACTGAGCATACTATCCTCTAACTCCATCCATGTTGTTGCAAATGGTAGGATTTGTTTTTTTTCTTATGGCTGAGTAATATTCCATTGTGTATATATACCACATCTTCTTTATCCATTCATCTACTGATGAACATTTAGGTTGCTTCCATATCTTGGCTATTGTAAATAGTGCAGCGATAAACATAGGGGTGCATCTATCTTTTTCAAACTGTAGTGCTGCATTCTTGGGGTAAATTCCTAGAAGTGGAATTCCTGGGTCAAATGGTATTTCTATTTTGAGTGTTTTGAGGAACTTCCATACTGCTTTCCACAATGGTTGAACTAATTTACATTCCCACCAGCAGTGTAGGAGGGTTCCCCTTTCTCCACAACCTCGCCAACATTTGTTGTTGTTCGTCTTTTGGATGGTAGCCATCCTTACTGGTGTGAGATGATATCTCATTGTGGTTTTAATTTGCATTTCTCTGATGACAAGCAATGTGGAGTATCTTTTCATGTGCCTGTTGGCCATCTGAATTTCTTCTTTAGAGAACTGTTTATTTAGCTCCTCTGCCCATTTTTAATTGGATTATTTGCTTTTTGTTTGTTGAGGTGTGTGAGCTCTTTATATATTTTGGATGTCAACCCTATATCGGATCTGTCATTTATGAATATATTCTCCCATATTGTAGGATACCTTTTTGTTCTATTGATGGTGTCCTTTGCTGTACAGAGCTTTTCAGCTTGATATAGTCCCATTTGTTCATTTTTGCATTTGTTTCCCTTGCCCAGGGAAATATGTTCAAGAAGAGGTCTAAGAGATTTTTGCCTATGTTTTTTTCTAAGAGTTTTATGGTTTCATGACTTACATTCAAGTCTCTTTAATCCATATCGATTTTACTTTTGTGTATGGGGTTAGACAATAATCCAGTTCCATTCTCTTGCATGTAGCTGTCAAGTTTTGCCAACACCAGCTGTTGAAGAGGCTGTCATTTCCCCATTGTATGTCCATGGCCCCTTTATCATATACTAATTGACTGTATATGGTTGAGTTTATATCATGGCTCTCTAGTCTGCTCCATTGGTCTATGGGTCTGTTCTTGTGCTAGTACCAAACTGTCTTGATTAATATGGCTTTGTAGTAGAGCTTGAAGTTGGGGAGCACAATCCCCCCAGCTTTATTCTTCCTTCTCAGAATTGCTTTGGCTGTTTGAGGTCTTTTATGGTTCCATATGAATTTCAGAACAATTTTCTCTAGTTCGTTGAAGAATGCTGTTGGTATTTTGATAGGAATTGCATTGAGTCTATACATTGCTTTAGGCAGGACGACCATTTTGACAATATTAATTCTTTCTATCCATGAGCATGGGATGTGTTTCCATTTATTGGTATCTTCTTTAATTTCTCTCATGAGTGTCTTGTAGTTTTCAGAGTATAAGTCTTTCACTTCCTTGGTTAGGTTTATTCCTAGGTATTTTATTCTTTTTGATGCAATTGTGAATGGAATTGTTTTCCTGATTTCTCTCTCTGTTAATTCATTGTTAGTGTCTAGGAATGCCACAGATTTCTGTGTATTAATTTTGTATCCTGCAACTTTGCTGAATTCAGATATTGAATCTAGTAGTTTTGGAGTGGATTCTTTAGGGATTTTTATGTACAATACCATGCCATCTGCAGACACGGACAGTTTAACTTCTTCGTTCCCAATCTGGATACCTTTTATTTCTTTGTGTTGTCTGATTGCTGTGGCTAGGACCTCCAGAACTATGTGGAATAAAAATGATAGAGTGGACATCCTTGTCTTGTTCCCAATCTTAAAGGAAAAACTTTCAGCTTCTCGCTGTTAAGTATTATGTTGGCTATGGGTTTGTCATATATGGCCTTTATTATGTTGAGGTACTTGCCCTGTATACCCATTTTGTTGAGAGTTTTTATCATGAATGGATATTGAATTCTGTCAAATGCTTTTTCAGCATTTATGGAGATGATCATGTGATTTTTGTTGATGTGGTGGATGATGTTGATGGATTTTTGAATGCTGTACCATCCTTGCATCCCTGGAATAAATCCTACCTGATCATGATGGATGATCTTTTTGATGTATTTTTGAATTCTGTTTACTACTATTTTGTTGAGTATTTTTGCATCTATGTTCATCAGGGATATTGGACTGTAATTTTCTTTTTTTGTGGTGTCTTTGCCTGGCTCTGGTATTAGAGTGATCCTGGCCTTGTAGAATGAGCTTGGCAGTATTTCCTCCTCTTCTACTTTTTGGAAACCTTTAGCTGTTCAGCAAATGTTTGTTAAAATTCTGCAGGGAAACCATCTGGACCAGGAATTTTGTTCTTAGGTAGTTTTTTGATTACCAGTTCAATTTCTTTGCTGGTAATTGGTCGATTCAGATTTTCTGTTTCTTCCTGGTTCACCCTTGGAAGGTTGTATTTTTCTAGAAAGTTGTCCATTTCTTCTAGGTTATCCAGTTTGTTACCATATAATTTTTCATAGAATTCTCTCATAATTCTTCATATTTCTGTGTTGTCCATAGTGATTTTTCCTTTCTCATTTCTGATTCTGTTTATGTGTGTGGACTCTCTTTTTCCTGATAAGTCTGGCTAGGGGTTTATCTATTTTGTTTATTTTTCTCAAAGAACCATCTCCTCCTTTCATTGATTCTTTCTATTGTTTTATTCTTCTCAATTTTTTTATTTCTGCTCTAATCTTTGTTATGTCCCTCCTTGTACTGACTTTGGGCCTCATTTGTTGTTCTTTTTCTAGTTTTGTTAATTGTGAGTTTAGACTGTTCATTTGGGATTGTTTTTCTTTACTGAGGTAGGCCTGTATTGCAGTATACTTCCCTCTTAGCATGGACTTTGCTGTGTCCCACAGATTGTGTGGTGTTGAATTGTTATTGTTATTTGTCTCCACATATTGCTTGATCTCTGTTTTTATTTGGTCATTGATCCATTGTTTATTTAGGAGCATGTTATTAAGCCTCCATGTGTTTATGGGCTTTTTTGTTTTTTTGTAATTTATTTCTAATTTTATACCTTTGTGATCTGAGAAGCTAGTTGGTACAATTTCAATATTTTTGAATATACTGAGGCTGTTTTTGTGGCCTAATATATGATCTATTCTTGAAAATGTTCCATGTACACTTGAGAAGAATGCATATCCTGTGGCTTTTGGATGGAGTGTTCTGTAGATGTCCGTTAGGTCCATCTGTTCTAATACATTGTTCAGTGCCTCTGTCTCCTTACTTATTTTCTGTCTGGTTGATCTGTCCTTTGGAGTGAGTGGTATGTTGAAGTCTCCTAAAATCAATGCATTGCATTCTATTTCCCCCTTTAATTCTGTTAGTATTTGTTTCATATATGTAGGTGATCCTGTGTTGAGTCATAGGTATTTATAATGGTTATATCCTCCTGTTGGACTAACCTCTTTATCATTATGTAATGTCCTTCTTTGTCTCTTGTTACTTTCTTTTTTTTGAAGTCTATTTTGTCTGATACAAGTACTGCAACACCTGCTTTTTTTCTCCCTATTGTTTGCGTGAAATATCTTTTTCCATCCCTTCACTTTCAGTCTATGTATGTCTTTGGGTTTGAGGTGAGTCTCTTGTAGGCAGCATATAGATGGGTCTTGTTTTTTTATACATTCAGTGACTCTGTGTCTTTTGATTGGTGCATTCAGACTATTCACATTTAGGGTGATTATTGATAGGTATGTACTTACTGCCATTGCAGGCTTTAGATTCGTTGTTACCAAAGGTTCAATGGTAATTCCCTTTCTATCTAACAGTTCAACTTAACTCACTTAGTATGCTATGACAAAGACAACCTAAAGGTTCTTTTTTTTTTTGCCTCCTTTTTCTGCCTCTTCCATTCTTTATATATTAAGTGTCATATTCTGTAGTCTTTTTCTATCCCTTGATTGGCTTTGAGGGTAGTTGATTTGATTTTACATCTGCTTAGTAATTAATTGTTCTACTTTCTTTGCTGTGGTTTTATTTCCCCTGGTGGCAGCTGTTTAGCCTTAGGAATACTTCCATCTATAGCAGTCCTTCCAAAATGCATTGTAGTGGTGGTTTGTGAGAGGTAAATTCTCTCAGCTTTTGCTTATCTGAAAATTGTTTAATCCCTCCTTCAAATTTGAGTGATAATCTTGTTGGGTAGAGTATCCTTTGTTCAGGGCCCCTCTGCTTCATTGCATTAAATATGTCATGCCACTCCCTTCTGGCCTGTAAGGTTTCTGTTGAGAAGTCTATTGATAGCCTGATGAGTTTTCCTTTGTATGCGATCTTTTTTCTCTCTCTAGCTGCTTTTAAAAGTCTGTCCTTATCATTGATCTTTGCCATTTTAATTATTATATGTCTTGGTGTTGTCCTCCTTGGTCCCTCGTGTTGGGAGATCTGTGTACCTTCATGGCCTGAGAGACTATCTCCTTCCTCAGATTTGGGAATTTTTCAGCAATTACCTCCTCAAATACATTTTCTATCCCTTTTTCTCTCTTCTTCTTCTAGTACCCTTTAATATGGATTTTGCTCCCTTTAGATTGTTCACACAGTTCTCTCAATATTCTTTCATTTTTAGAGATCATTTTTTCTCTCTGTGCCTGAGCTTCTTTGTATTCCTTTTCTCTAATTTCTGTTCCATTTACTATCTCTTCTACTACATGTAATCTGCTTTTAAATCCCTCCCTTGTATGTTTCATTTCAGATATGGAATTTCTTAATGATTGAATCTACATCCTCATTTCATCCCTGAATTCTTTAACATTTTTCTGTACCTCCATGAGCATGTTTGTGATTTTTATTTTGAATTCTCTTTCAGAAAGATTGGTGAGTTCAGTTTCATTTGGCCCTTTTTCTGGTGTTTGTGATATTTTTGTTTTAACCAAGTTCCTTTGACATTTCATGTGTGTATGTGGCTCCCCCTAGTGCCCAGAATCTCTAGTCTCTTGAGCTGCTTAACCCCTGGAGTGATGTTCAGGGTGGCAGGAGAGTGGATCTGGTGCCTAGCCAGAGGTAAGAGCCGTTTCTTGATTCCCGGCTGCAGTGACCGTCTCCACTGGAACCAGTGGGCTGAGCACACAGGTGAAGCCTCTGTCCTTTGTGTCTACAGCTGCCTTAGGCAGGGCCTCCCTCTTGCTGGCCTGACTCTAGGGCAGGATTCGTTGTATTAACTATATATTCATATTATATGTGGTTTTGGGAGGACCTCTCTGTCTTACCTCTCATGCCGCTGTCTTGAATCCTAATCCTCAGGCTGCATGGCCTATCTTTTTCCATTCTTTCAGTCTATCTGTATTTAAAGTGGATTTCTATAAAAGAAGGAAACCCTGCCATTTGTGGTAACATGGGTGAACCTGTAGGGATAATGCTAAGAGGAATAAGCTAGACAAACAAAGACAAATATTGTATGATCTCATTCTTATGTGGGATACAAACTTTCAGTTATGAGTAAGTTCTAGGAATCTAATGTACAGCACAGTGATATGGTTGGGTTTAAAATATACTATGTCATTATTTGTTTTCTATGTGTCCAATGTGTTCTTTGCTCCCCTTTTTATTTTCTCCTGCTTTCTTTGATTAATTAACTTTTCCTGCATGTTTTTTTTTTCTTTAGTGTGGTTGCTCTAGAGTGACAGTATGCATCTTTTACTTAATCACTGTATACCTTAAAACAATATTATACTCTTTTTTGTATAATTTAGGAATTTTTCAACCAGCCTGCTTCCATTTTCCCCTCCTGTCTTTTATGCTGTTATTGTCATACATTTTACTTCTCTATAAGTTATAAATCCCAGAGCATGTTGTTATTTTTTCTTTGAGCAGTTTAGGGGAATTTAATTGTGAGAAAAAGTCTCATACTTATACATGTACTGCCATTTCCAGTGCTCTTCCTTCCTTTGTGTTGATCCAGGCTTCAATCTGGTATCATCTTCTTCTATCTGAAGAACTTATTTTAGGATTTGTCATGGTGTAGTGAATTCTCTCAGCTGTTGTTTGTGCGAAAAAGTCTTTCTTTCACTTTCATATTTGAAGGATTTTTTTTTAATTGGTTGTAGAATTCTAGGTTGACAGCTTTTTTCCCCAGCACTTTCAAAATACTGTTCCATTACTTGCATTTTTCTGATGAGAAGAATACAGTAATTCTTATCTGTGTTCTTCAGTGCATAATGCCTTTTTTTCTCAACCTGCTCTTAAGACTATTTCTTTATGACTGCCTTGGTGAAATTTTCTTCATGTTTTTCTTCTTGGGATTTGTTGAGCATCTTGGCTTGTGGTCTTACAGTTTTTATCAAATTTGGAAAACTTTTTACTGTTATTTCTTCAGTTTTTTTTCCCTTTCCTTTCTCCTTTGGCACTCTGGCTACATGCTTAGTTGGTTGATGTTATATTCTAAGTCTGGCTTTGTTCAGTTTTTGGAGTCTTTCTTTCTTCATTTTTGGATGGTTATCTGTTTCTCTTGTTTCTTAATTCATTCATCTTTTTATCTGCAGTGTCAAATCTTCTGTTAATTCCATCCAATGAAAATGTTTATTTCAGATATTTTTATTTTTCATCTTTAGAATTCTCATCTGTTTCTCCTTATATCATTTTCTTTATTTATTACTTTCATAATTTCCTTTAGCTCCTTCTGCATACATTATAATATTCCTAGTAGCTGTTTTAAATAAAATCTTTCTTGCTCTTTTTTCACTGTCATTTCTGAGTCTGTTTCTATTGAATGATTTTCCTCTGTTTATGGGTTACCTTTTTCCTGTTTCTTCACATGTATTGTCATTTATTTTTTTAACTGGATGCTAGACATTATAAGGTTGTATTGTTCAATTTTGGATTTTATTACCTTCTTTAAACCTTGTTGTAGGTGTTTTTGGTTGCTCAGTTACTTATAGATCAGCTAGATCTTTCTCAGGCTAATTTAAAAGCATCTTTGTGGTTTGTTTAAAACAGCTGTTTCTTTAGGTCTAGGATAGTTCCACTACTGAAGACTGTTTTTGGTGTGTCTGTTAAATGACCCCCACATTCAATGAGATTTCTCTAGTCTTGCTGGTGGGAACTCAATCAGTTCTCAGCTGTGTGAATTCTAGAAAACATTCAGCTTACACTTTCTCCTCAGTGTTATTTACAACAGTAGTAGCTCTTTGCGCAGCCTTGTGGACTGTCACTCTGTGCCTGAGTAGATAGGTGTTCCTCCATTCTCCTGTTGATGGTATTTGACTTCTTTCTGATCTTGTGCTGTTTAAGCTATGAAAGTCTTGTATCTGTCTCCTGTATTCATATCTAGGAGTAGAATTATTGGACTATAAGACATGTGAATATTCAACCTTAAAACAATGCTTAAAAGAAAAGATAGTTTTCCAAAGTGACTGTGTAAATTACATCCCTGACAGCAATGTGTAAGAGATCCTATTGATCTATGTCTTCTCCAATATGTGTTACTGTCATGCTTTCTAATTTTTGTTAATCTAGTAAGTGCAAAGTGGTATCTTTTGGTCTTGATTTGCATATCTCTGATTATTAGTAAGGTTGGGAATTTCTGTACTTGTTCATAGGTAACACATTTTTCTTCCTCTGGTTTTTGCTCTAGTAAGGGTATTAGTAGTTCTAACTGTAGAGCCAGAACTTAGAAGAATAAAAAAAGAGCTAGGTTTTTGTTTGTTTGTTTTAAACACCCAACTGTTTATAGAGAAATCTTCCTTTTATCTTGCATAATAATCTATGTCTATTTAGTTGGACCTTATAAAGACCTATGAATTCAACAGAAGTTATTGCTTGGGTTTAACTTCAAAATTAGATAAAAGTATGTTTGATATGTGTTTGAGGAATTTGAATATTTGTAATTCCTAGAAAGCATATATTTTAATTAGTGAAAGTGAAACCTTCCACCCTTGAACACTTCAAGAGTCAGACCTTAATCTGAGTGCCTTTTTTCTACCGAACCAATTACAGATAATGTTGTGGTTTCTTGGCAAGTCCGTTAATGATACCTTCCTCCACTGGTTTGGTTCTGAACCAGTTGAGAAATAAAACAAAGATCAATGGAGGCCAAAATACCACCTTCCTTACTATAGTCTTGGTTGTGAGACTTAATTATATCTCTCTGCAAGCAAATATACTTTCTGCTGAATTCAGAATTGGATAGCTTTACATACCCATTCATAGGCAAGGTGAGACTGAGTTATATGTAGGGAGCACCTGACCCCTGTAGGAGCAGCAGAGGATATGTACTTTCCAAGAGGAGATTATCTCCTGGGAGAAAGAAGGTAACTCCTTGAAGCATGTTCTGTTTATTCTTCCTGAATTACCAGTCCACTAAGTCACTTCACCTCTCCTCCAGCCTCTGGGAAAGGAGGCAGAGAGAGGCCAAGAATATTAAACTACTTGAGCTGCCTTCATGTACACTGAGGAAGATGTGTTTATCTACTGACAAATATGCCTTTTTAGTAGTGTATACTTACTGAGTATCAACTAAGTGTCTAGCTCTATGCTTGATGCGTTGGAGTCTAAAACAAATGTTAGATGGGAGTTAACAATATAATTAATGGAGCAAGTATTTATACATCTAATAAAAACAGCTCATATTTGTATAGTTCTTTGTAATTGTAATGTACTTTATACACATTGTTATCATTCCTATTTTAATAATAAGGAAAGTAAGGATCAGTAAAATAATGTGCCTTGACTATTAGCACACAGTGGGACTTGATTCAGGTATTTTGACTCCAGATTCTGCTTTTTTCCCTGCTGCATCATGCTGCTTTCTGAGGAGAAAAATTTTACTCTGTGAAACTGTGTATGCAGGCTCCTGAGGTGTACAGTAAAGGCCAGGCTAGTTCAGATAAGGGCAACTCTGTAGACTTAGAGCAGTCGTATCAGGAAAGGCTACACGCAGCAGGGTGGACTTGGGTTGCTTCTTGATGGATAGATTATGGACAAGTAGAGAGAGGGTGTGAGGAGAAGGTATCCAGACAGAGGCAAAAGGATCCGTGGGAGGTATGTATGAGAGGATTAAAAGGAGGCTGGTCTGGAGGCACTGCAGAATTCATGTTGGAAAACCAACATGGTGGAGAAACTGCAAACGAATTGGTCGTGCAGATTATCCAACTTTTGAAAGCTTGAAAGAGATAGTGTTTGCTTCCTGCAGTAGGCTTCCAGGAGCCATTGAAAGCTCTCAGGAAATAACATGATTCAAACAATCATCTGACTCTGTCTCCATGCCATTTATGCATCTCCTATTCCCAGCTTCATTTGAGCTCTCTTTCCTAGCTATATATAAATTTTGGTGGTGGTTTTGTTTTTACCTCCGAGGGTTTTCTTCTGAATTTAGTATATCACCTGTTACTAATCCAAGAAACCCTGCCTTTTCTTTCTTTTTATTTTCTCAGTTAAGTCCTCTGTAATACTCTTTTCATCTTACTGTATTTGCTACTACTGTAGTATTTTATATTTTTAACTTGAACAACTGTTCCTCTTTTGCCACTTTAGAGAAAGTGTCCTTTTTTTAGAAACAGTACATAAGTAACCTGTCTCTTTTGTCCTTGATTCATGGTTTTATTTTTATATTTTCCCCATCAACTAATCTTAAGAAATAACCAGATTCTTTTTTTGTCTTTCAGGTCCTATCTTGAACACAAGACCTCCATGAACTATATGTTGGCAACACGTCTCTTCCAGGACAGGTGGGGATTTGCTAATCCTATAAATTCAGTAGGACTCTAGATCACATGACTAGGAGAAAGTACATGCAAAAGAAGGAAGAGGCTTTATAAAAGTCTTAAGTAAAATCTCTGCTAGAAAGGGCCTTGCAGAAAACAGAATATAATACCTCATTTTTCCAGATTTAATAAATTTTCAGCATTTTGTAATATATCCAGAGGCCATAAATTAAACCATAACTATCTTTAAGCAATTTTAACGAATGTCCAAAACTTTATTCTTCTTAAAGGAAGGCCCTTTTTTACTTTAGACCCAATTTTAACAGACATGATCATCTGTTTTTCTAGACTACAGAGATTAGAATGATCAGATTAGAAGAGGTGAAGGGGAGGTAATTCACAAAATAAATACACTTAAAGTTATAAGAAATGACAACTGATAACCTCAATATAAGGAAAAATAGCAGGAAATGATGGAAAACAGACATTGGAATTCAGCTAGCACAGCTATCAGGGACGGCTTAGTGCCACATACTTTTCTTGCCCCTGAGACATAATTGCATTATAGTGCAGTTCAGTAATTGACTCTCAAAATAAGGTTACTTAGAGAAATCTATATCATTTTCAAGGTATGTGTACTTTTCTGCAGGATTCTTAAAATGGAGATGCAGATTTCAACCATTTCTTGGAATATCATGACCTATTATCAGGAAATAATATGGGACTTTTAGTTTCTCTCTGAATATTTGTAGTTATTACCATTGACTAAATAATACATGGCATAGCTTCTGATGAAAGATCTTCAGATTTACTTTGAAGACGTAGAAGCTCATCTATATATAACCTGTTTTTTTCTCTCCTTTCCCTACCCCCTAAAAAGTTTTGCAAGGCTCCTTTATCTTTAGAGTTCAGGTATTTTAACAAGATGGGTTCTGGTATATTGTTTTCATTATTTTGGTTTTGCAGTGGGTGAGTTGATTTGATCTGAAGATTTAAGCCTTCCAGTTGTGGCAAATACTCCCCTCATCCTCTCCTTCCTCTCCTTGTAAAAGTTCTGTCAGGTGAATTTTGGATCTTTTGCTATATCCTTCATATTTCTTTACTTTTTTTCAAACTTTTGATCTTGTCTCTTAGCTTTAAATTCTAGGAGATTTCTTGAACTTTGTCTTCTAAAACTTTAAAGTGACCTTTAGCCTTATCTATTTTATTTAGGACCAGCACAGGAGGGGGTTGTTCAGTTTACTTTTTTTTTATTTTGGCAAGTATGATTTTAGTATCTAAGAACTGTTTTTGATTTCTGACTGATTTTCATAGTTTATTGATATAATATTAAAATGATTCTGGCACCAATTCCAATGTGGGACAAGAGGGTTTCCCCACACTTCAGTACCCTGCTAGTGTCTGAGAATTCAACTCAGTTCTGACACTGTCTACTGGGAGAGTAGCATCAGATTCCACAGTTAAGGGTTCACTCCTACAAGACTGCCCTCCCTGCCTCCGTGGACTCCAGTTCAGACACCAGTCATGAGTCCACACTACTGCCTGTACTTCTGACCAACTGGCTATAAATCAGAGGTTCCTGTGACACATTGTTGGGTTGGATTAATTTGCTAGAGCAGCTCACAGAACTCAGAGAAACATTTTACATATACTAGCGCGTCAGTTTATTATTAAAGGCTGTAACTCAGGACCAGCCAGATGGAAGAGATGCATAAGGCAGGGTATGTGGGAAAGGGATGCACAGCTTCCATGCCTTCTCCAGGTGTACCATTCTCCCCAAATTGCCACGTGCTCACGAGACCAGAACTCTCCAAACCCATCCGTGTGGGTTTTTATGGAGTCTTTATTATACAGGCTTGATTGAATAAATCATTGACCATCGGTGATTTAGTTCCATCTGCAGCCCCTCTCCCCTCTGTGGAGGTTAGGGGGATGGGAAAGTTCTAGTCCTCCAGTCATATGGTTGGTTCTTTTGGTGATCAGCCCCCATCCTTAGGTGATCCAAGGGTGTTGCAAAAGACGCTTTTACTACTCTCATCACCTAAGAAATTCCAAGGGTTTTAGGAGCTCTATGCCAGAAGTGAAAATGAAGATGAAATGTTTTTCTTAAAAAGCACAATATCATGAATGTTGTTTCACATCTCTCTAAATTAGTTTGCTTAAAGTACCTTTCTGAGTTTTGCCATATTTAATTCTCTTTGATTAGTTCTGTTTGTTCATCTCATTGTTCCTAGTTTATGTTATTATATTTCCTTAGATATTTGGTGAAGTCTTTGATTGTCCCATCATGGTTTATAAGCAGTGGACTGTTTGCTTAAGATAGGTAGTTTGCACGAATTTCCTCCCAGGTTATATTAGTCTCTTTCTGAACTGACTTGGACTTTATGCTTGAGCTAGATCTTTCCATACTTGGGCTTCCCCTGAGGGAAAAGAAAGACAGAGTAGGCAATCTGGGAACCTCCACCAAAATTAGGAATCATTCTCTTTGGGGGAGCATAACAATAAAAATAATTGAGATGTAATAATATATGTGCTTCTTTATTAACACATTGAATAGCAAGACCTAACTGTAGATCTAATAACTCTCATAATTTCAAAGTATGATAAGTATTGGTAGTATTTTGAGATTCTTGTAACAATCCCAAAGTAATATGAGAAAAGAAGTGTTTTCTTTTGGTAGCAAAATCACGCTAATACTATTATATGTATAGGAAGGAAATGCTAAATTTAAGTTAGAGGATTAATTTTTTTTCATCCAAGTTGGTGCAAGTTAATTCTTTCTTCAGGCCCCAATAACAGTTCCTCCTTATACTTTGTTTTAAAAACTCTGATTAAAAAACATGAATTCCCCTGTTTAGCAAAGAAAGGCCCTAGTGCCTACCCTTGTCTACCTTTTTAGCCTAATCTCTACTTTTCCATACCAACCCATGTTAGACCATATCTATGTGCTCCTTCATCCCTCTTTATCCTTACATACTGTCCCTTGGAATGGCCTTCAGTCCATCCCTAAATTCTTGTTCTAGCTATGTCCTTCATCCTCTTACCCCAACTAGGGGGAGGTTCTCCCAGCCTTCTTATCTCCCTCAGTCTGATGTAGATGCCTATTTTGTATTATAATTGCCTATTTGTTTACTAGACTATGTTACAAGTTGGCTTTTAGGAGTAGGTACTTTATGTTCATCTTTGTCATTATCAAGAACCTAGGACATGATAGACACACAAAAACATGCACTGAAAATATGAAATTGTGTTTGTTAGAAGTCCTAACATCTTCTGTCTGAATTGACATTTTCTCTCTTGCAAAGATCATTGTAGTAGTGTCAGAATTACTGTCAAGCTAATCTCCAGTCATTTCTTTTAGGTTAATTTTGCCAATCTTTCCTCTTCACTCATTTCCCCATCTACCCACTCTGCCCTGGGAAATAGTATCTTACCTACTAACTGATAGTATGACAGTAGTTTTAACCCTGGTGCATACTAGTGGCACCCGGGGATCTTATAAACCACATTTAAGCCATGGCCCCATCCCCAGACTAAAGTATTGGTACATCCTAAAAGCTGCCTAAGTGATTGTAATGTGAAGCCATGCTCAGAAATCACTGTAGCAAACCATTATCTGTTGAGAAACTTAAAATCATCTTGAGACTTTCTGATGATAAGATACCAGTATTAGGATACTAGCATGAATAGAAGGCATGGGAAGGGAAAGACAAAACGTATTAGTGAAGACAGACTTTTCACTTGATTTTCTATAGTTAGAAAATATTGATATTGAATGCATTTATCTCTTTCTTAAAAAGCTATACCAAAAGTTAAATGATGTGTGGTTCTATTTATATAACATTTTTGAAATGATAAAATTTTAAAATGGAGACTAAGTTAAAGGGTCCTGGGGGTAGGTAAGAGGTGTGTGATTATAAAAGGCAAGACAGGGATCCTTTTGGTGATGGAATTGCTTAGTATCTTGTCTGTCGTGGTGGGTAAATGAACCTACACAGTGATAAAATTGTTCCAAACTAAATATACACATTACAAATGAGTACAAGTAAAACTGGGGAAATGAAAACAAACAAAAAGAAGTTTTTCTTTACAAAAAACACAAGTCAATTTAAATAAGAATGGCTTTCACTCCCTATGATTAGAGCCTGACTCTAGGTTAGAGGCAAAGTGGAAAGCATCTCTTTCTTTCAAGGGATTTTTTTAAATTGTAGAAAATCCATTTCTAATTCCTTTTGAACTGTATGAGAATTGAAATCAGTTTCTTCTCCTAATCAATTTATAAGTGAAAGTATAAGGAGCATTGGAGCCTGAGGCCTAAGCCCTGGGTTCACGTTTAAACCCGTTAACGGCATGTCACCAAATGATCTTATCCTCCTTTTTATAAATGGGTCTAGTAAGAACCTACTTCATGTGGTAGTTGTGAATAATAAGTGTGGTATGATTTTCAACTAAATACACAAATGTAGATAATTGTTACGATTGTAACTAGATACACAAATGTTAGGCAATTGTTATGATTTTTCTCTAGAATTCATTTGTTCTTTCCCTTTTGTTTTTTATTGATTTTCCCTCAAGCTAGGTTCTCTACTCTTTTCTGAGAATGTTCTCAATTCATCTCTTTGCTTCTCCTCTTTTTGCTTTTCTTCTCTTCTGGCATAATTCCAGGTTGAGTCTCTGTAGTATGAATCTCAGGAGAGCATCGTGTGTGAACTCAAGAGAGAGTATCTGAACAGGCCTCTAATAGTGTCATCTTTTCTGCTTCCGTAGGGGAAATCCAAGAAGAAGCTTGTTGACAGGAAGAACACGGTAACTGATCTTTGAAAACTGAGAAATTCTTTCCATATATATGTTATTGCGTGTGACCATAGGGCTAAGCATGATACTTTATATAAGCACTTTCAGTTTGGCTTAGCTTGAATAGTAACATAAAAATGTTTTCTATTGAAACACTACTCTGTGGCAACATTTTACAAGCTAAGTTTGGGATTTACTTTTTTGTAACTACAAGTGTTATTTGAACTGATAATAGTATTCTTGTTTGACTGTGTGAGAGAGACCAAAGTATTAATGAGATTTTCAAGACTACTGTGATGTTCTGTTCAAATAAGAGGTTATGTTTTAGCCTTGATATACCCACAGCACACAGCTCTGCACCTTACGGGACTGAGCAGAACTGCTTCCAGTTTGCCACAGAATTAAAAGCATGCAAAATACCTACGGCTCTTCAGTTTCGCAGAGGAGAGAAAGGTCTAAGATCAAGGACTTAGATGACCTTGCCCCACTGAAGAGTGCAGCCGCAACTCTGAAAGCTAAACATACATATGGGTTTGAGACATTACATACATCCCCATTGTGCTGCACTTCTTTAAAAAAACAAAATGACTTTAATAAGAAACAAACCTCCTATATCTAGCTTTTTGTTTTACATTTAAGAATTAAGTAGGATAAACCTAGGCCAGACCTGGTTTGGACCAAACCCTTTGAAGCATAGATCTGATTTTTCTTGATTTTGTTTTTGTTATATTATTTGATTTTTCTTTTAAAAAGAGAACATATGATTGTCATATAATTAATGGAAAACTGGGAGAAATCAAGTTTGTAACCTGTTTCCAAATGAAAATCATAGCTGGTTTATAAGTTTCCTCCAGTTTTTAGATAAGGAATATGCTTCCTAGAGTATATCGCTACCAATTTGGCAATTAGAAAAAACAAGTACCAAAATAAAAAATCTTAAACAACAAGAATATTTAAAGGTCAGTGAGCTCTGTCTTTTTTTCATTTTTGGCACTCATATTGCCATCAGTAGGAGTTTCCTGGTGTTATAGAGGTGTAAGCAAATGTAGGCTGGTGTAAGACAGCCTGTATGCTGGAGCATGAAACATGTCTTAGTACATCTAAAAGGATCAAAATCCTAAAGAGTATATTCTTTAATCACAGTGGAATCAGAAAGCAGTAACAATGGAGACTCTCTAAATATTTGCGAATTAACACATTTCGAAATAATCCATGGGTCAAGGAAGAAATCATGAGGGAAATTAGTAAATATTTAAAACTGATAATTAAAAGATAATTAAAATATGTGGGATACAGCAGAAGTAGTGTTTGGGGAGAAATTATAGCTTTAGATGCTTATATTTAGGAAACAAAGGACCAAATCACTGATCAGTGTTCTATTTTATGAAACTAGAAAAAGAAGAGTAACCTAAAATAAATAAAAGAAAAGAAATAATAAAGGGTCAAAATCAATTTAATAAGAGATAAAAATAAAGAAATTAATAAAATCCAAAATTGTTCATCATTAAGATAGTGGAATTGATAGACTTATGTAGACTTATCTAGAAAATAAGAATACCAAGTACCAATATTAGATAGGAAAGGCGATTTCACTATAGATCCTACAGACATAAAAGAACATATTAAGGGAGTATTTTAAAAGCCTTTTTCCACTACTTTGACAACTTAGATGAAGTGACTGAGTTCTTTGGGAGGGAACACTTAGCAAGACTGACTCAAGTTGAAATAGAAATTTTGAACAGCCTTGTATCTATTCAGAATATTGAATTTATAGTAAAAAAACCTTCCTACAAAGAAAACTCCAGTTCCAGTAGTTTCACTGATGAATTCTATCAAGCATTTGAGGAAGAATAACACCAATCTTCCACAGACTCTTTCAAAAAATACAGGAAGAGACACTTTCTAATTCATTTTATGGTGCCAGCATTAATAAAGACATTTTTTTAAGATGAAAATTACATGCTAATATCTTCATGAACATAGACACAAAATCTCTTCAAAGAACATTATCAAACTGAATCTACCAGTATATAAAAAGGATAATACATATGACTAGGTGAGATTTTTCCCAACAATGCAAGGTTGGTTTAACATTTGAAAATTGGTCGATGTAATTTACTATATTAAATGAGGAAATTCAAACGATCATTTTATTAGATCCAAAGTGGGAGGGAAAACATCTGATAAAATTCAACACGTTTATAAGAAAAATTGTTAGCAAATCAGGAATAGAAGGGAACTTCTTTAATCTGATAAAGGCCTTCTTTGTAAAACCTATCATAACATTATACTTAAGGGAGAAATATTGAAGGCTTTCTCCCTGTGATTAGTAATAGGGCAAGACATCTGCTCTCACCACTTGTATTCACTTTGTACCAGAGGTCCTAAGCAGTACAATAAAGCAAGGGGAAGAAAAAGAAAAAAAATAAAGATTGGAAAGGAAATTAAATGTCTTTATTCTTGGATGGCATGACCAGGTTAGTAGAGAATCCTAAGGTATGTACAGAATAACTCCAAGAACATAGAAGGGCACTTAGGAAGGTCTTGGAATACAAGGTCAATATCCTAAAAGTCTGTTGTATTTTAATATACTAGTAGTAAATAATTTGAAAATGAACTTTAAAATTCATTTACTGTATGTTTTCTGTAGGGATAAATTTTACAAAATATGTTCAATATACAGTAAAAGCTATTAAATATTACTGAGAGATTTAAAAATATCTAAATAAGTAGAGAGAGATGCAGTATTCATGGATTAGAAGACTTAATTCATTCTCCCCAAATTGATCTAAGGATTCAGTACAATCCCAATTATTTTCATAGATTTTTTAAAATAAAAGTTGACTAATTAAAACAGATTTTTTGTGGAAATACAAAGAAGTAGAATATCCAGAGTAATCTTGAAAAAGACATAGAATACCTGACTTAAAGAAATACTATAATGTTACAGTAATCAAGACTATGGCAAATTGATCAGTAGAACAGAATGAAGAGCCCAGAAATAGATCCATATTATACAGCCATTTGAGTTTAAACCAAAGGCCCAAAGTAATCTAATGGAGAAGAGAAATTGTTTTTAACAAATGGGGCTGAAAGTAGATACCGTATTTTAAAAAATGAACCTGATTCCCTATCTCCCACAAAAATTAGAAATGATTCATAGACATAAAAATAAAAGTTATTACTATAAAACTTGTCTTTGGGCTTGGCAAAAGTTGTTAGACATGACACAGAAAGCAAAAAGGAAAAATATTATAAGTTTGATTTCCTCAAAATTAAAAACTTTTGTTTATCATGAGATACTGTTAAGCAAATGACTAGGCAAGCCATACACTGAGTCGGGATATTCATCAAATGTATCTGTTAAAGGACTGTTATCTAGGAAATGCAAGAACTCCCACAATTGAATAATTAGAAGACAACCCAGTTACAATTGGGTAAAATATTTGAATAGACATTTCAAAAAGAAGATATGTGAATAGCTATACACTCATGACATTATGCTTAACAACCTTATTTATCAGAGAATTAAAATCATGAGATACCATTAAACATCCATCAGAATGGCTACAATTCTATCAAATAATCACATTGTACACTTTAAACATCTTGCAAATTTAATTGTTAGTTATACCCAATAAGCCTGGGAAAAAACAAAAACAAAAATGACTGACAACCTCAAAAACGAAAATGACTGACAGAATACTGTATTCTTACAATAAAGTAAGCTAAGAGAAAAGAAAATGGAGCTGATAGAACTCTGATAAATTGTCACTGGCAGCATAAACTGGTGCAAGCACTTTAGAAAGAGTCTGGCAGTTTGTTAGAAAGCCTAGAAAATTCAACTGCAAAATTTTTACCCAGAAGAAATGACAAATATAACCACAAAACAACTTGTACAAAAATATTTGTAGCTTCTTCACTTATAATATTCAAGACTGGAAACAACCTAGGGGACCAACGACAGGAGAGTAGGTGAACTGTGGATTATTTGTAGAGTGGACGAATCCTCAGCAATAAACAGGAATAAATACTAAAACACACAACATGGATGAATCTTAAAAACATGCTGAATAAAAGGAGACTTACACAAAATAATTCATACTGTTTAATTCTATTTTTATGAAGGTCTAGAACAAGAAAACCTAAATATGATGAAAAAAATCAGAACAATGGTTTCCTTTAAGAGTATGAGTGAGGGATTGACTGAGAAGGGACACAAGAACTTTCTGAAGGGATAGTCATGTTAGAGTTTGGATTATACAGCTCTAGGCACTTACCAAAACTCACCGAATGGATATTTAATATTCAGGTGTTTTCATTGTACGTAGTTTTTAGCTCACCAAAACAAAAAAGAAAACCAAAAAACCTCCCAAAAGCCCTAAATTTTGGATACTAATGCTAAAGCATTGAGGAACAGAGTACATTGTATACAACCTTGAAATGCTATAAAAATGTAAAAGTTAGATGGATCGATGGATGAATGGAAGAACAGATGTTGGATATAAATGTGCTGAAACAAATACTGCTGACCCTTGAACAATGTCAGGGTTAAGACTGCCAATCCCCCATAGTCAAAAATTTGCATATAACTTGAGTCCCCCAAAACTCGAAGCCTTACCAATAACATAAAATACTGATTAGCACATCTTTTGTATGTTATATGTATTATATACTATAATCTTACAGTAAGCTAGAGAAGAGAAAATGTTTTTTCAAATTGTTGCAAATATCCGAATATTTTTTCAATATATTTATTGAAAAACAGTGTGTGTAAGTGGACCTGTGCAGTTCAAACCTATCTTGTTCAAGTGTCAACTGTATAGAAACATATTCATTGTAGAAACTAGGCAGTAGGTATAAGGATGTTCACTGTACAATTCTTTAAAATTTTGTTTGTTTAAATATTTTCATAATAAAAAGTTGGAAAAATAAAATGAAAAAGATATAGCTAAAAGGTGTTACAACTTATTTATAGGGAATTCAGTTGTTTATTATTTAAAAAATATTTATGGTATAGCAACTGTGTGCGGGGCAGTCTCATAAGCATCACTGATCAGCAAGACAAGCTTGGTCGTTGCCCTCGTAAAACAGTAATACTGTTTATCAGATTCACACGTTCCCCAGCATTCACTACCTCCATCCCTTGTACTAGTTAGGATTTATCTGTCTATTCGGGGTTTTTTAGAAGCTCATAGTTGTTGTTTTAAATATCAGATCTGTTTGATTTTCTTCATTAATTGCTAAACATGTATTTTCACAGCTGTATGTGGTAGGGGGTAGGGGCTAGTGATATTCAATTGGGCGTATGATAAACTGTGTTTGAACTATTTTTGAAGTTCATTAATTTGCTTCCCATTTCTGCCTCCAGTGTCAGTATCTCCACTGTTCTTGGCTCAATTTCCTGCTAAAGAAAAGGCCTCTTAAAGACTTACTACCCAGTCTGTCTACCCAGAAATCAGTCTTTCCATTCTACTCACAGACTGAAAATTGCCTTAGGAATGAGGATGATTCCTTGACTTCAAAGGGAATACGCTTTGAGTTCTAGAGAGTCTAACTAAGAGAGAGAGTTTGGGGCCAACCAGTTAGATCCTGAGTTTGGGGTATACAGAGCTGGCTGCCTGCTTTCAGACACTAACATGGATGCTTCTTCCGACTCAGTGACCAAAAACCTCTCTGGTGACCTGGCTGTCTCTGCCTGCCCTGCACTTTGCCTGGTCCTTGTCTGGATTACACTGATACTGTCACTTCCACAATTTGTGATTTATCTTACTTTAAAACCTAATGAAGATGCTGTTAGACCCTTTCCCCATCCCCCCACTCATGACCTGATTGGCCTTGTCCTACCTCTGCTGCCTTCTGCTGTCTATGCCTCTGACTCTAACTCCTGTGTTGTACTCAGTGCCTGGAGAGTGCCTGCCACCTCTCCCCACCTCCTCCTGTAACGAGTGGGTGCTAAGCTAGGAGTTAGTCATGTTGAAGGCCTGAGTGCATCCCAAGGTCTTGGTTAACTTTTTACTAAGACAGTTCCTTTGTGAGTCTCAGCTCTGTGCTGTTATACTCACAGATTATCAGGCATTCTTCCCCTCAGCTTAACCCTGCTAAATCTGTATTAATATTGTATACATTCAAAAGAGTACTTGTATAATTTTAAGTTATAATGAATACCAATGAAATAAAATCCTTAGCAACAAATCAAAATGTTACCAGTATCTCCCAGCCATTATTAAGATATAGGATATTGGATAACATTTATTATCTCTGCAATAAATAACAAGTATGACTGAATACTTAAAAAAACACTTAAACATTATCCTCAGATATATTTTTGTTTAGAACATTTAACAAATTCAGACAGGCCATTAGTGATTAGTGAAGTTTTTTATTATTGAAGTATAGTTGACATAAATATTATGTTAGTTTCAGGTGTACAACATAGTGATTCAACACTTACATAATTACAAAATAGTTACCCTTTGTCATCATACAAAGTTATTACTGTCTTACTGACTTTACTTCCTGTGCTATATTTTACATCCCCGTGACTTACTTATTTTATAACTGGAAGTTTATTTTATAACAGTTGTAATGTAGATTCCAGTATCCCCATTTATCCGTCAAACTTTTAGAATTCACTCGAGTTACCATGCCCCGGCCTGTCATCATTACAGAATTCTGTCAAGTTCAGCCTTGGAATAAAGGAGAGAACTTTTTGAAGGCTGTAGCTACCATATTGTTCTTTCCACAGAGTGACTGCTGATGGAGCCCCAGAACTGAAGGTAGAGAGTCTGAATTCAAAGGCCAAGCTGCATGCTGCTCTTTATGAAAGGAAGCTCCTGTCTTTGGAGGTGCGAAAACGTAGACAACGGAATGGCAGATTGAGGTCAATGAGGCCAAAATACCCAGGTACCTGCTGGTGAGCTTTCACCAAACTCCGTTATTTGAGCCCTGCCAGACTGAGTTAATCAGATTCTTAATTAATACTTACTGAATCAGAACCTTTCTGATGACATATATTTAATTTTTTTAATAGTCTTTTTCTTTGAAACAATTTCAAAAAGAAGGATTTTAAGTTTTAAAACCTCCCATTTTATAATATTTGCATTGAAGAATATCTGAAGCACACACATTTTGGCTTTTGCTCTTATTCTTGCATCGTGTAACTAACTACCTGATACTTCAGATATAAAGACATATAGATATAAAGAAATTCTTTAGATATTTTAGCTTAACAGTAATGGAATCCTGGGCATTGCTGTTCAGGTTTTTCATGCTTAGGTGTTAAATCTAGCTCATCTGTTCACATTGCTGAATAGTGTCAGTATTTTAAGCATGAACAGCCAGAGGAATTTCTCTCTCTGATTCTGTCATGTTGTAGGTCTATTTGTCACTGACTGATGTCCTTTTTTGTCCCCCTCCTCTCTTCTGTTGAGCACCTGTATCAGGCACATTAGACACTGGGGTTTCATTGGTGAATAAACAAAATATAGTCCTTGTCCTCATAGATCTTATCAGGGCAGTGAAAGAGAAGAATAATGAGTAAGCAGAGGACAGATATTCTCCTGCTCTTGGTAGCTCCATGGAAGCTGCCTTTCTAAAAATGTCTGAGTCACTATAGGGATTATTCTGCTAAGATAGTTTTTCCATTAAGTTGTGGGAGAGCCATTGGTGGTATGATGAGAAACACTAACTCTTGTGAAGATCATTAATAGGCTTTTTGCATATATAAGATTGGAGAGTGACAAGTGTATGCAGTTAATTTTGTTGCCTTATTTGTGCTCTAATTTAGAAATGGGTTTTTACTAAAAAGATAAAAGGAAGGTATTGGGAGAGAGGAAAATTTAATTCCTTTTTTCAGCAATATTAATGATTCTTCGCATTTAGTGATTACCCAACCGGCTGAAATGAATGTTAAAACTGAGACAGAGAGTGAAGAGGAGGAAGAAGTTGCATTAGACAATGAAGAACAGGAAGCTTCCCAGGAGGAGTCTGCAGGGTCCCTTGGAGAAAATCAAGCCAAGTACACACCCTCATTGAGAGTTATGGTAGAAAATGCACCCAAAGAAAATCCCCCAAAGGTTCCTGAATGGAATAATAAAGGTGACCAGGGCTGCAAAATTGAGACTCAGGAGCCAGAGCCTAAATTTAACCTGATGCAGATTCTGCAAGATGATGGCAATCTTAGGTATGTACCATTTGTAATTATACTAGTAAAACTGATAACAGCTAACTTGTGCTGTGTACTAGGTAATATGCTGGTAGCTTTATAGCCTTTTTTTTTTTCTTATTCACAGCAATTCTGTCGAGTAGTGACTATGACTGATATTATTATTAAGGACACTGAGTCTTGGAGAAGTTACTTGTCCAGTGTATAGATCCAAACTGAGGTCTCGTTGGCCCAACAAATGTTTGTTGAGTTTAGTGTCAGTCACTGAGATCACAAGGAGCTCGAGCAGCTTATGTCTTAGTGTGGGGTCATTAAAGAGCAGCATCTCTGATCCCAGTATGCTCCTAGGATGCAGAAAAAGGAGTGATTTGCCTTGCTTAAGAAGGCTAGAGAGGCATTAAGCAGGAGGCAGTATTTGACCAGGGTTTGACTGACAGAAGGATTGCAGGAGGTTGGGGAGGCGGCAGTTAAGTGTGGGAGTGCTAGCAGTGTTGTGATGGCACCAGTGATTGGTTCAGTCCATCAGCCAGTATTAATTGACCATCTGGAATTGTGCTAGGATATATAGTGTTACAGTGGAGATGAAGACAGACTTGTGGAGCCTGCAGTCTAGTGGAGAAGACAGACATTAAACAAAGAGACAAAGTAATTTCAGGCAGTTAGAATAAAACAGGGTGTAGTTCTAGAGTGTAATTGGACAGAGGGCTACTTTAGACTGTATTGTTTGGGCATGAAGCGGTAACCTTTGAGGTAAGTCCTGAATGATGAGAGGGAGGCAGTTCATGGGAGTATCAGAGGGCAGAATATTCCAGACAGAAAAGCAAGTATAAAGTCCCTGAAATTGCAATGAGCTTGGCAAGTCTTGAGAACTACAGATTATTGTGGTGGAGTTACATGGGGAGAAGGGTGTGGTAACAAATGAAACTAAAAAATTGGATGTCATTTGATCTTAAAGGGCTTTAAGAGAAGCCTGGACTTTATTTTCTGGATAGATCATTTTTAAGCAGATGAATGATATGGTCAGATCTTGATTTAGAAAGTAAATTCTGGTTGCAGTGTGGCACAGTGCTTGGTAAGGGGAGAACTAGATGCAGAGAGGTAAATTAAGGGCTGTTCCAATAGCCCAGAGCCAGGAAGATGAAGGCCTTGACCAGAGCAGTGGCTAAAGGAATGGAGAGAATGCGATGGGCTTAAGGAACTATGCAAGCTAAAATTGACAGGGCTTGGTCTCTATAGATGTAGGAGCTTCAAAGAGAATGGATTTTCCAAATTTAGCAACTTGGTGATGCCATCAGTTGATATAAGGAGCATAGGAGTTGATTTCATGATAGAAACAATGCGTTTTAATTGGGGCACAGTGAGGTGGACGTGCCCTGGGGTGAAAATGTCCCATGGGTAGGGAAAACAGGTCAGAGTTGAACAGGACTGAATAGTTGGTAGTTAAAAAGTACAGAGTGCATGAGCTTGTCTCATTCAGTTTAGTTCAGCAAGCATAGGCAAGCAGAAAAGGAAGAGAATTGAGCCTTGGGGAAAAACCAATTTTAATGGTAAAGAAATAATAGCAGTTCAAGAGTTAGGCATAAACCTGGGAGGGTGGGGTACAGTAGAAGCCACAGAATGAGTTTCAAGCCATAGAGCACCTCTGACAGCCGAGATTAGGGTGAGGAGTGAAAAGAGACTCCTGCATTTGTGACCGAGGGCAGACTTGGTGGACAGAAGAGAACTTGTGAGTTGAGGAAATAAGACAGCAAATGTGGACTAGCTTTTTCAGAGGATTTGGCAGTGAAAGGAAGGTGAGAACACATCAGTGAGTGAGCAAGCCAAGAGTGAAGGCTTTTTGTTGTTAAGATAGGGATTCTGTATCTTATTTATAGATGGGGGGAAGGATATGATGGGAAGAGGATTAGAGATGCAGAACAGATATAGTGACAGAGAGGGGTCCTAAAGGAAGGAGGGAAAAAGCCAGTGGCAGGGTAGCTCTTCTCATAAGTCAGAAAGAAAGCACCATGGGTGCGGTAGTTAGAAATTGAAGGGGAAAGGAGTTTAGGTATTTTGCATGATGGCCTTTATTTTCTAACTTAGAGGTGAGTTCTTACATTGCAAGGGTGGTGGTTGACCTTGGGGTGTGAGGCAGTGGGGGATAGAGTTAAGGTTTGGAACAGTGTCGTGGAGAATAAGAGTAGTTACATTACTGAAGAGCACACTGAACTCTGTCAGAAGACCTGGCCTGGCTTTTAGTGCTTACCAACTGGCTGTGTGATCGTGGGCCAGCCAGAGAACTTTTCTGTGCCTCAGTTTCCTTTGCTGTTTGACCAAGGCATGGGGTTAGACAACTGTTTTCTGAACTGTGCTTTCTGTACTTTTGAAGGGCAAAAAAGACTCCACTGGATTGAAATAGAACATTTGAAAACCACTGGAATATATTGTAAGGTCCTTTCCAGCAATAACATTCTACTTAGCTGTTACAGAAATAAATTATTTCTTCATATATCTTATAGATCTCACTTTCAATAAGTAAACTGTTGTAATTGCAAGGTGGTTAATGTGAATCAGTGGTTTTCAGACTGTTCACTGGAGATACCCATCATTTTGTGGGGCATCTCTGTAGCTCCTGGGGGCTTGGGAGAGGTCCATGGCAAAGATTAGAGACTCCAGGGCCCAGCCGCCTAGTTTGTATATTTTGTATACTGAGGATCCACATAAGCTTTTGTTTTTTTAAAATAGGTTTCTTCAGTGTAAATCATTCTAGGTTTCATTCTTTCCTCTTTTTTTGATTTGTTGCAAATGACTGTCTGGGCAGTGTGTCTAAAAACCTTAGGGACAATCTCAGAATTAAAAACTCATGGACCTCTTCAATGAAATTTATAGAAATGGGAAATTCAGTATTTGTTTATTTGACTTGTAAAAATAATATACAATAAAACAATGATTGAAATCTCAATTCCAAGCTCTTTAATGAAATTTATAGAAATGGGAAACTGAGTATTTGTTTATTTGACTTGCAACAATAATATACAATAAAATAATTATTGAAATCTCAATTCCAAGCAGTAATTACCTTACCCAAAAGACCTTCATGTTTTAGTAGAGGAACAACCAATAAAATTGGGTATTCTGCTGCATTTGGAGGTGTCCGACCTGCCCCTTATAGTTCATGATATTGCAGTTTAATTTGTTGTCCAAAATTGAACATATTTTTCTTTGTTTTGACTTGAAAATTATTTGTCATGGAGGGCAACGCTTATGGGAATGGTTGAGGGGAAAGTGGTATATGGTCTCCAGGTTGAGCAAGAATATAATTGTTGTCCTTGTTGAGAAACATTTGAAAATACAAATTTATTTTTGTAAAATCCTGTTGTGCTCCCATAAACTGTCGCTGTTCGTAACAAAGATGTAGCCTTACCTATATTTCCTGCTCTGAAGATCTTATGTATTAAATTCCCAAAAGCAAATCTACTCCCCAGCCTGACTCCCCTCTCCTCCAGTCCTTCCAACACACACATAGATGGTAGACCTAGACCCTCTTAGGATCTCCAGTTTACTCTGGACAAGTCCTTCATACTAACCTTGGGGGAACAGTGATTAGAAAGCATTCATTGATTGCATGTGTGAGGATTGTAAACAAAGTTTGTGTTGGGCCCTAATCTTCGCTGATGTAATTTTGGCTAGAGTGTCAGAAGGCCGATCAGCTGAAGTAACCAAAATCTCTCCTGAAGGAAAACAGATCTGCTGCAATTAGCAGCTGAAATAAAATCATCAGTGTCTCTCTAGTACTTCTGTCTTCCAAACCATAGCTTGATCAGATTCCCTTGTTTCCATCCTAGACCACCAAGCCGAAATCAGTTGGGTTCTTCCATGATGTTGCCAAGGTGCTTTTTACTGTATGTAAGGATTTCTTTTTCTCACTGAACAGCTGGGCTCGTCCTACCCCGTCAGTTCATCTGTGCCAGACTCTGTTGGACCTCACTCATTTGTTCTGGGCTCCAGCCACTCCTGTCCTGCAGTTGGGAAAAGCATGACCTTAAAATTTGGACTCAAAAGTTCCTTTGTAAGATTTATCTATTTCCTGCTCTGGAGGCTTTTGCACACCAGAAATATTAGTTGCCATGGCAAAAGCCATGCATCTCCACTAACGGATGAGTATGTTCTCAAGGGTCTCCAAGGGAGAAAAACTTTCTACAATCATACAGAGGTTCTTGTGAGGTGCAATACTTCTTCTGTCCATTCCTGCAAGAAAGCTACTAAAAAATTCAAAGAGATAAGGTATAAGAATAGGAAAGCTGGTCTTGTACTTTTGCTTGAGTCCCCCACCATGGTAATAATGAGAAAATAAATAGGATTCTCCACCTCGGATTCTTTTAATAGAAAAAACAAATCCTATGTACTATGGACAAGGTATCTTTGTTAAGTGACTATATGATGGGCTACATTTTTCTCAGCCATCTTAATAAAAGGATTCTCAAAGGCCACTTTGAGAGAAACAAGTACGCGTTTGGTAGGCTTACCATTCTGCCTCATAACGGTATGTTGTTTTGGGTTTCTATAGCAAAGTGCAGGCCCGAATAGCATTCTCTGCCTATCTCCAGCATGTTCAAATTCGCCTGATGAAAGACAGTGGAGGCCAAACATTCACTGCCAGTCGGGCTGCCAAAGAGGATGAACAGATGGTGAGGCTCTTCTTGTTGGAACCTTCCCACTTTCCCTTTTTCCTTTCTTCTTTTTTTTTTTTCTTTTTTCTTTTTTCTTTTTTCTTTTTCTATGAGGGTAAAGAGCAACATATTCTTTTGGTGAAAGAATTATCCCATGGTATACTTTATATATTTCTTTTACTTTAATATGAATTGGATCTTTGATCCAAAGATGTGGTCATCACACTGCAATGTTGAAAGCATCCATTTCTTTCATTCGGAAAGTGGAAATTGATTACTCATTACAAGTCAGGCCCTGTGCAAAGCCCTCAAAAAGAATAACGATTCATAAAGACCTTTCTTAAGCACCTTCATTTTTTTATTAACTCCTTGAGGTAGGCATTATCATCCCCATTTTGCAGCTGAGCAAACAAAGCCCTAGAGAAGGTAGGTAACTCACTTGTTGTTCCACAGCTTATATGTAGTGAAACTGGAACTTGACCCCAGATGTTATAATTGTGTATCATTTGTTCTTCCATTGTTTCCATGCATCATAAGGCATTTACTTTCTGTCCTGAGGGCAATCAAGTTAGTCCTTTGAAAGTCAACACTTTATCATAGACCCTCGGAGAATGTATCACCCTCCATTTTAACATTTATTCTTTACTAGCTATAACTTTATAAAATTCTTAGATTATTATACAACAATCTTGTATAATAATTTTTACTATATATCAATCATTTGAGTATGCCTAGAATTTAATATTCTAGCAAGGTTGTTCTTTTTGGGTCATAATGACAGGGAGCTTTTCAAGCTCTTTGGTAAGGTCAACGCTTATAGAGGAAGCCCTGCCCTTCATAGCCTTATAACCGCAGGGATCTGTCACTGAAAAGAGGGACCTTTCAGTCTAAGAAAACTGCATCCTTTGTCCAACTCAGGGGTGACCCTACCATAATTTTCATTTCTTCACGTATAAGAGGCATACAACTTGCCAGGCTTATTATAAAAACATTATGGATATCCTAGAAAACAACTTGTGATTTTAAAATAGCCAATACAACCCAGAGATAAAACCTTGTATGTTGTGAATAATCCTTCAACCATCAGTGGAAAATGTTAGCTTTGCTCTTTCCAAGTGGAAAATTGAAACTGCCTTTTTGAGAGTCAGTTTGTCTGCTCCACTGTGAAAAAAATAATGTTTTAATGTAACAGCTGAAACCACCCCATAGTAAAGACAGCGGAGTAGAACTCTGAAATCCAACCCTTTCAGTTATGAGGCTATTCCCTTGTGCTGAAGTAAATTGGCACTAAAGGACAATGAACCAAAGTCAAATTCAAGAAGAAAAAAACTCGATCAGAAGAGAATAAGCACTGTGACTGCTGACTTGGAATTTGTGCAGGGTGTCTGTGAGGCTCTTTACAAGAATATTTAGGATCATCTCCGTAAAACTTAATACCAGTTCCAGGCATTCCTTTCTGAAAGCACAGCTAAAAAGTAAACCCTAACCCATTACATGATTATCGTGGCAGTGGTCTTGTGTATGAGGAAGGTAGGTATAGGCTTGCCTTCTCTGGTCCAGATCAGGGTTAGAGAGTCTTTGTGATATAATTCATGGAAGGCACATCAGTAGAAGGTCCCAGAATCTATCATCTTAAGGCAATGTGTTTGTGGAAGGGGAAGAGGAAAGGAACAGCTATCTTTAGGGCCCTTGGCCTTACAAAATGTCTCTTTGAAGCATTTGTGGTCTTAATGAATTATCTGATTGGTATCTATCTGTTCAGATTTCAAAATCCTTTACCTCATGTCCAGTGAGATGTACCCTTTCTTCTCCCTAATGACCTTCCACTGTGCCCTCCTTGCCAAACCCCGACTCTAAAGCTCCCTTATCCTTGGGGAAGAGAAAAAAGCTATCACCTTTCAAGCATAGTAATATTTCTTTAGCTTTGTCACTAAGCTTTTTAAGTCAGTAGTTTCTACTTTTCACTTACATTTTTCATTACCCATAGGTTTCTTAACCTCTTCTTTATATTCCCTTTGCTCTCCTGAAGGTGCTTTCTTGAAATTTTCTCACGTTGGCCAGATGCACAGGCTTGTCGTGGTCAGGGTCCTTTCCAGCTCCAGCCTTTAGGAAGCTTTTGACATGGGACCCTTTCCTCCCTTGGCTTCTGTGACACTGTGTTCTCCGGGGTCTCTTTCTACTTTTGTGATATTTCTATCCTGTTTTTTTTTTTCTTTTTCTAATTCTTCCTCCTCTTTCCTGTCTCTTAGGTATGAGTATTTCTGTGTTCTTTCTCTATCTTACTACCTTTGGTGAATTCATCTGCTCCCATGATTTTTGTTTCATCTTCCTACCCTTGAGTGCTACTTTCCCTAAATAGCCTTCTCAGATCACCTTGTTTGGAGTGGTATCTGCACATTGAATTATTTAGTACTGTCTATATATGAACTTAGTTATAGACTTTTTGTATAGACATTTGATTTTGATTTTCTGCTTGCCGCCTTACAAGGAAAGACAATAAGTTTCCTTTGTTTTGTTTTTCCTCTCTGTGTTCTTCTGATACCTAACATGTCTGCTCTGAGTCTTATTGGTTGAAAGGTATAATATACCTCTTCTCATAAATCTCTGTTGTATAATCCTGTCATAGCTTATCTTCCTTTGCTTGCTCAATCCCTGCTTTTTTCCCCCAATGACTCTTAATTTATAGGAGCTAGTGGTTCATTTTCTCAAGCAAGCATCAAGTAACCTCCAGCACTCACTGAGAATGGTATTACCCAGTCGACGATTAGCGCTTCTGGAACGCAGAAGAATCTTGGCCCACCAGCTAGGTAATTTTATCACTGTGTACGACAAGGTATGTGCTTTTCTGTTAGTCTTGTGCTTTAGATTACCACACACTGTGAGACCCAGCTAGAAGCCTCTGTACAGCCAAGTGGTAGGGCCCTTCTTCTCTTTTCTAGCATTATCATCCCCTATGTAGACTGTTAGGGGAAGTAGAACCTCACTCCTTAACCCAGCTGGCCTGAAAAACTACTTATTACTTCTGAAGGCCCAGTGGCCATAGTTAATTCATATCAAAAGGTGTATTCCTTTTGGGTGCTGTTGTTCCTGAGACGAATCCTGGTCTATATGAATATGCATGGTTGTTATTGTGCCTGTAGACAGTGGTGCATTGACTATTTGAAAGCAAATTTGAACTGTGGATTTAATTAATGATATAATCTCCTTTACTGAAACTTTGTCCTCTAGAGCATTACAGACAATGATACCATTTGGCAACCAAGCCCAGGAAATACTCCATTTAGTTAGAATATTTTGCAAAGCATCTTATATCCAAGGGTCTCAGTCAGAATGCTTTAGAAATATCATTTCTTGGGGGAAAATGTATGCTCATTTTGCAGAAGGGAAAGCAGTGGCCTAGAAATTTAAATGGCTTTTGTAAAGATGTATGGTATAGTTAATATCAAGACACCAAATCCATAGCCATTACTTACTGCAGATCTGTTGAGAATTTCAGTAGGTCTTCTATAAAGTAAAAAGTTTCTCAGTTTGGATGCTGGTATAGGAGACTATCCCAAGACCTATCTTTCCTCCTCCTATTGTAACAAAATACAGTGTCTCTGTAGTCATATTATTAAAGCTGCAAGTGTGACAGACATTACCAAGATACTATAAGCAGCTCTTTTCATGTATTCTGCAACTATTACTTGGAAATTCCAAAATGTTTCATGAAATAATGGCAGGGAGTAATACATCAAATTTATAGGTGACAGAAGTGTATTGAGGAATTAAATGTCTTTACTATAAAGATACATTAACCCAAAGGTAGTGAAACCAGATAATGAAGTAGACATTTATCAACAGTTTTATTTTGTTTTTCTGTGGGGATTGGGGACTGGTTAGGAAACAGAACAAATGGCTGAAAAGAAATCAAAGAAGAAACTTGAGGAAGAAGAGGAAGATGGGGTGAATATGGAAAACTTTCAGGAGTTCATCAGACAAGCAAGGTACAAGACATTCTTGGTTAATAAAAACTATCTTATTCCATTTTCTATACTGTCCCAGTATTCCCTCGTTTCTAAAATGTGGATGCAAATAAAATCACTTTTAGAGGGAGAAAAAGAGTTTCATAGGCTTGACTTCTTCATATCTCAGCCAATTATGTTATTGTTGTCATGGTTTCTGTTATCAAAACAGAGCTGCTGGGTATCTGGGCTCTATTTCTAGACAGCTTTCAGAGTACAACCCACTGAAAGTGCTGAGAGAGCCCTTTGGAAAGCTGAAGTTAGAGGCTTCCAGTGTTTACTGGATTTGAATTTATCCCTGACCT
This sequence comes from Manis javanica, assembly GCF_040802235.1. Lineage (NCBI taxonomy): Eukaryota > Metazoa > Chordata > Mammalia > Pholidota > Manidae > Manis > Manis javanica. The sequence goes on along the minus strand of NC_133163.1, from coordinate 26,055,682 downwards.
GCTGATGCAGTGGTGATGACCAAATTTTGCCTACATTAAGTGGGTTGAGGAATTGGCAATTTCTCAGCACTGTGAAAGTTATGTTACGCCTAATTTATATAAAATAGAACAAGTCCTTCATGCTTAGGGTTAGCCTATAGGGATTGAAAATCTCAGAATTCAGCTTTTTATTTTGGTACAGATCAGCCAGGCTATTTCATCCATTTACATTGTTTTTCCAAAGGAAGAGGTAGCAAAGACATTTAATTTTAAATTTTGTGAGACTTGTACTGGTGAGCCTTTTCTGCAACAGAGAGCTGTACAGAATCACTGAAATAAAGGATAAAACTTTTGTACAACCCCATTAACTAATTAATCTTCAACTATCAAAGCCTCAGTGGGGAGAAAATATCAACCACCAACATAGTATGATCTGTGTTTAATGCCTCATATGAACAACTGTAGCCTCAGGATAACATGCTTAAACACATAGCAAACAAATCGTCTTTTTGTAGTTCATAATCATGTAATTATTTTGTTGACATTCTTGACTCTTGAATAATATGATTAATAAAGCAGGTATAGAAACAAAGCAAGAAACAGTTTCTCACATCAACGTAAAAATAGAACAAAAAGATAATTATGTTCAGAAAATCGCTCTACTTTGAAAGTTAAAAGATTAATTCTAGTTCTTCCTAGGGATCTTCAAATCCCTCAAAATTAAAAAAAGAAAAGAAAAACCAATCTTTTAAAAAGTAATGTGTATTCCCCTACCAGGCCTAACTGGATACTGGAAATGAATTATATATTCTTAACTAATGATACAGACTTGGAGATAAAATATATTGGAATGTATTTACTACTAATTGTGGATTCTGTGTTGATTGTTGAGAATATGTGGTAGCATCAGTTCTTTTGTCTCATGAGCTGACACGTGGATAGCTTTGTTAGGGTTGGTCAGTCCACATACTTGTAGGAGCCAATCAGGGAAACAGAAACTGTGAGGTGGGCAGAGGATAAGACCAGAGGTATAAAGCAGTGTGTATTTTGACCAACCATGACCTTTCCCTTTCAGTATTCTGTGAAGGGCAAAATAAAAACACTGACAGGCAGAGGCAGCCTCCCACTTGCAACCTCAGCATTTGATTTTTGGTAGTTATTTGAGGTACTAATCTTGTGGTACTCTGCTATTCTGGAGACCTTGGAGTTTCCTTGGAGATTCATAGAGCAGTTTCTTAGGTTGTCAGTAGAGTGTATTCTGAAGATGGGATATAGGTTCTTTGTAATAATGAAATAATATTTTGCTTATTTAAAGTCACTTATCTGGAACATAGCCAGGCTCCAGGAAAAAAAAAATGCAAGAGGCCCTTGAGAAGCCCAAAGGTGTTACAAAATCCACATATATTTACTGGAAGAATCCTATGGGCCTTCAGCAGTCTCCTTATATTTTGCATTTTATGTATGTAATTTCAATACATAAAATGACCTAGAGACCATCTGGTTCAGTCTCCTTCACTGTGTGGATGGTTAGGGAACTCCTCTATGATTATACTCGTGGGTCTCCTTACTCCTGACAAAGGCAAATAAAACAAGTGGCTCCTTCAGTGAATATACTTTAATTGTCTAGAAGTGGTGTAGGCACATTGTGAGGGCCAGATAATAAACAGTTCAGACTTTGTGGGCTTTGTGTGTGTGGTCTTTATTGCATATTCTTCTTTAAAAATATAAAAAAACCATTTTTAGTTGGGAGCCATACAAAAACAGGGCTGCTGATGAGATTTGATCTCCTGTCTGCAGCTTGTTGTCTTTTGATACAGAACCTGGCTGTCCAATAGACCTTTCTGTGTTGTAGCTACTAAGTACATGAAATATGGCTGGAGTAACTGAGGAAAAGAACCTTTAAATTTATTTAATTTTAGTTCACTTAAATTTAAATAGTCATGTATGACTAATGGCTACCATATAGGACAGTTGCAGATCTGGAAAATTCACTGTGGAATGAATAAAGCCTTATCGTGCATTACGTTTTTTAGATTGCTTCATTTATATTCCTATTTAATCATCTATTAATAGGAAATTTTCAGCTTGCACTTTTCATTTTCCCCTTGTCCAGCTTACTCCATTTCCATAATAAAATCTGGTGGAAAGATTTTCCAGAACAGCTTCCTGTTCTTACCATACTTTCTCTCCTCATTTCAGTGAGGCAGAACTGGAGGAGGTGTTGACTTTTTATACCAAAAAAAACAAGTCTGCAAGTGTCTGCCTGGGGACTCACTCAAAAAGTTCTAAAAACAGCCACAGTAATTCTGATAGCGGGGCAAAGGGTGGTAAGTATGTTGGATAATCAATGAAAAATAAGAACAAGTGAAAAAATGAGATATGCAAAGGAGAGCCAAGAATCATGTGCTGTCTAAGCACTAATAGACTCCAGGGCAACGGAATTCCGCAAGGTGGGCTTGGGGGCAGATGAGGAGGCATTACATTTTTGTTCTAAAAGCAGAAGAGGGACATGGTCTGATTTGTTTCTTAAATGATTAACAGCTGAAAGCTTTTCAAGACAAGCTAATAATAGCTAGCATTTAATGAGCACTTGTATTACTCTCTGCTGGACCTGATCTTATTTCTTTACTTCCAAAAACCATATGGAGTAGGTACTCTTATTAACACTTCTTTACAGATGAGAAAACAAAAACTGAAAGAGATTGAATAACATGCTTAAGGGTACCCTTCACTATGCAGTAGGACAAGAATTTGAACATTAGTCTGTCTGACTCAAAGTTTGTCATCTTAATCTATGCTTTTCTGCCTCTCCTGCTGATTATTTCTCACTCTGTTGAATTTTTTTCTTCCTCTAGCTCATCACCATTGGCATTTAGGGAAGAAGTATTCTTTATTGTGTGGGACTGTTCCATACCTGGTGGGTCCCATTCCTTAAATGCCATTGGCTTCCTTCAGTCATTGTGATAACCCAGAATGTCCCATGCATTTCTGAAAGTTCTCACTGCTGGGGACCTCTGTGACAGGGTATTTTGGAAATGATGTGGAGCATACTATCCAGTTCTCATTATGATAAAAAAAAAAAGCAGTGATATTCTATTATAGCAAAGCTCTGTGCTTTAAATGCAAGAGTTATTTGAAATTTAAATGGAATTATGAGACACAGGTAACCAAAAAACTAATGTTGTCAGTGTGCTAAGTACTAGATTCAATGATGGAGACTTCTTCCCTGCTCTTAAGGCTACCATAGTCTAATGTAAAATATCCAGGGTAATCAGTCATTTAAAAAGTAGGCTGTTTTCCCAAGGAAACAGTGTTAATATTTTAAAAACTGTTTAGGTTCAGCAGATAATCTACAAAAGCCTATTTTTAGGTCATTGTATAATGATTATATTAGTAGAAGTCCTCTAAGTCCAGCCTTCTTAAGCCTGCCTGAGTTATCTGTAAGTTCTGAAGCTAGTTTATTCATCTGTTCATTCCTTCTGCACACTTTTACTGAGCACCTATTATGTGTCATACATTGTGGTAGTTGCTAGGTATACAATGGCAAGAACTGTCATACTCCTTGACTTCATAATGTTTGTGGTCCAGTAGATGAAGTTGGGTGCATAAATACAGGGAGAAGGTTGATGGAAGTTCTGAAAAGCTTCTATCACAGTGTTGAGGAAGGGAGGCTCAGGAATTCTTGTAATGAGGTTGGGGTGAAGAAAAGTGTGATAACCTAGGGAGGCGAGGGCCTAGATTGCATTCAGATAGTAACTTCTCCCCTGGTGACAGTGAAGAAGCCCTAACAGCACGTCCTGGCTGTCCCTATTTGTACAGATGGATCCCTGGAAATTCTGGGAATCATGTGTTAAGGACTAGTTTTACGTTAAGACGTATACCTATCAAGGATGACTAGAAGGGCAGTAGGAAGGCGTCAATCAAGGAAACAACACTATGACATTTGATAGTAATCTGGACTCATTTCAAACATGAGCCAACAAATATATGACAGTATTATCACAGCTGGTGGTGATGGAGAGAAGAGAATTCATATGTCCTCTTGTTCTTTCATTCTGAAAGATCATCTGGAAAATGGCCTCTCAAGTTTTTGTATGAACCTAGCACCTGAAAAAGATTCTGGGATATTTCCCTAAGTATATAATTAGCTCTGGCTGTCCTGTTTCAAAATTCTGTGGCATAAAAGAACTAATTTATTAGAGTGGAAATTTATTTGTTAGAGTGATTTTGTTATTGAGTATAGCGATCAACCTATCTCAAGTAAACTTGTCCAACTAACTCAAGTAAAACCAAGGAGTTTAAGATACACAGTTATTGTAGTATCCAAGTATCATGTCAATAAATATTAGGACTGTTCTGTTTCTTGGTAGCTGCTCTGCTCCATATATATATAACTTCTTTGCAGAGGCATCTGACTGCCTTATCTTCTTTTCCAGGTGGGTCCTAGCTGGTTGGCAGTCCATGGATAACTGCCCAGGGTTTAAGTGTCCTTCTCTAGTTCAGTTAGCTGGAGCTGGGGCTAGGGAATCATTTGGGTAGTTGCCCACTCCGTGGGGCTGTGGTGTGGCCACCCTTGCAAAAGCGTGGTGAGGTATGCACTGGTTTCTAGGATTGACTACTAGTTGCGTTATATTTTGGAAACAAAATTTATGTAGAGCGATGCCCTAGCATTTGATTAATAGGAAAGCTTAAGCTCTTTGTTTATTTCCTATTTCAGATCACCCTGAGACTATGGAAGAAGTGAAAATAAAGCAGCCCAAACCGCAACAGACAACAGAAATTCACTCTGATAAATTATCTCGTGAGTGACTTCACACCTATGTGTATTTGCTGCCCTCTGATAAATCCCTAAAAGAAAAAAAAAGTAATCAGATATTAACTGATTCTAAAGCATGAGACATTACCCAAAAGAAGTTCCTTTTCTTTTCCTTTTCCCTTAGAATTTCCTCTTACCTCCTATTTTCCTTTCAGAGAAATTTTCACTTTCTTCATATTTAGAAATTCTGAGCACTTTCTTTTTCCCAGAGGGGTGAAAAGCAGAGGGAGAGTTGTTAGCTGTCACTACTAGAAACTATTCACTGATGCCCTAACATATGTAAAACCCCTGCTCTGCTTGATGGAGGTAGTGCCAACTCCAGGTTTTAGAAAGGATTAAAAACAAACCATTTCTGTTGCCAGGTTGTCTTGGTAGGTAAAATTCATTAAGTTCATTTTAATGAATGCTCATTAAAATCTGTATGTTTTCTTGATTTCTGTCCTATGCTAAAATTATTCTGATGTTTAAGAATGTTTACTTCATGTTTTATAGAGATTATGTGTCAGTTTTTCTTAAAATGATGTTTTCTTTGTTTTGTTTGTTTTAATAGGATTTACCACCTCTGCAGAAAAAGAGGCTAAAATAGTCTATACCAATTCTTCCTCTACTTCTTTTTCTGGTCCTGCTGCTACTCTCCGGCAGAAAATTCCCAACACCCATTTGTCATCTATTATTACAACCTCTGACCTCTCACCAGGGCCAGGCCACCATTCTTTATCTCAGATTCCTCCAGCTATCCTCAGCATGCCTCACCAGCCAACAGTTTTACTGAGCACAGTCCCCAACAGTGCCTCTCCCTCCGTACATCCTGGGACACAGAACGTACCAAGCCCTGCTGGCCTGCCACGCTGTCGATCAGGCAGTTACACCATTGGCCCCTTTTCCTCTTTCCAAAGTGCTGCACAAATCTATAGCCAGAAACTGTCTCGTCCCTCTTCAGCAAAGGCAGGTGAGTGAGAAAATGAAAGGCATCCTGCAATGTCAGCTCCTCCCCAGCCCCAATAAAAAGAGAGAATATCATTCCGTCTCTTTGCCTTTTCTTTTAAAGTAAAGGGACACAGTGCTGCATTGTTCTAATCAACTGAAGGAGAGTCCTGCATTTGGTCCAGTAGCTTTCATTCACTGATACAAAATGAAACAGAACTTATTTTAGGTGCTGGGGATAAAGAGGTGGATGAGACAAGGCTTCTGTTTACAAGGAGCTTACAGTCTAGTCAGGAAATTTCCCATCACAGATAATCATAGACCTATGAGTGTGCTATATGCATTCTTTCTGATTCATGTAGTTATTCCTGACATCAGACAAATGAGTGCTTTTAATTTTCAATGTATTTAAAGTCAAGTATGACTGCAATAAATAGCCAAAGACTTCCTAATATATATAGGGCACCTAATTTTAAACGAGGTAAAACCATATTATCAGTCATTTTTCCCCATTTTTTATTAACAGCTTTATTGAGGTATAATTCACATGCCATAAAATTCACCCCTTTAAAGCATAATTCAGTGGTTTTTAGGTTAGTCACAGAATTGTGCACCCAACACCGCTATCTTATTTTAGAACATTTTCATTTTCCCTAAAGATACCCCATACCTATTAGCAGTCACTGTCCATTTCCTCCTTCCACCAGCCCCTGGCAACCACTGAACTGCTTTCTCTGAATATAGATTTGCCTATTCTGGACATTTCATGTAAGTGGGATGATATAGTTGGTGCTCTTTTGTGACCGGCTTATTTCACTTAACCATAATGTTTTCAAGGTTCATCAATATTCTAGCATGTATCAGTACTTCATTCCTTTTTATGGCTGAATAATATTCCAATGGATGTCTCTACCACATTTTGTTTATCCATTTATCAGTTGATGGACATTTGGATTATTTTCACTTTTTGGCTGTTATGAATAATGCTGCTATGAACATTCATGTATAAGTTTTTTGGGGGGACCTATGTTTTCATTTCTTTTGGGTGAATAGGTAGAAGTGGAATTGCTGGGTCCTGTTGTAATTTTATGCTTACTCTTTTGGGGGTCCAAACTGTTTCCAAAGTGACAAACCATTTTAACACCAGTAATGCATGAAAGCTCCGATTTCTCCACATCCTTCTTAATATTTATTATTATCTTTTTGATTTTATCCATGTTAATGGGTTTGAAGTAGTGTCTCATTTTTGTGGTTATCATTTGCGTTTCCCTAATGAGTAATGATGTTGAGCATCTTTTCATGTGCTTATTGGCCATCTGTGTACCTTCTTTGGGTAAATGTCTATTCAGATCCTTTGCCCATTTTTAAATTGAAGTATTTGTTTTTCTTGAGTTGTAAGTGTTCTTGTATATTCTGGATACAAGATCCTTGTCAGATACATTTAGAAATTAGATTTAGAAATATTTTCTCCCATTCTGTTGGTTGTCATTTCATTTTCTTGAAGTGTAAAAGTTCTTAATTTTTTGAAGTCTCATTTACCTATTTTTTCTTTTGTGCTTAATTCTTTTGGTATAATATCTAAAACTGACAAACCCAAGGTCACAAAGATTTATATGTATGTTTTTCCTAAGAATTTTATATTTCAGGCTCTTCCATTTAGGTCTTTTATCCATTTTGAGTTAATTTTTGTGTACGTTGTGGCAGAGGATCAAACTTTATTCTTTTGCATATGGATATTCAGGTGATCCAGCACCATTTGTGGAAAGAGGATCATTTCCCTGTTGAATTGTCTTGGCACTCTTGTCAAAAATCATTTCATCATAAGTGTAAGAGTTTATTTCTGAAGTCTCAATTCTATTCCACTGCTCTGTATGTCTGTCCTTATGCCAGTACCACATTGATTTGATTGCTATAGCATTGTGGTAAGTTTTGAAATCACCAAGGGTGTGTCTTCCAAGTAGGTTCTTTTCAGATTGTTTAGGCTATTCTGGATCTCTTGCATTTTCATATGAACTTCAGGAATAGCTTGTCAGTTTTTGCAAAAATAGGCAGATGATTTTTGAGAGGGATTGCATTGAATCTGTAGACTAGTTTGGGAAGTATCTTAACATTGATAAAGTTTTGAAACACTTTAGTAATATGTATGTTAAGGTGAGTTATAGCTAAGCTGCATTTTGTAAATATCCAATCTATTATTTCTTAATTAGTAAGTGATTTCAAATGAAATGGATATTTTAGGATGCAGTTGAATCAGAGATAGTAAATGGTCCACTTTAACAAGTCATGCATATGAATGTATGCATATATGTGTGTCTATGCATTTCTAGGTGATTATTCTTGTGATTTAATCTTTTAAAATCAGTAATAATAATAAATAATGTTCTGGTTTGAATTGTTTTCTTCCATTTGAAAGGACTTCAGTAAGATCAGTGTCTCTGGTACCCTGTGTCATCATCAAAACCCTTTTTTTTTTGAAACCTTCCTTTAAAGAGGAATAGGAAACAAAAGCAGCAGTCAATTTAAAAATATTTACTAATTTTTGTTGTCATTTCTTCTTTGACCCATGAATTGTTTATAGATGTATTGTTTAATTTTTAGTTAGCTGGCATATTCTTTATGTAATTGTCTTTTGGCTTGTTTCCACCATGGCCGGAGAACACATAAGGTCTGAATGGCTTAAGCAGCAGTAGACAACAATATGTTGTCAATAACAATATTTAGACAACAATAATAATAGCCCGTAAGTGATGGGAGTTAAATTTTTCAATGGTGATTGAACATTTTAGGAATGAGATTAAGATTTTATTTAACTTGAGACTTTTTAAAGATAAGTATACAATATCAAATTTCAAAGGTCATCACAAAAAATAAAAATATGGAAATTCTAAACCTTTGAGAAGAAGACAAATGGTTTGAATGGGGAATAAAACACCCATAAGCATAAGAATAAGAGCATATAAGCAAGAAGCTTAGAAAAAGCAACAGAAATGAAAATTGAAAAGATAGTCAACCAAGTTACAGTATGTAAAGAATCAAATAAATATACTTGCCTAGAAGAGAGCAGGTTTAATTTGTTAAAAATCCAACTACATGCTGTTTACCAGAGAGATACACCCAAAGATAAGGGCATGGAATGGTTAAAAGTAAATGGATGAGAAAAGAAATGCCTTGTACATACCAACCAGAAAAAAGGTGGTGTAGCAGACTTACAGATATAGAGAGCAATTACTTAAGACAAAAGGTTCAGTTCAGCAGAAAGATAAAACAGTTCTGAATATACCTAATAAAATAACTTCCAAATGTATAAAATAAAAATCGATACAACTACATGAGGAATCTACAAATCCACTGTTAGTGGGAGATTTCCACTCAAATCAATTATTAATAGACTAAACATATTTAAAAATCAGCAAAGATAAAGAGAATTTGAACAAGATGATTAGCTTTATGTATAGATCGTATGTGGAACTGTATATGAAATAATTAGAGAAAACACCTCAGGCACATATGGTATATTTATAAACACCAGTTATGTCTACATCATAAACTAAGAGCAAATTGCAAAGAACTGGTATCAGACAGCCACATTCTGTCTCCATACTGCCGTTAAATTGAATGCCAATAACAAAAAGCTATATAACAAATCCTCATGTATTCCAAAATTAAAAGGAGTCAAAGAGGAAATCATAGTGGAAATAAATTTAAAAGCATTAGAATTGAATGATAATGCAAAACTGCATGTCCAAATGTGTGGAGAGCAATAAAAGTATTTAGGGGATAATTTGCTGCTTTAAATACTTATATTTGAAAAGAAGAAAGGCTGAAAATGAATGTGCTAAGTATTTTATTTCTGACATTATAAAAACAATATCATAAACCTTAATAAAGGTAAGAGCAAAATTCACAGAATTCAAAAATAAAGCACAGTAGAGAGTATCAAAGCCAAAAGTTGTTTGAAAAGCTTAGTAAGATGGACAAACCTCTGGTGAGACCAATCAAGAAGAGAGAGAAGACATGGGTTAATAATATAAGGAATGGGAAAACAGACAGAAAATACAAGTACAGCATAGGTAACAAAAATAATAGAATACTGTTAACCATTTGATGCCAATAAAATAAAAAACTTACATAAAATGGACAAACACCTATGAAGGTATAACAAGTAAAATGATTCAAAATGAAGAAAGCTTGAATAGTCTTGTAAGTACTAAAATAATTGATACAGTAGTTAAAAATTTCTCACAAAAAAATGAAGCCCAGATAGTTTTATAAAGTTCTAACTGTCCTGCAAGGGGCAGATAATTCCAATCTTAAACTCTCTTAGAGAATGGCTAAAGAGACAGACAGTAATCCTCAAGTAATTGTGTTTGTTTATTAAATACAAAAATTTTACTCAAAATATAATCCAGACAAATCTAGCAATTTATGAAAGAGGTGGGACACCATGAGCAAGTTTATCTAAGGAACCCAGGAGGGACTTAGCATTAGGAGTCTGCAAATGGTATCTGCCACATCAACAAATTAAAGGAGAAAAACCTTATTCATCACCTTGGTAGATGCAGAAAAAGAATCTGATGAAATTCTACACTCATTCATGATAGTAACTCTCAGCATACAAGGAAGAAAAGAAAAAACCTTTTAACCTGAAAGGGGATCTGCCAGAATCCTACAGGAGGTATCAGTGTAAATGGGGAAATGTTGAAAGCATTCCCTTTAATGTTTGAAGCAAGAGAAGAATGCCTCTAACAAGGCTTCTCTTCAGTGTTTCACTGGGGTCAGAACCAGCCTAGTAAGACAAGGAGTTCAAAAGTGTGAGGATGAAAAAGGAGGAAGTAAAATTTACTTATTTGCAGATATATCATAAATGTTTCAGTTTTCAGCAAATTTGATCCCTGGATTCAATTCAATTCCAACCAAAATCTCAGCAGGGCAATTGTTTTATTTGATAAGCCTATCCTAAAGTGATAATGGAAAGACGAAAGGCCACCAATAGTAAGAACCTACTAAAGAAGAAAAATAAGGTGAAGTGACCTTTATTAAGACTTAATACAAAGAGGGGACTTGGATATATGACAGAGATGGCATTGTAGATGATGGAAAAGGAGGGGTGTTTCAGTGAATGGTGCTGGGATAACCCATTCTCTGTACAGGCAAAAGTGAAATAAGATCCTGTCTCACACTATGCATAAAATCAATTTCAGATGCAAAACTTAAAACTTCTAGAATAAAAAGAAAATCATCTTTAAGATCTAGAGTAGGAAGCAAAAGTAAAAACAAGCAAAATTCTTATATGTCAATAAGAAGACAACACAAAGAAAAATGAGTGATATCAGAAAAGAAGTAACATAAACTCAACATCATTATCATCAGATAGATGTAAATGAAGTCTACAATGCAATTTTACTCCCTCTTAAAAAATGGCACAATTAAGATATTGACAATACTGTGTTGGAGGGGAAGTGGAAAATCAGCAAGAACTCTTATATTTTGTGTGTAAAAATACCACTTTGGTATTATCACATAAACATGAAAATTGATCTACCCTGCAACCCTACAATCCCCCTCCTAGGCATATACATCAGAGTTTTTCCACATGTGCACCAGGAGATGTTTGCAAGAGTGTTCACAGCTGCACTGTTCATAATAGCAATAAGCTTGAAATAACCAAAATACCCATGGTGGCGACAAGACTAGAAAAATAAGCTGTCGTGTACTTGCAAACTAGAATGCTGAGAAGCAGATAAAATTAATGAATTTTTGCTATACTTAGGAAGCATGAATCTTGGATATATAATATTGAATAACAAAAGCAAGTTCCAAGAAGCTACTACAGTAAGATACCATTTTTGTAAAACTCAAAAACAAGAAAAATTAACTAGTATTTTGTCTGAATACATACACAAGCACGCACATAAATATATAATATAAAACTATATATTTTAAAAGGATGGGAATGAAAAGGGGCGATAAAGGATGGGGAGGGGCACATGGGTTAATGCACATTAATTGGCAATGTGGTTCTTGGGTTGTAAGTTTATTATAAAATGCTTCGTAATTTGTACATCTATTATAAATAATATTTTGTGAGTACACATGATAAACATGAGAAAGTTAACGGTTTTTTTTTAAAGTGGTGTCACCAAATTGTTTATACAGAATGATCACAGTTTTTTAAGCATTAATAAGACAAACAGAAAACTCATTTTAATGTTTCTACTTTCCTGGGTTTCTTTCTTTTCAATGAGATGTGGTGCTTTTATATAGAAAACATATGAGCCTTGACTTTGTATTTAATTTCTTTTTGCCAGAATTTCAGTGCTCAGAAGTAATAGAACTGTCTGATACTATTGAAAGGAAAATTTAAGTCTGAAAGGAAAACCAGTCATTTGATAATATTATTGCTGTTTTTCTAAATATGCTCAGTTCTGCTTTTATCCCTATGTCCCTTATTATCCACTTGAGCCTTGTAAGAGGGATTGTGGATGATATGACAATGAATGCCGCAGACTATTGAGAAGTACTGTCACATAACAAAGAAAGGAAGAATTATATATAATGAGTTTCAAAGCCACAGTATCTATTCATCAAGATTAGTAAATTCTAGGATTGGTTGTTCCTTACTAAATATGGTGAAAATTCTTCTTTGTGAAGCTTTCATAGTAAGCAGAAACACATTAATAAGTGCATGTGACAATTTGGCAGTAGGAAGTTTCTAGGGTATGGTAAATATTTTATTTATTTATCTTTTTTGGGAGCATTTGAAGACAGTCTATTGCTCATTATGTTGTCAGCGCTAGGATTCAGTGAAGTGTCTGTTAGCTGAGGTTTTTTGGTCATCCTCCTAAGGTTTTCAGGGATATTTCCTAAGTGGGTGAAAACTTTTCCTTTTTTTTAGCAGGTTCATGCTATCTGAGCAAGCAGCATTCAGGAGCAGCCAAAACACAAAAAGAAGGGGAAGATGGCTCTTCATACAGCAAATGGTACGACCAAAGTATGGTGACAGCGGAACTTCAGCGGCTGGCTGAGAAGCAGGCAGCAAGGCAGTATTCTCCATCCACTCCCATCAGTCTCCTCACCCAGCAGGTATGCATCGTTTGGGGAGCCAGAGAGCTCTGTGGACCCGAGGATAGGATTAACACAGGGTACTTGCTCTGTCCTTCCCTGTCTTTATTGATTCCCACATCCTGATGCCTGTTGAGTATTAGTTGGTTTTGAGCCCAAGAATGAAAATGTTCTTCAACTTTAAAGGGAATGAATTTCTGTTACAGTTATTAAAAAGCAAGTCTGCTACTCACTCTCGTGCACTTATTTCATGGATAAACAGACTTGAATGTTCAGCTGCAAATATGTATTTTAAAGGACTCTGCTTGCTTTGGTAAAATTTTCCAGGGAGTTCTAGTCTTATAAATCTTTTTGCCAGAATGCCCTAACATTGCCTTTTACTTTTTCTTCCTTTCTTTCATTCTTCTTTTTTTTTTCCCTGAACCACCTTTCAGCTCAGGATGTTTTATGGGTACTGATTAATGAACTATGTCAATACACCCTTACCCAACACAGATGGGGAAACTGAGGTTGAAAGAAGTGATGTAATCAAGGTCATCTGGAAGCTGGCTGGATGGAAATAGATACTAGGATTTGGAAACTTTATGTAATATATATAATAACAGGCTTACAACACAGTGAAGTTAGATGAAACTTACAAGAACTTTTCTTTTTGCCCTCCTTGTTGATTCTCTTCATGGTATTTAACTGGAAGTAGAAACCGTATCATCTCCTTTCCTTAATACGAAGTAACATCAAAGTCCTCCAAAGAAATGGTTGTAATTGAACTCCACACTTATATTTTGCTATTTGTCTGTTTTGTCAAATTTCCTAATTGGTGGCAACTCTGTAATGACAACCAAGTCTAGAAAAAAGTGAAGCTGAAAATTACTTCAAGCCCATGTTAAAAGTAGGCAACACACTGCTCCCTGGTGGTGCCCTCCTCTGTATAAAATTAAAGGTAAGCCTTAGCTCTACTTCTCCTTCACCCAGTGTGTGAGGATGTAATCAGTCTTTTCACCCAAGTCCCCAAACATTTGAAGGAAGTAGATAAGGAGGCCTGTGAAATAGGAAGCAAACACTCTTACAAGGGCAGTGATGAGACTTGAAGGGAGTTAGATAGTTAGTGGTAGAATGATGGGAAGAAGGAATAGAGTATCACAGACATGGTAGAATGGGGAGGGATTTTGAAGTGGGAAGTGGCTATGAGGAAGGAAGAGGCCGGTGATGTGCTATACTTTTTTCACTGGGTAACTGAAGAGAGTATGTGATTCTAACTTACAAATGAGCAGCCAGAAGCACCAAGACATTAGAGAACTTTCTCTGCAATCATAGTAAAAAAGCATAGCCAATATTAGTGTTCACATAGTTTTCAATTCCTCTCATTGGATAGACTGCAAAGCTTGCAAAATGGCAGGATCCTGATCCTTTGGGAATCCTAGGTGGTTGTACCCTAAATGGAAAGTCATTCCCCTTCAGTCCATCTTGCTCATCTAAGAAGAACTTCAGGGAATTAAAAATCCATCAGACTCCTATTTGTAGGCATCTGAGCTTGCTAATAGATGTCAGTCTTAACTTTCAGAGTCCTGATAAGAGGGTGCTTAGTGCCTTGGCACAGTGCTGAGGGAGATGCTGTAGTGTGTAGTAAGCAGGGTGAAGTGGTGGGAAGTGCTGGATTAGCCACTAAAGACTTGCCTTCTTCTGCCACTGACTATCTGTGTGATCATGGGTAATTCACTTAACTTCTGTCAACCTCAGGCTCTTTATTTGTTGATGGGGAAAATACAACAGGGTCATGAGGATAGTATGCAAAAAACCTCTTTGTAAGGTCTAAATGCCATACACTTGGAAAGTATTGTTGTTTCAACCTTAAAAGGCTTTCAATAATAAATGATTTCTGATTTGATTTGAAAAAGTTAAGCTCTTGGATAATGTACAGTGTTCCAAAAGGAATGTTGTTATTGAAAGCTCAGTTCTCTGTGTTGTTTGGCGTCTTCCCCTCAGAGAAAGTAATTCCTTAATTTGGAATTTGCAAAATTCTTCTACTATTCTTTTTCTGGTAAATAACAATATGTTCTAATGGCTTAATATAGGCTCCAGTACATTTGTTTACTAGCCATTTCCTTTTTTCCTAGCTATATTTGAAAAAAAGTTGCCATAGTTTCTTACTGAGGCAAGTGACACTGCCACTGTCCCATGCGAGGTGGGCATTTAAACAAAGTGTGGGAGTTCTATGCTGCTCTTTGAACTTGGGGTGTGAAACCTTCAACTGAGTTTCATCAGAGACAATTTTGTGTCTAATAATCCCTTTAGGTGCTTTTATTTCCTCTTTCCTTTTATTCCCTCATTTTCAATTTCTATTTTGTGTTTTATTTTCTTCTTTCATATATCCGCTAGCGTTAGTAAATATTTTCTTTCTCCCTTCCCTTTTTTTGGTAATTCTCTATCTACTTACCATCCTGTTGTTTTACTGGTTTCTGATTGGTTATTTTCCTGTTTTATCTTTACTTATTTCCTTCCTTCTGGTTTTCTTAGCTTTATTTTGTGATTTCCTCCCAGTTTCTTCAGTTGGGAACTTTATTTCCACTCATTCTTGTTTTTCACTGTATTTAAAGCTATGAATTTTCCTCTGAGTTTTGCTCTAATTACATCTCATTTACAATGATATATCTTCACATTGCTTTTCTGGGCAAGGTGTTAAGAGACACTCTGCTGAATAAGGAATGAAGGTTTTGAATTATTTGTGCTATTTTGGAAAATGAACATAAAAAATTGAAATCCTTGGGTAGTTTAGAAAAAAGATTTTATCTCTAATTTCAAATTTACAGCCCATTAAACCTTTTAGTGGCATTCTCCATAAAAATTTTTATTCAAATGTTTGAATTTATTCATTCAAAAACATTTTCTTAAGCTCTTAAAAGTATCTCAGTCTTTGGTACTAAGCCACGGGGGGGCATAGTCCGTGGCATGAAGTAACCACAGTCTAGAAAGGGTGCCAGCCGCATAAACACATGATAGCACTGGCATGGAATATGCATATCAGGGCTATTTCTAGGGAATACAAAACCACCAAAAGGGGTTCCTAACCCAGCCTGCGGGTGGGAGTGAGAAGAAGGCCAAAGCAGCCTTCTTGGAAGAGATGACTCCTAAACAGAATCTTAAAGTAGGCAGGCGAGCGGGCGAAGAAGTGGGGTAGCGCAGCCTCCAGAATAAAATTGGGCACATGTGAATGTGGGCAAACAGCAAGCAAGCTGGCTAGTGGTATTGGTGGACAGGGAGTCAGCAGGGAACAGGTAGGATGGAAGCTGGACGAGAAGGCGAGTGCTGATTCAGAGAGAGCTTTGAGTGCCCTGTGAAGGAACGCACCCTGTATCTTATGGGTGACAGGGAGCTGCAGAGACATAGTCGGCCTGCCTTTTAGATGGATCACTCAGGTAGCTGGGAAGAGGATGGATTGGACAATGAGGCGGTGTCACCCCTTTTTTCTCCCGGGTCTCTGGTGAAGATGCTGAGGAGCAGTGAATTTAGCCAAAAGTAAACAGTACTCTGTGGCTCAATTCTTACGAATTTGTATGGCTGAAAACAATTTCACTTGCCTTGTAGTTACTTTCACTATTTCGGGTGAGGTTTAACTCTGTTTATGGTCTAGAACATGTAAGAGGAGCAGACTTTCTCTGCCCCACAAAGTGGCTGCTTCAGAAATGTTTGTGCCAGCCCTTGTGTGCTTGAAATATAAAGAGACAACGTTCTTAATATATGGTTATTCGACAACTACCTTACAAATTCAAGCAGGAGCAGGTCAAATTTAGGTCTTTCCCTTGGCACATGAGAGGCTAGTTATCTTTTGGGGATGGGAGCTGTTGGGAAATCAATGTGTACATCCCTGCAAGCAGGGTTTTCTAGAAGCAACTTTGGCCCATGGTAGCTGACAGGGTGCTAGAGTGGCGCTTCTGTGTGAGGTCTCACTATCTCACTCCATGCTGGGAGAGGTGTGCTTTACAACCACAGCTTTGTGCTTACTGCTTGGTGAACAGAAGAATGTGGTGAATTAACCCAGATTTGTGGTGGCGAGTGGGAGGCAGGGAATCAGAGGGAGCACTGGCCCTCTCTGTGCAGGCGAGTGTGAGATCTCAGGACCCAGCTATCATTAGGAGCAGCTCCAGCTCTTCCAGCCTGGGAGTTTAATCAGAGGAATGACAGCAGACCACCCAGGCGAGGGCTCCGACTTGAACGAATATGCTGCGTCAGTCTCTGTTCCCCAGCCAGCCAGTGCCCGGGATGTGGCCAGACCTCTGGAAATGTGCTGACAGATACATAGGAGGGAGGAAACACTTTTTGCTTCTCACATTTTTCATTTAGATGGAGAGTAGAAAAGAAAACCACTCAATTTGTTTCATTTTTTGCTCCTAACCCTGACACTTAACTTCTTAGTCCTAAAG
Organism: Manis javanica; assembly: GCF_040802235.1. NCBI lineage: Eukaryota > Metazoa > Chordata > Mammalia > Pholidota > Manidae > Manis > Manis javanica. Next base: position 26,038,483 of record NC_133163.1, on the reverse strand, counting down.
AAGGGCATGTCCTGAGCTATAGAATGTTTGGTTCACACCAGTTACTCATTCATTCTCACTCATTCATAAGCAAAGGAATTCTTTATTGCTTTTGCTTCAGCAGCTACCACTGTAGTCAGACTCATTTCCTCAGGGTCCACGGGGGACCTTGAGTGAATCTGAATTTCAAAAATTCTAATTTGAAGGTGAATTTGGCTGAGTGGGAGCTACATTTTTGAGATGACTACCCATGTTCTCTAGGATTGGGGCAGACAGTTTATCACGAGCCTGGGCGTTTGGCACCAGAAACTCTATCCGCCCCCTAAGTGTATCTGCACACATTTGAGCTATTGCACATGTGTGTTCTGATGTGGTGGTAGTTTTCCAAGTCTAGCTTCTTTGGTTCTATATTCTTTCTGGGAAGAAAGAGCTGTGCTTTTTTGTATTATTTACATTACTCGTAAGTCAGTAGGACCTTGGACAAGTTGCACCCTGTGCCTTGATTTTCTTTTCTGTAAAATGGGGTGGTTTTAGACTAATTCAAGATTTATTCTCCTCCTGGCTCCTTGTGCTTCCCTGCTCTTGGATTTAGTTCCAATTGAGCCTGTCAGATTCCCTAGCTCTTCTATGCCTCTCCAGTCTTTAAACCCCCAGTTTTCCTTAGTTGCTTGGGCTCTACTGTATGGTCTCTTGTTCTGAAACAACCTTTCTTTTGCCCTGCCATCCCCCTAAGCTCTTGTCTTCCCTGTATGTCCAAACTTCTTTCACAATAATATACCCTTGCTGCCTCTAGTACCACCTCCCCAGTTCCCTCCACACTTACTCTTGCTGTCTGGCTTTCACGCTTACCATTTTGTCCAACTGTCTCTCAGAGGTCGCTGATGACCTTGGAATTGCCAGCTTTGGTCACCTATTTTTAATCCTCATTCGTCTTTAGCATATGGCACTATTATTGACCACCTCCTACTTGAAAACTTTTCTTAGCTTATCCAGCCCTTCAGCAATTCTAAGAGCTCAACCTCCTCTTTCCCCTGAAAAGTAGATTCCATTTTCACCATTTTTTAAAAAAGCCTCAGGTATATAGACCTCGAATATGCGGAGCTGATGCAGCAGGGTCGCACTCTGGTTAAAGCATGCAGGGTGATGCCTGGCACCTGCTCCTCCCTGCTTCTTACAGGTGTCCTGCATATATCTGAATTCCAGGGTGCAGCCACACTGTTTTATTTTTCTTCTCTATAATTTCCCCTTGGGTAAATTTTCTCTTGCCATAGCTTTATTTGGTACTGGTCTGTGGATTTCTCCCAAATAGGCATCTTTAGTTTGAACCTCTTTGCTAAGTGCCAGGTCCAAATTTCCAACTGCTTGCTAGACATTTCTACCTAACTATATTACCAACATCCAAAATATTCAACATATTTTGAACATATTTTTTTAAAATATTCAATGTATCTAAAACCTATTTGTTGTTCTCTCTGTATTGATGACACCGTAATTCTCCTGGGGATTAATCACTGTCTCTTTGCTTCCTCATTCTATGTCTAAGCAATTGCCAAGCCTTGTTGATTCTGACTCTACAATGTCTCTGATACTCTTGTTTCACTCTCACATCTGCTGTCCTGCTTAAGGCCTTAATTATCTCTCAGCTGGACAGCTGCAATTACCTCTTAAATGGTCTCCCATCCAGTCTCCTTCTGTTCACCCTAGGCTTTGCTCTAAAGGAACCTTTCTAAATCCCAAGTCTGATAATAAGTCTCCTCTAACTCATGAACCTCAAAGGGACTTCCTGTTATCTACAATGTGAAGGTCAAGCTTTTAAATGTTATTCAAAGCCTTTATTTAGAATCTGGCTCCAGGCTCCTTCTCCAGCCTGTCTCCCTACCATCACACGTGTTTTTGTGCAGCTCACCCAGAATTTCTGTTAGCCTCTATGCCTTAGTGTATGCTGTCTTCTCATGGCACGTGTTTCCCAGTCACCATGTCTGACCTCATGCATCCATCCACTCTCAGTGAAGTTGCTACTGCCCTTGTATGTGTGCCATTTCAAAACTCATCACACTGTGTATTTCCAGATAGCTGTCTCTTTCAATAGACAGTGAGCTCTTTGGGGTCAGTGTCCTTTGCTGCCTCAGAACCTTACTCATGGGTAGTACTCAGTAAATGTGCTGATTCTACTGGATGATAATATACTCAATTGAGAATGGTGCCCATATCCATTTTTTCACCAGTTTTTTTCCAGCCTGGGATATAGTATATGCTTAATACATAGTTTTTAAATAAATGAATGAATGAATTCTCTGCTGCCCTAGAAGTCATTTTTCCATTCTCAGCGCTCTAGCCCTTCCATTAGTCACTCTCTATCATAAATCTGTTAAGTTACTTTGCAACTCTCCTTTCCTGTTGAGTTATAAACAACTTGGTGGCAGTTCTTTCTAACCCATCGCCTAGCAGAGCACCATTGCACTTGGTTAGGCACTTATCACACGCTAAATTGAAAAGAATTTCTATTTTGTGCTTTGTTGGTTTCTGTCTTCATTTTTTTAAATTATTGCTCTTCCATTTTTTTTTCACTGACAATACCACACCTGCCTTTCATTTTAAAGCAGCTGACATTAATTGAATATCTACTTTGTACCAGGTACTGTCCCTAGCATTTTATGTGCACTCTGTCTCTAACTCAATGAGGAAGATACTTATTTTTCATAGATGAAGAAAGAAGCTAAAAGAATAAGTGACTCTGCTAAGGTCACACAAATGGTAAGTGATTGAACCAGGACTAAAACTCACATCTGTCTGACTCTTGACTCTTTTCTGACTCCTGTTTGAATCAGGACTCTTACCTCTCATCAGACTGAAATGACGGAGCTCAACACTGCTTCAGACTTATAGCCAAGCCTGTGCTTGAGCCTACAGAGAGAGGGAAGGAACTGAACTTCCTGTTGGGATGATTAGAAATGATTTTCTGCTCCCCAAAGCAGGTTGAGAAGTGGCTCTATTTTGATTATCAGTAATTTGTTGAATGAACTCTTCATCAGATTATTTTATGGTGAAATAAGCTGATCGTTTGAACAGGCAAAATTCAGCCTTTTTAATCCCCAGAGATGCAATAAGATTGGATCTATTTATCATGGCAGTGGCAGCCCCCACTGATGCACAAAAACTGAATGTTTGAATTGGAAATACTACAAAGTAATATGGCCATTTTGTTAGGTTTCCCAGGAATGTCTCTGGCAAATCTTGATCTGGAACTCCTGCATTTTGGAACACTAAAGTATATATACATGTATGTCTGTTATGTAAATGGTAATGTTCAACAGGGAGGGAAGATCTGACAAGAGAATATAGTGCTAATATATCAGAACTGCAGAGATTTCCCCACTTTTCCTAAGCCCTTTTAAAATTTGAATAATATTACTCCTCTTATTTCATGGTGATTAGAGTATAAATTTCTCAAGGTTCATTTATCAGCATCCAGGATTCATAAAGGAGTTGAAACCCCCTTAAAACTTGTTGGTTGTTGCAGCTTAAAACATTGGTTGTTCTGGCTAATGATGTAATGCATGATCAGGAAGTACCTTTGAAGAATGGTTAAAAAGTATATGTTTAAGGATGATTCCTTTCATCTTCTTGACTATAGAGAATAGACTATATTCTCTAATATTTCTCCAGTGTTGAAAATTTGGAACAAGTGCACAGCTGACACTTGGTTTTCCTTTTCTTCTGAGTGGATCAGATCTTGGTCTGCTGGTGTTTCCTATTCAAGGATTGCCTTTTGTTCCAGCAACATACACCAAAACCAATCAGAAGGACTAGCCACTGCGTTTCTGTATTCCATATCATTCAGAACCCCATGGTCGGGGAATGAAGTGACCATGCCATGCTCAATTGATCCAGTCATATTCTGATGAGCCTTTTTATATGAATGACACAGAGAACATTATTCTCAAGATATCGGTGTAGTTCTGAGCGCAGTATGAATGTAGATTTAGACAAATTTATCTTCACAACAGTCTGAGTGATTATTAATCTTATTGGAGTCAAAGATCCCTTTGAGAATTGAATAAAGGCTATATTCTTTCTCCTGAAAAAAAAATTGCATGCTCAAACTTAGAAACCTGCATTAATTTCAGAGGGTTCCTAGACAGTTCCTAGACACCCCCACAACTATGCTTCAAGAGAAGCATGGATGCCTAGTGGATCCATGGTCTCAAAGTTAAGAATCTCTGAAAACTTTGAGGTAGCAAATGGCCATTAATATCAGTAATTTGGCCAAAAATGATTGCTTTAAATTTGTGACCATTTTGCTTTACACATGCTTTATGTATTTCTGTGATATCCCCCCAGTAAGCTGTAATCTCTGTGAGGCCAAGTATTTTTTTTCATTGTTCTATCCTTATGCTCAAAAGAATGCCACAAAGTAGATGTCTGATAAACATTTGTTGGATTAATGAAATACTCTAGTGAACCCAATCACTAGACCTCATCAGACAAGATTTGTCTAAGATTTTATGGACCGTCTATCATGAGGAAATTGAGCTATGCCAAGACTTTAAGCTGCTTTGGGAATGCTGTGCCACTGATTTGCGTACTCATTAATCTATTATTAATTCTTTAATGTTGAATTTTCATCTCCATGTTGATAAATAAGAAACATGAAATTTGCAAACAGCCTTAGTGAAACTAAATGAATCTCAAATGGGACTCAACTGCCTGTTGCAGTTTTGGTGCCAAGAAGAAGAAGCAAGTACAGTATATACATTGTGCAGACAAGGAACAAAATCTGTATGTCAAAGCTGTTATTTCACCCATTTGAGAATCTTGCCCAAGGCTTAAAGAGCAGGCAGAAATCATCTCTAAAATGATGTAGGGCACTAGCAAGAGCAACACTTATCTCTCACTCTAGGCACTGATGATTTTTTTTTATTATTAAGGTATCATTGATGTACACACTTATGAAGGTTTCACATGAAAAACATTGTGGTTACTACATTCACCCATATTATCAAGTCCCCCCCATACCCCATTGAAGTCCCTGTCCATCAGTGTAGCAAGATACCACAGAGTCACTACTTTTCTTCTCTGTGCTACACTGTCTTCCCCATGACCCCCCTCACACCATGTGCACCAATCATAATATCCCTCAATGCCCTTCTCCCTCTCGCCCTACCCACCCTCCCTCACTCCTCCCCTTTGGTAACCACTAGTCCCTTCTTGGAGTCTGTGAGTTTGCTGCTGTTTTGTTCCTTCAGTTTTGCTTTGTTGTTATACTCCACAAATGAGGGAAATCATTTGGTACTTGTCTTTCTCTGCCTGGCTTATTTCATTGAGCGTAATACCCTCTAGCTCCATCCATGTTGCAAATGGTAAGATTTTGCTTTCTTCTTATGGCTGAATAATATTCCATTGTGTATATGTACCACTTCTTCTTATCCATTCATCTACTGTTGGACACTTAGGTTGCTTCTATATCTTGGCTATTGTAAATAGTGCTGCAGTAAACATATGGGTGCATATGTCTTTTTGAATCTGAGAACTTGTTTTCTTTGGGTAAATTCCTAGGAGAGGAATTCCTGGGTCAAATGGTATTTCTATTTTAGGCACTGATGATTTTATTTCCCCTTATTCCAGAGCAGTTCCTCCCTTGTGGTATTTGCAAAAAGAGGTAATTTGGAACCTTTAATTTCCTTGCTAGCCTTACAGTGACAATCATTTTTCTACTCACTGTTGAAAGTAGCTGAGGCAGGGTATGAGCATGTGTGTGTGTCTATTTGGGAGTAGATGGAACCCACTTCATTTACTATATAAATGCTTTTATGCATACTGGGCTATGATCTAGGGATATGACAGTAAATTAGGTACAGTCCCTGTCTTAAAGGAGCATGTAGTTTGTGGGGCAAGATAGGCAAATAAACCTGCAGTTACAATACAACATGAACAGGCATGAAGCTCTTCAACTGCTATGCTCTTGAAGCAGTTTTATGGCAGGAATCCTTTACAGCTGAGGGAGATCTTTTATGAAAAATAATTTGACATTAGGAAGCAAAGTGTAAAGCAACAAGATTTCAGGATCCTGCTGTGCTGAAGTGTTTTAAGGACCTTCCTAGGGCCAATGATAAAAAACTGAATAAGCTGGTTGGGGGAAATTTCCTGTCTCTCCTGGCATAGCTGTATATATGTTCACTGGTTTTGTTTTCCTAGGCAGCAATGATAAACCTTGATACTGTGTTAAGAAAGGTGAAATTCACATGAAAATCCTCAAGGCCCAGGCAGCTGACAGTTGTTACCACTGCATTTGTAGACAAACCATATCTATAAATATGTAGAATTCTGTGGTCTGTTATGAGTAGAGAGTGTCTTGTCCTTCAGGGACTAGATCGCACAGGCATACACAGAAGCAGATGGCCAGCTTATGACTGATCTGTTGGAGGGTGCCAGGTCTCATGTTGGATACTGGCATCTTATTTTTCATTACCTGTGTTGTCTTTTCAAACATCTCCTAAAACCCTCACCATCCTTAAATGTCAGTTTGTTTCATTTTGTGGTTCCATAATAGAGCTGGAAGTTACTGCGCAAATCATCATTAGACACTGATTCATAAAGAACTGTGGCTGGAACCCAAGATTCCATAGTCGCTACCTTGAGATTCGGGAGAAGATGCTCAGAGAGGGTCTGCCAGGCCAGATTACTATAAGATTTTTGGCTCCAAAATCCTGAGTGGAATTTCTAGCTTTGGTGACTTGGGCTAGCTAGTATATGATCCAAAGTGGTCTTTGAGCCACCAGGCCTAAGGCCTAACCCCCAGCCATCAAGTTGTACTCCTGGCACAGTTCCCCCAGACTCATCCCCTAATCTTGGGCCTCATACCATTTACTGTTGGAGAGAGGCATGGAAAGATAAATCTAAGGAAATTGTTTTCCCATAAGGCCCTGGAACAAAGCTGGCCTCAAATACCAACTCTTTGATCTTCCCTTCTTAAAGAGCAGGCAGTGCCATCTTGTCCTACCAGTTGCATGAGAAGATGTAATCCAACAGAGGGCTTACTCCAAAAACAAAATACGAGCAATCACCACATGAACTCAAGAGCTTTTATCATCAGATTAGAAATGCAGTTCTCTAGTTCCAAGGCCCAGCAGCTTCATTAGCCTAGGAGGGAAATGCAGGGAGACCAGCATTAGTGTGCCCTGCATCCCAGCCTTATTACCTCTTGCCTGACTGTTGTGACTCTCAATTGGTGTACACTTGCCCTATTAGCCCCTTTCAGCCCAGTTCTACAGAACAGCACTAGATTTATCCACTTATACCACAGTTCTGACATAACACTGCTCTATCAGAACCCTTGAGCAAGCTAACTATTGTCTACTAGATCAAGAGCAGGGTCTTTAGCCTGGCTTTCAAGGACCTCCTCAAGCTCTAAATTTTAACTAAATTACTTTCTGTCTCAGATGTTCTTCTGCTTATCTGCCTCTGCATTTTTGCTTAGGCTTTTTCTTCTCACTTAGGAACCACCACCACCCCTACACACACCAGTCCTTCCACCTCTGCTTTTAGGCCCAATTCAGACACCTTCTTTGAATTTCTTGAGTACTTTATTATGGCAGTTAGCACATTCTGGAGGCCATAATTATCTTTATCTAGGTGTCTTGTCTCACTAAATTACCAATTCCTTCATGGCTTGAGGGCAGGGACCACATTTTAGTCTGTGTATGTCCTTAGGACTTTACCCAAGGCCTTGCCTATACCAGGCAACACAATAAATATTTACTGAAATATATTGGAGCTTTGGACTTCTTTTGAGCATTCAGTACTGCAGCTTTTCTTGTGTGCCCCAACTAGAGCAACAGTGATCTAGATAGGCCTGGCCTCAGATACTCTTAGGATATCAAAAGGTTATGAGTTTGGATGGGTGGTGGGTGTATATTCAGAGAAGCTATCAGGGCAGTACCATCATATTTTAATTATAGCACTGGTAGCAGCACTACTTTTAGCAAACAGCAGTAATGAGCAGTAACACTTGGGCAGGCAAGCCGCCGGAAATTGGCCTCCCTATCTGTGTTCTCCTAACCCCTTTCAATCCATCACCTGTATTTATTCCCCCCTGTAATTTAAACACCTGTCTAGATGGAATTCATGCAGTGTGTCCCTACCCCACACATCCAGTTATTTGCTCACCTGCCTTATTCGGAAGACTGGCTCTAAAATAAACAGTGTTTTGGTACTAAAAGAAAAATGCACTGAGGTCATTGTGGCAATGGACATGAAGAAGGGAGCGGGAGTAGAACCTCTGGATCAGCTACTCAAGGAGAGTGGGGGCAGAGGGAGAGGAGGCGGCAGCTGAGGAGAGCAAGGGGTGAAGCGTCTGCCAATAGGCCCCAAGGCTTAGGCAGTGGTGGGTCCTGTGACTGGATTTTCCCACAGGCCATCATTCACTTAACCGACCAGCTAGAGAAAGGCAGGGGTGGAAGAATATTTAACAAGCTGATTGTTTTTCAGTTTAAATGTCTTGGTTTATTTTTAATGACCACTGTTTCTCATGGGAACATAAAAAGTAGACTTGGAATTTTCTAAAGCTTGTTCTAAACTGTTTTATCCATTTTTGCATCCTTGGCATATTTACCAGTTACTCATGTTAATATTTGAGCATGCAGATAACACTGAGAAATAGTAAAGTTCCTGGTAGAATTATTTTTGCTACCCCTGCCCCTTGACTGCTTTGTATCTTGCTCCTCACCCCATGAGAGCATTTCTGCTAGTTTGGGGAAGATCCCCTGAGCTTTAGGGAAGAGAACCATTTAATGGGTCCTCTTGCCTGTTCTCCCCTTCCCTTTCTACCTTCCCTTGTAACAAGTGCTTCTCAAAAGTTAAGATACAGGAGAATTACCTGTGGATCTTGTCAAATGCAGATCTTGATTCTCTGGCACTGAGGCTCGGCTGAGAGTCTATTTTTAACACGCTCGGGTGCTGCTGGTCCACAAATGGGATTGTAAGCTCCAGGCTCAGTGAGACTAGGCAGTGGGAGTAACACTGTAGTTAAAACTACAAGATTGGGAAATTTTGCATCAAGCACACCAGGAACTGAAACTAGGGCCAACACGTAACAATTATTTGTTCTTGAGCAAGTTATTTTGCCTCTCAACCTCAATTTCTCCATCTACAGATGAGGGCAATAATTGTACCTAACACAGCTGTCTAGAACTTCAAAGAGTTAAATATATATATATAGCACTTAGAACAATGCCTGGCAAAAACAGTGTTCATTAAATTTAGCCATCATTAGTGCTAATATGACTTTGTTATTACTAATATTATATAGTAGACTCTGAATGGTTTCATGTTTGCATAAAAATTGTTGATGATAGAACGTTTTGGAGATCCAAACACAGACTTAGAAGGTTCTTATATGTGTGTAATGTCTTATAAAGATGTTGATATGCATTATCCATAAGGCATATTCTTTGAGGCATCATTTCAACAGTTAGGATAGGTTTTAGTTAAACTGTGCCATCTGTCTTCCAGACCCCTTTGTGATGAATGGCAGAAATTCATGAGTTGGCCAGCCTAGGTTTAGAGCATGGTCTCTGGTTATTAGCCCAAGAGAAGCCAAGTGGCCAAATAGCCACAGTCTCTATCTTAATAGCCTAATACTCCTAACTAAAATGATAAGCCAGCTATTTTATGACTAATGCTACATCTTTATGTGCTTTAAGTCTGTCTTTGTTTAAAATTCTTTAGCAATGAAACGTTAATCATCATTGCAAGTCAGGTATATAAAAGTGCCATTTTCTCTTCATCTGATCAAAGCTAGTTTTGTTGTGTTTCCTGGAGAAATATAGATGGAGAAGCAGCTGCAGCCTGGTGACAGCCATATTCATCATCCCTCTGTCCTTCTTAGGGAAGAAACATCCAGGTGTGAACTTTAATTGGCTTGTAGAGTTTAAAGTCTGGTCCAGTGTTGAGAGACCTGCCCTTCCCTTAGGTCTTCCCTGGTTAAAACAAGGTGCTTCTAGAGCCAAAACTGATGCTTGGTCCATTTTAGTTTGGCAACTTCTGCCCATCCTAGAAAAAAACTGAGAAGCTGAACAGAAGGAGCAGAGTCTTTCTTGATGTGTTTCATCAAGAGATAATTTGCTTGGACTAAACTTGAGCCAGGCATAAAGGCTTTAGAGCTGTTTTGATAAGGTAACCACTACCTACACTTTAAAACCAGTGCTTTAGTCATACCATCCACATTTCACATATAGCTAGTGGCTACTCTATTGGACAGTGCAGAGTATAGAACATTCCCATCATCACAATGTATTCTGTTGGATAGCAGTGTTCTAGAACAGGAATTGAAAATAGATCATCTCCCTTGTTACTTCTGATTGATTGGTGGTTGCTTCCTGAAGGACTATGTAAGGAAGATTCTGAGGCCCTATCTGAATGAGCCCTAAATTGTTTAATTATTTGTTAGCAATGTACGTGCTAGGGAGACAGAGGTGGGTGGGGTTGGAGTAGTTGTGGTACTGGTACGAGCGTCTTCTAGACAAAAACCACAAAAATGAGAATAGAATATTGAAAGTAGAGGGCTAGGTTGTTATTACCTAATAGAGGCAGGTGATTTTTTTAGCAGGAATCTTTTGGAAAAATAGATGAGAAGCTTTAAGAGTTTTCTTATTCCTTATGTAATCTCTTATTTAAGTAGTGGTCACTTCTGCTGTTCCTCAAAGTACATTAACAGTGTTGCTCTGCTTTGTATAGAAAGAAATCACAAGGGCTCCCATGTCTTGGTTTATTCATGAAATAAGGAATGAATGTTATATGAAAAACAAAACCTACCCAGAGTCCAAAATTGGTTCCATGTTCATGCCGCCTTTTACTGTGCACTGTACCTGCTAAGACACAAAACTGACTGAGGATGATGTTTCTTTGCTTTATTTCATTACTCTCCTCTGGTAAAGGGTAACACATGGGAAATAAAATTTAAGAGAAAGAAGGAAAAGCTGCTGTAGTTTGGTATAATTGCTGCCTGTATAATCACTGTATTCAGAATTTATGGTCTGTATCTGATATTACTTTCAACAATCCCGAATAATTAAGGGTAAGTAGGACTGTTGCCCTATTAGTTTCCAAACTAGAAAATGGATTTTAAGATAAGAGTACCAGTTTTGCAACTGTTATGTGAACTTAGCAATTACTTACCAAACCCCTCTGAGCCTTAGGTTCTCCGTCTCTGAAAGGGAGTGTAACAGTATCAGCCTCTGTGAGGAATGGTAAGAAGTGAGGCACCACTACTGTAAGGACTCAAATTCAACCATATTTAGAAAGAATATACCACATACGCTTGTTCTAATCGTGGCCCTGCCACTTAGTAGATATGTGACTTTTGTCTAATTGCACACCCTCTCTAGATTTTAGTTTTCTCTTTTGTAGAATGGGAGAAAAAGCAGAACCTACCTCAGAGGGTTTGCTCAGGTTACAGGGGTCGGTGCACAGCAAGGTACCGCGAGGACGTCTAGTACATGGCACCTAGTAATCAGTCAGTAACTGTTAGCTATTATGATGAAAATGCCAGTGTTGAAATTGGGCAGCCTTACCAAAGAGAGATTTACCAAAATTGGTATCTCTTCTCCTTCCCATTCACTAGTCTCCAAACTATACAGTTTATACTAAACATGGTAAAGTGTGTACATTTTGTTTATTTTATTGCTGTTCCACTGTAAATTATTAATAAGCCTCTTTTATTAGGTTTTTGGCACAACTGACTGAGGTGGTAACTGGAGAAGCCGTTAGTTATCATAAAGACCTTTCTCACTGTAGTATTTTTACAAGCTCATGCCTAATTTGAAAGGCCGGGTGTTTAAAGCCAGGAGTCAGAGCAGGAAAGAGGAGGCTCGTTGTGGCGCAGAAGAGTTCAGTTCTGCAGCCAGTCTGTTTGACTGTCTGAGAACCTCATTTGTGTTGCCTCCAAGGTGCAGGAAGAAGTCGGGGCTCTTCAGAGATACCAGGGCTAGACAATACTGCTGTAAACTGCCCTGAAGTCTTCCTTGTCCTTTAGTGGGTATGTATCTCTTCTCCTCCTGGTAGCCCCAGAAAGGGGCAGAAATGATAAGCCAAGATTGGCTACCGAGGCTTCTTTTAAAAATGCATCCACCCATGTTTTATTGCCCTTGTCTAGCTCGGATTAGCACATAGTCTACAGGCACACACCTGATCATCTACAGTTGCTCTCTTACAACACTAAACTATGTTTTCTAACTTTATCTTGCATCTACCTACCACTTCAGCATTTTATTAAAAATAAAAATAATAATAATAATAAAGGGAGAAATGTGGAATCCACATATAAATCAAGTATAAAAATCAAACGAATATTCATATTTGACCTGATTGTTTATAGTTCATAATGCGTGATCAAAACCGAAAGTTTCTGTGATGACTGCCCTTGCACTGTTCACCATGTAAGAACTTACTCACTATGTAAGAATTCGTTCACCATGTAAGAACTTGTTCGTCATGCTTCAGAAGATTGGAGACTGACGAGAATTAGGCTTGAGATGGATTAATGATTGTGCATTGAGCATTGACCCCCCTATACAGAATTTTATTGTTGTTAACAACCATTTGATCAATAAATATGAGAGATGCCCTCTCAAAAAAAAAAAAAATGCATCCACCCTAGAGAGTACGGCCCGAGTGTCCCTTGCCTCAGCCTCCATAGACGCTAGCAAGCACTTTTCACTTATGGAAAATTGCCCTTCAAGAAAAGCACTTGGGTCCTTTGGTATGAAGAGAGTCCTAGGCTGTTGTCACTTCTTGAATTCTGTAACTAGGAATGAAGCACTATATTGTTGCTAAAAATGACTTTTTCTTCTTTCAGAATTTTCAGGGGCTTTTTAAATCCAGAATTCTTCTATTTGTAAATGTCAAAATTATTAGGTTCTTAGGACATTTTATAGGAGAACATTTTTCTTGGTATTTACAGATCTCTACAGTATCTCACACCCAACACCATGCATTCAGCTTTGTGTCCTCCCCTCTTTTCAGCATCCACTGTGCATCATACTGTGAAATGCTTGTCAAACCATCCTCTCTTCTCTGATTCCACTCTTACCACCCAGGTTGTAAGTTTACCACCTCACATCTGTATTTCTCATAATAACTTACATTTTTTTCTTTTGGATTATGAAAGTAATACATGCCTGTGTGTATATTACTACGGGATGTATATCCATGTGTGTGCGTGTGCATAAAGAGATTTGGATCTGCTCTCTGCAATTTCATATTGTGATTTTTTTTAACTTGAGATATCAGCACGGTTTTAATCACTAAGTATTTTTCAAAAAATTCTAATGAATACATAATATCCCCTTATATGGATAAAGCAAAATTTATTTAATAATCTTTTAGCTGTTCAGATCTTCCTCCTTTTTCAATATCAAGATCAATGCTTGTTTTCAAAATCTGTTCCCAGTACAGTGTCGTGAGTAAGAACATGGGCTTTGGCATTCCAAAGACAAGATAGCTCTTGCCAACAGAATTATGTCAGTGTACATGGGATGCATGTTTTGTACTCATTTACACAGATATTGGCACATTGTAAGTTCTTCTAAATAGTAAATTGTTATAATAGTCACCATCATTAGTCATCTGTGATTATTTTTTAGCGTAGTTCCTGGAAGTTAGATTATAGCATCAAATAAACACATATTTTGATACCTTTAATACTATATTGCCAAATTTATTTCTAGAAAGATTCTATCAATTTATAGTCACATGAAGAGTATTAAGTACTTATCTAATATCACCCCTTGCCACGCGTAAGTACTTTGTTTTATTATTATTGTATGTCAGTGTAATAGACAAAAGTGTTACTTTGATTATTATTGGAAATAACATTTTAATAATTTAATTGGCTGATTATATTCCTTTTTGTAAATTGTTTATCGAAGTCAGTGCCCATTTTTCTATTGCTTGTATATCTTGTTTCTAAATCAGTGGGTTCTATGCAAGTTATAATTATTATTTTGTAACTAAAATTTATTGACCATTTAGAACTTTCAGATGAACAAACAAGGGCCAGAATGGCTAAGTAAGTAGTTTGCCTAGTTCTTAGAACCTTGCCTGGCACAGAGTAAATACTCAGTAAGTATTTGCTGTTTTTGTTATTAAGCTTTCTATTTCACAGCACCTGGCGCAGTACAGTGCTTTGCACACAGTAGGAGCAGAATAAATGCTTAACTTACATTGACTCTAGCCCCCTCAGTTGTGCTTTTCCATATGCACAGAAGCCAGCCTTTAATGTGGGCCATTGTCACAGCCACCATTAGAGCTCAGATGAGTCGGTACCTCTTAGACTTTACTTGATTTTCCCCATATGTTTTTAATGATACTTTTCTAAATCTCTGTAAAATCAGGTTATTTCCCTCATTTCATTTCTAGGTAACAAACCTGAACATGGCAAGTGACGTCACAAGCAGAAACAGTGCTTCAACTCCCCCAACCCTTCGACCAGTCATCAGGCCTAGTGGCCCAACTTGCTCAATACAGTCAGACCCTCAAGCTCCCGAGAGCCACTCCACCCCTCCTGGAAGCAGGTATGTAAAGGGCCATGGTGCTAGCATTCAGGTCACAAAGGGACAGCTTGGGTCCTGAGCAAACCCTTCCCGCCTGGAGCCCCCTGCACAGACACGAGTAAGATGGATGCCTTTTCCTCTGGCACTTCAATACAGAGCCTCATTTTACTTGTAAGACAGTTTGTGGGCAAATCAAGTGAAAAGCAAATGTCTGATACAGTTCACTTCCGGGTGAAGAGCAAGAATTTACGCTCTGTGTGATCCTTGCCTGTCCTGTAGTCAACGTTTCCATGTATTGACTTCTGACATTTTCTCCTTATCTCCTAGTTCTTTTTTATGTTTTACATTGTGTTTCAATAACTCTGGACTCCTTCCTTTTGAAGAATATATTTTTTTATGTTTTCATCTAAACATTTATATAAAACTCAAACTGCCTCCCTAGACAATGTCCATTTGGGAAGTGGGAAGGAAATTTCCTTTATGTAGTTGAGTGAAGTGGCAGAGGATAAAATCCAAATAGGTTCTGGCCATGAAGTAAGCAACTTCTGAATTAAAAGAGAAATAATGGTGTTAAATTCTTGTCTTCACCCTGTTTTCAGTCCTTCCATATAAAAAATACAAGAAATGGATCCCCAGTGTATCGTACTTTCAAGGTTATTAAATATAGGGTTAATTGCATCTGTCCCTTAGTCAAATGTGACTATTAGAATGAAATATTCTGACCAGTTGAGATACTGTTCCTTCCAAAGACACCCTGCCTCAGGTGTCCTACCAAGTCCCCACCCCTTGGTCAGCACTTCCAGCCTCTGCCAGCTAGCTGTTTCTTAGTCTGCTACTTTGACCTGAGGTTGGGAGAGGTGACCAAAGACTTGAGCATGGAGGAAATACCTAATTGTTGTTAAAGTATCTGTTACTGTTAGAATTATTACTTCAGGAACTAATTTGGGAATCAGAAACTCTGCCCAGGGAGCTCCATAAACATAAGCACATTACATCATGCTCTGGTGCAGTGTCTTTCATACCAGTAATCATTGTGGTCAAGGGTGAAAAGAATCATCTCAAGTGAGATTTATAAAGAGTTGAAGACCAAGAGGCAGGACTTTTTATGACAGGACATCTTCCCACACAGTTCTCTTCACAGAAGTCTGTCATTTGGTGATTTACAATCTACAGAACAACCACATTCCTAAAACAAAACTCATAAAAAAGAAACTCTGTTTATACCATAGAGCTTTATTTTCCATATAAAATATTTCCAAATACTCCATTTTCATTTTAGAATCAGAGCCTTGTTTCTATGGAAAACATTTTCCCTGTAATCTTGGATATATTATCTATATGACAAAACTACAACCATTTTCCATACTATAAACAAAATGTCAAGCTACACAGTTTGGAGAAGTGGAGTTTTATCATTTTTTATACTTGTAGATGGAATGAGGGAAATTTTTTAAATTAAAATTACAACCGAGTTTAGATTCTTCTCTTGTTAGCACCTAGTAGTGCTGAGATACAGAAAGATAAAGGTCCGAGTCTAGCACTGAGTGGCCTTCTCCCAGCTAGCCTGTGCTCCTGAGCTGTGGTAGATTGGCATGCTGTACAATCAGCTTCAGAGCCACTGGCACCAGAAAACAGTCCCCACAAAGTCTCCTGGTCTTTTCCCTTGAAGATTTGTTATATGCACAACAGCCCTCTGTCCACCTACTCCTCAAGCTTGAGGGCCAGTTTGCAGGTCCTCTTCCAGTTCAGCGTGCATCGGCCTGGGACTTCTTCCTCTGCCTCTGGGTAACCTCTGGTTACCGGGGCAGCCTGGAGGCTCAGCTTGGGAGTTCTAGTTCCATGCAGAATTCCCAGAGGTACCCACCCCAAAGCAGCCCTAAGTGAATTTTCAGAGTTCCTTCCAGACCTGGCTCTGGTGTGGCCCCCACCAGACCTCCAGCAGGCATGCCACATGGTACCATGCCCCCTGTCCCTTTTAACCTGGCAAGCCGCTGGTGTGGGTATTTAGTCTCTTTTTGTTCCTCCCTTATAGTAAGGGTGACTAAGTCTAATAAACATGAGAATAGTAGCTTAGAGATGTGAGTTTTATTATGGGTTTTGCTGCTAAGTGACCCTAAACTATTCATCTTTTTACTGGGTAAGCATACTTAGATACAAACTGGCCTGTTTTGAGAGCTTTTAGATTGGCTTTAAAGCACTTTGATCTCCCTGGAAGTGGATGCTAAGTAAATAAAAGGTGCTCTTACTAGTTCCTTTACAGTGGTAACAGTGCATTCCAGTGCTGATAAACTCTGATAACTCACTAAACCAGGGGCTGCCCTCTAAACAGTAACAAGAGGTAAAGAGAATCCATTGCTGGCTCTACTTTTCATCTACATATTGGAGGATTCAGTGACTTGGTAGCCACAGGAATGAAAACTGGTGACTCACAAGAACTCTGCAAATAGTGTTATTTTTCATTTCCCTGTGGTGTTGCTATTGTTCTCAATTTTATGGATCACACAAGTTTTCACCAGACAACCTTGTTCTTCTCCCGCTGTTTTGAAACCACCCCAAATGTAGCCTCAGGGCTGTCATCTCCCATTGGGTCAGTGTGAGCTCAGGCCAGCTCCTCAAATCCCCTGGTTCCTTTGGTCTGTCTGGAGTCCCTGTTCAAGCTTTGTTGTGGGAGAGGGAGGCAAAGAGCCCACGACTTGCCCAGACAGTCTGAGGCCTGGCCATGTAGCTTGCAGTTCCCTAGACACTCTGGAGTTGGACTTGGCCAGCCATTCCTCTGTTGTTACTTTTCAGAGGTAATAAGTGAGATTAATTGCAGGCCATTCTCCAGGAGAGAAAATAGTCAGGGCCAAATACAGTCACATGTTTAAAAGTCTGAGGTGTACTTCCAAGCAAGGCCAATTTAGAATTATACAATAGGCCTGCAGGGTGCAGGTACCAAGTGTTCGTGACCTTTTTTCTTAAAAGGATCATGTTTGGTTTCTAGATACCTAGGTATTTAAGCTTTTCTGTAGCCAATGAGATGGGTAGGGATTTTCAAGCCACCTTTTAACTATTCATTTCCCGGGCTCATGGAAAGTTAAGAGCTGAGAATCCATTTGGAGAGACATCCGTTATTGCGTGGAGCTAGACCACGTCAGAGAGGGACATTCTCCAGGTGAGGACCAGGCGGTGGGTTCATGCTGCATCTTTCTTTCTGAGACCTGGAAGGGTTACTGTAAAATCTTGGCTGCTTCTTGGAATGATTTAGGAAGGACAGGGCCTCAGACGGCTTGGCAGGAACCTGAGGCCCTGTTTTTTTCCAGTCCAGCCCTTCCTTGTGGATCGAGCTGTCAGGGAATCCCACGAATGTCTGGCTTCTGCCCCTTTGTATGTTTTTCCAGCATTTGTCATTGAATTATTTTTATCCATCTCTGGCTTTTTCACACATATAACCTGGGGATTTGTCTGTTCCTCGATATTGAAGGTGGGGAGGTTGGAAGTGCAGCCAGGAGTTTGTCCCTCCTTCCGTGACAGGACAACCGCACGGGCAGGGGCTGCTTGGCCTGACTGGCCCCCTCTCTACACAACAGCTGTATGGCAAAATTTTAAATTCTGTACTGGGGAATGGGATACAATGAAGCACCACATCTTGGAAATTTGGGCCATATTTCATGTCACTCTGTCCCTCTGCTCTCTAATTCTCCAGTAAAAAATTATGGAGAGTCCAGTAATAAAATTATAGATTGTATATTTCATATATAAAGGTACCCTGCTTTACATAATTTTTTAGGAGCAAGTTTTTTAGAGATTCTATTCTAGTTTAACTAATACTTTTCTCCCTTTTAGATAATTTCTTACAAGTGTTGCTAGAGATTTCCCATCTTTTCATTCCCAATCCGTCTGACTTCCCATCTTTTCATTCCCCAGAATATACACATGGAACAATTAGCGAGCAGTGTCAGGCAGCATTTAGCAAAGATTTAAATTTTATGGCCCAGGCAGTCAGGAGAAGGAATATCAAGACAAGTATATAGGGATTTAATCCTGTCACATGTTACAAGATGGGTGAACTTTGAGGACATTATATTAAGTGAAATAAGACAGTCACCAAAGGACAAAACCTTTATGATTCCACTCATATGAAGTATCTAAAGTAGTCAGAGTCATAGAAACAGAAAATAGAAAGGTGGCTGCCAAGAACTGGAGAAACAGGGGATGGGGAATTAGTGTTTAATGGTTAGAGTTTCAGTTTTGCAAGATGAAAAAAATCCTAGAGCTCTGTTGCACAACAGTGTGAATATACTTAACATTACTGAACTGTACACATGAAAATGGTAAATTTAAAATTGCATGTCTTTAATGCAAACAAATAAAAATAAAAAAGAATAGGAGGAAGAAGAGTTTGTAAGGATTTAGGAAAGAGCCCCGTAGCTTGGCAAAAATTATTCAGTGACAGAAAAGAGCCAGACTTTGCTTGTATCCGCTGCCTCTCCCTGTAAGGGCATTATTCTGAACCTAGTCTGTTAAATGCTTCAGTTTCTTTAAAAGCATGTTAAATTTATAAAAAAGGGGACCATCGACCCCTGTTAGGAAGATGGCATGATGTAGTAGAAAGAGAAAGGACTTAAGAGTCAGGCAGACCTGGGTTTACCTGACTCAGTATGTGACCTTGGGCGAGTTACTTAGCTTCTCTGAGCCACAATTTCCTCAGCAGCTTAAATATGCAAACAATGCCCACCTCATTAAGTTGTTACAAGATTTAATTGAGTTGTGTCTGTGAAAGTAGCCAGTATAGTGCCTAGTTTGGGAGTAGGTTCTTAAACTTAAAATTGGATTTGCTTGGGATATGGTATTGCTCCACCAGTTAGTTTGGTATCTAATTTAGAGGAAACCGGCCATCACCCATGCGGTGTGCTCCTAGAGCTGAATTGCAGAAATGTGGCCTCTGCAGCTGAGGAAGGGAAGGCATCAGAGGAGGGCCAACTGGAGACTCTTGCTTTTCCTCCGAATGACCCCTTTGTTGAAGGGTGACTTCTTTCTACTCAACAGGCCCTTCCTCTCTGCTATCTTCTTCTGAATGTTGAAATTTCCATTGCAGCTTGATGTTCCAGCCAGTAAACACTCATATTTTCCATCCATCCTGGGGGTCGAGCTTTGGGAGAGCTTTTCTCCGGAGGAGTTTGGAGCTTATAATTTTGTACTTTATCCTGTTATATAAACAACATTCTCTAGCCAAAGAGCACAATCACAAAAAGGAACCACTCTTGGGCCGGGGTGGGGAGGAGGGGCTAAAAAAGAAAGAGAAACACTTTCATGTTCAGAGTTCTGTTGATGGGATATTTCACTCCTTGTTCTCCCCTCTTCCTTCCCATAAAATCAGGTTTACCTGACCTTTCTGTTCCCTGGTCCCCCTCCCCTGAGTCTCAGCTCTCACCATGCTTTCCCCTTGAGTAAAACATATCTCATATCTCCAGAACGAGTGATGAAGGCCTGTGCTTCTGTCTGAAATACCTCTGTTTCTTTTCTCACTCGGCCAGACACATAACCTTTCAAGGGTTATGGTCTGTGTCAGTTCAAGATCTGTGACAGAGTCAACAGTTCCTCATACACCAAGGGAGCTGAGTGCCACACATGTTTGTGCCAAGGCCAGAATGATTGGGTTTCTGCCTATTGAAGGAATGCTGGTAAAATTCGGAAATGTGTCACAGATAGCTGGCTGGACATCATACCAGGGCCTAGGCAAAGTACATCTGGGCATGTTTAGGCCTAGTGTCAGGAGTGAAAGAAGTGGGTCTGGTCTTAACTAACTTCAAGCCAGAGTAGAATGCACATTGCTCTGTGGTGTGCTGGTGTAGGGTATTTCCAGGCAGTTTGCCTCCTCACCTCCCCACCAAAGTATTAAAGATAAACTACTTCCTGTTGCCTTAGGATTCACACACAGGGTACAGACACAGTCATCATTAGAGGAAGACCCTATCTTATTGAAGTGTTTACTTTGTAACGTTGTATCTGTCCACAGTTGATGATTGTTTTAGTTTTAAGAGGACTGAATGACAAAAATCCTTGTGCTAAGTTGATTGAGACTCCGTTTCTAGAATTAGGAAATTATGTCAGTTACTTAATTTATAATTCAGTTTAATTTTCACGTATTTTTTCTATCATCTATCTTTCCAAGTTGACTCTGTTTGACAGCCTTGAAAGAGCTTAGAAAGAATCACAGTGGTGAAGAAACACTGTATCTTTCTTTCTGACTCTTGTAGAGAAACATTGATGATCCATATTTAAAGTTTCCTTAGTGTTGACTCAGGGTTTTAGCAGACCAACCAGCTTCCCTGAACCTTTAGCTAAAGACCCCATCCTACCCTCCTGACCTTCTTTCTGCTCAAAGATTGTAAGCGTATAACTGACCACACACAACTTAGAATCAATGCTTATTTTTTAAAAGTCCTAGGATTTAAGAGGCTGAAAGGAAAAAACTTCTGTATCTATGTCTTAATAAAAGAAGACAGTAGACTTGTAGTGTCTGAAAAGGAGTAAGGATCTTCTCTTCCCGGCAGCCACTTTGAGGAGCCGTTCTGGTGTAGGTTCTGACTTGGGTATAGGTTCTTGATAACTCTCAGTCCCCTTTCCAGAAAAGAGAGAAACATGAAACTAGGCTTGCTTAGGATATAGTAGTACAGCACCATTTAGTTTAGCATGTAGTGTAGATACAGCTGGCCATCACTCACTTACAGTGCCGTACAGTACAATGGTGGGGCAAGCAGTTATACTTAATCACAATACTGAGGCTTACGTTATTTATTTTTATTGTATACTGTGTATCCATGTATTAAAATTTAAATTGCAAATGATTAAAGTGCCCCTAAAGAAAGATAACAAGGGAAGCTAAATTTAAAAAGCAATTAAAAAATGGAACCATGTATTCTTTGGGAGATGCCAGTGAGACTGGAGGCAAGAGAGAGACAGTATAAGAGTATCGTTACATAGTAAGAGTGTAAGAGGCAGTATAATTCCTAAGACATCTTAGGAATTCAAAATGTCACATCATACGTCATTCCTGGATGTTCAGGTAACAGTAGGACTCTTGTCCTAATGGAACCATTTTTTTGCTTCAGAGTCAGTAAAGGGACTCTTTTGTCTTTCATATATTAATCAGGCTAAGAGTTGTATTAATTTGGCTTCAAAGCCAGTAATCAATCATGTTTGGCCTGGTTCTTAAAAATCATTTTTACTATCTGTCTGTGACAAATGTGAAATAAGGGAACATCTCGGTAATGTGACTACAATCTAGAAGGACTTAGATGAGAAAAGCAGCTTTCTGGCACAGCAGGTAAGGAAACCATAAAGGGAGTTAATAAATAGGATGTACTTAAAGGCTAGAGGAAATCAAATTATGTTCTTCTGAAATTTTGCACCAAGGAAAATTGAGTAGATGAAATAATCTGCCTATATTATTAGTGTTCTGAAATAATCTTACTAGCTGCTTGAACAAATCCCTGACATTTGAAATATAAGCCCCCCAAAAAAAGAGCTTTGTTACCTTCTTCACCAAATATTTAATATATTGAAATATTTAAAAAGAGGAGAGGAAAGGTGAAACTGGTAATAAATACGGTACCAGCTGGGAAATGGTTTCATCTGGCAGTTGTTAAAACAATGTTATCCCAAAAAGGGTAACACACATTTACTGATTATCCCCTAAATGCAGGGCACTGGGCTGAACTACGAAGGGGATATGAGACAGGGTCTGTGCCTTCAAGGAAGAAAATTAATAGGCATTTAAGTACTGTAAAACAATTTGCTTAATTGTTGAATAAGAGGATTATGTTGTAAGCGGTGCGAGTTTAGAGGAGAAACTGATCACTGACTGGAGAAGCTGGCAAAAACTTCATGGAAAAGAAAGGGGTGTGAGCTGAATCAGGAGGGCAGATGAAGCTAGTTAATAAATGAAGAGAGAAGTGTTCACTTTGTGCTTCACACTGAGGATCTATGAGAGGATCAAAGAATGTGATCCACCCTCCTGCTCAGTCAGACAGCTGAGCAGAGTGGTTAAGAGAGTACTGCCCTGTTTATTTACTTAATTTTGTGTGGGAAATGAGTAATTAAAAGAGTGCATATAGGGTCAGAGTTCACAGTTTAGGAAAGGTACCAAAGAGGAGTAGAAAGATAAGCCTGTGGTGGAGCAGTTTAAGGCAGGGTTTAAATTCAGTCCTAGATCAGGTGTAGGCTACATAGGTGAAGGCAAGGTGACTGGGGAGAGAACAGTAATGTGCAAGGTGTAAAAGCATTTTCAGGGGGCAGTGAGCCGGAACCAGTCTGGCTGAAGCGGAGTGTTTCTGTCAGAAACATATTAGTCAAAACACTTTGAGTTTCAGGTGAAAGAAACTGAAGGCCAGCTGGTTCTAACTGTGCAGGAGAGTTTTCAGTTCATATAACTAAAAAGTTTAGAAGTTGGTGTTGGGGGCTTATGAAGTATCATTCGTCATACTTTCTGCTTTCCTGCAATTCACAACTAAATGAGACAGTACAGAAAAAAGTCAGAGGGATAGCCAAATACTGGTTTTATTACTGATAAGGATAAAGTGGAGACTATAGCTTGGGAATATGGCACAACTGGGCTTCTACCACTCAAGCCTAAGTCTAACTTGTTTCATTTAATCTAAATATTGTCTTTATTGATTCTTTGTTACCTTTGATAATTAAAAATTATAGGGAAGAAATTAGAAGACTCCCCGACCACCCCACCACCACCCAGGGCACCATAATCTTAAAAAGAAAAACAACCAAAAAAACTTGGCCTGATTTTTAAAGTGAACACCTGCATCTGGCCCTAGTGCATATCCAGTTTTATTTCTCTTTACAACATCAGTTCCAGCCAAACCTAATGGCCCAAAAACAAGCCTAGTGTATTTCCCCATCACCACTTCCTTGCATATCCCATTCTGTAGCATTTCTCATAGTAATTTACTGTCACTCCTTTACAAAAGCATAAGCTGTCTTACTATACCCAGTGCCTTGCTAAACAGTAGCACTTAAAGAACAAATATTAAATAAAGGAATGAGTGAATGGACACCCTGCTCCTCACCTGCATCTCCACATGTGCAAACCCTTTTCTCCTACAGGGCACAACTCAACCTTTCTGCAGTCTTCCCTGACTTCCCAAGCAGATGTCACTAGAATTTCTTGTCCTTCTATTCCTCACCCACTGGACTAATGTTCCTAAAAGACATAATTCAGAGGAAGCTCTGGCTAAAGACACAATTTGAATTCCTACAGAATGGATTTTTGTAGTCCTTGCTGTCCTGGTTAACTGAACACTAGGAAAAAAGCCTTGTTCCTCTCCATTGAGCTTAACACTCAAAACCTCCCCTTCCCAAGTCATCAGGTACATATTACATCTCCTTTGGACCCTACTCTTTTCTTTCAAGGTATCCAAAATCAAGAGTGCCCAACAAGCAAGAGGCCCTCCCCTTCTGGGGGATAGAGGCAGGGTGTGGCAGAAGAAGAAGGGTTAGAGAGCCGTTCTTTTCCCATCCTTCTCCCCACCCCTCCTAGCCCACAGGAGTCTTAAGGGCTGCACTTAGAAGATACTTGAGAGCAGAAGGGCATCCGCCGTTTTTGACAGCCCAGGGTAGGATAGCTGTCTCTTCTCCAGCCTTTGAACATTGGTTGCCTAATAAGTTAGTGTTTGCTGAATATGTGTTTCTGTTCACTTTTGGTTATTTTTTATAGTAGCACCTGTGTCCTCACTGTCCTTTTCTTGATAGACTCACTGGCATCCCCTACCTGAGTGGTTAGCATGGAACTGCATAATGTCAGGCCACCATCTCCCTACTCCATATTCTTATATTATCTCTATTTCTGCTGTGACAGTTACCACCCCTCCTTACATTATGGTTGTTTGCACCCTTGTTTTACGTCCTATATTAGATTGTAAGCTTTTTGGAGGGCAGGGACCAAGTCCTACACATCTTTATATCTTCACAGTGCCCTGCACAAAGTCCTCAGTGAACGTTTGGTGAATAAGTGATTAGATCAATGCTCTCCCATCTAGTAGTCGCAAGCTACGTGTGGATATTTAAATTTCAATTAATTAAAATAAAAGAAAAAATACAGTTCCTCAGTCACACTGGCCACATTGCAAATGCTCAAAAGCCACAGGTGGCTGATGGCTTCCTTATTAGGCAGCATAGGATTAAATGGTTGACCCAGAAGGTGTGACAAAGAACCAAACTTTGTCAGGAGATTAAAAAAATAAAAAGGAATGAATTTCCAAGAAAGGCATATTCTTGATTATTCTCTTAGACTCTTCTGTAGATGTCAAGCCTCTTTTGTTTAGACCTAGAGATTTACCACAGATGCTGTTCTTGAACTAATTTGTGGTGCTGGGAGGGGCATATTCTAATGCCTTGGGAATCTCAAAAGCCAAGCTTCTGTATTACTAGTGTCTAACCAGTCAGTCCTGGGCTGACTGAGAGGAAGGGGATTTTTAAGCAGATCCCAGCATTACCATTTTATTTTCTAAGGTATACCCATGGCTAGATATTGATTGGGGGGGAGATCTTACTGCCCTCCACTGACCCAGCCCCCAGCTCCCCACCTGCTTGGCTGGCAGTTCTGACTCGGCTCATAGAGCTGCTATAGCCCTGGGGAACAGAGCCAAACATGCGGAAGTGGTTACGTGTACCAGCTCCCAGGGAAGCTGTGGCCAGCCGGGGGAGCGGGTGGGGTCCTGCCTGCTGGCTTTTCAAAGAAGCCAAATCTTTGAAGTTTTGTTTTAGCAGCTGCCAGGTATGCTGTTTCAGCATTTCGCAGACTCTCTCACTGTGTTCCCCTATCACACTCTTTCTTTACTGTATATGTGCATTATACACAATGGAGCTTGAATGTTGGGAGGGTAAATATAAAATTGTGTGGTAAGTTGCTAAACACACCCTCTTGCTTTTTCTTTTCACTTATGTCTCTGCTGTGAAATAGCTACTTTAACGCTCCCTTTTCCCTTCTCAGCTCTGACCATTTCTGATCACCTGCCAAAGGAGAGGCAAACAGTCTTTCTATTTGGGGAAAGTGCTAAGTTTTGAAAAACTGGAGGTCCTGCATTTCTCTGATGGTTTGGGTCATTACTCTGAGAATAGGACGTTTCCCTTTCTCAAAAGAAGAAATGACACCTCCCTAGAGAGCAACCCTGATATGTTTGGTCTTGGAGTAAATTTCCTGAACATTGACTTGCTCACCACTGGATCCTCAGCACTGATCCGCAGGGTCAATGGTAAGCATCTGCTGAACGATCCTGCTCGCAGCTGCCGTGCCACAGGGTAGGGACTTGGTTGGTGGAGTACCTCTGAAGCCTACACCCCAGACTTTCTCTGCTCCCCTGCTGTCTCGCTTAGTCATCCCTTCTCCTGTCCCATCTACAGTCACCTCAAGCCTTTTCCAACTGCCCCCAAATATGCTCCTTCCTCTGAGCTCATCTTTTGGAGAATAGTATCTGCTCCTTTGTGTAATTATCTTTTATGCCTTTGCTCCTTCTCTCCTAAGATGTAACTCTTTTAAAGGCAAAGCCTACATGTTACTCTTACACAAAGAAACCTGGACCAGAAACGGGAAGACCTAGGTGCCAGTGCTGGGTCCACCTGGAACTTCCGGAGTTGGGGTAAATCATTCCACAAAACTTGAGCCTAATTTTGTCATATGGAGAGTGATGATGCCTGGATTGTCATGGGAATTCAATGAGATCATATGTGAATGTGCTTTGTAAACTGTAAAGTACTACACACGATTAGGCCTTTTCAGGATTAATAATCTTCAGCACTATAAAATAGTAATGTTTGTTTATGCTGCCGATGATACACAGACTAATCTCTCCCAGAGTCGAGGTAAATCACTATTTCAGTCCCACATGACTCAGCTTGGCACAGGTTTAAAGCACTCATGGTTCATTCCAGGCACTCTCTGTCACCACCTCTCTTTCAGTCTGCAGGTTCTTCCTCTCAGACTGCGAGGTCATTGTTTTTCTTACGAGTCTCCCCTTTCTCCCCTCAGACCCCGGCTGAGCTCTGTCTTTTTATCCCCTCAGTTCTTGGAGAAGCAAGGTTGCCCCATCCCATTTCCCAGGTTGAGCTGGAATTGCTATCCTGGTGGACGCTTCTCTCCTCCTCATGGCCACCCCCTGCTGCTGCAATGCTGTCAGCAGTGGCTCAGGGGCCCTGCCTGCTTTCCTCTCCCTGCCCTTGCTTTCCTGCCAGGCTGCCCCTTCAGTTCCTGCTTTCCGTGTCATCTCATCCTGCATTTTTCTTCTTTCTCTGAGCTCAGGCCTTTCGTCCGGAAAGGCTGCTCCCTCTCTCAAGACTCTGATGTTTGGTGCATCTCTACTTGCCTGCTGCCTAGACCCCATCACCTTATGTGGATAAACAAATACTGCTTTCATATGGCTTGAGAAGGTCCAAATTCTTCTATTTTAAATTATCTAAGATCTCACATTTAAATGTTATGACCTGGTGTTTGAGAGCACATACTTTAGCAGCAGACCAATTTGGATCTCTCCTTTTTTTAGCCACTTACTAGCTATGTCACTAGGGAAAGTTCTTTGACCATGATATTCTTATCTCTAAATAATGATCAAATGCCCACTTCTTAGCGATTTGTTTTTAGGAGCAAATGAAAATTAAATGACAGAAGAAAAACATTTTTATTTAGTGCCTGCCACAGAGTAAGTGCTTAGGAATTACTGTAAACATCTTTGTGTCACCTAACTATACCCCTGTTCTACAGGTATTAAAAATTGAGACCCAGAGAAGCTCAGTGGTTTGTGCAAATTCTCACACCTGATGATAAAGGAAGGACTGGAACCCAGGGCTTCTAATTCTCTGCCTGGTGAACTGTCCATGTGATCCCTCTAATACCTCAAAGGGTCATTTGTTCTAGTTTTCTTTCTTTGGGTGGAGTAGACTGTCCCCCAAAAGAGGAATGTTCATTTATTCATGCATTTGCTCCTTCAGCAAACTGCATGACTGTGGTGTTGCCAGGCTCTGGGAGGACAAAGGCCAGAATGATGAACTCACTGTCTTAATGGTTGGTCCAGTGGGTAAGAAATAGTCATGGTGAAGAACAACCACAGTACAAAAAACATACCAATAAAAGGCATCTTCATCTCAAGGAATAAGCTATAGCCAAGGAAGACCAGAGTAGACAGCACAGACATTTTCTAGTGATAATGGCAGACACATGCAAAGTCAGGGAGGCATGGAAGGACACCCCTGAAGTGCAGCATTATTAGAGCTTGGTGTGCAAGTAGGAGATGGCAGAAGATGAGGTGGGAATGGTAAAGTGCCTGGTGAGCCATTCTAAGGGGATCTTATCCCATTATCTGCCCTTTTAATTAATGTCAGATGAGAAGTCGGGAGCTTTTTGTTTTATTGTTGTTATTGTTGTTTTACCATTTCTGGGTCTTTATACCTAACATTTCCTCTCTTTCTCTTCCTCATTCATATCTGGCCAAGTCTTTTAGTCATTCTGGCTCTGGTTGAGTGCTAACCCTTACTCTGGGCACCTTCTGCTATGTCACACAGAGGTGGCCTGCTTGCCTACATCTGTAGCATTTACATTGTGTTACATTAGATTTTCATATCTTTTCTCTACCACCTCCTGTGATGTCAAGACATATACATCTTTATATTCCTTTCCCTTAATGCAGTATCTGACAAATTGTATCCACTAATTTAATGTATACTGAATGAACTTAAATACCTAGGTTCATAGTAACAAACTGGACTTCCACCTGGGCAGTTCTTTAGCCAATGCCTCTCTTTGGCACCAAAAAATATAGATGGGTCAGGACAAAACTTTCTCCTTTAGCCAGAGCCGTAACTTGGCATGCTTGCCATCTTTAGGATCTGAGTTTCATCCTCTTCTAGGAGGGACCCCTAACCCTAAGCTGGTCAAAAACCTGCTATAGCAGCAGTTGTCACCCTTTTTGTGTTTGCAACACACTTCCACATCCTAGAACTTTGCTCAAAAAACTCAAAACAATACTCAACGCAGTGAACGCCACTCAGTAGAATCAATACTGAAGTCATTTACTATCTCACAGTGTCCACTGAACTGCCTACTGTTGACTCCTCACTTGGCCATCCTTCAGGACTGTGTGGCTGGCTGAGTGGTACTATTTATTTATGACATATTAGACTCTAATATGTTCTCAAGGAAAAGCTTCTTCATATTCTAATCAACACACAATCTGTATTTGGTACCAGCTTGATGTTACATTTCATCTTCTACAAACTGCAAATATACCCTGTGCTGCACTGTCACAAAATCTAGCCAGCTCAATGATCTGCCAGACGTAGCTGTATTAAAATATGTAGTTAAATGTATTTTACATACTGATCAAACTTTATATACTTGTGAAGTTTTCTTAGTACAGAAGAGTTGAGAATCTCTCTAAAAGCTTTACTGGAGAGCTGCAGTGTAACCCATCAACAGACCATCATGATAACGTACCCTGGTATGTGCTACATGGTAAGGTAGTAGGCCACTCTGATATGATAATGTTTTAAAGCTAAGTTTCCTATTCCTTTTCACATTTGTTATCTAAGTAATTATATAACAAATTATCTCAAAATTTGGCAGCTTAAAACAATAAATTTATTATCTCAGTTTCTGTAGGTCAGGAGCTGAGGAGCTAAACTGGGTGGTTCTGGCTCAGGTCATTTCATGATGTTAAGGTGTCAGCCAAGAGGCCTGCGGTCATCCAAAGGCTTGCTGGGAGATCTGCCGCCGTGGTGGCTCACTCTCACACAGATGATGAATTCATGCCTGCTGTTGTCACAAGGCCTCAGTCCCTCACCTCATGGACTTAAGCACAGGACTGCCTACGTGTCCTCATGACATGGCAGCTGGCTTCCCCCAAAACAAGTGACTCAAGAGAAAGGCAGAAGCCACAATGTCTTTATAACCTAGCCTCAGAAATCATACACCATCACTTAAAAAATTTTTTTTGTAATTGTGGTAAAATACAGATGACATAAAACGTACCATTTTAACCATTTTTTAATGAATGGTTCAGTAGTACATCACGTTATTATTGTACAGCCATCACCACCATTATCTTCCAGAACTCCTTCATCTTGTAAAACTGAAACTTTGTACCTATTGCACCCCAACTTTCCAGTCCCTCTTCCTCCTGGCCTCTGCAATCACCATTACTCTTTCTGTATCTATGAATTTGACCGCTCTAGGTCCTTCATATAAGGAGAATTATACTGTATTTGTCCTTTTGTGACTGGCTTATTTCATCTAGCATAATGTCCTCAGGGTTCATCCATGTTTTTTATATGTGTCGGAATTTCCTTCCTTTTTAAGGATGAATAATATTCCACTGTGTGTGCATGCATGTGTGTGTGTATATAGACCACATTTTGTTTATCCATTCATCTCTTGATGGGCACTTGAGTTGCGTCTGCCTTTTGCCTGTTGTGAATAATGCTGCTGTTACTGTGTACAGATAGCTGTTCATGTCCCTGTTTTCAGTTCTTTTGGTATGTATATCCTTCATGGACTTGCTGGATCATGTGATAATTCTATTTTTTTCCAAGTTTCATTAATTCACTTCATTTTTCTTATATAGATGCATTATGTGGTGGCCATAGCTGGAGCCTGGGTCTTTGGCTCAGAGACTGTAGTGTGGTTCTTTACTAGAGGGTCAGTGAATTCCTCAGAGGGAGACTTAGCGAGTATGTTCTCTTTCCAGATCTTGGGATGAGATGGCTATAGGTCTTGGAGATAGCATCAAAGGTGGCCTTGGCAAAGTTGACAAGGGTGGCAGTTCAGCCCCTGGACAAGGTACAATAGTCATTGATACCGATCATTAGCAGCAGCTTCTTGGGCACAGGAATTTGAGACAATGCCAGGGCCTCTCAGGGTAAAGATGAGGCATGTCAGCACTGAGCTGCAGCAACTGGTCACCTTGCAAGGGGCAGTAGGAGGCTTGGTCTCCGAGTACTCTCACTGCATGGTCATGGTAGAGAGCTTGGCCAGAGCGATGGCCCTGCAGATGGCAGTAGCTACCTCCTTGGAGCAGCTGCCCCGATTGATGTGGCTGTTATAGTCCCCAGTGTGACTAATGCCTTGAACCTGGTCCATTGGCCAGCACAGACCTGCTTTTGCACAAGCATGTTCTTCAAGCTCACTCTTGATGGTTGTCTCCAGGATCTCAGACTCCTTGATGGATGAGGAGAAGAGAGAGATTTCCTCCAGGAACTTGATCTTTGTGCCCTAGACTAACTTGCCCATCTTGGGGACCAGGTGCCACTTCTTATCCTCAGCCTTGCCTCTCTGAGCTCTGTGGCCTCTGCCCCAGGCTAAGCACAGCTGTGACCCTGGCCCCAGAAGCCATTGCCCAAACTTCTGCCAAAGCTACTGCAGCCACCACCCAGGCCTTCAGGCTTCCTGCAGCATTGGCATCATCTGCCATTTGGTGTTTTCTTGGAGTAGAGGGGCAATTCTATTTTTAATTTTTTGAGGAACCATCATACTATTTTGTACAGTAGCTAAATCACTTTACATTCCCACCAGCACAAGGGTTTCAGTTTCTTCACATCCTCACCAATACTTGTTATTATTAAGTTTTTTGATGGTAGCCATCCTAATGACTGTGAGGTAATACCTCATTGTGGTTTTGATTTGCGTTTCCCTACTGGTTAGTGATGCTGAGCATCTTTTCATGTGCTTTTTGGCCATTTATATATCTCCTTTAGAAAAATGCTATTCAAGATTTTAATGGACTTTTTGTTGTTGAATTTTAGGAGCTCTCTATTTTTTTGGATATTAATCCTTTATTGTATATATGATTTGCAAATATTTTCTACCATTCTATGGGTTGCCTTTTTACTCTAATGATAGTGTCCTTTGATGCACAAAGCTTTTTGTTTTGAAGAAATATGGTGCTTCTGTTTTTTCTTTTGTTGCCTGTGCTGTTGGTGTCAAATCCAAGAAATCATTGCCAAATCCAATATTGAGAAGCCTTTGCCTTTTCTTTTCTTCTGGGATACTTGTAATTTTAGCTCTTACATTTAGGTGTTTCAGACACACCATTGTTGCACCATCCTACTGTTTACACCATAGGCCAGCTCTATTCAAGGTTGGAAGGAATTGACACAAGGATATGAATACCATGGGGTAGAAATCATCAGGGGCCATCTTGAAGACTGAATCTCACAATAATTCAGGTACATAGTTTTAAAAGTTAAGTAATTCTGTAAGGTTTATACAGAAAATGGGAATCCCTTGTACCTTCTCTCCCCACTGCTACCCAATCTGAATTTCCACACATCCGAGAAAACTGCTTTCAACTTTTTTTTAAAGCCTTTTCTTCTGTTTACTTTCATATTTCTAAATTATATGTTTATTCTCCCATTTGGGGGCTTTTCAATTTATATGTTACTCATTGACTCCCTATCAGATGCCATTTATTAACATCCACTGAGAACTTCAGCATTCTTGCACTACCTCTTCCTGGCACACACACACCCCATGCCACCTGCCTCCCTCACATACATGCACACTTCCCTTCCTCCTATCCTTGCAGTAGACATATAGTACAATTTTTGTTTGATCATTGTTCACTGTTTTCATTATCATGACTATACCCTTGGAAGTTTTTGGGCCTCTTAGAGTCATCATTTCTTCTATTTATTCATTCCTCTGTCATTCTGTCTGACTTTCTGGGGGATTCCCTTAGAAATTTTCTTAGGGAAAATTCTTAGAAAGTCTACTTCCCTAAGTCTGACTTGGTTCCTGTTGTGAAGTTAAATGTTCTGAGTTTAAAATGTTTTCTAGTTCAAGACAATTAACACAGGGCTGCAAACTCGGGGGAAAATATATATGTGTGTGTGTATAATTAGTTATTAATATATATTGCCTATAAAACTATTATACATGATATATATTCCTATTTTCTATAGGCTGAAATATTTATTTCTATACTTTAAAAACTTAGTTGTATAATACACACGTAGCCACATCATAAAATAATCTAACATAAATAAACACAGATTATGAGGCAATAAAGTCTTCTCTTCAGAGGTAGCCACAGTTAGAAGATAGATTTATAAATTTTTCTGTGACTTTTTTCCTTCCTGATGTCTCCATGCTTTTTCAGTGTGTTCATATAAATGTAAGTATTTTTAACCACTATATAATTTTCCAAAGTATGAATGTACCATAATTCATTTTACCATTCTCCTATTAAACACTAAGTAGTATTCAGTCTGAGCATCTGCAGTGAGAGCACCATGTGCATATATCTTTGTGCAGAAGTGCAGGTATTTCTATAGGATACATTCCAAGAAGTGGAATTTGTTGGATCAAAATGCTATTTGTCCTTTGATTTTTGTACAGAAACTGTCAAATTGGCCTCTAAAGAGGCTATACCAGTATATGCTCCACCCTGGAGTATGGAAGCATGCCCTTTCTCCACACCCTTGCCAACGTTGCATACTATTGATCTTTCTGCCTCTTCCTCAGGCCTTCCGTCTTTCATACAAATCTGCCCTCCCCATTTTTACTGAAGGTGAAATTAGGAATAGCCAGCCCTGTCTTCAGAAATACTGCTTTAAGGATGCTTTGTTGAAGGGCAGGATCTGAGATGGGGCCAAGAAGCAGGAAGATAAAGGAGTCTCAGTGGGCTCTTTCTTTTCTTAATGTCAATTAAGACTAGAAAGAATCCTTGTGAGTCATTTTCTTTCCAACACACTGCTTAAGGTGCTTTTCTCTCCTGGTTTTGTTTTTGACTGATTTCATCCAAGAAGTCTGACCCTTCCCCCTCCCTAAGTAATGAATAACCAGAAAAGTTGCAGAACCCAGCAAACTGAGTGAAGGAAACTTAAGGAAAATATTAAAAAGTAAGAAAAGTGTTTGATGTATTTTTAATATAAAATGTGGAAAAAGTAGAAAAAGGGTGGGGGTTGGGGAAAGGAGGGAGGAAAGAGATTATTCGCTGTAATGGGAACCAAATGTTGGCTGGGAAAGCTGCAGCATTCTCACACTCTTCCTGTAAACCCAGCGGCTTTTCAAAGTGATAATAGTGGAGCGCCAACAGCCCAGGACATTCCTTAACCCTTCCATACCTGCACAGCTCCTTCCAGCCAGCTGTTCAATGGTGGTGCCCGCTTTGAAGAAGTCCTGGTACGTGGAGAATTTCTGCACCCCTCTTGACACTACGACAAAAAGAAGGAAGGTGGAGGCGAGTAGTAGAACAATAAGGGAACACCTGTTTGCTAAACCACCTTACAATATGCCTAAATTTCTCTATGTTAGGCTTTAATATTGGACACTGAGCAGCCTGCTTGCCCAATAGCTTACTAGGTTTAAGTGATGATGTCTAAAGGGGAACCTAAAAGGAGATGAGAACCCCCAGGTGACAGACAGGCAGTCTCTTTCCATCAGTAAGAATCCCACTGCACGAAAGCCCTTGGTGGAGTCTGAAGTCCTCTTGGCTGCTGACAGAGAAGTATGTGTGCTCATCTGGAGGCTTGGGCCTTTGCTTCTTTTGGAAGTCCACTTCTGCCACCATGAAATTGAGATGTAAAGACTGTTTGGAGCTGAAGGTCACTCCTGACCTTAAGACTCCCAAGTGGTCAAGGACAGGCACCTTCCCTGTAGCCTAGCCATTTATCTACAGCAGGAGAATGTGAAGGGGAGAAGGAATGAAGTTCCTGGTTCAGTTGACTCTTCACTGCCGTATAGATTTAAACTTTGTCAGGTGCCTTTAAAAGTCCATCTTTCACAAGAGAGAAAAGAATCTTATTTTTAATGACAAATATGTCCCATTTCAGAGAAGCAGCCCCCAAGTGTAGGGCAGTGGTAGCAGTGGGGTAGGCAGCACTACAGAGCCGTGCTCAGCATCAGCAGGTAGCGGGGCAGGCTGTGTGGCCTCTCTACGCCAGCTGTAATGTGAGTATTGTTAGTCTGCCTCCTGGGAGTGGTACAGGTTTAAGTGAGTTAAAGCACGGAAGACCTTTCGCACACTGCCTGGCATCTACTCTTTTCTGCCTTCATCATTATCCTCTTACTGCCTATAGCCAAAATTGAAGCACCTCTTTTACTCCAAATGCTTTTAAAAGTAATCTTTGGGGTGGTTTTATACTACTACATTTTACATTCAAGTATATGACCCATTTTGAGTTAATTTTTGTATGAGGTTTAGGTTGAGCTTTATTTTTTTTACCTTTGGACATACAGTTACTCCAGCACTGTTTGTTAACAAACAAATGAATTAAAATGGTTATCCTTCCACCATTGTATTGGGTTTTTCAGCATTTTTGAAACTCCATGGAGCAGATTTGTATGGGTCTTGGGTGATTTTAGTATTTCTAAAACAAAGGCCTATAGTGATAATTGTTAGAAAATCTTAGCAAGGACTGTTTTAGGTTCTAATTTCCTGTTCTTCATTGTAACTTTGAAATCATACGGATTTAGATTCAAAAGCAGTGCTTTCACTTATTGTGTGCATGAAGTTAAACCTGTTATTTTACCTAAGTCTCAGTTTTCCTTGCCTGTATAATAGAATAATAATAATAATACCTTTCTCAGTGGGTCACTATGAAGGCTAACCACGATAAGGTATATAAGGGGCTTAGCCTGGAGTCAGGTATTAAGAAGCCCTCACACTCATTGTAGTGGTGGTGGGGAGACTTGGCTGTCTGTGCTTGGCCATCCTAAGCCACACTCATGCCCTCTGCCTTCCTCAAACCTTAGCTTTTTAAAACATTTTGCTTGAAGCTTCATCATGAACATGAGTGATTCCAATTAAAACTGCTGTGCTGTGCTTTGCTTACATGACAGATTTGACCAGTAGCATTTCTACTTCAGAATATATGAGAGAAATATGTCTTACCAGCTTTAGTTATAGCGTCTCTCCACCATCTGCCACTCCAGCTATTTAGGTGCTTTGGATACCCTGTTGTTTCCTGCTCTGTTATATGCCGTTCTGTCTACCTGGTTATCCTTTCCAATTGTCAAATTCTAGGTCATCTTTTGAAGCCATTCCCACTTTGAAGGCTTCCTTGATTTTCCCCCATAGGAAGTTCCTCCCTTCCTCTTGTTTTCTAAAGCTGGTGTCCTGTTCCCAGCACAGTGGCACACAGAGTTTGGGGAGTAGAGAAGTATTTTTCTTAATTTAACCACACACATATTTTTAAAATGCATAAACAAAATATGTCCATATGTGTTAGCATTGGTATTAAGTGATAAAAGCAGGATAGTATAATTACTCTGTGCTGGAACAAGACTGGAAGGAAACATACCAAAGTACCATAGTTGCATATTTCAGTACTTAATACATTTTCATAGTTGGCATGTAGTAATTCTTAAACTGATTTTTATGTTGTTTAATGTGCCCTACAGTTTGTTGTTGATTCAGAAATATTTCTCCCTTGTTTTTAAAATGATAAGATTTGTATTCTGCCATTTGTTAAAGAGAGGAACAAAAGGAAGGGAAGAAAAAATGGAGTAACGTTTATTGAATGCCCAGTTCATGCCAAATCTTATGCTTTGTATGATTTATCCTATTTATTCCTGTAAACGTGGCTGTAACATGAGTATTGTTATCCTCAATTACAGATGGTGAAATAGTTTTAGAGACGTTAACATTGGAGTCCAGCTCTTTCTGATGTGAAAGCTCCTGCTCTTCTCACCATTTTAACATCCTTACTTGTAGGGAGAGGAAAACCAGGGCCAGTCTTTTCACAGTGGCATCCTCAGCTAGTCTAAGCCTATTTATTAATGATGATAATCCACAGAGGTGAGGTGGAAATATTTCTGAAAATAAAATACTATGCATGGACTATAAGAGACAATCTGAACAAAAGTGAAGAAAAATTTAGTAGCTGGAGGAGTATAATATAGTTCAGGGTTACAAATATCTTTACCATAGTTTTTGAATCTATACAATTTTTCACTTTCTCCAGACACTAAAGTCATGCTTTGTGTGTGGGAAAAAGCATCAACAGCCTGAAGAAGCTAACTATAAGTATATGGCTTGTATTTACAGTTTGAATTAAATTTCTACTTGCTTTGAATGCTGACTCTTCTGGATATAACTTAATTTCTTTCACAGATTTGAACCAGCAGTTCAGGCAGATAAGGATGGCTGCTTTAGATGGTGGGTAATTCCATACAAGGGATATCTCATGACTCTAGAGGATGGAAATTGTGGATTTTTTGGTTCCCTGGGTTTATTACAATGGCCTGATAGTACAGGTGCTGGTCAACATGTCTTATAAATGTTATTTGTCATCTTAGCTATAGTTTAACGAAATTGTTCAATAGCTGTGGTATTTTAGAAGGGACCCAGCACCTCTCAGCCTGTGGCTAAGACCAAGTGTAGAAGAGAACCACCGTACCATGAGAAGGATATAAGGAAAAAGAAGAGATAATGAAAGATGTTCCTTTTAGCCTCCAAACCATTTATGGACTCATTGTGTGGGGAATCAGGCCATAGACAGACACAGAGATGAATCATACATTTCTTCATCATCAAGTGTAATGTCTGGATTTAGTGCTTTAGAGGTAAAGAATTTTTGTTTGATTCAGTCACTAAAATACAAATTTCATATTCCTATTTTTAATCATATTCATACCAAAGCTGATTAGGCTCTCTATACCAAGAGATCACAGTTTACCATATAAGAATATGGTATGTATGTTGATCTGTGAGAAATCCAGATAATGTACCATTGAATCTCAAAAAAAAGATCATATAGAAGAAATAGTGGTGGCTTAGAGTAACATGTAGTGCTTACACAGTATGTACCTTGACTCATTTAATAACTAAGTTGTACTATTTGCCAGGAACTGTTCTCAAACCATACATATATTCCCTGGCTTAGGGCTCAGGACTAGTCTGTGAGACAAGCACTGTTACCACCCATTTACAGATGAAGAGACTCAGCACAGAGAAGTGAAGTGACTTGCTCAAGATGACACATTGGTGAACGGCAGTCAGGATTCAAACCTAAACAAATGGTCATAGAATCCATGCTCTTAACCACTCTACCAGTGATTCTCAGTGGTGTGTGTCCAAATCACCTGAAGGGCTTGTTAAAACACAGATTGCTGGGTCTAACCCCAGAGTTTTTGATTCCACTAAGTCTGGAATTAGGCTTAACTATTTTAATTTTTAACAAGTTCCTTGGTGATTTTGTGCAGATGGTCCAGGAAACACATTTTGAGAATCTGTCCTGGGGCTGGTACTGAATTACTATTCAGTGCAACCATCTGAGGATCAGGATAATGAGTTTCAGTGGTCTGATCCTTTCAGAGATGGGTGCCTGCATTTTGCACTAGCTGTGACCTTGGAAAAAGCCCCTGTAGTAAATCTCAATGACAGCAAATTTTAGTAGACAAGTCTTTAGTAAACATAGCAGAAGCCATGTACTGTGGTAGCCATGCCATGGATTTGATAAATCAGAGGCTGATTCCTAGTATGATGAAGGATTGTTTCTACAGATTGTACCCTGAAGGTAGTTTGTGAATGGGCTCCTAGAAGCAATAACACACACACACTGCAGAAAAAAAAAAGTCTTGACCATTAATATACATTTTTTCCTTTGGCCCTATAACATTTTTTTTTCCTTTCTTGTGATGTCCTAAGTATTTCCCCTGTTTTAAAAACATCCTTATTTATAAAGAAAAGAAGGACAGGTGGAGAAGGTAAAAAAAAAGAAAGAAAAGAAAGATGGAGTTTTTGAATTGTCTCCCATTTCCCTTGGCCAGTTGAAGAAAGGGGGCGGAGATAGGTTACTGAAGCCAGAAAAGCTGTAGACCTGACTGTTCCAAGCTGCGTGCTATTTTGCTTCCTGGGGAAAAGAGAAGAAACTAAAGGAGCCTAACTGATGTGATGAGGCAGGAATTCTAAATCTGCGACACTTCGCAAGCTGTTTGTGTGCACTAGATTTGAACCTAGCCACAATGCAGTGTAGAAGTTCTTGGAAACTGGCATGTCAGCTGCACTAGCCAATCTGCACATTAACTTTCACTTTGAAAGATTTTCCTGGCTTGTCTTTGCAGGGTGTGAAAGCTAGGTGATGGTGGTCCAGTTTTACAAGGGCCAGCTGTGCTCGTGCTCATGAGTACCTGCACTGCTGTCCCAGAGGCAGCAGACTTTCCCCTTTATTTGATAAAAGTCCTGCTGAGCTGGATTCAGTCTTCATCGTTGAGTAAACTGGTGTCAGGGAGTTCTCTTTTGGCTTTCTTAAAGGTCACCCTTTGCTCACCTCTTTTAGT
This sequence comes from Manis javanica, assembly GCF_040802235.1. Lineage (NCBI taxonomy): Eukaryota > Metazoa > Chordata > Mammalia > Pholidota > Manidae > Manis > Manis javanica. The sequence goes on along the minus strand of NC_133163.1, from coordinate 25,999,693 downwards.
TCACAGCTACATTTTTCAGGCTTCATCTGGTCTGCTGATCATGCCAAAGTAAAGAACTGGATCAAAGACATTTCTTATTAATAAGGCCAAGGATCAATCTGTCTTCTCAGATCCAGACTGCAAATAGATAAAGGACCAAGGAGTCTCCATCTACATAACTGGCTGACTCCCAGAATCCTAAATAGTGCCATGAACTTAACTTTGGAAAGGTTTGGTTTTATATCCAGCTTTGTATTCCATAAAGCTTGCCCCCAGAATCTCTGCCAGGTGCACTGAGAATTCCAGCTCTGTCCTTATTTCCTCCTCCTGGGGATCATTCCATCAATCATGGAGTGGTACAAGTGTGGAAGTGGCAGAAGTCAGGTTCACATTCTGTATCCGTTGTCAGGTCCAGCTGGCTGGGATCTCACTGTGCTTTTAAAGGACAGGCATATCAATTCTTAGCTTTCTGACATGATACCTCAGTGTGTTCTTCCCAAATTTATGTCATTGTCTCAAGGTATTTAATAAGGTCAAAGTAGTTAGCCAAAATATCCCCTAGACATCTTCCAGACATCACTACTGCTTCCTTTTCCTTTTCTGTATCTCTGCTTATTGAATGAATAATCAGAAACTTCCTCTCAATTGCTTGTAATTCTATTTCAAATTATGTATCTTATTTGGATCCTGCTCATATTCTCAATCTTTTTTTCTGGCATCTGTTGAGCCACCTTATTTTAATGTGTTGTCTTACTTCCACTTTTGGCTTTTATATTAAGGTGTGTAGTAAACAATACATGATAGATTTATTTTCTGGGTGCCAATTAATAAACAGTCTCCTCCATACTTCAGTTCTTAGTTCTCAAGGCACATCTTTGTCCTACCTAAATCCTTTCTTCTTCAAGGAAAATGAAACTCACAAGAGTCAAGCTATTGAATCAGTCTTATTTTCTCTACTTAATAATTGAATTACTATATCCAAAGAGAAGCAGTTCTTATGATTACTAATTCATGATTTATGGTTTGAGTTCTTATGATTGCGATTCAGTGATTTAATGTGCAAAGAAGGGGCTTATACACTGGGAAGGGAAGAGATAGAAACAAATTAGATATTGAATATATAAACTGGTAATTGAGATGTCAGTTTCAGGCCAAATTCTAACGGATTAGCAAACCAATGATTTGGCAGTCTTTAGAGCAGGAAGAGGGATCACTTAAGTCCAGCATTGATTCATAAAAAAAAAATAAGTCATGCTAGACTAACCTCATTTCCCTTCATGGTAGAATTACTTTAGTAAGTGAAGATCAGGGGACTACAAAGGAATTTGTGTAGCTAGGTTTCAGCAAGGCATAATGAAATCTTGTAAGCACAAAAGAGAAATGTAAATAAGATGATAATATCATTAGGAATATTTGGTGACTAAAAGACAACTGTACCCAAACAGTGAATCAATGTACATTTGAGAATTAAGTCTCAGGTGCTCTGTCATTGGCTCCAATCCTCCGAAGCATAACGAACAAGTTCTTACATGGTGAACGAATTCTTACATAGTGAATAAATTCTTACATGGTGAACAGTACAAGGGCAGTCATCACAGAAACTTTCGGTTTTGATCATGCAATATGACCTATAAACAATCAGGTCAAATATGAATATTCGTTTGATTTTTGTACTTGATCTATATGTTGATCCCCCATTTCTCCTACTATTATTATTATTTTTATTTTTAATAAAATGCTGAAGTGGTAGGTAGATGCAAGATAAAGGTAGAAAACATAGTTTAGTGCTGTAAGAAGGCAAATGTAGATGATCTATGGACTAAGTATTAATCCAGGTTAGACAAGGGCATCAAGACATCCACGGATGCAGATTTCTCTCAAAGCAGGGGGGGTGAGGTTCTAAGCCTCACCTCTGTTGATCCCCAAATTCTCACCTGATGGCCCCCCTGCGACTGTGCCTGTCTTAGGTTGTTCCTCCCTTGAGGAATCTTACCCGTCTCTGGCTAACCAGTCATCTTCCGGGGCCATACAGGGAAATGTAAAGTTGGTAAGTGAGAGAGAAGCCATATTGTTTGCAAAGGTTAGCTTTTTACTTCTTTGCAGATTTATGCCCTGTGGCTTCTATGCCCAGCACTTGTCTCAAGGTATCTTTACCACCTGGAGGAATTATGATACTCGGTAAATTCGATATGAGGCACGAATTCTATTTAAGAGTTGTAATTAGGAAGGAAGAAGAAAAGCTATAGATGTAGCATACGAAGGAAACTTGGGAGGATTGATTATTTCTTTGACATATCTTCTTGTATAGTACCTTAAGTATGTATAGGTTTTAAACTACTAACTAATTTGCACACATATATTAACATAATAGGAATACGGTGACATAAACAAAGCAAATCTATAATTACCATCCATCTCCAGTGAAGCCAAGAAAACCATTTAGGCACCCTAGGCATTTGTGAAAATTTATCTATGATATGATGGATATTGTCCAACTGTACTTGAACCATCAGACAAATTAAAGCAGCCCATTTCTGGGATCTGTTCACATCCCATATGTTCTTTTAACCATAGATAGTCTATAGTCATGAGATTTTGGAGTGCTACAACTTGCACCCCTCCCAACTCCTGGTTGAGTTCCAACAGTACAGATCCGGTCAAATTCGTTGTCTCACTGTATGTACATGCCAGCCTAGACATCTCCCTCCTCATTCTTATGGCAAGTCCAGGAGATGGTGGGCTGGATGCAGCCACAACCGCAGCATCGTCCGAATCCCTGTGGAGGCTTTTTGATGATCATCCCCCGGCACAAGTCCTCCAGAGAGTGCTGATGCCGGAAGCTCCTCCTCATATCGTATCTTAGTTCATTTTCTGGGTATCCAAGCTAGGCCTTGATTTCAGCACACAGTAACTGCTTTTTTTTTTTTTTATTAAGAGAAAGGAATATTATCAGAAAAGAGTACCTCCATAGCTGATCATCTGACACCCTTTAAGTGATCAACATTAAGGATATTTAAAGCATGCGTTGATCTTTGATTTACCAATAATTTTATCCTATCATGGAGTAATCCCCCTTTTCTTTCTTTCTTTTTTTTTTTTTAATTTTTAATCTACACTTACATGAAGAATACTATGTTTACTATTCTCTCCCCTATATCAGGTTATCAATGAATTCATTTATCTATTCATACTTATTTAGGTGCCTACTATATGCTAAGCACTTATGTATCTAGAAGATATACTAATCCTATTTTCAGATGATACAAAGTAGGATGAAATACTTAATACTTTGGATGACAATCAGAATTAACAGTGATTTAAGCAGGCTAGAATGATGAATCTAGTTTGTGGAATTTAATAAGGAAAAAGATAAAGCTCTTCACATGGTTTCAGAAATTCAAGTGTGAAGAAGGCTTAAGGGTTTAAGTTGACTTTAAGTATAATAGAAGTTAACAGAGGGGTTAGAACTGCCAAAAACCAATATTATCATGTGGGAAATTTTTCATAACATATTTCCTGATGAAAAAACCACTTCTATAAAGCAGATAGTACAGAATCACTCTGTGCAAGGGAAATACAGCGGAAGAATATACATCAGAATGTTTATAAGAGCCATCTTTGCTCACTGGATTACAGCTAAGTAGGTGTTTGGTTTTTGCCTGTTTTTTTTTTTTTCTGTCATTGGGAATGTATTACTTTTGCTCCTTTAAAAAAAATACTAAAAAAAACTACTTTTGTTTCATTTTGAAAAGGCATAAGGGTATGTAGTCACTGCTGGAAACTTAAGTCTTTGTTGACAGAAGTGGGGGTGAGCGGAGATGGGATGGAGAAGATTGTGATACCCTCCTTACTCATCGTGCTCCCGTCCACTGCTCCTCCTTGCTAGTCAGCATTATTAGTGACCCCCCACTTCCACGAAGGGGCCAGCGCCGTGTTCATGGGCAGCGCATCATGCGGCTGGCTTGGCTTGGGGCAGCAGGCCGCCATCGGGAGGAAGCCTCCTCAGACAGGAGCCTACCGCACGGCAGCTGGCTCTGGTGGGGAGACTGAGAGTGGATTGCCCCACCCTGCTCACACATGCTGGGTGACCCTTGGGTCCTTTCTCAAATCCAGTAGGTTGGCTTCCCCATTTGTCACCCAGAGTAACCCAAATGGACGCAACACTTGGTAAGGGGATTATAAATACCACTGTACTTCTCTTCTTTCTGAATTGCTCACACCTATTTAGTTTCCTTTTTGTTTGTTTTCCCAAAGGTTTGGATTCACTTTCCATGGGAAGAACATTCCAATAGCGGCTCATATTGACTGAGCATTTATTATGTGTGCCAGACGTTGTGCTAAGTGCTTTAACATGGGTTATCACATTTAATTCTTAGACCAACCCTGGGAGAAATGGGGTTGGTTTTTATTCCCATTTCACAGCTGAGGAAACCAAGGCATGGAGAGGTTGAGTCTGTTGTTCTAAGCGGGAGAGCCAGGATTTGAACCCAGCAGTCTCGTTCTAGAGCTCAGCTCCTGGTCACTAAGCTGTGCCGCCTCCCATCTGAGGTTCGTCCAGCTCAGAGCCTGTGGTGTGGATCCAGGGCAAGGGCCTCTGCTCTTCCTCCAGAATTCTCTCACTGACTCAGCTCTTGCTTTGGTTTTGATTCCTTTCCAGTATCTAAAACCTTTCATTTCTTTTTGCCTTCTTTCTTGGATTATTTCTTTAATCCTCTCCCAAGAGCCTTTCATCCTCTCAAATACACCAAATATTTAAAGGTTTTCAAAGCCCTTTCACCCTGTTCCCAAGCAAGGAGATCAGCTTGCATTTATAATTTCATATAGTTCTGTGCTTTTGACCTAACATATAGGTCATCAAAAGTTCACATAGTTTTCCCAGATAATTTCTGAGCTTTTCTGTATCTCTAATACTACCTCTCCTGTACTTCAGCTCTTCCTGCGAAAGAACCATCTCAACATAACTTCACAGGTTCAAAACAAAGGAGTGAAAAGTGTATAGTCTTATCTCAAGGAGCAAACTCTGAAAAGTACAAAAAATAAAGTTTAGTCTTTGGCACCTGCATTTTCAGAGATCATTTAAAAATCATATTCCAACACAAGAAGTCTCCAAAAAGCATCAAGGTACTTGTCACCATGAGCACAAAATCTCTTGGCAGGTTCATCTAGCTCATTCCACTTAAAAAATTTCAGGCACAAATTTCATTTGGCTAGCTGTCACTTTCCTAGTCAGCAGTTCCAAAATCAAGCCATAGGATTGTTAGTAGACTGATTTTTATTATGTTGATATCTAAATGCAATTCGACTTTTATTCTTTCACTAATGAAAGGAGTTCTCAATCATTCATTTTAAGTGGACAATTTTTTTTCCTTGGAGACTACACTATACAATTTTAATGCTAAACTTAACTATCACTAAGCACTTGACTTACTTCTAACTACATAGGACTCTTAATTTCATAATAAAGCTTCAGCTCGGTTTTTCAGAGCTAACATTTCTTTGCGTCTTTCATCCAAAGTGCTCATTTACCATCATTATTGTTGCTCTGTGCATTCCTCTCGCTCCTTCAGACCTTCATGCCAGCTTATTTGATCCTAGGCTTTGAGCTCCTCTGGAAATGCCACTGATTCTGAAGTCCTGCCATTGCTGACTTTTTTGTAGCTTTTCATCTTCCATGGACTTACTTAAATGAGTGCACCTCCTCTAGATCATGAGCTTTTTGGAGTAGGAGCTTGTCGTTTTCTTCCTGGTAGTCCCTAAGCACCTAGGAACAGTGTCTGATAAATATGGGTTGAATTGTGCTGAAACAAAATTACTAGGTGCATAATCTTTACATATGATCCCAACATTGCACAGTGCATAAAGAGAAAAAAATTTCTTATGAAAATCTGGAAAATCAAGAAAGGGACGTGACATATACACAGAACAGGAAATGCTAATTAGACTTTTAATGAAAGATGAAGGAAAATGCTATGAATTTTTGTTTTTTTCCAGTTGAGGTAAAATTTGCATAAAATGGATGAACTTAAGTGTTCAGTTCGAGGAGTTCTGACGGTTTTGTATATCCATGTAACCACCACTCAACATAAGATACAGAACATTTCCACCACACTCAAAATTCCCTTGTGTCTTTTCCCAGGTCAATACTGCACTCCCCCAGTAACCATTCTTTTGACTTCTCTTACCATACTTCAGTTTTGCCGGTTCTTTTTTTTTTTGCACTTTTTTTTATTAGAGTGAAATGCACATAATGTAAAAATCAACATTTTAACCATTTTTAAGTATGCAATTCAGTGGCATTAAATACATTCACAGTGTCACACAACCATCCCACAGCTCTTCATCCTGTAGACCTGAAACTCTATGCCCATTAAACAGTAATTCCCCATTCCCCCCTCTTCCATTCCTTAGTAATCATTATTCTACTCTCTGTCTTAATGACTTTTACCACTGTAAGTATCTCATTTAAGTGGAATCATACAGTATTTGTCATTGTGACTGGTATATTTCATTTAGCATAAACTCCTCAAGGTCCATCTGTGTTGTAGCATATTGCAGAATTTCCTTCCTTTTTAAGTTTGAGTAATATTCCATTGTATGTATATGCCACATTTTGTTTATGCATTCATACTTCAATGGATGCTTTGTTTGGTTCCACATTTCAGTGATTTTGAATCATGCTGCTATGCTCATGGCTGTACAAATACAGTTTTCCTATTCTTGGACTTTATTTAAATGGAAACATACAATATTCTTTTGTATGGTCATGCAATATTTATATGATTGCACACTCTTTTATATAATCATACAATATTCAATTTTCACTCAATACAATGTTTATGAGATTCATCTATGTTGTTCCTTATATTGGTAGTTCATTAGTTCTTGTTGAGTAGTATGCTATTATGTAATTCCCACAATTTGTTAATCCATTTTCCTATTGAGGGACATTAGGATTGGTTCCAATTTTTTAATATTATGAATACAAATTCAATGAAAATTCCTTTATAGCATTTTTTGTAGCCACATGTTTTCATTTTTAGGAAGTACATACTTAGTGTAATTGTCAGGTCAAATAAATGTATGTTTAAATTTATAAGAAACTGACAAGTAGTTGTTTGAAACTGTTTTTATCATTTATACCCCCATCAGCAATGTACAATAATCAGAATTCTAGTTGTGCCACATGTTCACCAGCATTTGATATGGTATTATTATCTGTTTGATTTGGGTCACTGTAGTAGATGTAAAATAGTATTTTCATTTTTCTGGTAACTACTTACATTGAAAACTTTTCCTGTGCTTATTGACCATACATATATTTTCTTCTGTAAAGAATCTCTTTAAATATTTTATACATTTTTAAATTGGGTTGTATTTTATTGTTGAAGTCAACAATAAATGATAGGACTTCTTTATATATTAATGATAAGAATCCTTTGCCATATAAATGTATTACAAATATTTTTCTTCAGGGCATGGCCTCTATTCATTTTCTTAGGAGTGTCTTTCGATGAGCAAGAATGTTTACTTTTAATAAAGTTTAACTTGTCAATTCTTTTCATTCATGATTAGAGCTTTTGTGTCCTAAGAAATCTTTGCATATGACAAGCTCACAGAGACATTCTTATATTTTCTTCTATGGGCTTTATGCTACTAGCTTCTAGATTTTAGGGGTCTGTGATCTAACCCAAATTTAATTTTGTATATGGAATAAAGTAGACATTGTGGTTCATTTTTTCTATATGGATATCCAGTTGTTCTAGCAGCATTTGCGTGTTAAAAAAAAACTCTTCTTTCCACTGAATTCAGTTGACACATTGGTCAGAAATCACTTGACCATTTATTTATGGGTCTATTTCTGGACTCTGTTCTATTTCATTGAGTTAATTGTTCATTATGCCTGTGCTGTACTATCTTGACAGTAGTTTTTTTATAGTAGCCTTGAAATCAGGTAATGTAAGTCTCCCTTTTCAAAATTGTTTTGACTACTACATTCTTTGACTTTTCCATATAAATTTTAAAATCAACTTATCAGTTTCTTTGACAACAACAATAACAACAACAAAGCCTGCGAGGATTTTGGTTGTGATTGCGTTGAATCTATAGATCAGGTGGGGGTGGTTTCCAGTCTGGCAGTGGCTAAGTAAGTTTTTATCTGATTAACCCACTTGATAAAATACAAAATACAACTACCTGAAGGCACTGGAGGGTAATACTGGAGAAGCCAGTATTTGGAAGAAGGGAACTGCAAGGGGTGAGTTTTCTGTTTGTGTGTTATTTATTACCTTTTAACCTCAGGGCAAGCCACAGTTTGCACCACTTGGAGCAGTTAAATAGAAATCCAAAGTCTAACTGGATTGACAAACCAAAGGATGGAGTTCAGAACAACCATGCCTACTGGAGAGTAAGAGGAGAACCCTGGAAATGAGACAGCCAGAAAGGAGGAGCCTAAATTCTATGTATATATTTTTCTTAAATCTCTGGATGACCCCTGGACAGTGTACATGTGAGGTATACCCCACACTCCCACACTGCACTGCTAAAGCTAAAAGAACTGAACGTAGGTCTGAGCCGTAGCCCACTGAGGGAAAGAAGGAATTGCAATTTGAGTTCAGCCAAGGTAACTGTCTGTTTAAAACACACACACACACACACACACACGTGTATTCTTTGGAGCAATATATTACAGTCCATTATCTATAACAGTTCACAGTGTCCAGGATATAATATAAAATTATTCAGCATATGGAAAAACATGACCCAGTCTTAGAATAAAAGATAATGGAGACCAATCCTAAGAAGGCTCAGATGATAGAATTCACAAAGATACTGAAGTAGCTATTGTAATTATGAATGACAATGGAAAGGAAAATATGCTTTAATGAATGAAAGATAGGAAATCCCAAGACAGATTTCCAGATTGAAATTGTGGGATTGAGAAAAACAGTATCTTAAATATAGAATAAACATCTTAATAATAATGATGAGCCTTCCAGTCAACATGGTGTATCTCTGTATTTCTTTAGGTTTTGTTTAGTATTTCTCATTAATGCTTTGTAAGTTCGATAGAGATCTTACACATTTTCCAGTATATTTATTTGTACATATTTAGTATATTTTTATGATTCCACAAATACTTAAAGTGTTTTTTTAAGTTTCACTTTCTAATTGTGTACTACTAGCATGTAAAAATATGATTGCATTTTGTTTATAGACCTTGATTCCTACAACCTTGCTACATTTATTCTACCAATGTTTTTATAAAATTCATAGGATTTTCTGTGTAAGCAATCACATCTGTGAGTAACACCAGTATTTTTTTTACTTGTCTGATGACACTATCTAGGTATTTCATTACTAATTTTGAATAGAAGTGGTAGAAAATAGAAGTTAGAAAAAAACAGTTCTGTATTTCTCCAGTAAGTATGATGCTAGGCATAGATTTTCATTGATGTTCTTTATAAGATGGAGGAACTTTCTGTTCCTAGTTTATTGAGAGTTTCTGTCATGAAGGGGTGTTGAATTTTTTCCTAGTGCATTTTACATCTAATGATTCTCATATGATTTTTCTTCTTTAATGTAGTGAATTACATGATAGATTCTTCAATGTTAAACCATTCCTGTTGTAAATACCACTTGGTCATATATTGTCCTTTTTTTTATATAACAGACTTTATTTGCTAATAATTTGTTTAAGCTTTTTGTGTATATGTTCATCAGGCATTTTGGTCTGTAATTTTCTTGGAAAGTCTGTCAAGGTTTGATATTCTGTCAAGTATCAGAAATGTTAATATCATAAAATAAGTTGGGAAGTTTTCCCTTCTGTTTTCTGAAAGATTTTATAAAAGATTGGAATTATTTGTTCTTTAAATGTTTGATAGAATTCATTGAAACCATCTGGGCTTAAAATTTTCTTTGTAAGAAGATTTTTTATTACAAGTTAAATTTCATCATAAGTAGAGAAAGCTGTTTAGATTTTCTCTCATTGTGTCACTTTTAATAAGTTATATTTCCAAGGATTTCTTCATTTCATCAAAGTTGTTGAATATTTGGCATAGAGTTGTTCATAATATCTCCCTGTATTTTTGATCTCTATAGACTCTGTATCATGTCCCCCTCCTTCATTCCTAATATTAATAATTCATGCCTTTCTTTTTTCCTTCTGATCAGTTTGCTTAGAATTTATCAACTTTTAAACTCTTTTAAAATATTCTAATTTTGTTGATATTTTCTATTTGCCCATTTTATCATTGTTTTGATAATTCATTTGCACAACATTGATTTTAACTGGGCAGCACTAAACCAGAAATGTTTAGTATCACTCCACTGGCAGGAGCTAAGGGAAAGCCTCTTTTAAATAGAGCAGACTCCTATAAGGCAAAGCAAGGAAATTATTTGATTGGCTATAACTTAAGCACTTACCTTATTTGGGAAAGCCAAGTTGGCTGTTGATGATTGGTTCTTAAATTTCATCTCAGGTTTGAGAGAATAGACTCTAGCTTAGATTTTGGTTTGCTTATATAGAGCCACCTCAGTCTAATGGCCTCCTTGTTTATTTTATTGACTTCTGCTCTTATTATTATTTTATTTTTTATTCTTATGCTTTGTGTTTTTCTAGCTCTTGTTTTTCTAGCTTCCTATAGTGGAACTATAGATCACTGATATTTTCTAATGTAGATATTTAATACTATAAATTTCTAAGTACTCTTTTAACTGTATCCCAAATTTCATTTGATTGTATTTTCATTACCATTCAGTTTGATATGATTTCTAATTTATCTTGTGATTTCTTCTTTGACCCATAGGTTATTTGGAAGTGCGTTGTTTAATTTCTAAATATTTTTAAATTTCCTATAGAATCCTATGTTATGATTTTTAAAATTTAATGCCATTCTAGTCATAGTATACTGTATGTGATTTTGATCCTTTGATTTTTATTGAGACTTGTTTTATGGCACAGCATTTGGGTTATCTTGGTGTCTGTTCCATGTGCATTTGAAAAGAATGTATATTCTGAAGTTATTGGGTGTAGTTTTTCCATTATTGTCATAGAATACATTGGTTGAGAGTGTTGTTTAAATGTTTTAAGTCTAGGTCAACTTATTTTGTTTTGTTCCTTTCAGCACTTTAAAGATACCTATCCATTGTTTTTTGCCCTTTATTTTCTAATGATAAGTCAGCTAATCATTTGCATTGTTTTTCCCTTGTATGTAATGCCACCACCACCACCACCAGCACCCTGCCACCTTTGACTGCTTTTAAGATTTTTGCTTTAGTTTTAAGTTTCAGCAGTTTGACTGTGCCTGGGTATAGGTTTCTGTGCATTGTATTTATCCTACTTGGGATTTGTTGAGCTACTAGATCTACAGCTTAATGGCTTCCATCAACTGGAAATTCTTGGCCTTTATGTCTAAATATTTTTTCTGCCCCATTCTCTCTTCTCTTCCAATTGTATATATGTTAGATACTCTCCTCTATTGTGTGCAGTCTGCTGCTAAACATTTTGAATGAATTCTTTATTTTTGATTTTGTATTTTTCAATTCTAGAATTCTTGTTTGGTTCTTATTTTATAAATTTTATCTCTCTTTTAAAATTCCCCATCTGTTTATACATGTTCCCCACCTTTTACACTATTCCCTTTTACATATTTATTATGATTATTTTGCAGTCCATGTCTGGGAAGTCTAACATCTGTGCCATCTCTTAGTGTCCTTCTGAGGCCTGTTTTCTCTCATGGGTCACATTTTCTTGCCTCTGCATGTCTTTTATAATTATTAATTGTGTGGTAGACATTTTATGTAAAACCAAAAACTTAAGTAAGTAATATTTACTCCCCTCTCCCCCAAAACGAGATATGCCCACCCTTTTCACAGTCTGTTAATGTGTGGGAAAGGCAGGTGTAGAAGGGGTGAAGCCAATCGAATGGATCTTTAAGCTGGGTCTGGACTATTTTGCAGCTTTAGTTAGATTCAGTTCACCTCTGGCTTCAGATGTTTTGAGGGGAGGATGGGACCACCAATAAGATTCTTAAGAGCCTTTTATGCTTTACAGTAATGTGGCCAACTTTCTGAACCACGGGAAATCTGCTTTTCATCCTGTATGTCAACTTTTGGGTAGCTGAGGAATTCTTTTCTTTCAATCTCGCTCGCTGTCTTCTCTTCTGTCCCCAGGCTGTGGTAGCCTCTGTTGTAATATTTCTGTGGTTCTCAAAGTGTTGTTCATGGATGTAGGGGCCAGGAGGGATCCTTAAGACCAATAGGGTAGAAACATTTTTCACAATTATTCTATGATGACTTTTTTTGTTTTTTTCACTATGTTGACATTTGCACTGATAACTAAAAACAGTGGTGGTTTTGCAAAACTCCTTAAGTCTTAGCACAAATCAAGGCAGTAATAATCACTGTATTCTTTACCACCAGAGCATCTATAATTAAAGAGAAATGCCAGTGCTACTTATGAGTATCCTTGATAAGCAGTATTATTGAGTCTAAACCCTGTGTTTTTAAAAATATTCTGTCTGACAAAACGGGATATACACATGAAGCCCTTCTAGTGAATATTGTATGATAGATGTTGCAAGGAAAAGCACTTGTGTGACTGAGTTGCAGTCTAAACTAGCCACATTTTTCATGAAACATTTTTACTTATAAGAACGACTGAGAGACAAACTCTAGTTATTCAGATTTAGATATTTAGCAGACATTTTCTCAAAAACAAACAGTGAATACATCACTTTATAGAAAACAACTGACTGTATTTGTCAATGATAAAATTCTAGCTTTGAAGAAAAAGTTAGAATTATGTCCACCACTCTGAATTTTTAGCTTCCTAATACATACTTGAAGACTTTTCTGATGAAATTGGAGTGATATTAACAATATAATTTTTTTTACTTTGTATAATGAAATATATCAACATTTGGAAGTCTGTTTAACTCAGTAATCAATATTCCTAAAGACTAATGCATGATATTACATGCATTACAAATCTTGCATGGATAAAAAGATCCCTTCAAGCTACAAGATGGACCAACAGAGTATGAAAAGTTTGTTGATTTGGTTTCAGATCTACATTACAACTTCCAGACTACTACCTGTTGAGTTTTGGTGAATATCAAAGAATAGCATTCTTAATTTCTCTGAAAGGGACTTCAGTCATTTTCCTGCCATGCCCCAGCCTTCAGTATCCCTGTGCACTTGGGGAAGGAATTGATAGGTGGGTACAGACTTTGTAGTTGGGCTTCAAGAAATCTAAAATATCATACCATCCCGCATGCAAGTGTTAAAACTTTGTCAAAAGTTTAGCTGTCTGTACTGTAACCCTTATCTGTAGTAGATTCTTCATCTTCCCGGGGTCCATCCTGGTTGAAAGCAAAGGGCTTCTTACTTCTTGAGATTTTGTTCATTTAGGTTTCTGTGTGTACATTTTGTTGACTTTCAAATAAGTATGATGTACAGTAGCTTGTTCTTTTTGTTAAGATAGGAGTGATGGACTCTTGAAACTTCCTACAGATTGCTTGGAAGCAGAAGTCCAACAGAAACTTTTTAATATTTTTTGTTTGTTTAGCCTCTGATTTAACTAAAAGAGAGATAATATCCAGGATGGAGAATGATAAAGCTATATTAACACAGAGAGTGTTCTAAAGAGAATAGTAAGGTTCTGTTTCATTATTTTTAAAAGAGGATAATAGGATTCCCCTTTGGCACCAAAAGTTTTAAATGAGTCCTGGAAGTCTGTCCAGCTCATTCTCACTCTCCCTCGAACACCCTCAAAAACAGAAAAAAAAGGAAGCCACTACATTTATATAGCTGGAAACCAGATTGAAAGACCTTGGGGAGAATGTTGAAACAGGAAACAAGCAGTGAAAACAGACAGTCATTTCTCCAAAATCACCAGTAAAAAGTAGAAGAAGGTAGGATGATGGTTGCCAAAAGATCATACCTTTAGTCTCTGGTATTATGATCAGCTCTGAGTGAGAATCCGGAAGTACATTCGAGCATAAAACTGAATGCTTAGAAAGGTGGATGTAGGGCCCCCATCCCTTTCTATTGTGTAAAGGATTGAAGAAAAGGCAAATCCATCTCTCCTCAAATAAGCTGTCTTAGTCCTCAGCATAAAGCAGTTGCAGTGAAATTATAATAACACTTTGGATGATGTTATTCAGCAGGGCTTTTCTTTTCAGTAACTTGGAGACCTGACTAGATTGCGCTGGCTTTGCAACACAGTGGTGAGAAATGGCTAAGTTTATGTTTTCTGTATACTACCTTAAAAAACTGTAGAGCAACAGTGAAACGAAATTGTTTGGTAGGGAAAAGAATAGTAATAATAGTAGTAGTGGTAATATATTTTTAGAGCTCTTCTATGTGCCAGTACTTTTACTCATGCTAACTCTTTAATCCCCACAACTCTTTGAGATATGTCATATCTCCAATTTACATTTGAGAAAAGTATAGCAATGAACAGAGAAGTTAGTGTAATGAGGGCCACAGTGGAAAGATGACTTCCTTGCTTATTCTCTCCTTATCCATTTAGTCTTTGGGAACATGACCCAATCCCAGCTGCCCTGGGAGGCATAAGGAGGGGGACACACAACATTCCGTGCAGAATCACTCTAATTTTGCCCTTTAGCCCTACCACATTTTGTAATGCCTCTCTGATCACATAACTTACTTATTCTGGCCTTCCTTATTTAGCACACTGCTTTGTACTGCTCATGGGAGCCCTTCTTTCATCTGTAAGACTTTCAGTGTTTACAGCACCTTCGCAGCATTTATTGTGTGCCATGACAATTTTGTTTGAGATTAAGAATTACAGATGAAGAAAATGTAGCCTCTGCTGTCGTTAAATAACTACACATTTTTAAAAGTGCTATAGAAGTGTGTGGCTATTCTTTTTTGTGAAGAAATAGTAAGATTGTCCCCAGAAAGCATGTCCTTCATGGTCTTATAGTATTTCTTATTAGAAGCACCATTAGCATTTTGAGCAGCACATATTTTTCCTAGTTCCGAGTTTTTTCTTGCATTTCTGGACATTTAATACCCTTGACTTCCACCTATTAAATGTCAGTAATCCCCCACCCCCACTGTTATGACAGTTGAAAGTATACTCACATACTTCCTAACAGGGGTATCCCTGTACATGGTAGCTCAAGTTTTACTGGGATTGGGTAGAGGAGGCTGCGGAAATGTACTTTAGAATCACACTGTGTGTGACTGTCACATTCCTCTGCCTCATCCTACCCTACATTCTTGTGGCATTACATCATCCTAAGAAAATCTTGACACTGAAAGCATATTTTTATGGAGAATGCAACTACTGGTGAGATTTGCTTTGCTAAAGACTAGTACATTTTACAGGGCGCTTCAAAGTTCCTTAGAGCCAACCCATTTGGTAGAAGAGATATTAAACCAAAGGAAAAGGACAGCCCTTTAGTATTGGCTGTAGGTTGTGGGGGTGAGGGGTGGGGCATGGGGTGTGTGGTTCCAGAAGGGTAGTTGTAAGAAATAGTTCTACAGTGCCTCAGTGTAATACAGAAAGTAGATGAAGTTCTGCTGAGCAGTTGGTAGTACAAAATTGAACTGGTAATCAAAAAACTTTCAACAAAAAAAATGCTAGCACCAGATAGCTTCACAGCTGAATTCTACCAAACATTTAAAGGTAAGCTAATACCCATCCTTCTTAAAGTATCCCAAAAAATAGAAGAGGAGGGAATGCTTCCAAACTCACTCTACAAGGACAGTATAACTCTAATTCCAAATCCTAATATACTACAAAAAAAGAAAGCTACAGACTTATATCCTTGATGGACATAGTTATAAAAGTCCTCAACAAAATATTAGCAAACCAAATTAAAAAATACATCAAGAGTATTATTCATCATGACCAAGTGAAATTTATTCCAGGGATGCAAGGATGGTACAATATCCTAAAACCAATCAATGTGATATACCACATTAAAAAAAGGAAGGATAAAGACCATATAATCATCTCAGTATATGCTGAAAAAGTATTCGATAATATATTCAATATCCATTCATGATAAAAACTCTCAAAAAAGTGGCTATGGAGGCAACATACCTCAACATAATAAAGGTCAGATATAACAAACACACAACCAACATCATACTAAATGTTCAAAAGCAATTTTTCCTCTAAGATCAGAAACAAGACAAGGATGCCTACTCCCACTACTTTTTTCAACAAAGTACTAGAAGTCCTAGCCATGTCAATCAGACAAGAAAAAGAAAGAAAAGGTATCCAAATTGGCAAGGAAGAAGTAAAACTGTTACTATTTGCAGATGACATGGTATTTATTGTATGTAGAAAACCCTAAAGATGCCATCAAAAAACAATTAGAATTAATAATAAATGGATTCAGCAAATTTGCAGAGTACAAAATTAATATACAGAAATCTTTTGCATTCCTATATATTAACAATGAACTAGCAGAAAGAGAAACCAGGGAAACAATTTCATTTATAATTACATCAAAAAATAAAATACCTAGGAATAAACCTAATCAAGGAGGTGAAAGACCTGCACTCTGAGAACTATACAACACTGATGAAAGAAATTGAAGAAGACACAAATCAATGGAAATCTATCCCATGCTTGTGAATAGGAAGAATTAATATTGTCAAAATGGTCATCCTCCCCAAAGCAATTTACAGATTGATTGCAATCCCTTTCCAAATACCAATGGCATTTTTCAATGAACTAGAACAAATAATCCTAAAATGTATACAGCACTACAAAAGACTCTGAATAACCAAAGCAACCTTGAGAAAGAAGAACAAAGCTGAAGTATCACACTCCCTGGTTTCAGGATACACCACAGAGCCACAGTGATTAAAACAGTATGATACTGGCCCCAAAACAGAGCAATAGATCAATGGAACAGAATAGAGATTCCAGAAATAAACCCATGCATATGTAGTCAACTAATATATGACAAGGGGGCCTGAATACACAATAGGGAAAGACAGTCTCTTCAATAAATGGTGTTGGGAAAACAGGACAACTACATGTAAGAGAATGAAACTAGATCACTGTCTTACACCATACACAAAAGTAAACTTGAAGTGGATTAAAGACCTAAATGTAGAACATGAAACCATAAAAGTCTTAAAAGAAAATATAGACAAAAATCTCATGAACATCTGCATGAGAAATTTTTTTTCTGGAAACACTTCCCCAGACAAGGGAAACAAAAGCAAAAATAAGCAAGTGGGACTTCATCAAGCTAAAAAGCTTCTTCACAGCAGAAGAAACCTTCAACAACAAAAAGGCCTCCTCCTGTATGGGAGAATATTTTTGCAAATGATATACCTGATAAGGGGCTAATATCCAAAATGTATGAGAACTTATATATACTTACATATATAAGAATTCATACAACTCAACATCAAAAAAACACAAGTAATCCAATTTAAAAATGGGCAGAGGACCTAAATAAACATTTTTCCAAAGAAGACATACAGATGACCAACAGACATGAAAGGATGCTCAGCATCACTAATCAACAGGGAAATGCAAATGAAAACCACAGTGAGATCACCTCATACCAGCCAGAACAGCTAGCTATCCAAAAGACAAGAAACAGTAAGTGCTGGTGAGAATGTGGAGATAAGGGAACCCTCCTCCGCTTTTAGTGGGAATATAAATTGGTCCAGCCATTGTGTAAAACAATAATGGAGATTCCACAAAAAGCTAAAAAGAGACATACCATATGACCCAGCAATTCTAATTCTGGGAATATACCCAAGGAAACAAAAGTCACTCATTCAAAAAGATATATGCACCCCTATGCTTATCGCCACATTATTTACAGCAGCAAAAATACGGAAGCAATCCAAGTGCCCATCAATAGATGAATGGATAAAGAAGATGTGGTACATATACACAATGGAATATTACTCAGCCATAAATAGGAAGGAAATCATTCCATTTGCAGAGACATAGGTGGACCTAGAGGGTATCATGCTAAGAGAAATAAGCCAGACAGAGAAAGACAAATCTCATATGACTTCACTTATATATGGAATCTAAAACACAGAACTGACAAAAAAAGATATAGACCCATAAATATGGACAACAAATTATCGGTTACTGAAGGGAGGGAGCTAAGGGGATGGGTGAAATGGGTGAAGGTGATATAGAGGTACAAACTGCAAATTGTAAAATAAATTAGTCCTAGGAATGGAAGTACAAACATAGAGAATATTTTAGTATCTTGGTATGGTAACAGGGTAACTGCATGTATGGTGGCAAGCATCCAGTAATGTATACAGTGATCAAGCTACTGTGTTGTACACCTGAAACCGATACATCAGATATTGTGTATCAAATTTTTTTCTAATTAAAAAAAAGATGAATTTCTAAATGAATAGGCTAATAGGAGAATATGGTATTCAGAAAAATTTGCCATACTGTTAATCTATTTGCTACATATGTAGTAAGGGTGAAATACAGCATAGTTCACTCTGAATCTTTGAATTTGAATCAACTATTAAACATTCTGAGCATTCCAACAGCTCTTGGCTCTATATACTCTGTTCCAGAAATAATATTAAACTATTAGTTATTTACAGGGAATATGTGTGATATTTTAGTGTTAAAGCAAAGAATAATGTAAGAACTACATTTTAGAGAGAATAATTGAATCTCAAAATTGTGGTAAAACAATTATGGTAAAAAATGTATTACAAGTAAACTGGAATGAATTGAGGTTCAAGCAAATGGGGTGGAATTTTAGGTGGAAATAGAAACTATTAAATGCCATAGAAAGGAATATGTTGATTGTAATCTCAGGCAAAGCCCAAGGGAGAGTGTACCTAGCCTCCTCTGTCTCAGACATTGTAGCATTTGCATATTACAAACCCCAAATGCTTGTGCTCCAATTGTGAAATACCATGGCCTGAGTAACACCCACTATAATTGAAAGCAAGCAGGTTTCTCATGGCACTTACCACTTGCCTTACACAGCTGAGCACTCTCACCCCACCCAGTGTTGCACTGTAAAAATTCCTGTCTCTGCTAAAAGCCTCTCCTTGCTTGAGAAACTTCCTTTTGTGATTTGGAGACTGGGCTTGTGTTACTGATGAGATTAAAAACAGCTTTCCATGTAAGTTTATGATACTGCAGTCTGTTCACTTCATGCAGCTGGATGAATAAGCCTCCTCTTATCCAAAATGCCTGATTTGATCTTTCCTACTGTCCTACCCTTACACCCACAGACCCCGCTTCATGTATACACACCTAAGAATCTGTCCCTGGTCATGTCCAAATAAGAGGGCCTAGTAACAGATTCTGATTTCTGATACACAACAAGAAGGCATTAAAGTAAATTCCTCCTAGGGATATTTGTTATTAAAGCAGT
This sequence comes from Manis javanica, assembly GCF_040802235.1. Taxonomy (NCBI): domain Eukaryota; kingdom Metazoa; phylum Chordata; class Mammalia; order Pholidota; family Manidae; genus Manis; species Manis javanica. Next base: position 25,980,335 of record NC_133163.1, on the reverse strand, counting down.
TTTTAGAAAATAAAACCAATCTAGCTGGCCAGTGAGATGAATTCTGATAGAAGCTACATAGTTACAAAACTCTTTTAATATCTCATCCCTGAGTCTAGATTGCTACTTGTGGCTAGAAACTTCTGTAACTTGAAAGAAGTGGAAATAGGATCACAACTGATTAATTTTCTTACTTCTGGTGCAGTTATCATAAAGAAGGGTTTCATTCTAGATTCAAATCTCTGCCCTCATTTGTCTGGCACTCTCCAGGTTATTCAGCCAGGCAGTTCTGGCTCTTTCATCTGTCTCCTCCCTCGTGTTCATTTGTTCATTGGATTGGCCCACTCCTGCCTTGAACCTCCTCTTCATTTATACAACTGTATACCCTTCTCCAGTGTCCCTCCTTCTATTCAGAGCTCACTCTGTTCCCCTAGCGATTCAGTTGTTTCTTGCATGTTATCTTCAGTAAGCTTTTCTCTTCCCTCACTAATGAGAAGGGAGATTACAGGTTCCTCTGGCCCCTCCTTTCCTAGCCCTGTAACTGCTGTTTAACTTCCACTCAACACTTTACTTTGTGAATAATATTTACATCTTATTCATGTAACTTATATTTGATCATTGGTCACCATATTTCTCCATACCTCAGGAAACCACTTGGGAAAGATCATATCTTTTTAGTTGTAAAACAGCATGCACGTTGAGGTATTTTAAGAGGCATCACAGAAGATTAAATGTCATACTCAAAAGAATTAATAAATAAGCTCTGAGCTTTGCAGTACTGTCCTCCAGGAGGATTAGATGAAAGTGTGTAATTGTGCAACTGAACTGTGGAAGCCAAACTGTAGGAGGAGATGAGCAAGGGATGTGACATATCAGAGGTGAGATTATTTGAGTAGAAAACCTTTCATCCATGGACACCAGAATACATTACACAGGCTTTCTCTTAACTAGGTATTTGGAAATCTCTTTGAGAGAGGCAGAGAAACCAAAGCAGAGACCTGAAATGACCAAGCTATGAGGGAGATCACAGGCAAGCGAGGCACATGGACCTCTGGACTCAGCAGACATTCCACTTTGCTCCCTCCCCCAGGGCTCTGTTAGCGTCATTAGATCCAAGCTATAAATAACCAAGTGGCCTGCAGGTCAGGACTCAGGAAGGTCTGCATAGCCTCACCCCAGGGTTGCTGCATCTCTGCCATTGAAATGACCAGTAATGCCAGAGGAAATGTACAAAGGAAAGAATAGCACAATGATTTAAAGCCCTATGAACATTTCTCTTAAATTAGGCACTGTTTCTTTTCCCTAAGCCCCATTAACCAGGCAGGGCTTGGGGTAAGGTTGTTCACTGTGAGGTTCTTCATGTTTCTTCTATGTACAATTTTCTGGTCACTCTACTTCAAAAAGGAAAATAAAATACAGGGTATTTAAAGAAGGCTCAGAAAATAACCAAAAGAGTTAAGGAGATAAAAGGGCTGCCAAATAAGACTATCCTAAACACAAGTGGGGACCTTTATCAAAAATTGTGGCAAAATACATATAGCCTAAATTTACCATTTTTAAATGTGCAATTCAATGGCATATAGTACATTTACAATGTTGTGCAACTGTCACCACCCTCCTTTCCCATAGCTGTTTCATAATCATCGTGAACAAGAACAATGCACCCATTAAACACTAACTCCACATCCTCCTCTACCCCCAGACCTAGAAAACCACCATTCTACTTTCAGTCTCTATGACTTTGATTCTTCTAGGTACCTTATACAAGTGAAATCATACTATATTTGTGTTTTGTGACTGACTGACTTCACTTATCATAAGTGAATTGTTCTTAGCATGATGTTTCCTTGGCTATAGTGAATAATGCTGCTGTGAACATTGGTGTACAAGTATCTGAGTCCCTGCTTTCAGTTATCTTGGATCTAGACCTAGGAGTGGAATTGCTGGATTAACGGTATTTCTGTGTTTAGCCAGGAACTGCCAGAGTGTTTTCCACAGTAGCTACACCAGTTTACATTCCCACCCAGCAATGCACAAGCACTGCAATTTCTCCACATGCTTGCCAACACTTGTCATTTTCTGTTTGTTTTGTTTTGTTTTGTTTTGTTTTTAATAATAGCCATCATGATGGGTGTGAATTGGTATAAGGGGGACTTTTCTACCTGGTAGAAATGAACTGGAAGGAGAAATGTATAAGCCTATAGTTGTGAAGACTTCAACTTGGGTGAACATACATGTGTTCACCAGAATCTAAAATTGTAGAATTTGGGCAAGGAAGATAGTAAAAGTGTTTGACAAATAGCATGGCATAGGTACTAAACAGTCTAAAAGCCCACTAGCCCTTCTCCTTCCTCAGGTGTACAGGCTAAATGTCAGCTTGGCTGGAGACACTGTTGAGGTAAATTTAGAATAATAAAAAAATACCTTCTCAGATCAGTTACGTTGTCCTGTTTTGGGAACATAAACGCAAATGTAAACACTTCTTTGAAAGACTTAGATAGTTCACTAATGGGTGGTTAAAAAAAAATGAAGAATTCTGTATAATTCACCCCAGTACTTTTGAAGTTGATGTGAGATTGACTGTACCTCCGTTCCTACCGTAAATGTAACCTACCCTTCTGCATTTGAAGCTCTCTGGGCTCCTCTGGGAAGTGGTAATCACAGGGGAATGAAATTGCTGTTTTAATTATTTAATATTCAACAGATATTTATTGTACACTGCCATGTGCCAGGCCTTATGATGAGCACTACAAAGAGAGTGGAGAGCATGTCCTCATGGAAATTTCAGTTTAGTGGGCAAGTCAGATAATTTATCACACAAATAGATTTGTAATTCCAAATTGTGTTTAGTTCTAAAAAGGATGAGTACCTGAGATACTGCTGTTCTTTCCTTTGGGTCCTTCACATGACAACTCTCAGAAATACACTTTCTTTTCTCTTCAGGAGCCTCCATACAGGTGGCTTTTCCTGGGAGGGAGAGATAGAGAACGACGCGTACAGCAAGGCTGCAGGGGTGGCTCCCCAGCGCAAGTATTACCCCCCAGCCGGCAGTTACCAACTTCATTTTGCCCTGCAGCACCTTGAACAACAAAAACTTCATTCCCGGCAGCTTCTGGACCAGAGTCGAGCCCGGCACCAGGTAATTCAAGATAAGGCTTTTCCGTGTGCTAATATCTTCCCTCTGTTTGGGGGGTAAAATTATGGCCCATACAAAATGTAGGAACAATTTCCCTAAAGTTTCCCAGTGTCACCATGGCTTGGATGGTTCATGGAAATCTACTTTCAGGGAAACAGTGTTCTGAAGCTAGTTTTGAACAATTCTAAAGCTGAACCAGTTTTGACATTATTTCTTTCACTAGAATGCCTTTCCACACAAAAAATCAGTATTACAGTATTTGCCCTTTCTGTTGCATGATCTTAGTTCAACCTACCAGAAGGACTAATCTCCAGAAACTAAAAGCTAACATTTTAAGGAATATTTTTTCTAAATGTACTCTTTCCTTATCTTCAAAGACTTGGTATACATAAGCACATATTAATCCTTCATGATCTATCAAGATTGTCAAGGAATAAACAACTTTCAAGTTCTTCTGGTAGAAAATGGTCATAAGTTAGGTTGTTGGTCTTGGGGTTTGACAGTTTGTACACAAAACAGTGTACACAAAAATATAATAATATATACACAAAAATCCTTTTGTTAGGGAACTTATGCTCTTGTGAAATACTGATTCCCTGCTTACAGTCTACAAAAATCACAGAAACTCTTTTGAGTATATATATATGAAGAAGCTAAATCAGTAATCTGCGCCAATAACAGAAAGGATGACTTCACAAAAAAGTCAGGCCATAATGTACTAAATATTTTTTGATAATTTCAGGGTTATCATTAAACTCAGTTGTACATAAAATATGTGCTATTGGGCTGAGTTGGCACTGATTCTATGAACTTCTCTAATATTTGGTTATGTGAAAAAATACAGCAGCTTGATCTCTTGTCATTTGCTGTTATAAAAATGTAGTACATAGTGTGCATTAGTTCATGCAAAATTAATACTCAAAGGCTAAGGTAGCATTTCCCAAAGTTTTTTTTTGCCCTCTAAATAAAAGTGATCATATGCTCTCTACCTTTTCAACTACTGCCCAGGTCCTGACATATTTTATTATTTCAATATTGCTCATCACTTGATCATCTTTATCTATGATAGTATGCTCTATGTTGTATTTATTCACTGTAAGTGAGAAATTATAAGTGGAGGCATTTGTAAAGGAGTTCTTTAGGTAGTTTTTACTGCCAGAAAAATCCAGACCTCTTACCTGGAAAGCACTGAACATAGCATCCCATTTTGATCACCACACTGCCCTCTGTCATGTAGAAATTTCTTCATGTCAGCCATCTTTGGAGAGAGTAGGCATTAAAGCTAGTTTGCATTTTCACAGTTACAGATATAAATGTGTGTCTTAGATTTTGGTTTAGTCTGTGTAAATCTCTTAAAACATTTCAGACCCGTTAGTTCCCCAACATTCAGAGTACTTGAGAATGCCAACAAGTCAGATGCTGGAGAGTAGAGGTACTACGGTGGCCTCACAGTAGTCCCCCCTTATGCACTGTTTCGCTTTCCGCTGTTTTTTTCCTGCGGTCTCTGACCTGTTGTCAAAAGGTGAACAGCAGCCTACAGCCATATCACAATGTCTGCCTCACTCACCTCATCACTTAGGCATTTTATCATCTCACAGCATCACAAGAAGGGTGAGTACAGTACAATAAGGTATTTTGAGAGAGAGACACCACGTACACATAACTGTTATTACATTGTTCTATTTAATTACTATTAATCTCTTATGTGCTGAATTTCCAAATTAAACTTTATCATAGGTATGTATGTATGTATAGAAAAAATGGTAAATACAGGGTTCGGTATTATCAGCAGTTTCAGACATCCACTGGGGGTCTTGGAATGTAACCCGCAGATAAGGGGGACTACTGTATTTCCCGTATGTGAGTATAATCAATGGCTTTAACAAATCTAGACAGCTGGGCCCTTTTAATGTTTCATGCTTTGAAATGGTGGATGATTTTTTTTTTTTTTAAAGGGAAGCCATTGCAGGTCATTGAAGTTTTAAGGAAGGAGAGACAGTATTGCTGGTTTTCACTTTTAGAAACTGCTTCACTTAAAGTCCTTCTCATTCTTTTGATAAGTTTCCAGCAACTCACATTCCTTTGAAAATTCAGAGTACTGCTATTCTTGTGTGGTTTTTATTTTTTCACTAAGGATTACACCGGTTTAGTTTCACTGAACTATGAAGTATATGGAAAACATGTTTTTTGGAATCTGTCAGAATATCTGTCTTGGGGAGGAATCAGAACTCCCAAGAAGGGAGTTATCTTGTGTCTCCTGGAGAGGGAACAGAAAATCATTCATCATAATTTTATATATGTTTATAACATCATTTTATTTCTACCCCCTCTTCTAATCCACAGTTGAGTTAGGTAAAAATGAGTAAGGAAGAAGTTCTGGGACTCGGGGAGAGCTAAAAAAACTAAATTCTATTAGTTGAAAAATCTATAGTAAAATAGCAAATAAGATGTTAAAATGTTCCCACATGAAGAATATTTAGTAATTTAGAGCAGTTTGTTTCCAAAGACACTAAGAATCAGTTCACAGAAAGAGCAAGGTCTTACTAGATTGTAAGCCGCTATTTCTACCCTTAGCTTATGGCTGTGCCAAATTTGACCATTATAATTATCAACAAATTATTGACTGAAGCATGGTTTGCATTCCTAGTATGTCCTATATTTCTACCCTTGGGTTAACCCTTTAGGTAGAGGTGGTTTCTCTGATGAACTCCTAACACTTTGGGTTAATTTTTCTGAAGTGTAGGTAGCCATTGCTATAACTGACAATTTGGTTATTGCCTGTTTGAGAGCAGTGGGTAGAATTGAAATCTCATTTACCTCACATTCCTCCACAGGAGATACCTGTTCATGGAACAGGACATTAAAAGGAGCTTATATTTTATACATTACATTACATTGTATAAGGACAGTGCTTTTCATAGTGATCTCCTAAAATTAATGTTTTGGGAGCAGTCATGCAGCCTTGCATTATACGCAGAGTAAGTTCTCCATCCTTTCTGCACTTAAATAGCCAGCTTACTGAAGGTATTAACTTCAAGAAGGCAAACTGGTTCAGGGTAAGAGTTTGGAAATGGGCTTCTCTGACCATTCATGCAGAGTAACCTTTTATCTTCATGTCTATCTAACTTTGCACTCATTAAGTCTAGAAATTGACATGCACTGAGTTCATCCTACAAAAGACTGGACCTGTAACATTGGCATGGGAGAGGAATGTAACCCAGAGCCGCTGAAAGAGGAACAGAGACACAGGAAATAGGTGTGATCCAGTCCATTTGAAAGGGCAAAGTAAGACAAAATCGAAACTGAGCTTTTATACACTGATGGATAAAACCAGCAGTTAAAAAAATATATCATTCTAAGTCAGAGCTGGGGTTGGCAAACTTTTTCTGCAGATGGACCACAAATATTTTAGGCTTTGTAGGCTATAGAGTCTCTGGACAACTGCTCAACTCTGCCATGGTAACATATGACAATATGTAAATGAATGAATGTGGCTGTTTTCCAATGCAATGTCATTTATGAAACAGGTGGCAGGCTGAATTTGGTTTGCAAGCCCTGGTTTGCCGACCTCTGGCTTTGAGCAGCAGAACCACTTGGAGGGCTTGTTAAAATACCGATTGCTTCTCCCACCCCATTTCTGATTCCATAGGTTGGGAGTGGGACTCAGTCATTTCCATTCCAGCAAGTGTCCAGGTGATGCTAACTTTTCTCTTCTGGGGACCACACTTTCAGAACCATTGACCTAGACGGAAAGAGATTGTAAATGTCTCCTCTTCGTTATTTGTTTTCTGTCCTTTGGAAGGGAGACTGGATATGTTAAAATTTAGTGTTGCCTATTAAAATTGCAGGGGGTCATTTTTTTTTAGGGGCCTGTCTTAGCGGGGCACGCTCCATTAGCCTGTTTTCAACCTGTTCTGTGTTACACTGACTCCTCACCCCATGCCTGCACCTTGGAAAAATTAGGGACCTAGACTGCCATCACACCCCCAGTCTGCCTCCAAGCTGCGGGTAAAGACGGAAGGCACATCCCTGTCCTTCTCGGGTCAGGGAATGGGGAGGTGGGGGTCATTTTTTTTATGGGAACTTTGTTTTCATCTTTTTCACTCCATCCAGTACAGTCTCCTTCTAAGTAAGTTTTCCAAACTTGACAACCTCTTTGTGCATTCTTCTTATCAGGGTACATTGTGCTCAGCAATCACTGCTCCCAGGATTCAGGTTTTGTGGTGGACAAGAGAGAAGTAATGGAACAGATTCCTCCCTCTTTGTTTTAATAATAATAGCCAACACTTAATAACATTTACTGTGGTCCAAACCCTGTTCCAAGTACTCTACATATATTATCTCCTTTAAAGTGAGTTTCAGGATGGTTGGGGGACTTAAGGAATCTCCATAGTCTAGAGATGGTCAAGTTAACCTGTTATATGGTGATATATCCCAGTGTGTGTCTTTTCTCTGCTTTTCTTCATTGCTTCCCACTTCCTCCTCATACTGGCGTCCTGCCCCTGAAGGATAAAGACGTTTTCTTTCGGCTGAGTCGGGGGACTTAGGCAACCATGACTGCTGGTGACATCAGCGTGAGCAGCCCTCCGTGCTGGGGTCTGTGAGAAGGCTGCCCAGGCCGTGAGGCCCGGCTGACCTGATTCTAATTGCCGACATTGAGCTGATGTTATTCTTGGCCCGGGACAGAGCGATTACTCAGTAGTTTCTGTTAAAGTGATCCTTTGTTAAACTTTTGCTCCCAACCCCCCTCTCCTTCCCTCCCACTCTCTTCTCTGCCTTATCCAGACTGAAAAAAAAAAAAAAAAGCCCAAAAAGCAGAAAAATTAAGGACAGTTTCATGGCTAAGGCAGAACTGCTGAAATTTCTTTTAGCAACAGAGGGGAAATGGAGGGATTTTCAATACATCTCAATTTTTCACTGGTTCTGTTCTCTTTCCAAAGCCCTTCCACTTTTAGTAGACTTAATTTTCAACAGAGTAAGGTAACTCAAGGCAGGAGGAAGCTGTGTACCCTAAGTTCCTGCCGTTCTTCCACTCCAGCTGTTCCTTCCTTTCCCCTTCTCACCGTGCCCAGTTTCCCAGACGGACCTAGATTCATTAAGGGGCAACAGCAATTCATGTTTCTCCAACAGGCAGGGGGCTGGGGGCAGCCCAGTATTCACATCAAGGGGTCTGCTAGTAATATCTTGCATGCCATACATGATGAGCGTTTTGCCAATGGTATATGTGTATATATGTGTACATGAGCCACCTCACAGGTGTGGAAAGGATTCCTATATAAACCTGGCCAAGTCTTGTTCTGCTCCTAAAAGCCCACTGCCGGTGTCTGGAATAATTCTGCTCCCCTGCAGGAATGAAGACTGTTTCTCCAGGCCTTCAGCTGCTGTGTGTTTGTGTTGTGGGGGAGGGGAGGGGAAAGAGAGAAATTGAGCGGCACCGGCTCCTCCAGGCAGCCAGCAGCAACACGCTAGCTCCTCAGCGTGGCCCGGAGAGCCCCCAAACAGCGCCCGAGGCCCTTCCCAGCCAGCGCCCAGGAGGAAGGCCGCGCTGGGGGAAGAGCTCCGCGAGCATGCTGACTTGTGTGTCATAACCTACTGCTCTTCTGTTTTGGTTTTGGGAGGTTTCTGTTCTGTTTTGTTTTTCCCCTGACCTTTATCAAGAACTCCTGTAACACAGCTTTTTGCTGCTGTTTCTCCTTCCTCTTCCTCTACTTCTTACTGATCTTCCTAGAGCCATTTGGTTTAGTCAGTTTTGCCAAACCAAAGCCTTTCCTTCTTACCGAATAAAAACACACTGAAAATACATGACATAACCCACGTAAAACTATATTCAGCTGTTTTGGAAGTAGCCACTCTGGACAGCCAAATAATCCTCCGTTTAAATCTTAGTCCTGCCGAGCCCATAACCTCGGACAGGTTATCCGAACTCCTTTGGACCTCAGTTTGCTTGTCTGCTTTATGGAGATGATAATATGTATCTGTGGATCATGTGGATTATATTCCTCAGGGTGTTACTGTGTGACAAGCACTGAACCACGAGTTTGAATGGTATTATCGTATTCAATCCTCACTACTGCCCTCTTTTATTAGCCCCATTTTCCAGATGAGAAAACAGAGCGTCACATTTGTGACTTTGTCAGGGTTGCATAAGTAATAAATGGAAGAGCTGGTTTTTGAACCCAGATGTGTCCACCTCCGTTATGCAAGCTCTTGGCTCTCATGTTGATGCCACCACCCTGACAATGTATTAAAGCACTCAATAAATTGGGGCTATACATATTATTACATTCACATTCATAGACACCTGTTATGTTTCCTATACCATCATAGAAATAAAATTAAAATAGTAGTTCATACAATCAGGTACTCACTGACATCTGTAGAATCTTATGTGAGACATTATTCTCAGGAATCTTAACAAGTCTTCTACTGTTCATATGTTCTGTTGCAAAAGAAAACTTCACTAAACTTACGTAAATTCAGGCCTAGACATAATCCTACTTACCTTAAAGAAATGTCTTAAAATGGTGTTCCTGGGCTTAAAACTCTTAGGAAAGCCATATTTACCCTCGCTTGTGCTTTTGTTATTTAGTAACAGGGTCAAGGACTACTGAGTCATACAATATCCTGAAATATGTGCTATAAGTTTGGAGATTTGGAGCACTTCTGTGAGTTTTTATAAATAACATAGTGATTATCTCTTCAATTATCACTTTGTCCTTTCAACCCTGTTATTGTTACTGGTCATACTATTTAATTTTATTTCTATGGTGGTATTCTTGAAAAGACTACAAGGAAGCATAACAGGTGTCTACAAATATGAATGCCACAGGTGTAACTTGCATGATTAATAGTATATGCAGGCCTTAACCTAAGTGACCATCAACAGATGAATAGATAAAGAATATATGGTGCATATGCACAGTGCAATATTATTCAGCCATAAAAAGAAAAGAAATCCTCCCATTTGCAACAGCATGAATGAATCTAGAGGGTATGATGCTCAGTGAAATAAACCAGGTGGAGAAAGACAAGTACCATACAGTTTCACTTATTTGTGGAGTATAAAATAAAGCAAAACAGAGGGAACAAAATAACAGTAGACTCGCAGACACCGAGAAGGCACTAGTGGTTATCATGGGGGTGAGGATGGGGCAGGTGGTGGGGGAGGGAGAAGGAGATAGAGGGCACAGTAATTTGCAATCATAATACAAGTTGGTCATGGGGATGGTAGTACAGTATGGAGAATATGGTCAGTGATTCTGTAATATCTTACAATGTTAAAAGAAAGTAACTGCACTAGAGGGGGTGAGGATTTAATAATATGGGTAACTGTTGAACTACTGTGTTGTATATTTGAAACCAACATAAGATTGTAAATCACCAATACTTAAAAAAATAATTTAAAAAAATATTATGCGTTCCTTTTAAATACTATACAAATCTGGGTCTAGTGCTTTATTACAATATACATATCAGTTCATTATGCTGACTCATTACTACTAGTAATAAAAGTCCCTGGTTACCACCAGGTTGTTTTCTAAGCTGCTGCTAGAGTAGTGTCCCTCTTAGACACTACTCTAGAAGGAATCTTAGAGGGAGGAAGGCGAGGGGCAGGGACATGGACATATAATGAGTGCCTTCTGTGTGCTCGATGTAGTATTACCTCCATTCCACTGCTGAGAAACCAGGTGCTCAAACAGTTTGAGTAACTCACACAAGGTTGCACAGCTAGCTCATTGGATAGAGAATATTCAAACCAGGTGGGAGGGCTTCCAAAACTCTTCCAGTGTACTACCCTCTCCCTTGAGAGAAGTGACTCGTCATTTTCTTCTTGTTTTACACATTTATCATCAGATAAGGCATTCCAGTTTTATTGCTACTGCTGCTATATACCAGTGCACCACAAGTATAAAAGTGTCAATGTAATGAATCAAAATTCAGAACTCCTCTTGATTGTGGGTATGCTGAGCAAAGTTTCCCTTATCAGCTGCTTGGATCTACCTTGTGTATTGTATATCCTTAAAATGTAGTCTGGCTACAGCTGCCTGGTGACCAGTTGCATGCCCTCCCTTCACTCCGTGACTTGTGGTTTGTTTCTATTGGTCCATGTGCATATGAGGGACTCACAGCAGTAACTTTGTGTGAGGTGATGAAAGACCTTATCTTTAAGCATCAAGACCCCATCCATCTGAAATGGATGCAGCCACAAGAAAGAGCTTAACAAATATATGACAGTAAGATCTGTGCAAGATATACAGTAGGTCAGCCATGTGATATTCTGAGCCAAGTAAAACAAAGTATGCATTTGAAGACAGAGACAAGTTAGATATTTATAAATTGGAGATTGCCTTATGTAATTATTTCATTTTACTCATAAAGAACTGTAAGACAAAGACTTTTTATTTGGAAAACAAGGGCCTTGATATATAAATAGTTCCCTAAAACTACCAGCAAATAAAAGATAAAAGAGATAATTTAAAGAGAGCGTATAAATTATTTTTTTTAACCAATTATACTCAATCTGGGGTCATTGCTGATCTTTTGAGGTTACCTTTATATAATCTATATACATGTATTAACTTTTAAAATAAGTAACAAAGATTTGCTTAAAGACAAAATTTTTTTCAGCCTTGTTGGAGTGAAGTGAGTGAAATCTCTGTCTTTTAAATGCATCTGGTGAAAATGGAACACACTGCTAAGTTTGCTTTAGATTTTCTTTGGAAGGGAGATTTGACTTCAGTGCATCTGCTTTAAAAGGGTGTCAGCATAGCATAAATAAGAAAGGCATCATAGTATAGTAGGGATTTGAAATCAGACTTCTCCGTGGGCGTGGATCCCAGCTTACTACTTAGTAGCTGTGCCATCATGGACAAATCATGGAACCTCTTTGTGCCTGGTTTCTTCCTCTGTTTATGGAGATGATGATAGGGCCCACCTCACATTGGGTTGGGAAGAGTACATGAGATAATAATATGTAACTGCTTAAAACAATGCTGACCCACTGTGGTAGAAACATATAGCATAAACTTACCCTCACAAGGCTTTGTAAGTGTACAGTACAGTATTGTTGACTATATATATATATATATACATGCATTGTTATGTGACAGATCACTAGAGCTCTTTCATCTTACAGGACTAAAACTCTGTACCCACTTAACAACCTCCTGTTTCCCCCTCCCTTCACCCCTGGCATCCACCCTTCTACTTTGTGTTTCTATGAACCTGATTACTCTAGGTGCCTCAGAGAAGTGGACTCATGCAGTATTACCTTCTTGTGACTGCTTATTTCACTTAGCTTAATGCCCTGAAGGTTCATCCATGTTACAGCATATGACAAGATTTCTTTCTTTTTTAAGACTGAATAATATTCCATTATGTGTATACATTTTCTTTATCCATTCAGCATTTAGATTGCTTCACACACACACACACACACACACACACACACATATGTAGCATTATAATTGAAGTGGGGGGTTTTAGTTAAACCCCCCATGCCAGGGGTAAAAATTGGTTAAAATGATATTAAAGAAGGTGTTTTAGTATAGCTTTAAGGCTCATAAAGTATTAATTGACTACATTTGCTTTTTACTAATATTTGCTTGTTTGGGTAATAGAAAATACTATGCAAATTAATTTATTCACAATTTCTATAAAAGAACCATGAGAAGAGTAGAATGATTACTACCATGATAAAATGTTTAAAAGAATAGTATCTGTGTAGATTGTTAGCATGTTTATCCAAAGGCATAAGTGCCTTATAAAAAAGGAAAGAAACATTGACATCACATTATGAGCAGCTATTCATGGGACACATGCTGTTTCCTTACAATAATCAAGGAAAGATAAGGAAATGATCCTCTCAAACATACTGATGGAAATGTAATTGGTATAACATTTACAGAAGGCAAATTGAGAATACGTGTTAAAAAGATTTAAAACAAGAAGCAGCAGCCTTCTGGTCTAGTTATTCTACTTCAAGGAAATTATTTTAAGGAAATCATCTGGCATTTATGAAAAGATATAAATAACATGATGTTTACCAGAACACTTCTTAAATAGCAAAACAAACTGGTGATAACCTGAATGTGTGAGAGGGGTTCAAAATGGAAGTACAAAATTTGGGGGGGTCTTTTTCCTCACTTAAAGATCTATTATGAACATATTCCCATAATTATAAATACAGATGTACCATGTCAGTTTATAGTATTCTACTACTAGTTAGCTAAGTAAATTATGATAAATCATAATACAAAATATGCAACCATTTAAAACTGATCTAGATCAACCCCTATACATATGAAAGTATGCTCAAGATAGATACTTGAATGAAAAACACAGTTCTCCAAAACATCAGATATCATATGGCCGCCTTATTGTAAGCCCACAGATATACATGTATATGCATAGAAAATAAGTGTGCATGTACACTTAAAAACTCTAAATGTTACCAGAGTCTATCTCTGAGAATAGAATTTGAAATGGCTTTTAAAACTGTTTTCCTTTTTCTAATGAACATGTATGAAAGAAATTCAGGTGTTTCCAAAACAGACAAGAAAAACCTCAGTCTGCCAACCTTTTGTGAGCACATGTGATCAGTGTTCAGCTATTACTGGACATTCAGGAAGAAAGAAATAGAAAGTATAGCAGAGTCCACAGCCGTATGAGTCTAACTTTGTCATCAGAATAAATAGCTGCCTCTACCAATGTATGGCTCATTGGTTCTTTTGCTAGAATGGAGGGTGCACCTGCTAGTGAGTGGGGTCATCTGTGTGATGTCTTAGAGCCAGTTTCTTGGGCTGCAGCTCTGGCTTTAGCTCCCTGACTCATAGCTGGACTTCTGTGGTTGTAACACACACCCAGCCCAAGATCACCTCAAGTGTCTACAGGTGTCTCAATCCTATTGAAAAGTCAACTCAGAGACTACTGCTGGTATCTTGGGTTTTGTTAAAGGAAGGAGTCTGAGGCTCATGAGTATATTGGAGTATCTGTTTTAATAACCATCATTGTTTCTCAGTTATTAGCCAGTCCAGTCAATATAGAGACTGCCTGAAGCACAGGGGTTTCATTGGTTGGTGAATAATAGTTTCTTCTAAGTTGTTCCATCCAGGTGAACACCTGTATTCTCATCCTCAAGTACAGGCCATTTGAACTAGTAAGAGTCTTCTTTCCTAGTTGCTCCAGAAGGAGGAGCTTCTTAACTGGTTTTAGAAATGAAAGGATAAGCCCGAGGACTTGCAATATCTCTGGCAGCTCAACATCCTGTCTCAGGTATTTGTGTCACTGCTCTGTCTACATGAATAGCATCTTCCAGGTTTCTGCCCCGTCCCTGCCGGGGCCACAGCACTGCCCAGGGCCTTGTTGTAGTACCAGCAGTTGTACTCTGTTTCTCTTGCTCAGCCTCCAGTTTTGTTCCTGCTGACAAACATTGTGAATGGAAGATAGCCAAGAACTCAGTACAGTGTGAGACAAAAGCCTTTGGAAGCTTGCTTTTGCCAAAACACAAACAGCCACCCCCACCCTCACCTTGGCCCCCCAGCTTTTTACAGCATCATATGGTTGTACAAAGTGTGTAATGTATTTTTGCATTGAACAGCTCTCAGCCTGGTTGTAATAAAGGGAGTGATTAGCATCTTTACACATTCAGGAAGATACACCATCATAGTGTTAGAGTTGCCAGAGGAAGATTAGTAGAAGTGGCTCTGTGTACTATGCAATGGAAACTTTATCCAGATTAGGACACAATCTCATAGAGGGAGAATAATGCCTAGAAATGTTTGTTCAGAGCAAAAGGGGTGCACAGAGACATCAACCCACTGAAATAGAGATTAACATTTGCATACTTTATCTCCCTTAATTTTCAAAACATGAATTTGGAGTTATCTCACTATAAAGGTCCATCCAGCTCTGCTCCATCACCAATAAGCCTGAGTAAAGACTGAAAGGAGTATTTTTCTGGAAGGAATTAAAAAAAAAAACCTCCCCAAATGTAATCTCTGAGCGGTATTATCCTTCTAGTGAGAGAGCCCAGATTTTGCTTCCCTGTAACCTTCCAAGTTGAAGTCTGTGTTCTATATATCAGGAATTCCTCCTTCCCACCCGCGAGTACCCTTCTGTTGTGGGAGAAGGAGGGCCTTCCCAGTCACTGGCCTGGGACCAAACCAACCCTCAGCTGTGGTTTTCTCTGAGCCTCCGTGCTGAAGTATGGCTGTTTCCCACACCCAATAAAGAAGCAAAAGTCTTGTATTTGTTGACCAGGTCTTGGCTGGAGGCTAGTGCTTACCCAGCTCCCACATTCCCAGGACATTGACTGATGGGGGTGCAGCTGTCATCCCTGAGTTGGTAACCCACCAGAGCTGAGCACTATAATATTGTATAGCCAAACCTCACATTTCTCAGAAGTGATATAGAGAGAACCTATGTAATTCTTCTGTCCATTTATGAATGAATATCAGGACAAAAAGAGTTCACATACTCTATCAGTGGTAGAATTGTAGGATTGAGGCCAGTACAGGCTGTGAGGGCCCAGGGGAGTTGATTTCTGCCAATAGTCTAAACAAATCCATTATATGTCTGCTTTTACATTGCCTGAGTATTTTCCCGGGTTTCTTTTTATCAGATATGATTGCTTTAATCTCATTCCTTCTAGCCTTGACTTTGGTGAAGCACCTATGTGCATTACTGACTATGGGATTTTGAATGGTATAGAACTGTAATCATTTCATTACCCATTGGGTGTGATACCCATTACCCATTAGAGTATGATAACCAAACAACAAATGAGAATCTGGAAGCTTTTTACTGTATTTGGAAAGAGTGTCTGCTCTTTTGAGATGTAAATACATTTATAATATGTGGAGGCTTAAATGAGCTTTACTGGTAGATTGAGAATTATAGCTCAGCTCATTTAGGATTCCATTTGGCTGCATGTAACAGAATCCCCCTCCCCCATTGCTTTAACAAGTTGGAGATTTTATTTCCCCCATATAATCAGAAATCTAAAGGTAGGCTTTCCCAAATTACATATTACCCCAACAAAATCAGTGTAGTTGTACTAGGAAGACAGGGAGAAGTCTTAATAACCAGGCAAATTACAGTGTCCTAAACAATAAATTCTTTTAATTTAATTTATTTTGTTTGAGATAAACATTGATCTTATTACCATGGAACATCAGTGTCTAAGTTCCTGCCACAAAATCTGCATTTAGGAAGATGAATTTTGTTTTGTTTGGGATCTCCAGAGCCCTTGCTTATATTTGGAGGCTGAGAATGAGTTGAACACAAATAACACACCAGGTATTATTCAAAGGAAAGAGAATTGGTCCTATTACAAGATTGTATATCTATGTCAACACAAACTTACCTATTTCTTGTAGAAGAATTTAGTTGTTGCTAAAAAAAAAAAAAGTGACTTGGTATGTGAGTTTTGTTTTTCCATTCATGGAGTAAATGTTTATTAAGCATGTTTTCTGCACAAGGCATTCTACCTGGCACTGTGAGTGAAATCTAAATTTATCAGATGTAAATACAGCCATTTCCAGTCTGTACTGTCCAGAATGGGGAAAAAATACAGAAGTGGCTATAATACAAGGTAGAATGTACTAAATGTGATAAGACGCATACAAATAAATTTTTATAAGCATTCAGAAGAGGAAAAGATTCTTTTTGCCAAAGAGAATTGAGTAAATATGATCTGGGGAACATAACATATGTTTTCATTTTAAGAGTTTGCTTTTGCAGCTAGTGAGCATTATCATAATACTAGAAAAATGTTGAAAAACGCATAACCAGCTGCCATTCACAAATCATTACTGATAGGCATGTCATCCCATCCCTTGGTTCCTCAATAAACTGAGGTAGAGGTTTGGGAAGGAATGGAGCAAATTTGTTGAATGTCTACTGTGTGCCTGGTCCTTTGATTTATTTCAGGAAACCTTTATTGAATGCCTGGGCTAGATTTACATGTGTGATCTTCATTTAATCCCCAGTAATCCAGCAAAGTGGTTATAATTGCTTCTGAGGAAGCTACAGGTCAGATTGGTTAAGTGACTTGAAAAGGTCACCCAGTTTATAAGTGACAGAGCCTACATTTGAGCCCAGACACATTTGACTGCAAACCATGCTCTCTTCCACTTAACCTGAGTCTCTGCCTTTTCCTTAATAACCTAATTTGGTTTTCTAGCCATAGTAAGTGTTGTAACAGCCAATTCAACCTTCTCTGATGGGGAGTCCTTTAACCAGCTGATTGGGACTTGGCCCTCATTGGATACTTGGACTTGTTAATCAGAGTCAGTTTGTTACCTGCTTAAATCTTATTAGAACTTGGCTTTCTTTTGACTTTTTAATATTCTATTTTCATAATAAATAACTATATATAGATGATAAAAATTAAAAAAGATACAAATAAACAGTAAAAAATTAGTTCCCTTCTCCCCTGACCCCTAGCTAACCAATTCTTCACTATGGAGGGTACCAGCTTTTTGTATCTCCTTCAGAATTGCTCTGTGCAGATACCAATATTGCATGTATGTTTGTGTGTGTGTGTATGTGTGCATGCACATGCATGTTGGTGTATATATGTGTGTGCGTGTTTTCTTTTTTTACACAAATAAGAGCTTACTAAACTCACTGTTCTGATCTTGCTCTTTTTATTCATCTTTGTATTTAGATGTCCCAGGAAGATTTAACAACCAAAAAGACCTCAGTGACTTTGAAAATATGGTAGTCACCACAGCAACATGTATTGAATAGATGTTCTTTCTGATGGCAGTTTCTTCACAGCATGAAAAATCTAACCCAGTAAAGAATGTTTTTTATTTCCAGGAGCTCATTACTGACGATGGTTTTTCCTCCTCTACTACTCATCCAGTGAGCCTGTTTCTGGATGGCCAATGTAGAACTCTTGAGCCCTCAGTGTGATTTTTTTGTCTGCATCCCACTCTGAGTGAGGCACCTTCCAGGCACTCTTCAGTCTAAGCTCACTTGTTGGGATGCAGTGGTGAACATAGAAGCCTAGGGTGGCTCTTCCCTGCCTCCCTCCTTACTGCCAGTTGAGTCTCTCCCATGGATTTAGAGACCCTCAGATATGGAAATAGTGCTTGAAAGGAATGAGTTTGTTTTTGAGCCAGTTCCACAAGCCTGGCTTCTTGCTGTCCCCTCTGGTTACCTGTCCTCAGAAGGCTTGCTGAGGCTGATTTGGGGCTCCTGGAGTCTCTCAGACCATCTGAAGCCCTCCCCGCATGTACACACTCCACAGTGCCACCCTCCTGGCTTTGCCCGCGAGCTTGGGTCTTCCTTTGTTCTCCTTCTTTAGGTCAGAGATGGAGACAAGTGAACAGCTTTTGTTTCCGCCTTGGGTGGTTTGCGAAGATGAGGACCTCTCAGTTGGATTAGTCCATTTGAACATGTTCTGATCTGCTACCTCTGAAGTCCATTTTTTCTTTGCCAGGCCTCTCAGTCACACATGTATTTAATTCACAGGATGCCTGAGTCCCCACCCATTTATCTGCCTAGCCTAAGACCTCTGGATACATTTCCCTGAAATGTGACATTCCAGGGCACGAGTATAGAAGGGCTGGTAACATTTTACTAAATCTACCCAGCTTGCCTTTCATATCTTAAAAAATAAAATTCATAAAGGACAAAAATAAAACTAGTGAAGTCTGTCTGGAAGGTGAATGTTTCCTAAGAGCATCTGATCATACTCCTTTAGATCTTGCCATGAGGAAATGCTCTTTCTCCTATGTCCATTTTAATGCAGTGTCTATAGATAGAAATCAGTCATCAGAAATCCTTTTAATAGAAAGACCTATGTCTTTTGTCAATTATGTTATTTTTGTCTTAATGCATTTCACATTTAAAGCTTTTTAAATGCATACATATTAAAAGCAGTGGTAATAGTATTGAAGGATCAATAACAAAGTTTGTTACACAGAAAAATACTTTTAATGAGGTAAATGAGTTGTAAGAATTTTTTAAGCATCTACTTGAGGAAATTGTATTTTACGTCCTAATATAGATATATGTTAGTTTTTGTGATGTTTAGATGACAATTTTTAGGTTATTATTTGTGAGCTTACCCTCCATGCAAAACTTCCCTTGTATTGATGTTGTATTCATTCATATGGTAACTAGTATTCATGTGATAATTTTACCTTGAAAGTGTTTTCAGACATAAAGTCTTGTGTAAATTTTTAGGTCAGCCAGTTGTTACCACACCAGAGTTCCCCAAGCCGCCCGCGAGGCCCTGCATCCTAGTCCCCTCTCTCTACTCTCCCTTTGCTCCTGTGCCCTGGCCACACTGGCTTTTTCCCTTTTCTCAAATGTGCAAACCTAAGAGGAGTTCTGAGCTCTGTGAGTAGGCTGGAATTGAGTCAAGCCTCAAGTCACTTTTGTTCTGCCCTATATTTCTAGTACTTGACACCCAGTAAGAGACATTCATTAAATATTTGTTGAATTTAATGATGAAGGAAACGTAAGACCAGAGACCAGTGCTTTTCTAATTCAGGTGTATGAAGTGGCACATAGCAGCAAGATGCCCTGATTCCTAGGCCAGTGTACTTTGAACAAGACCATCTCAACTCTCTGCTTCAAGAAATCTCCCTTCTCAGAATCTAGACGTGAACTGACATTATTGGAGAATTTTTTCATTAAAAATTACTTTAACAGTTTCCCTTTGCCCCACTTCAGGATTACAAACCAGACACTTGCAGCAAATGGGTCGTGAAGGGCATCTCCATTGATTTTTTTTTTTTCTTTTTCTGGCAGGCAATTCTTGGCAGCCAGACACTACCTAACTCCAGTTTATGGACAATGAATAATGGTGCAGCTTGCAAACCTACAAGTGCCACAGCTAGTGGCCAGAAGCCAAGCACTCTACCACAAAAAGTGGTGCCACCTCCGAGTTCTTCCTCCTCCCTCGTCCCCAAACCCCCATCCAATCACAAACAAGTCCTCAGAAATGCAGCATCCCAGAGGGCTTCCAAGTAAGTTTTCAACAGTCTTCTGTTCTTCTGAATTACATCAACTCTGTGCTAATAGTACTCTTTATTTATGGAGGCTTTGAGATGATTTGTACTGAGTGCTGTAAATACCACCACCTGACGGGGAATAAAGGCTAACTCTGGGACTCAGCCCTGGCGACAAATTCACATCACTGGGAAGCTACTGAAACATGCCAGTGTTTGGGCTGTACCCTTTGGGAGGGGCAGATACTGCCCTTTTAGGTTCTCCAGGGACTGTGACAAGAGCTACCGCTGGCAGGGTTCAGGGCACTGCTGAGTGACTCTTACAGCCTCCGGCAAGAGCTACAGTCAGACGGTGCGCAGGCAGCAGTGCTGGACCTCAGGCCTGGAGAAACTTCCTCCTAGATGTAGTCTTCTCTTGGTCTTTCTACAGAGTCAGATCTTTTCCATTTCCTATAAATTTACACACACACCTTGTTCACTTTGAGGCTTTTGAACAGGAAGACATAGGAGTGAAATTTCATCATGCGATTAACTTAGGTGACTTTAGTCAGCAGGCTCTGTGTAGCAGCAATATTTCTAATATCTTTTGTCTACCTTTTTACCTCAAAAAGACATTTCCTTGCCTGAATCAAATTTTTTAGGTCCCATCTTTCACTCCAGCCATTTTTTTAGCTCGTGAGCCAGAAATAGATTGTTAAAGTGTTGTTTCTAGCAGCCCTTCTCCGTTTAAAATTGGGGTACTTTTCGAAGATGCCTGGAAGAGGCAGACATTCCCTGCTGGATAAACACCTAGAGGAGATTTGTGTATTTCTCTTGCTTTCATTAAGGCTCCTCATTCATTTGTCCTTCACAAAATCAATTTTAGCTGTAAGAAAGAATCCTTGGACATAGAAAAAGCAGTTACTATTTTTCCCCCTTAGATGGTGAATCAAATTCTGGATTTGGGTTGAAAACAATCCCTTGTGACTGTTTTAATTATATTGCTACCATTATTCATTTATTCAACAAATATTTATTCAGTGCCTGCTAACCACTGTTCTAGGAATAATTGACATTGTAATAACCTTATAGAATGCTCTGGAGCAGTAGGGAAGGGCAGTAGAAAGCTATTAGTTGAAGGCCAATAGCACAATAAGAAAGAAGCTCTATGACCCCTCACCCTGGAATGAGTAGAGTTGAATCTTTAAGGGTGCAATCTCTGGAGCCAGATCGTCTATTCCACACTTTACTCACTTGAGACCCTTGGCAAATTACAAGTTACTTAATCTCTTGGCCTTAGTTTCCTTGTTTGTGATGCGTTGTAAAGAGTATAACTTCATAGGACAGTTTATGAATATTAGCTGAATTAATACATGTAAAGTACATAGAACAAGACCTACCATGACATGTAAGAACTCAGTAAGCCTTAGTCACCATGATGAGCATCCTACTTCACAACGTCAAGAACCCATGGTTTTGTAGGAAATCAGTGAGTCGGATGTGAGTGTTGAATTTTTCCATTTTGCTCCTTCTTTGTGGACCATTGCCAATGCCTTGAGATGGCCTGTGGTGGCCTGTGTGACTAGCTGGTCTTCTGGCAAAGAGGTGGGCTCTGTCAGCAGGCAGCAGGGCTGGGCATTTGAAAACACCACTCACTGCTCTGAACTCACTGCTGGCAGAACTCTTCAGCCTTCTGAGATGAAATTGTGGCATTATGGGCAAACTTTGCTTTGCTGCATTTTTGTGGTTTCTTCTCTCTGACAGGCAGGAGTGTGGGAAAACCGGAAACAGCTCAGCACCAAAAATGCACAGAAGGGGTGGGGGAAAGCAAGATTTATTCAGAATTCAAGAAATATAATCCAAGTATCAAAAGGCATGCTGTGAGGCATTGTTCCAGGAAATAGTTTCCAATTTGCCCTTAAAACTCTAGCACAAGTCTCTGCAGCTATATAAGTTACCACTAATGGAGACCTTCACATTCTCTCACTTACATATAAAATGTACAGTGTTGGGAGGGCCCCACTGTTTTCCATATTCTTCAGAATATTAGGGAAAAAAATAGAATTGTTTTGATGGGCACTAACTCAATGAAAAGTTCCCTCCATGAAGTATCGAGGTCAAATTTTTTTTAAGCCTTTTTATTTTAGAATAATTTTAGATTTACAGAAAACTTGTAAAGGTAGTACACATAAACACACCCAGTTTTCCCCATCGTTAACATGTTTGATTGCCATGATTCATTTGTACCAAGAATATACCATAATAAGAAACTCCCATTGGTCTGTTACTGTGAATTAAACTACATATTTTATTTGGATTAATGAGATTATTTTTAATCTAGAGAAACCTTTTATAGTTCCTGAAATCATAATCCAGAGTATCAGTCAATATATTCTTATTGTTCTAAAGTTATTTGTGTTCCTAGTCAGCATAACAAGTTACTTCTATGTGACTTAGTTTCCTATTTAAAACAGAGATAATACTATCTGCCTCATGGGTTATTAAGAGAAATAAATGAATTAATGAATGTCAAGCACAAATCTAGTGCCTAGTACATGATATATGCTGAATAAGTGTTAGGCATTATACTCTAGTATACTTAGGTTAACATACTAAGATGGCATTTCAAGGAATTTTCTTGTGATTTTTTTTACTTTCTTCCTGTAAAATGTGTTGCTTCATTTGCTTGGAGCTTGTTGCAGCCTTCATTATGTTTCAGTTCAGAGTAATCAGAAACCCTCAGTTATGACTGGTGATACTGAGTCACACAGGAATGCCATAGCTGCCCCCAAGAACCACAGCTAATAAGTTGTAATGAGCTTTTGACTGTGCCAAGCCCTGTGTTTTGGGTTGAACTTCAAACTTCTCCAAGCACAGAAGTTGGCATTGGACAAATATAGAAACAGTTTCCAAGAGCATCAAAGTTTCCACATCCTAGAGGGTTGAGTTTAGAGAACAATAGAACATAGAAGATGGAAGTCATTTGGATTCGGTGCAGAGGGAGTTGAGAATCAGTACAGTGGGGTTCTGTTTCTTCATGATGATATTCAAGTCACTTTCCCTCTAAAGGTTTCACGTTCCCATCTATAAAACAAAAACCACTGTCCCCACTGAGTAATTAACCAAAATAACTTGTTGTCTGTCTCTTGCATTGAAAGCTTTTTTATGAGCACATTTGTTTTTCAATCCTGATGGCTTTATAGCCATTTTTCCTCATCTTTTGGCTGAGCAGTTCTTTGTTATGGTTCTCAAATTCATATACTTATATTTTCTTTAGCAAAATCTCATTTGAAGAGAATGATTTAGAATTTTTTTTACCTTTTCCATAGTGCCAATAGTCTTTCTTGATTTTCCTCTCTAGTGTCTGCAACACTTGATAATTTAGTACCCAGTTCAGATCCTCCTTTCAAAATTATTTGTGGTATTTCTTCCAGCTACTCAGCTGACCTGAGATGACAGCCTATGAACAACTACATGCATATGAACTGTCTCTTCCTTGTAAATGACCTTTCTTCAGAGCCAGAATCATACTCTCCAGGAAATACAGAGAAAGAAACCTGAGGAGGTTAAAGTTTGCTAGAGACATAGGCAAAACTCACAGACTAGGAATGAATTTGGTAGGGCTGGGCCAAAGCTGTTATACCTTGGGACTTCTCTGAAGAAAGAAAACTGTAAGAAAAACCAGACTTAAACTGGAGTCTTTTTTTTTTAATAGCTGGGATTACCATTCCTTACCCAGGTTTTAGAATATTCTGCCTCAGGGTGACCTCAATGAAAATCAAAGGTAACTGCTGTTCTGTGTCAGCACCCAGGACAGTGGTGTTTGCTAAGGCTGCTAGACATTAGGAGGGAGGAAAGCAGTCTAGAGTCCGGGTACATCGTCAAACCAAACACCAACTAATATGACCTGAACCTTTAGTGATGTCAGCAATATGATGAAAGATGCTCAGAGAATAATGCCAGAAAAATATAAAAATAAGGATCAGGTTAAAAAATATATACATAATATATATATATTATATGCTACATTTTTTTAACATATGAGTCATTCACATGAGTCAAAGTGATTGGGAGATATAATGGTCCAAAAGTAGGTTCGTAATATGAGCAAGGAAGATGTCATATTATAGGTTAACCATCTTCTGTCAGCTTTTCATCTTTTATTATGTGTAGTTTCAAAAAGTCTGATTGACTCTGTGGCATAGCCATCCTTAAATACAGGATTCTCTGAATTATGTATTTCCAAAATATACAATTGTCTCACCTGAGGGTTTCAGCCCCGGGCTGGTTCACTATGGATTCAGTGAGGCCAAGGAATGATAATGGAACGTTCTTGGAGTAAAAGGGTTTATACCTGACTTTATTATCACAGCAGTAGGTCGAGCACTAGGATCACATCTGCATCCAGCAATCTGCAGGTCTGTGATCCACCTCCCTCTCTGCCTCTTCCCAGAGCACCGGGCGGAGCTCTTTATATGTGACTCAGTCAATAATAGCTCATTGCCAGTGGCTGTGGTAACATTAGCCTAGCAGCAGGCCAATTACATCATCAAGTAGTTTAGGGTTAGGTGAGGATCCTGGCCAAAGGAACTTCCATTTTCCCCACATACTTAGAGACTTTTAGTGCTGGTGGATAAAGGACTGGAGGCATATAGTGCAGAGCTGCAAGGCACACAAATGGTCAGTGGCGAACCCAAAGCTGGCTTTAAAAATCACCTACTGTGTTAATTCCAGACTCTTCCCAGTATATCACTGATTTCAAAGCCAACCCCCCTTCCTACAACCAAGCCATTCAAATCAGTCTGTATGGCAATGACAAATTATAATCATCCTAAAATATTGCCTTTGGGAAAATGCAGTGTTAGCACTTAGGAACTCCCTCCCCTCCCTTTCCACACCAGTTTTATACTTAAATGGCCAATGAAATACTCAAAAGATTTATTGTCAGTTTCGTACTGAGGGACTTTCTGTTCGATGTAGCACAAGAAGGATTGGACTGGAGAACAACAGCATCTAGGGCTTGTCTATCCTGCTGTCCTATGAGAGTGAAGCCTGGGAAATTAGTGGGAGATCTGAAGTACACCAGGCAATGCCTTCTCACCCTGAGGGGCAGGGCCTGGGGTTAGGCAGAAGTAAAGGCCAAAGAGTCTTTCTAAAGGTCCCTTAGACGCTTTCTTCTACCAGCCCTCAGCAATTGGATCTCAGTGATGGCATTAGATTAGGGTTTGCCTTGGGCAGGGACAAAGACATCAGTCAGAGAACTGGGTACTAGTAACCATACCTAACCAAAAGTTGCTGATTTTATTGCTGTTAAGTTTATATTGCTTTTCTTCTTAATTTCCTTTGGTCTGTTTTTCTTAGTTTTGTTTTATTGACCCTTTTCTAACATCAAGAGAAGAAAGCTTAATTGAAGTATAACAAATATGTGGTGTGCATAGTCACCATTTTTGTCATCTTCCCTAACCATGGTAGATACTACTAATCTATCAAAGCACTTTTCTGCTGAGCTCAGAGAAGTCCTCATACTCATAATTGTTTTCAGCACAACACTGGGTAATCAGCTGAAACCAGTGTATCAGCTGAAGCCAATCTGCCATTTGTACCTTGGTTAATTTTTCTTTTCACTCTTTCTATATTGAATAATGAAAATAACTAAGATTGTGAATTTACCTTTGAATACATCTTTGTCTACATTTCAAATAAATTGATATGTGTAATTCTTTTTTAAAACTATCCAAATTGGCTCTTAAAGAAATATTGATACATGAGTAGGCCTAGGAAGCAATTTTTAAATGTCATGTCTATAACAGTTCTTTCAACTTTTTTCTGAAATCTTTGGAGGCTTGTAAGTGCCTGCAAGTTGAAGTAGACATTAAAGCCTTCTGTAGTATGTCCTCTGTCCCATATCCAGCTTCCTCTACACTACCCCCTTGCACAGCCTGCTCCATACATGTGCTTCCATTCATTGTTCCCACATGCACATGTCATCCCCTCTGCACAGAGCCCTTAGCCCTTTTGAATCTACATCTGCCCTTCATTCAAGATGGGGTTTTCATTTATCACCTTGATGCTGCTGCTTTACCACCTGCTCCTCCTCAACTGCTCAGCTGACCCTACCCTCTACCTCTGTCTAGTTTTTCCATTTTTCCTGTGTTCTGCTTTCCATAAGTCTCTTAGGGACACATACTTTGTCTTATAGGGACTATATACAGACTGTCCATTTTGCTCTGCATTCCCCTAGGTATTAGTGATAACCCTAGTGGACAAGATGGACACAAGCCGGGCTTTCAGGAAGTTTGTTTTTGAAAGAGGAGAGAGTAATTCTTCCTCCAGGACCTGACGGAGCTCATATTCATGATGAGTTGTCAGAAATGGTGATGGAAGAGGTGGGCTGATAACATAGTATTTTGCATCAAGGTGTATGTGTCAAGGATCACCAACAATGATCTCATCAGTAATTACTTATTGTCTTGCCAGTGGGTTTCAGCCCCGGGCAAGTTCGCTATGGATTCAATGTGGCCAAAGAAAATGACAGCAAAACGTTCTTGGGGTGAAAGGGTTATACCCAACTCTATTCTCACAGTGGCAGGTCAGTCACTAAAATCCCATTCCCTCACAGCGAATCTGCATGCAGCAAGCTGGTCTCTGCCTCTGGGCCCCTCTGCCTGCATAGCCGGCCTCTAGGCCCCTCTGTCCACACAGCTGTCCCGCACAGCTGTCCTTGGGCCTCTCTGCACAATCCCACACAGCCGTCCTCTGAGCCTCTGTCCTCGGTGCTGCCACCACTCCAGCCTCTGCTCTCCTGCAGCCTTGCAGCCATGCCACCATGTTGCACCCAGAGCACTGGGTGGAGCTCTTTATATAGAATCAACAGCCATGTATTGCCCACAGGTGTGCAGTGAGCTAGTCAACCACAGCCAGGTGAGAATCCTGGCCACAGGAACTCTCATTTTATCCACACTTATACTGTGTGTATATCGGAGGCAGTAGAGCACATTTGGTAAGAGCTAAGATTTCAAATTAGATTTCAATCCTGGCTCCTTCACTTAATTGACTGTTATTTAGGGATACCTGTAAGATTTCCTTATCTGTAAGAAATAACCTCCATCGTGGAGCTGCTCTTAGAATTAACGAGGTCGTGTGTTTCCCTGATGAGTTAAGTGTCCAGTGCAGGCTGGTTGGTGTAATTGCTCCTGCTGCTGTTCCCTGTTAAAAGAAATTGCATTTTTGTTGTTAGTAAGCGGATACTCATGACAGTGATTTGGCTGTAGCTAGCAAGACTATGGAAATTCAAACACTTTCTGATTTCCTGAATGTTAATAACTCTAATGACTATTGAAGGCAAAGGCTTAGTTTCAAACAAAACAAAAGATTAGATTTGGACCTATTGACTTCCAGTCAAGTTGGCTCTGTAAGTTCACTCTTAAAATTCCCTCTCTACTTCAAACACATAGCAGTGCTAGATTAAGAAAAAACTTAGAGGAGGACATAGCTGAGCTTCAAACAAGAGAACATCTCCTTGGCCCGAAAATGTACAGAAATAAGTGAGAACCAGTGAATGATGCTGAAACAACAAACTTTCTGAACTCCATTTTGGAAGCAGGCAGGGGCAGCCTGGAGTTGTTTCAGCTCCTGTGGCATCTTGGGGCCTGAAAGTACCCTACCCAAGAGGAAAGACCAAAGCCAGGCTCATTAATTAAAAATAAAACAGTGATCTTTCAACTGAGGACAATGTGGCCTTCTAGAGGACATTTGGCAACATCTGGAGGCATTTTTGGCCGTCGTGACTAGGTGGCGGAGTGGGGTCAAGAGGGCCTATTGGCATCTAGTGAGTTAGAGTCTAGGGATTCTACTAAATACACAGGACAGTTCCCACAACAAAGAATTATTCAGGCCCAGATGTCAATAGTACCACAGTTGAAAAACCCTGAGCTACAGAATGCAGTATCTCCTAATGGGAAACTGATAAAACTATATGAATCCACTGCCTGGGGCTTCATGTTATATGACCCGATGGGCCTACAGAGTCAGGACAGTAATGGCATGCCCTTGCAACTGTGTATGATGCAGAACACACCTGCATTTCTAAATATCACTGAGTATGGCACCGAAATACCACTGTGAAGTCTGGCTCTGGACTGGGGTCGGGGGACTGGGTGGAGGCAACTGTAAAATCTTCAGACAGGATGGGGAGAGCAAGTGGAAGGACAAGGAGGGAAATGAGTCCTATTCAAAATAAGCCTGAAAACCAAAATTCCAAACTACATGAATAAATTTAATACTAAGGAAGATTGCCAACAAGTCAGCAACTGGAACATGAACGCCTTACAGATGAAATTAATATTTTTGAACAGTCAGATGTGTTAGGTCATGTATCTATTTAATAGGAGTATCTTGTGGACCATAACATGTGTCTCTGATAGGAATATCAGAAGAGAGACCTGAGGACGAGGTGGACAAGCAATACCTTAAAAAATAGTAACTGAAGATTTTCTGGAATTGAGAAAGAAATGAGTCTGTTAAAAAATTCATCCCATGTACCAAAATAACTGCACCTGTAGACTTGTCATAGTGAAATTGCAGAACATTAAGCATAAAGGGAAGTCTTATATACTATCTGAGAGAAAACTCACAAAGGACGCAGACTAGGAGTCTTCTCTTCAGCAATAACAGGTGGCAGAAGACAAGAGCTAATAACTTCCATATGTTAAGGTTAAGTACATTTTGAGATTTTGGTCTAGAATTTTATACAAAATGAACTGAACTTCATTCAAGAAAGAAGGCAAAACAGAAGTAATTTGAGAGACTCAGAAGTCTGAGAACATACCACCCATGGCCTTCACTGGAAGAACTCTAGGGCAAAGACTCTGTAGGGCAAAAGTGAACACGAAGGGTTGGATAACGTGAAACAATTAGGTAAAAAAAATTTATAAACTGTTGAAAAACTGTTAGTGACTATAAAAATAATTGTTGGACTTTTTTTCTCACTGTTCCTATTACCTCTTTTATTCACTTTCTTCAATTATGTTCAACTTCTTTGAAAAAATAAAACATGTTTAAGACAACAGACCGGATTCAGGGATATTGAATGTATGATAGGTCTGGGTCAAGTTCTAAGGGCAAGACAAAAATACTGAATGGCTTTACACTTTCTTAGAAAAAAATAGCTAAATAATTGGCATGCAGTCTATATCTTTCAAATCAACAGAGGGGAGAAGGAGGGAATGTAAAAACTTTATGAATCAAGTGGAAGGCAGAAAAAAAAAACAAAGGAAAAAGATAGTAAATGGAAAAAAACACTATCATAGTAGAAATAAATCCAAATATGTGAGTAATCACAATAGGTGTTAACAGTTATACTCTTCTATTAAAAGATAAGTCATAAAATTTCAGTTTTTAAAACATTCAGTTATAGTTTGCTTAAAAGACACATAGCGAAAGTAAAATCTCACAAGGTAAAGGATTCAAAACAGATAAACCATGAAATACTATTTAATAGAAAGTTTGTATAGCAATAGATTAAGTAGAATTAAGGAAAATACATTAATAAGGATAAAGAAAAATATATGTGCAATTAACTTAAGTTCAAAATATATAAAAATGAAAAGCTGACAATTATAGGGAGATTTTGATAGAGTATCTATCATAGTGGGCAATTTATTTAAATATACTTCTATCAGTAACTGATAGATAACTCAAACAAAAATTTCTGAGGATTTTGAATATTTGAAATGCAGAATAACTTTGCTTTAATAAATGGCTTTTATATTTATTATTCTTTTTAAAATGTTGGTTGTATTCCCTAAATTGATCTTACAACCCTTTTATGAGTCACAAATCACAATCTGAAAAACGTTAATAGCTATGAGTAGAATCCTGCACCCAAAATGGAAAATATACATGCTTTTCAATTATACATGCAACATTTACAGAAATTCATCACATATTATGTCATAAATGAAGGCCCCACACATTTCAAAAAATAGCAAACAGGTCACACTCTTTACAATAAATACACTTAAATTAGAAATAACAAAAATAACCTTTAAAAGGCCTACGTGTTTGGAAATTTTAAAAAATAGAGTATATGTACTCATGTGTTAAAGAGGTAGTCATAATGAAAATCATAAAATATTTCTAATTGAATGGCTGTGAAAAATACTACATGCCAAATTTGCGAGATAGCACTCAAGAGTAAATTTACCATCTCAAAGACATTTATTAAAAAGACAGGAAAGATTGAAAATGAGTGAGTCTATCATTTAACTTGAAAAGCTATGAAGATAATAAATTAATCAAGATCAAAATAACATAATAAAAATACAGAAATTGCCTAGGACAACATGGCATGTGGGAGACCATGAAAGAACAGTGCCTTAAACAGTGTCTGACAGGATGGTAGGAGTTTATTAAATACCTGGTGAAGGAATGAATCCAGTTGACAACAAACAATAGGGAGGATCATCTCTGGAAAGACTAATAAAAGAAGAGAAAATACCCACATAAATAATACTAAGAATAAAAAGGAAAGTAACGACAAATATGGTAGATTAGGTAGTGTGTAGTATATTTATAAAATGGAGCCCTATGCACCCTACTGTACAAAATTGACTTCCTTAAATGTTCCTTGAATTGGTTTTGGAAGCAGACCCAAATTAATAATGTCCTAATTGTTATTTGCTAAGGATTAGCGTGTGAGTTTCTGTTTGTGAGATGCATATATAATGTCTGGGCTAATTGATAACAGGGAGAGGCACACACACCTGTGTGCACATAGGTGCATCCTAAGGAAAGTTCTAAGATATTTAATATGTGAGTAAACGTTGCTGAGAAAAGTCAGAATACATGTTCTTTTTGGGGGGGAGTTCAGATCTTTGTGGGGAATGCAACCTAACTTGCATCGTGGGATTTCTTCTCTCCATTGGGAATAGAAAGAGGTTGATTGTCACAAGTGGTTTATCATAATGATCAAGTTTGGGGTGTTTCTGTTCAGGACCTTCACAAATGCCACCAGGTCTGTTTGCCACTGCTCTGAGAAGGTCAGCATTTCTAGCTCTACTCCTCCTGTAAAATCTGGAGCATTTTCCTTTTGTGAGGCCTTCCTCCTACACAGAAAGGTGATGTGGTGGCATGAATCCAAGGAAAACTTTTACTAAATCCTTAAAACAGAAAACTAGTACCTCTGTGTTTAAGGTGTGGGAAGCCTTGAAAAGAACCCGAGGAGAAAACAATATAACACCAAACCTTGTGAAGTAATGAACAAAACAGATCTTAAAGAAAGGATATTACTTTCAGAAAAGTTTCCACTGATCAAAATAATGGGGGAGAAGACCACAGAGGAAACCACAAATAAAGGAAATAAAGACCCATGAAAAAGCATGTCAGAAGCCTTCCCAACAAAATGGATAAAGGAGATGTTCCACATTCTGATCCTCCTAGACTGGTGAATGTGTGTTATACAGGCTGGCTATGGTGTGGTCCGGATGTCAGTGGAATTCCTAGCCAGCTATTTGATGAGCTTGTATTCCCTAAGTAGAGATTCACACTATAAGAAATCTTTCAAAATAATAAATTTAGGCAATGTGTCCACTTACAGAGATATTATTTGTTTGTAACACATTATTGAACAACAACTTCAAAAGTCCCAGAAGAGCTGTTCCCCCTTACTCAGAGCAGGAATAGTGCCCATGTCGGGCTCTTTCCTGGACTTCAGGACAGTGGAAGAGACAAGGAGTAGATAGGAATTCTGGGTTAGGAAGGGTACACTTAATATTTAAGGACTCTTCAGGTACTAGCTATGAGCACGTCGCAAGGGAAGATCCTTCCTTAGTCGAAAACAACATGTCACTATTAGTGGAATTCTAGTTCTTTATGGCTGTTATACATGGACACGTATTTTATTTCAGTTCTGTAGTGGCTTAGTTAATCAAGAAGCCTGCCCTTTGGCATCTTTAAATAATTATAGGCGGACAGTTCATCTGCAGAGAAGGGGCTGAACTAAGCCCATTATCACAGCTGAGATTGTAGTAAACTTATAATTCTCAGTCTTTGACTACATCTGGCACTTTCCCATCTGCTAGAACTTGCAGCATTTCTAAGAGCAGTTCAGGAACACTATGGGACCATATAGTCACATCTAACCCTCTTCTTGGTTTGAACTGTAACATGTGTATAATATAAAGTTCACGGCGCCTTTCTTGCCCCATCCTTTCAGTATTTCTCTCTGCGAAATCTTAGTACTTACATGTTTTTTCTGAGTTCATCTTAGCCATCTTTCATATTCCTTACGTACTGTGATCAGAAAACAACAGGAAACACTGCTGCACCAAATGCACATTTACACATTGTGCATTCAGCTATTCAGGGAAAAAGAGAACGTACACTGTCAGTAGCAGCCGATTTCATTTGATATTCTGTTCAGGATGAAATGGGAGATGCATTGGAGGAACGTCAGTCTCATTTCCCATGAGGATCTCCACCGTGCTGTGTTGTTCTTACGCTCAAGGCCATATTTTGTATAAGTCAACTACTTCATCTGCTGCACGGTTCAAGAAACGGTGATTCATTCTGATGCTGTGGGAAAAAGTGTGTATGTTAGATTTATTAAGAGAGAGTTTGTTAATCTCAGATAAGACCTCTCTTCCTAAAGAAGTTTAAGAGTAACTTTGACTACGATTTCTTGTATGTTGCCATTTACCTTTTGACTTTAATAGCAAACTGTAACTTCCAGGTTCTGAATATCTTGCACTCATTCTTCTACAGTTTAGCACTAATAATCCATTCTGCTTTAGAGTCAGTGAGTCATCCAATTTAATGTTTCTCTATGTAGGTAGGCTGATAGTGAATACAACATCATCAATATTTCTAAATAAAAATAATACCAAAAATGGTTGTTTATTTAGCCCTTGATATAAAAGCAGACCCCATGCTAAGAGTGTTTAACATCCACCCTCTTACTTCAACAACGCTGTAAGGTTGGTCTTGTTATTGTGATATGAAAGCACAGTAACTGACTTAGACGCAAGGGAACATACACATACCTGACCATGTCAATAGTTCCTAAAATGCAGGTTCTTCCAGGAAAGCAGCTAAGAATCACAGCAGAAGCAGATCAGCAAGTGCAAATTAACATACAGGCTCTAGACAGGCCCTCTTAGACAAGCTGAATTTCAGAATTTCTCATTTATAAGTGGGTTGTCCAGATGCTGGAATTTATTATCTCACGAAATGATGTTATCAAAACAGAAGCACATTTACCCATGATGTGCCTCAAGTTGTTATACCATAGACCAAACCATTTTGGAATACTAGAGGTTCCATGGAAAAATTCACTGAGTTGCCCTTTGGACGGCTGGGGACACATGTCTCCACCACTGGGGAAAAGGAGACCCCGTGCTAGAAACAGTAGAAACATTAGAGATGCTCAGAGTCTGAAACACCCATGGCTCCCAAGGCCTGTGATGGGAGCTGAGCCAGGGAGGAGGATGGAAGAGCAAGTGGCCCCAGGAACACGGCACAAGGGTGGGGGCTGGGGTAGGACTTGCAGAGAGGAGGGGAGGAGTTTGGAGGCCCGGAACTCACCAAACTCCCTGGGACTCTTCTCGCCCTGCAGGGTAGCTCCCTGTTCACTGTGCCTTTCTTTCTTCTAGCGCCTCCCAAATTGTGCCCGCCTGCTTCCCTTTTTACTGCTTAGACTCAAGGGCTTCCTCTGTGATACTGAGACCAGCCCCATGGCTTTTCTTGACTCAGCTATGCCCAATGCAGGTGAATAGCCCAAAGGGTTTCTAACGTCCATAAAGGAAAGTGGGCATCCTAAGCTCTCTAGAACTTTCCATTTTTCACTTGGACCTGTGGAGTCAGTATCAGCCTATAGAAGCTTTGGGTGATTTTTTGGTCCATAAAGGGCTAAAATAAAATGCATAAACATTTCACAGGTAGCTGGGCAAAGCCTAGGCTTGTGGGAAAAGTGAGAAGCCCTCTCCTCCTTCCTATCCTTTTTGCCTCCAGGGTTGCCCTGTTCTCAAAATGACAGTAGAGAGATGCAGATAGGGCCCCATGGCAGCTTCCTAAAGGAAGGGCTAGAAGACAATGTGATCCTTGGGTCACTTCAGGGGTGTGCTCTCAAGGGGCACAGCACTATCGGATGAAGGGACCACCTGGGCACCAAAGCCTCTCTCAGACTGTGGATAAAGTGAAGGTTCTCGTGGCCAGGATTCTCACTTGGCCCTGGTTGGCTAGCTCACTACACACGTGTGGGCTATACATTGTTATTGACTCTAGATTAAGAGCCCTGCCCAGCACTCTGGGTGACAGTGACGTGGCAGCAAGGCTGCAGGAGAGCAGAGGTTGGAGTGGTGGTGGCGCCGAGGACAGAGACTGGGACGGCTGCGGGCAGAGAGGCCCAGAGGCAGAGACCAGCTTGCTGCACACAGACTCGCTCTGAGTGGACGGGATTCTAGTGATTGACCTGCCACTGAGGGAATAAAGTTGGGTATAACCCTTTCACTCCAAGAACGTTCTACTGTCATTTCTTTGGTCACACTGTCATCCATAGTGAACTTGCCTGGGGCTGAAACCCATTGGCAAGACACAGACATTCCAAGTTCTCATTCCCCCCTCCTCTTTACCTGGTAGTCAGGGTGTTTTCCAGACTTCTCTGATGATAGAAATCATCTGTGCACTGAAGGACCTATGAAAAGCCTCAGTTCTCAGCCCGTGCCAGACCCACTGAA
This sequence comes from Manis javanica, assembly GCF_040802235.1. Taxonomy (NCBI): domain Eukaryota; kingdom Metazoa; phylum Chordata; class Mammalia; order Pholidota; family Manidae; genus Manis; species Manis javanica. The sequence goes on along the minus strand of NC_133163.1, from coordinate 25,945,539 downwards.
TCAGAATCTCCAAGGGAAGAGCCTGGGAAGCTGAATGATTGACAAGCAGCCTCAGGTGATCCCTCTCAAGGACACTGGGACATGCTGCCTGACTACCCTCCAGCCCATACCTCGCTGGTCTCTTAAGGCTCCTGGGGCATTCTCAGCCCCTTTCTGCCTCAGAATCATGGTATATGCTATTTCTTCTCACAAAAACTCCTTCCTGTTCCCTATACTTGCCTACTGCCTACTTCTTAGAACTTCACAACTCAGCTGAAATACAGTTTCCTCAGAAAAACCATCTTGACCAACCTCCTCACCATCTGAAGCTGGTTCCCATTTCATTCTCTCATAATACTCTGTGCTTTTTCTCCTTAACATTTATCACACAGTTTGTATCTTATGTGTTTGCCTAATGTCTTCCTTCTCACCAGTACTGAGCACAGGAAATGTCTAGTATTTTTTGCATGAATGAATAAACACAGTACTGGGAGAATGGTACTAAAGGTTGGATTAGATACTGTTCAGCAAAAAAACAAAGAAGTGAGCATATGAAAACTAACTTCCCAGGTAGGATTTTCACACATCGACTAAAATCAAGATAGATGAGCCCAACAAGTATGTGTATTTATGGGGCAATGGGTCAGATTACCTCAAAAGAATATTTATTAAAATTCATCAAAATGCAGTATTAGGAACCATGAATACAGCAGTGAGTAAGACTGAAACAGTCTCTGCCTTTATAGAGCTTACATGCTAGCAAGGATGACATGTTAGGAAACCAGTTATACAGCCTCATAATCATAATTCTGGTAAATGCAATTAAAGAATTACAAAGCTGTAAGAGCCTGTACCAGGAAGATCTGTCATGCTCCATAGGGCATCAAACTCTTTCTAGAATTTCTAAGACATTTGTCTAGGGAACCTGTGCCCAAAGAATCTAACATACTCTGCCCAGTCTCTTGTCAAAGTTGACATGAGGGGAGGTGCCTCTGTATAATGGTTTTTCAACTTAGGCACTATTGACATCTTGGACTGTAAGATTCTTTGGGGGCACTTTGCAGTGCACTGTAGGAGGTGTTAGCATCATTCCCGGCCTCTACCCACTAGACACCGGCAGATACCACAGTTGTGACAACCACAGATGTCTCAACATTACCAAATGTGTCTCATGGAAGGGCCAGGATACGGAGCAAAATCTGTCTCTCCTCCCTCCTCTGGTTGAGAACCACCATTCTACATGAAACTTGGTTTTTAAAAAATGTCTTTATGATTTATCCAACTCAATACCAGGAACTTAGTTTATTCATTCAATACACAAATCTTTGTTAAGTGCTTATGAGGTGCCAGGCATTGGAGACACAGCAGTGAACAAAGCCGGTGTTTTCTGGGAGCTTCATTCCAATGGAGATAGATGGACAGTAAATTTAAAACTGTATTTCAGAAGAAGGGGATAGGTTGGTCATAGAAGTCCTTTCTGATGAGATGGCATTTGAACAGTCTTGACAGAACAAAGGAATTAGCCACAGGAAAGCGAACACAAGGGGGACCCTCTTGTCCCCTCCTGGCCTGAGCCAGGAGCTCTGTCCTCTCGCTTTATCTCTAAATAAAAGTCTCTCACTTGCTCTCCTAAAAAAAAAAAAAGAAAGAAAGCGAACATCAGGAATAAAGGCAGAGCCACTGGAGGGCCCATACTTGACCTCACCTTTCCCTCTGCAGATCTAACCAAGCTGCTTGTGTTTCAGAGGGTCCTCCGCAGAAGGACAGCTGAATGGACTCCAGAGCAGCCTTAACTCCGCAGCCTTTGTGCCCATCGCCAGCTCCACAGGTGAGTGGGCACCAGCTCTTCCTAGGGCAGCACAGCAGGGAGGGTGCCAGACTTGGCACATTTCTGTCTTCTGCTCCCAAAGAGAGCTCCATTTCAAAGAAGGAAGCATCTAGCTTTTGAAGCATTCACGGATAGGTACTTTGTTACATTCTTCTTTCAAATGATACTGAAGTTTTAGGATTAAATGGTTTTCTGGAACTAGTTTGGGGTAGATGGAATTTCCCAGTCTGGCAGAATGCTCTCAGATATGTAGCAAAACTAGAATTAAAAATTTTACTAAACTAAAAATCCAAAAGCCTGCATTTGACTGGTGTTTCCACCAGTAGTATCTCTCACTGTATCCTCATCACAACCCCCTAAGGTGGAGCACGGGGACCCTGCCTGCACATGCAGACACAGAGGCTCAGACAGTTGAGGGGCCTGTGGGAGATTGTACAGGATGCAGAGCTAGAGCCCTGGTCTTTGACCTGCTCCCTGCCCTGCTGATGTAATAGGCAACTGCCAAGTAGCTCCTGAGGGCCTAAAGCCCTGCAAGGTAGGTACCCATATATAAGTCAGGCAACACTGGTCCAGAGATAGTTTGCTGTGAATAATAATTCACAAAAATCCGCTAATAACTAATCAGACAAATGAAAGAAAATCACTTGGATTCAATGCAATAAATACTAATTATGAGCACCTACTGTGAAGAAAGTAACATGCTGGGCACTGAGGTACAGAGAGGGTGACCTTGACAGCCCCTGCCGTCAGTGACCTGACAGACTCAGGCTAATAGAGAAGAGTCAGCAGGGAGCACGCTGCACGGCGGGTAAATGTCAGGTACTGGGAATGCACAGAGTAACGGTAGCCACCATTGGCTGGGCATTTACTCTGTGTCAGGCATAGTTCTGAGTGTTTTACAGGTAATAAGTCATTTGTTCACAAAACAGGCATGTAATTTAGGAACTGTGTTCCCCCGTTGCATGGCTGATGAAATAAAGGCACAGACAGATCATGAAACAATCTTAAAACCTCACAGCTGGTGGATGACAGGGCAGTATTTGGCGCAGGCTCCTTAGCCCTCCAGGAAGGCTTCCTAGAGGAGGAAACGTCCCTGCTGAAGTTTGAGTGCTGACAAGTCAGCCAGGAGAGGAGAGGCATGGGGTGAAAGAGTTCCAGGAAGAGAAGCTCTCCTTGTGCAAAGGTGGGGTGGGGGGTGGGGGGTGGGTATCTGTGAAAACATACTACGTGGGAGCCGTGTCAGTGTGGCTGGGACTAGGGCATGAGCAGGGAGTGGTCAGAGAAAAGGCTGTAGAGGTAGCAGGGCCAGGTTATGAGTGTAGGGAACTTGGTCCTGAGAGCAATAGGGAACCATCAAGGAGTTTTAAGGTTGGGGTGCAGGGGTGTGTGTAACATTATACACCTTAAAATGATTGAAGAATCATTGAGAAGCCTGTTTAGTTGGCCTGTATCATGGGGATGATTACATGCATCTCATAAGCTCACTGTGAAGATTAAAGGAAGCAATAGAGAGAGAAAGGCTTTGTAACTACACCCAGGTCAGGTCGTACTATATGATTAAAAGCATAAATACTGTTCCCTGCTTAAAATCTTGGAACCTGAATTCAGGAAGTATTTGATGGATATCTACATCCCCGCCCCAAAAAAGAAATCACTGTGACATGGTAGTTAGTTTTAAGGAAGTAAAATTTCTACATAAACTGTTACTCACCGAGAGAAGTGAGTGCCTAAGAAAACTGCACTAGTTGGAAAGATTTCCACAAGATACAGCTGTTAGAGCCCCTTCAACTCTTCAAAGCTGCAGACGTTTACTAAGCATGGAATTGAACTCTGTGTGTTGTCTGGCCAAGGAAGCTGGACATTTGAGGGGCCAGGCGGGTCATCCTTTTCAGTGTCTCGATTATGAATTACTGTTTACTAACAAAGTTACTTAGAAGGTTTTTTAACAGTTGCACTGAATTTGGTATCAGCATAAAACCACAGAGCAAAGAGAATAATTTGTACATTTCCCTGGTTTCTGATATCTTTTTCTCCTGCTTCTATGTTAAGATAAACGTGACCTTATTAGACAGACTGCTACTCACTGCCTTTGTCTCCAAATGACTCTGGGCCTCTAGACTGCCTTGAATTTGTTTCTATTCTTGAATTTGTGACTTTCTTGGTGTTCTGATGTTAAGCACTGGTGAGCATAATATAGTCTTAGGCATTTTCCATACTACCCAATGAACATTTTGCCTTCAGTATAACAGTAACCCTGGTAGATAGTTATACAGCTAGTAAACAACCACCTGGCACTTTGGTGTTTCAATTACAAATCATCTGTTTTCCTGTATTACACATAGATTTAAAGGAGTCGTTCTAAGGGTTCAGAAGGGTGTCCTATAAAAGGGAGAAGGTTGCTATTAGAAACATTTTTCTTCAATCCACATGCATCAGAAAGTTTTCAGTCACTGAGAGTTGGGAGGTTTGTGCCTATATAGGAATTACTAAACTAACTTTGAAAGGAATATAGCTCCTGTCTGCTCCAGTTAACTCAGTTGGTTAAACATGATATTATTGAGTCCATGAATATTGCCTTAAAGCCATGTGATTTTGTTCATTAGGCAGTCTGAATAAGATAGTGGTTCAGCCTCAGGGCACTGTTGAAAAACAACTCAGTTTTTTCCCACTGATGATGGCCTAGTGACATTCTTTTTATAATGAGCATGAAATGAGGCTATGGATGTAAAAGCTCCTAGCAGAGTGCTTGGAATGCTCCGTGAATGTTACTCTTCCTTGACTTCCCTACCTCAGGCTATATATTCTGAGTTTGCTATGGAAGGGAGAGTGTAGAGTCAGCAAATTTGGAAATTTGAGAACGAAGCTGTAGTAAGGGCCTTTGGCCATCCTTCTTTATAACTGTGATGTTCTACTTGCGTTCTGAAGTAGTAATGGTGAACCAAAATAGCAGAGAGCAGCCGATTAGATACCTGGCATTTCTCTTGTGCTGATTCCATAGTGCAAACTACCATTTGTGGAGGGTCTGAGGACATACCAGCTGCCCTCATCTTTGCTCCTTAGCTTTGCCTAAGCCTTTCTGGTCCTGGAGCCCGACCTCTACCCAGCCACCCCCACCCACATTTATTTTTTTAATATCTTATTGGTCCAGAGTTGGTGGGAGGGCCCACCACCATTTGAACACCAACACTGGGTTTCATTTACAAGAAGTAAGAAGCAATGCCCATGTTAAATATTATTCAGGGCCCCAGTGGAACGCACTTTAGCTTTCTGCTTTTTGCATGGGCATGGGGCAGTAGCATATCAGTGTGACTCTGCACTCCCACTTCACTGTCTCTCAGTGACACAAGAGAACTTATTTTAATAAAAAATAAACCCAGTGGAGTTTAAACCCCAAGAATCTAGTCACTTTAACTTTTTAGTTAAAAAAAAAAGTGATATCATTTGCCTGGCAGCTCTCAATGGAATGACCTATTTTCACTGTCAGATTCTCATTCTTTTCACCATGCATTATATACAGCTGTTAGAGATCCCGGATGGATCTGTAGTAATAATAGATTAATAATAAAAATAAATAAAGCTCTTTAGATGCTTGCCCTAGTGTCTTATGCACTTCATTGGTCTCAAAATGGTCTCTCCCTAGAGCCAGGGGATAAGAATTTGGGTTGATTACCCACTTTTACACCATTAGAAAGCAGAAGTGAGAGCATGGATTTCGTGTTTAGCAGGAAATGGGGCATCAGCATCTGGGAGAATGATGATCCCCTAAAACTTAGTTTTTCATTTGACCTATTGTCCTTTCAGCCAAGATCAAATAAAGTGTTAAGTAGGGATTCTTTTTTACATTTTTCAGGATCTTTGGAAGCTCCCCGAGTCATTTTCGCCAGATCCAAACCCTTGCCCACACAATCTGGAGCCCTTGCTACAGTTATAGGACAGAGAAAATCAAAGTCGGTTAAGGTAACAGTAAGAGTAAGAGCATATTTTTTAATTATAACTTGCTGAATTTATGTAACAGCAGGAGACTTAATAGCTATCAGGAGAAGTGATAGTTTCTCAAAATGACAAAGAAATTGTCATCTTATAAAAACCAAAGCTCCAAAGGACTTTCCAAAACTGTGGTCCAAGTTAAGCTACCACTAGCTTGCTTCTGTAATGGCCTGCCAGTAGGTGGCGCTATGGCGGTAAAAAATTTCCTTATTATCATGGAGGCTTTTGTTTAAAAATATGGGGACATCGAGGCCAATCAAAGAAATAGACGAAAGCCATAATTAAGTTATTACAGATAAAGTGTAACAGACTATATTGGAGAACATGATATTTGAAGGTCAAATTTACATTAACCTCTAAAGGGAATGAATATTGTTAAAGATATTTCTTACAAAAGAAAGCTCTTAAAACAAGAGTTGGGTAGTTGGTGAACTGGACTTTCAGACAATGGAAGACAGGGAGGGAACAAGTGAGGCTGATTAATCATGGTTTTTCCTGAGTTAAGATAAGCATATGCTAGAATTGAAAGCAAAACAAACTGTTAAGTCCCATCTACCACCCATCCAAAAAAAAGCTCCTACATTGAAGGACTGGCCTGATTTTATCTTCTGAGGCTGTACCCACACTTCACCAGCACTGACCCACAGTGTTTTGTTCCCAGCTATGGCCTTCAAAGTTTTCCAGAAAAATTCTATGAAACCGCAACTTTTGATGATTCCTGTTTGCTCTACCCTATACACTAAAGCATTAGTGGCACACCTGCTAGGAGCTTAATACTCTTCTTACCCCTAAGGGAATATTTATAAACTTATTTGAGAAGCATTATTCATCAAAATACCCCAGGAGAGCAAAGGAGGGAGGAAAATTATTTACCCACCACAGGATTCATTTATGTTGGATCAGAAAGCTTCAAATATCTTTCCCCAGCCCATTTAAACTCTTTACAGCAAGGAATGAGAAGAGAGAAGGGAACACGAAATCCATGGCTTGGTCATCTACCAAAATGCACCAGAGAAACTGGAACCCACCAGAGTTCTGTTAGGGATACATAGCCAGTGGTCCTTGAATTCTGATACTAAGCAGCCTATCCAATGATGAACAACTAATAAAATAGAGAAAATTGAAGTAAAAAGGTCAATATTTCCTACAGGAGACTGGCAGCCAAAAGAATAAATGTGACATCAAGCTCCAAACCAAACTGACGGTCTGCCAAAGAGAACTAATGTCCATCCATTTCCAGACTGTGAGACTTGGACCAGCCACAGTTGTAATATCACTTTCCTTGAACCTATTTCATTAGTATTCTTTACAATCCACCCAGAACATTACATGGCAAAATAGGATCATCAGCCGAGAAGCTCTGGGAAAGAGCCCATCTCTCAACACTTAAATCTTTGTTGCAAACACAGCCCCATTGAGCCTGAGCTGCACATTAGCCCGGGATGCGCAATGCCGTGCTTTGTGATTAGCTGACATGGTGAGACCACATTCCAGGTGTGTATGCGCTCCGACGATTCTGAGAGCGGGTCAGAGGCTCTCAAAATCTAACCTCCCGCCAGTGTAGCAAAGCTGTGGAAAGCTCCAGAGGCAGACCGGGCAGCCTGACAGCTGGCAGCTGGCAGTGAGCTGCCTCTCCATGAGCAGGGGATTCAGGTAGTTTATAAAGTGAGGCGGCAGAACCCCAGAGTCCACAACCCATTACCTGGATGCATGCTTTCTTCCTGTTGTGGATACAGTGTGGGGGGAATCACTGCCTGGACAGCGGTGCCTTCAACCACAGTCATCACCAGTTGTAAGAGTCCTAAAACCGCTTCATATGTAGGTTTAGGCAGTCAGGTTAGATTAGAGGATGTGAGATGAGTTTGCATACACACATGTTATATGAGACTGAGAAAACATCAGTGGTCCATACCAATGAACGAGGGAGCTGCACTGAAAATACTGGGGACTAAAAACCTTCACCGCCAATATGCTGCCCCAGGAAAGGACCATATTTAAATATATAACATTGTTCCATGTCTTCTTAGATTCTCTATAATCTATTTAGCATCTATTCATCATAGGACCCACTAAGTGTATTTTCTGTATTCTTGATGCTTTGGCATCTGGAGGCCTTAAGAACCGCCCCTCCCAGGGCTGGGTTATTCCTAAAGATAATAGCAACTTGCCCGTGAGCCTGCCTTTCATAGAAAACCAACCAATCCCAAGTTTATATCCCCAACTACCTCTAAGTATCCAACATTTCCCATGCCCTGACTCACTCCAGGACCAGATACAAGGCACCTAGAGGCTACCACTATATACCACAGAGCCACCAGAATTAGAACTAACCAGTCCTACATCATTTACCCTGCCCTGCCTTGCCTTCCTCAAGAAAACCCTGAATAAAGCTCTGGCCTAGCCTTTCCTCTCGCTCCTGTCTTCTGTCTCCTGATCACACTGGTGTTTTCCCCTGTGATCATGTGTGGCATGTCGTGTGCCCCTCTCTGGGACCTGGAGTATAATCATCTTCCAGCCAAGCCTCGCTGTCATTTCCTCCTGTGGCTGCACTGACTTCCCCACACCATACCCACCATGTGCTTTCTTAGGACAAGGATCAGTAGGAAGAATACTTTTAATTTGCGGTACAGGGAGCCAGGAAAGCATCTGAATCAATTTGGCTTATATCACCAAGTTGTAAGCAACTGGTCACAGCACTTTGCTGTAGGCTGTACTATACAAGTGATGTTTGAGCAGTGTGTGTTTCACTAGTCTCATTCTGGCTGCTGCTACACAAGAAGGATGTGGATCCCTCTACATGGCAAAATTGCCTGGCTGTCAGCCATTGAAATTTCGTGCTTTCCTGTCCTGAGGCCTCTTTCATTTAATTTAGTAACTGTTTCTACATTCAGAAACAAAAACTCAGGCATGGCTGAACCACCTGGTTGGAAGTGGGGGAGGAAACAAGCTGGCTTTTAGTTTGAGGGCAAGTAGGGGGATATTTCTAAGAACCCATTCAAAGGGGGTTCATTTGCCTTAAAGAAAACCTATTTTTGAAACTCTCTTTCTGAAATGGATTAAGAAATGGACTACTGAGAAAGATAACATCTGAAAATTGATATTGTCTTTTGCTGAGCTGGCATTCTCCCAAGAGGAGTGGTGATTCTTCAATTGTTAACAATTACTACTTTGTTATAAAGAGACAAGGGAAGTGCACTGGCCCCTTTCTCAAATTACGGTGATATTATAGAAGCACACACGCCTCCTGGAAAAAATGCCTGGCACCTAGGTTGTTTGAGTTGTGCCTGTGGCCTCATCTTGTAACAGATTTGTGCCATCCGGTGTCACACCCATTCCCTTTGCGTGGAAGAAGATCTTGTTTATTCTCGTAGTCCTGAACTAGGCACGTAATCAGCATAACACTGCTTTACTCTGTGAGCCTTTACATCTCTCACAAGTTAGCAATCCACTCTGCGGTTACCCGTCCCATGAACCCACACATCGTGCTGCTAGTTTCAGTGAGATGCTTGTTATAGGGCACACACTTTCACTTTCCCATCCTTATATCCTCAGGACATAATTGCTCCTAAAAGTTCTAAAGAAAGAAAACGGCATGCCAAGCCATGCTTGTCTTTGAAAAAAGCATGCTTTGCACATGGAAATATTTACAACTCTTTTTGCCTGATCTGTAGAATTTGAACTGGGCCCCTAAGAGTGTGGGTATATAACTGCAGGGCATGTCTGCAGAGACAACCAGGTCATCTGTTGTCCCCTCAGCAGCTGGCTTCCATTGTTCTCAGGTTAGCAACCCTGCCATGTTCATGACTCAGCCACTCTCTGTGTGATTGTTCCTTTCTCCACATTTTGCATTCAGCTTTCAAAAGACAGAATCAAGTGAGGACTTGGAGTATATTGCTTTGTTAGCATGAATGGCATTGATATTTTCCTTTATTCTTTCAAATTATGACTGTAAAGAAAAAGATACAGATTCTCTTAAGTCCTGAGAATAAAGAGCATCACTAGTAGAAGTTAAACACTGGTCCCTCATACTTCTTTTTTTCTCATCTTCCCAAGATTTCCATGTAGGGCTTCCCTAAGTATCAAGGAGCCCTCTTCTCTTGAAACCTAAATCCAGGGTAACTAGTTATTACCAGAGAGGAACAGCTTGAATGTGTGGAATATCCTCCCTTCAGTTACATCAATAAAACATAGCATGTCTCCCTAGTATAAAATGGGGTTACAACTTGGAAAGCCAACCTGGTTGTAAGATGATGAGATGAAGAAAAAGTCAGCTGGTTAGAAGATGCTATTTTTGTGTTTTTGTTTGTTATTAGGCAGAAGAATCACTCTTTCATATCGATTGGGTTGAAAAGTGACTTTGAGGTTTTCCCCACCTCTGTCACTTCTCATTTGCTTTGGAGGGAAATTAAGCCATGTGACAAACCCAAATGAAGACAATATGGAATTTGACAAGAGCTTTTTTAAACCTATTGTAGCTTAACTATGAAATTTATCAGGCAATGTATTGCTCATAGCTATTAGATAAAGAATGTGGAATTTTTAAAACCACAACTTTTTTGAGAAATATGACTCCTCTCGGGCCTTTTATTTTTTATTTGTTCATCCTCTCTACTCTTCTCCAGTATAAGTCCTCCTTGTCCTCTTCTCTTTATGCAGAGAATTTGAGTCGTGTACAATAGCCTTTTGACTAGCAAAAAGAGAGATATCCTCGGTTCACCTCTGCTAAAGAAAGCTATTGTACATAAACGCAGGAAAGAAACAGTCTCAAAAGCCAGACCTGGTGAAAACCTGCAACCTTATTTGGGACAATTAGCAACTCTAGTGGCTAAAGAGCAAGTCTGTTAGTCTATCCCTGTGACCAGGTCATCTGTTGTCCCCTCAGCAGCTGGCTTCCATTGTTCTCAGGTTAGCAACCCTGCCATGTTCATGACTCAGCCACTCTCTGTGATTGTTTCTCTCTCCACATTTTGCATTCAGCTTTCAAAAGACAGAATCAAAATACTATGCATTCATTCATCCAACAGAATGCCACTGGTGTGCAGAATTAAAGGTAGCAGCTGCTGCCTTCCAGCCAGATGCCAGCCTGCCACTAGGGTAGCATACAAAGCTGCCAACTTGGGCATTTCTGGTAATTTTCTTACAGCGGGATTGTAGCTAGGCAGGTACAGCATACTTCTCATCTCTGACATAGAGCCATAAAATATAACACCACGTGCAATAAAGCATAAAGGGGAAATCAAGGCCAAAAAGGAAGATATTTCTAATTTTTCAAGCATAAGACCAAATTAAATTATAATAATTGAAGTCAAATTTAGTTCTGAGTCTCCTAACAGCCAAGACAAAAAAGGAAACATGATAAATCAAAGTACTTGGTTCTTATTTTCAAAAAGGAAGAGATCCTCTGGAGGAAAATTATGCTTTTTCCTAGCTCTTATCCTAAAAAGTGTATTTCGCATGCTTCTTAGAGAAGACACTGAATGAATAGTGCCCTCAATAAGCTAAGACAGCAGTGCGTTTCACAAGGCTCCTTCTGGGCATGAACTACATAAAGGCCACACATTGCAGTTCAAGTCAGTGAAGACAATGAGGGACAAAACTAATATGGTCCAAGTCTCTCTGTGGTCCAACATTAACAAGGATAAGAGATTGAATATTTAGAGAACTGAGTGGATTGCATGGGTCTTAGACAATCCTAAATATCCTAAATATAACTGCTGTCAGTTGCTTGCTTTGTAAGAGCTGGTTGTGCTCGGAGACAAGGACCCAGACACGTGGACCTGTACATTGTTAGCTGAAGATGCACCTGGATGCTTCGGAAAGCAGGTGGCAGAGGTAACTTCTTGGGGAAGCTGTTGGAGCTGATCAGTAGTCTCAGCCCATCACGTGGCATGTCTGTTTGGTGTTCCTTTATTTATTTACATCTAGCTTCCTCTGCGCAGGCACCACCCGCGTCCTCTTACCCCCTTCCTCCACAGTGTGGCTAATTCCTGTTTGTCTATTTGTCCTGCTTCCTCCTTACTAACCCTACCTGATTCCCACCCCCAGTCTGATTTAGATGCTTTTTGACTATGCTCCGATGGAACTCTGTGATTATTTCCATCTTAGCTGGCTTTTATAACACTCTTATCTTTATGGATTACTTGACCATTCCCCCACTAAGCTGTAATTTCCTGGAAGGTAAGGTTGAGGTCTGATTTGACTCAGAAATCTTGGGGCCTAGCACAGTGCCCAGCCCATAGTAGGGACTTAAGAAATTCTGACTGATTAGATGAATGAGTGAATTTTCATATTTCTACCTTTGTTTTTTCTTTTGCCTATATGTGGAATACCTGTCCATATATGCAAATCTTTCTTAGCCTCTAAGGATCCAGTTAAGTTTTATCTCTTCCTAAAATCCTTATTCATATAATTGCATTTGTCTTGCCATTTTTACATCCCTAGAGCACTTACAATTTATATCACACAGCTTAGCACTGCATTGTATTATATCATCCTTTATCACTACTTCTTGGGTGAATTGTCTCTTCAATAAGACCATGAACTCCTTAAAGGCAGAATTATGTTTTTTGTGTTTCTGAGTCCATAGCACACCAAAATTGCTCCATTACCTTGTAATATCAGCCCTAAAAAAAATACAAAACACAAAATTTTTCTGGAAAACAATCTATTCCTTCTGTTCTCCTGGCTTCAAGTAAAAATGCTTTAACTTAGGAGATTTTGTAAATAATACATTTTATTATTAAACAATCTTAAAAATCAGAATAACCTTTTTTATAAATTCCCTGGTATTTCTAGCAATATTGTAAAACTACTTCCTATAAAATAAAGAATGACTAGTTACTACCCTTCAGATAGTAATTGCTTATACACATTTGCATCCTTACTATAAATCAGTTTGTTACTATACAGAATTCAGTATAAAGATACTCTATTTTAGGCTACATCAAAGGATTTAATTAAAAGGAAACAAAGTTAAAATGAAGTTTAGTCTATTTGACAAACATTCTTCAGCCCATTTTTCCTCTATACCAACTAATTATAGCTCTTTAACTTTATCACACAGATTAGGTCTTGCTGTTGAACACTGAACTTTCTTTTAATTCTCTTCTTCATTCTCCATGAATTCTTTAGGTTCCTCTGAAATTGTGTAATACCTGAAACTGGACACCATACTCTAATGTTAGAGATCAGCCTAGTATTGGGTGTAATACAAAATGTATCATCATGGTTCTAGAGTCATATGTTACACTTTGCGTTTATTTTTGTATCATGTTCTCAGAAACAAAACTAAAGGTCTCTCACCTCTTACCTTCCCTACCTACTCTTGCTTCAAGTTCAGTGCCATATAGTGATACCACTATCATCATCAGTAACAATACCTAACTTTTCTAAGATTCCAGAATGTAGGATGGACAGGGCATAACTCTGAAGTTAGACTGACCTCTCTGGGCTCCACTGCTTTCCACTTGGCAACCATAGGCTAATCAATTAATCTCTGCGAGTCTCAGTTTCCTCATCTATATAATAAGCATAAAAATATCAATCTTACAGAGTTAATGTAAAGATTATAGATTGCCTCAGCAACAAAAATTAAACAATCTAATTTTAAAATGGGCAAAGGACTACAATAGACATTTATTTCAGAGAAGATTTCAAATGGACAATAAACACATGAAAAGATGTTTATCACTAATCATAAGGGAAATGCAAATCAAAACCATAATGAGATACTATCTCACACCCTTTAGGGTGGCTACTATTAAAAACACTGAAAGTAACAAGTGTAGGTGAGGATTTGGAGAAATGTGGAGAATTGATGTTTCATATAAAAGTTCATTTTTAAATTTTTTTGTGGAACCTCCATATTTGCAAAGTGGCTGTAATAAATTTACATTATTGTATATATATGTATACTATTGACTCCTTTGTCATAAATTAATTAACAGTATGTGGATGGGTTTATTTCTGGGCTCTCTATTCTGTACCTTTGATCTATGTGACTGCTTTAATGCCAATACCATACTGGTTTGATAACTACAGCTTTGTAATATAGTTTTGAATACTGCAGTTTGATTACTATAGTTTTGGTATACAGTTTGTAAAATATTACTTTGGGTAGTATGGACATTTTAACAATATCAATTATTCCAACCCATGAACACAGAATATCTTTCCATTTTTTGACATCTTCAATTTCTTTCATCAGTTACTTATAGTTTTCAGTATATAGGTGTTTTGCCTCCTTGGTTATACTTATTCTTAGATATTTTATTCTTTTTGATACAATTGTAAAGGGGTTGTTTTCTTTATTTCTTTTTCTGATAGTTTGTTAGTGTCAAGAAATACAGCTGATTTTTTGTATATTAATTTTGTATCCTGAAACTTTACTGAATTTGCTGATAGCTGTAACAGTTTTTTTTTTTTTGCTAGTCTTTAGGGTTCTCTGTATATAATACCATGTCATCTGCAAAAAGTGAGAGTTTTACTTCTTCCTTTCCAGTCTGAATGCCTTTTATTTATTTTTCTGGTCTAATTGCTCCAGCTAAGATCTCCAATATAATGTTGAATAAAAGTGGGGAGAGGGGGCATCCTTGTCTTGTTCCTGATCTTAGAAGAAAAGCTTTGAGCTTTTCACTATTGAATATGATGTTAGCTATAGACTTGTCATATATGACCTTTATTATAAGTACATTCCTTCTATGTCCACCTTGTTGAGATTTTTTAACATAAATGGTTATTGAATTTTGTCATATGCTTTTTCTGTATCAGTTGAGATGATCATACCATTATTTTATCCTTCCTTTTGTTAAATCCACTGGTTTGTGGATGTTGAACCATCTTTTCATCCCTGAAGTAAAACCCACTGATCATGGTTATGATCCTTTTAATGTATTGTGAAATTCAGTTTGATAACATTTTGTTGAGCAGTTTTGCATCTATATTCATCAGGGATATTGGCCTGTAATTCTCATTTCTTGTGGCATCTTTGTCTGCTTTTGGCATTAGGGTAAATGCTGGTCTCAAAAAATGACTTTGGAGGAGTTCTTTCCTATTCTGGTTTTTGGAAGAGTTTGAGAAGGATTGGTATTAACTGTTGTTAAATGTTTGGTAGAATTCACCAATGAAGCTGCCTATTACTGGGGTTTGTTTGTTGAGAGGTTTTTGATTACTGATTCAATCTCATTTATTTTATGTATATTTTACCACAATTTAAAAAAATCATGGATTATGTATATAATGCACCTAGCACAGTGTTTGGCACATGATAGATAATCAGTAAGCCTTAGTTCTTACAATGGTGTCACTATTCAGAGCACATGGTTTTGTTAATTCCCATTGTAATCCTTGAGATTATATTATTGTTAAATAATATAAAAAGTTAGGTTTCTTAGAAAGCAAACTCTAAGGTGGAAATTAGTGTACAGGACCTTTATTAAGGAGTGCTGTTGGGATCATTATAGAAAGGAATGCAATGGAAAGAAACAGGGACTGGACAATGGAAGAATTTGGGCTGTGATGTAGTGGCAAGAAAGACCTCAACTGGCCCCACAGGGAGCTGTGAAACTGGGATGGCCTTTCAGAGTTGTGAGCTTTGGTGAGGGGGCTGGGAGACAGTTTTTATACATACTCAGTGTTGCTTCTTTATTGGATATGGGCTGCCTGGGAAGAGGACTTGGTAGTGCCCTTCTGTGATGGGGAAATTCCCAAAGAGGCCTCGAAGCAGCAGTGGAGATGGGAAATGAAAAAAGAGGCTGTGTCTGTGATATCCCTCTTTGTATGCTCAGGGTCGAGCATAACACTTGGTGTAGAGCAGGCCTGCCATTGAGATTTGGGGTTGAGTGAGTTAGCAATATTCCCCCTCACCTAGAGAAGAGAAAACTAAGGTGTACTAACTAGGAAATGGCTCAGTTCACATAACTGACAGGTGGTGAAGCCAGATTTGAACCCAGATTTGACTGCAAAACCCTTGCTATTAGTGACTGTAGTAATAAAAATAATTTTATTGAGCACTTGGTATATGCCAGGGACCATGCCAAGCTTTGTGTATTTGTCATATTTTATCTTCTCTAGCCCTACAAAAGTAGGTGGCTTTGTTGTCTGTATTACATATGAGGAAACAAGGCTGAGAGAAGTTAAGTGACTTGTCCAAGCCACACAGTCAATTTTGGTGGAGCTGAAATTCTAACCCAGGCAGCTTTATTCCAGAACCTGAACTGTCTCATCATGTCAAAACTCTAGGTTCCTCAGGGTGATTTCATTTTTCCAGCTTCATCTCCTAATGGACCTAAGTGGCTAGTGACCCGGCCCTCCAGCCTGTACTTCCCCGAAGTGTCTGGTGTTATCGCTAATTGCTCAGCAGGGGATTCCTAGCAGTGTGGGAGCATATGTGGGTGAGGCGGCTTGCCTGTAATCCAACCATTTATCATTTCTTTTTTGGATGGAGCCAGACCTGAGAAGAGGGAGGATGAGGATCAAGCGGGCCACCTGCCTTCGCTCCCATGGGTGGGTGGTGGATGGAGATCATCTTTCCCACACCAAACAGCTCTGAAGGGGCAGCAGTTCACATTGGCAGAGGCATCTTAGATGGGGATGAAGCAAGAAAGCTGGGACCTCTGCAGTAGAGGGTAGATCTGAAGGGGTGTGGGGCAGGGGTTGGGAATCACCCATGGATTAGCAAGGAGAGTGTTCCCTGAAGGAAAGAAACTTAAAACATAAGTAAAAGATTTATTTTTGTTAACAGGTCAAGAAGTTTGGTGACAGGAAGTCAGGGCTGGTGCAGCTCTTCAGTACATAAGCAAAGAGCTAGGCTCCTCTCTTCTGCTCATCTAACCCCAAAGCATTGGCTTTTATTTTTTTGGTCATAAGGTGATTCCTGTCCTACTGGCATTGTGTCCATGTTCCAGGCAAGAAAGGGATGTAGGGGGTAGGGCAAAAGACAGATGCCAGCTAATTCTGTCCATTTTAAAAAAAGCTTTCTTGGAAGCCTAGGAGTTCCAACTAATACCTCACTGGCCAGGCCTGGATCCCATGCCCTTCTCCCTAGCAACAAAGGAGTTTGGAGAGGTAGTCTTTTGGCTGGACACATTGCCTCCCCAAGCAAATTGAGGTTCTTTTATTGAGGAAGAAGGGAAGAATGGATGTTGAGAAATATCCATCAGTTTCTGTTACAACAGGTTTCCTTTCCAGAGTCTCCTGCCCTGTTGAACTGAGTCCATCACCTTTTTGCAGCCCCTCTCCACCAGCTTCTTGACTGCTGAAAATAGAAATGCCATTCTTTGATCCTCATTTGCCCCAGACCTAGCTTTTAGTACATGGGGGTGGGGGTACCTGTTACCTGGAGGTTTCAGAAAACACATGAAGTCCTCATTTTCCTATAAGAAAGGTCATTCATTATAAGTGAGGAAGATGGAAAAAATGAGTCATAGAGAAAAATCCCTATAAATGTGTTCGTTAATCAAAATGATAAATTTGCTCTAGTATAATATAAATATATA
Source organism: Manis javanica (assembly GCF_040802235.1). NCBI lineage: Eukaryota > Metazoa > Chordata > Mammalia > Pholidota > Manidae > Manis > Manis javanica. The sequence goes on along the minus strand of NC_133163.1, from coordinate 25,928,250 downwards.
GTGTATCACTCATTTACATGAATTATTCACAATTTGCTCCTGATTATCCTGTACCAGAGTGATTATGTATACTCAAATTATGCCAATTAACTTTTCTTGTAAGTTTAATTTTATTACAATACTAAATTCTGTTCATGTTTGTTGTCTTCCTAAGATTTTGTTCCCTATACAGCTACTTTAAAAACAGAGAGAGATTATTAATGACTCCTGTTTCATTTAAAGAAAAGCTCCCTTATGCTCAGATTTTGCTGAGATTCTCCAAAAAGAATCGAGCTGGAGCCTAGTAGTAAAGAGGCAGAGGATTTTAAACTAACAGTGAATACAAAGCTACAGTAATCAAGACAGTATAGCATAGGATAGATCTGTAGAATATGAGAGTCCAAAAGTAAATCCATACATCTGCTTTTCAACAAAGGTTCCAAGACAATTCAGTGAGGAAAGAATAGTCTTTTCAACTTGTGGTTGAAGAGACTGGTGGTGCTAGAACACTTTGTTATCCATATGCAAAAGAATGAAGTTGAACCCCTACCTCACACTGTAGACAAAAACTAACTCAAAATTCATAAAAGATCTACATGTAAGGGCTGATTTAGAAAATTTCTAGGAGAAAACATAGCAGTAAATCTTCATGTTCTTGACAATTTCTTGACATTGGCAGTAATTTCTCAGATATGACACCATAAGGCACAAGCAACAATAAAAATTAAATAGTTTAGATTCATCAAAATGAAAAAACTATGTGCTTCAGACTCACAGACTCCCAAGAAGGGACTAGCAGTTACCAAAGGGAAGGTGTTAGGGAGGGTGGATGGGTAGAGAGAGAAAAGGGGATGAAGGGATACTATAATTAACACATACAATATAGATAGGTCACAGGGAAGGCAATACAGCTCAGAGAAAACACGTTAATAACCCTGTAGCATCTTACTGTGCTGATGGACAGTGATTGCATTGGGGTGGGGAGACTTAATAATATGGGTGAATATTGAAACTACCATGTTGCTCATGTGAAACCTTCATAAGACTGTATATATCAATGATAACTTAATTTTAAAAAACTATATGCTTCAAAAGGCACCATTAAGAAAGTGAAAAGACAACCCATAGAATGGAAAAAAGTGTAAAACATAGCTGGCAAGGTATTTATATCCAGAATATGTACACATCTCTTATAGCTTGACCATACAAAGACAGATAACCCAATTTTTTAAATGAGCAAAGGATTTGAATAGAGATTTCTCCAAGGAAGGAATACAAATGGCCAATAAGCACCTGAAAAGATGCATCGTTAGAGATTAGGGAAATGCACATTAGAACCACAGTGAGATGCCACTTAATACCCACTAAATGACTGTGATCAAATGGTGGGTAACACAATTGTTGGTGAGAATGTAGAGAAATTGGAACGCTAACACATTGCTGGTGGGAATGGAAAGTGGTACAACTCTTTGGGAAAAAGAGTTTAGCTATTTCTCAAACAGCTAAACATAGAGTTTATCTAAGCCAGAAATTCTAATCCTAAGTGTATATCCAGGGAAAATGAAGACATATGTCTACCTAAAAGCTGAACATGAATATTCATAGCAGCATTACTCAATAGCCAAAATGTAGAAACAACCTAAATGTCTGTCAGATAATGAATAAACAAAATGTGATATATACCTACAACAGAATATCATTCAGCCACAAAAAAGAATGATGCACTGACATAAACTACAATATGGATGAACCTTGGAAGTGCAGTGTCAAGTGAGTAAAGCCAGTCACCAAAGACCACAGAGTGCATGATTCTGTTAATGTGAACTGTCTGGAATAGGCAAATTCGAAGTCAGAAAGTAGATTACTGATTGCCCAGGGCTAGGGTAGGGGAAGGGAGACTGTGGAGTGACTGCTAATAGGCCTAAGGTTTCTGTTGGGCATAATGAAAATATTCTAAAATTAGATTGTAGTGATGGTTACACTAAAGACCACTGAGCTATATACTTTAAATGTGTGAATTTTACTAGTGTGTGAAACATCTCAAACCTTAATAATGTTAATAGTTAATATCTGCAAAATAAAAAAACAAAACAAAAAGCCCTCAGTGTAAGCAGTTAAACTGTTTTTACTTCTTAGATAGCCACAATCTTTAATAAATACCTACAGTGCCTCCTGTTCATTAATTCAACAAATATTTGACTCCCTCCTTTGTGCGAGGCCTGCCTAAAGGTTCTGGGCAGAAAGATGCCTGGGCACAGCTTTGCCTCTGGCTTTCTAAGTTTCCAAGTAAGGTGGTGTGCCTGGGAACAGCAGCTGTCCCTGGGCCTGGCCTCGCTTGCTTCTGTCCCCGTTTGGAAAGGTGTCAGACTCCCGGGTATTTCTGTTGCTTTAGTCAGCACAGGGCAAGGAGGGCCTTGACTATAGTTTCAGAGCCTTAAGCTTCACTTCATGCTTCAAATCCAAGACAGAGCAGCTGAGAATGGGACTAACCACGCCACCGATTGCTTCTCTCCCATTGTTAATCCCTTTAATTCTGCTATCCACAGGCACCCCTCCCTTCACACTGCTCTGTTGCCCACTTGTGATATGATTGAACAAGTGTTTTGGGGCTTTGAAAGGTGATTCTTAGAGACACCTTAGGTGACCCAGGCTCTGGCTGGGCAGATGCTCTTGATGTTCATTACATGGGGCACCAGAGATCCAGAGACCACTGGGCTAATACACTTTCCAGTCAACCCTGTCCTGAAAAGAAGGGAACTGCTGCTGACACCCCCTGAGTTCCTGCCTAGCTGCCAGGGTCACTGGGAGAACATTTCATTGGTAAGTGCAGACAGTGAGAAACCCCGAGTCCTTTTGGCTCAGATAAAAGAGTTTATTTTCTGACACTTGAATTATTAAGTCACTTTAAAGCATGACACAACTGGCTTTGTGATTATTGTATTATACAGTGCATCCATCTCTTTCACAAACTGAATTTTATGCCCCACCCCACCCCATAAAATGTCACTTTTCACAGAGCCCTAGAATTATACTAATCTTAATTTCTCTCTCCAAATTGACAAATTTATTAGGGTCCTAAGATGTTCATTACATTTACAAAAGCATACTTCCTAACGGCCTGTGGACAGAGAAATACAGCTGGTGTTAGTCACTGTCATGCGTGCCTCTGTCCATCGCTCCTGTGGCCCTAGTCCTTGCAGAGTGTAAGGAACGCCTTTTCTCCCGTCCTGGGCTCTCCCCTCATTGCCGTAGGAAGGGGAGTAGCAGGAAATGGAATCTGCCCCGGTCGTGAGATTTTTGAAGGAAACAAAGCATGATCTGATGAAGAGCAGGTTAATCCTGCTATTTCATTTCCCTTTCAGAAAGGGTGGGGGCAGGATTGTGATATGAAGTATTTGGTTTCACATCTGTTCCAGGAATTATCCTCAGCATAAATCCATTTTTCTTTTAAGCATCCTAAAGCATCCCAGGGAGCTCCTCCTCCTATGTACCCTCCCCACGCCCACGTTGATTTCATGGCAGCAGAGCAGCTGACAGACTTCCAGAAAGATCATATTGTCATTGCTACAGAAGGAGGGAATCTCTAAGTCTTGGAAGTCAGAATTTCTGTGGGTCACTAGGTCAATTTTGTGCTGTGCTCTCCGTGAAGCATTTAGGAAGAAAAGTACGTAGCATACCAGTAGTCGCAGCATGGGACGAGGACCCGATTTGACAATCAGAGCACCCGGTTTCTCCTCTCAGCTGTGCGGCTCTGTGTGTGATCCTGGGCAAGTCACCCAACCTCTTTGGGCTCACGGCCCTCCTCTGTAAAATTTGGGCAATGTTTCCCAAAATGTGTTCTGCAAAATACAAGTCTTCACAGTTAAATAAGTTTGAGAAATTCCGTTTATGATATGCCATTAAAGAATTGGAGTATTACAGGCTCTGAGGAGTCTTTTTCAATAAAGAAACTTGTTTTCATCCAGCATTTCTCAGATTTATCTGAACTGGAAGTCTTTTTCCCGTAATGCTGATTGCCATCTTGACACTGTGAGAAATGAAATTCAGCTCCAAAATGCTGCAAATCTATAATCTGTTACATGCCGCATTTACCAACTTCAATTTAAAGTAACTTTTCAACCTTCAAGTCTCATTCATAGGAACAAGAAAAATAATTTTATATATGGCAAGGTGACTTGTGGTTTTAAAAACTGTACCTAAGAGTCAAAGCAATTATTCAGACCAACACAGGCTTACAATTAGAGTTTTGAAAAAGTTTCCTTGCAGAGTGTAAGGAACTTACACTCCATCTTGCAGGTATTTAGTGCTCTCATATGGCCTTTGGGGGATGTGGTGGGAATTTTCTATGAATTAATTATGTTCAGCAACTATTAGGTGCACACAAGGAATAACAAACAAATCACAAGATCCCTAACCTTAATTCAAAGAACAAACATACATACAAGGTAAAATAGAATTCCATATTTTAGAGTGAGGCAAAAGAATGGTTACAAACTCATATTTTGAGAAATGTTAGTATATACTATTAATTAAATATCTCCCGAGAAGATGCAAAGAATAAGGAATTGAAGGCAGCCATGGAAGTAAAATAGGAAACAGAAAATTCAAGGAACAACTAGATCAGAGGTTAAATGGGAGAAATATGAGGGGGAAAAATGTGAAAATAAGATGAGGCAAAGACAGTAACTTTAGTACCTTGATAAAGTGGCAGTACCTGGCATAAATAATGAGGCCAGAATTAGCCACTGAGGAAGATCAGCCTTAGCCAGAGAATCCGAACACCCTTAAAAAGCATGGCTAATAATAAATTTTGTAAGAAATAAGTAAGATAGTTTACTTAACCAATCAGAGAAATATCATCCCCGTGTTTAAAGGGTTGGTCTTTAATAATATTGAGTTTTTAGTAATGTTGGCTTTACCCTTTCTCACGTTTCTGACAGCATCTTCTTCATCTCTTTTATAAAAAAACTCTTCATCCTTTGCTTACTTGTGCATTTCCTTGGGAGCCTCTCGAATCCTGTCTTTGGTCCTCTCCTGTAGTTTCCGCTGACCTCCGTATTCGACCTGTACCAATTCCAAACCTGTTCCTTCAGCCAGGGCTGTTATATATGTCTCAACCGATTAGTTGTGCACTGCACACTTCCAGGGGTGCCATGTACATAAACCATGTACATAGCAGTCCTTCCCCAGCCAGACTTCTCCCTGGATCTGTAAACCCCAGCCACCAGTGGACATGTCTCCTGAATGTCCCGTGATATCTCCAGCCCAGCACATCTGAAACCGAGTTCATCATCCTCGCAGACGCACCCCTCCTTCTGTCCCTTCCTCTTCACCTCCATCCAAAGGGAAACCAGAAACCTAAGAATCTTTATAGCTAGTCCCCTCACCCCACATCTAATTATCAGTTATTATACCCTTCCCTTTAAATACTTCTCTGATGTCCAGTGTCTCTCATTTCCACTGCGTTAATTCAGTCACAAAGCACTTCTCATTTGAATTACTACAGTGTTTTCCATGCGGATCTCTTCATCCTCCGTCTCATCCTGCCTTTATCCTCCATACTGCTCTTTAAGTGCCCTTTCAAAAACAATTATAATTATGATACTTCCCTGCTAAAAAGTCCTCAAAAGTTCCCTGTATAGACTCCTTAATTGGGTAGCCAGAGCTCTTTATAGTCTGCTGATATTTTCCATCACTCCTCCAACACATACCTTTAAATTCCAGTCATTTAAACTACTTACCACACCATCTCAAATTTACATATCTCCTCTTCATAGAAAGCCCGTCTCCCCTTGGCTAGCTCTGGTGCATGCTTCCTTCCATCCCCAGATCTTGTCATCTCTTCCAAAATACTTCACTGACCACAGTACCCACCTCCATTCTTTCCCATCAACTCCTATAGTAACCTTTGCCTTCCTCTGTAACAGAACTTGATAAAGTGTGTTATTTTACTTATTGGCCTCTACCTCTAGATTGTAAACTCCCAGAGGGAGTAGAAATTATGTCATTCACTTCTATATTACCAATGCTTTTCACAGGGTGGGGCATACAATAGGTATTCAATAAGTGAACAGGATAAAATACCACTTTCTATTGCTATTATACAATTTAACATTCATCAAATAAGTCTCTGGACAGTGTTAAGATCAACTACACAATATTCATATGTTGTGCATCACAGGTATTTGAATGAATACTTCTATACTTTCTCTCCCCTGGACTTCCCGGGGGAAACAGATACTCTGCCATTTTTGCAACCAACTCCCAGCTGCTCAGGGACCGTTCTTTCATTCACCCAGAAACTTACGTGGGGAAAAAAAGGGGGATATAATAGAGTACCTATCTTTAATAAGCTAAAGATGTTACATCTACTGCTCACTGTTAAAAAGATGAAGGTTTACATACAAATCTTCTGGAATTGACTCAGTAACATATTAGAGTGTATTGCCTCTACTTTATGAATTGACCATTTTCAGAATATAGCTGTTTGCTTTTATCTACTTTTTATTCATCCTAACACAGCCTCCACTAAGGGGAAAATGTAAAATAAAGTGTCAGTTATTTATTTCAATTAGCATCTTGAGTGCCAGGAAAAAAAGGATAATAAACAAATATTCAGTATATTTTTAATCATTGATGAACTCATGGTATTGTTTCTAGAATTCTTCAACATTGTTAGATTTTTCCTCAGTGATTCATAACTGTGGGAGTGTATTAAAAATCACCTTTTATCAAAGAAACACAGTTCAAGACCTTTTCTCAGGCCTGCTGAATCACCTTCTCTGGTGGTAGAATATGTCCTTTTAAACTGTGATTTTTGATGCCCTCACCACCTCTGATCCCACTCCCAGCTAAAAACCTGTCTTCTCCTTGGGCAGGAAGCCATAGCAGTCCAGGGCAGAGAAGCTAAGTTTTGACTGGGACTGAAAAGAAAAACAAGATTTGAGTGATGAGAAAGTGATAATAGATATTACTTCCCATACCCATCATAATTCAGAGTGATTTTCATAATATTGGTGGAAACAGATAACCAATGACCTTATCACCATGAATAAACACCGTATGACCACCCTCTGAGAGAAGAGCTCTGTTCATGGAAAATAATCACTCATTAAAATGTTTTATAGTACATTTAGAAATGTGTTAAGATGCTTTTTTAAAAACCAGATCATTTTTATTAGCTGAGTCATATACCAATAATAGGTATGTGTGATCCTGTAATTGTTTCTCCTTCCTCTTGCCTCCAGGATCTACCATCTGAAAACAAAAAAGGCAATTTTGGAGATGGTCAAATGCAACTTTTTTTTTGACACTATAAATTTATTAGCAAATTGTAGAAGAAGAATATTCCACCTTTAAAAAAAAATCTATACTATATATACTCGTATTTTTATTTGTACATTCCATAAAAACGAAAGTTCAGACTTGGAATCTGAGATATTTTCTTGGTGATTGAATGCACTAATAAACTAAATGGGTATTTATATAGATTGGTTTATAAAAAACTAATGCGAAATCTTATTTTCCACACACTCTACAACCTGGATAATTCATAGTTGATAATAAGCATTACTAGGATATGAGAGGTTAACTCCACCTCTTGATCCCAGAGAGCTGTAGGCCAGACCTTTAGAATTCTCAAAGCAGTGAGGCCTCCTTCCTTCTTATTTAGTTTTATAGGCTCCTGGGACATCAATTTTTAAAGGCCCAGTCAACAGGTTACAGAAATCACTCAAGCTAAATTTTTATTAGAAAAAAAATTCACAATTACCCTTTCCTATGAAAATACAAACTTTTAAACATATCTTCAGCTGGGGAGGAAGAGCATAGGGGGTGGAGCAGAGCACTTGAAAGATTTTTGCAATGTGTATGTGCTTTCCTATGATTAAACAGATTTTCTAGTGCTTCTGCTGAATAATTAGTGTCAATTACCATTTCCAAAGGCATCCAAATTTATTAGAGATAATTGGCCAGGACTCTTAGGGAAAGAGTATCTGGAAGACAACTATTGACAACGATTTCTATTTTTTTAAACATTTTGACCCATAACTTCAAGGAAGGAAGATGCAAACAACAAATACACAAGGTGACATGATACAGAAGAAAAAATCGTAGACTTGGATTCTATTATCACACCTGCCACTCAGTCACTGCAATCTTGAACAAGTTAGTTAACTTCTTTACTCTCAATTTTGTCATCTGTAAAATGGAAGTACCTTCATTTGGAAATATTTTTTGAATGTTTGCTGTGTGTCAGGTGTTTGCTCAGCACCTGCTATGTCTTCTTCGTGGAGTTGCTGTGAAAACTAGAGGAGATGATATTCCACATAAAAATGTTGATAGTTTTTTACTATCAAGTGACACCTAGAGCAGTCTTAATCTTTAGTCATCAAATACTTCATTATTTTTGGCAGAAAAGTACACTGATTCATTTGCGGCAGGGCTTGAAGCAAAGAAAAATGTGTCTTTAACCCTAACTGACAAAAGAGTACAAGTTGCCACAATATACTTTGCCCAAGCATTCCAGTTAATACAGATTTCTCTTTGTTGGTACATGAGGTTATTGGTTGTATTATTCATCACTGCATAACACATTTTACCCCAAAACTTATGACTTAAACCAACAAACATTTGTTATCTCACAATTTCTGTGGGTCAGGTGTTCTAGCTCAGCTGGGTACCTCTGTCACAAGGTCTCTTCACAAAGTTGTAGGCAAGCTGCCAGCTGGGAGCTGTGGCCTCATCTATAGGCCCCACTGGGGGACCTGTCTCCAAACCTACTCACATGGTTGTTGGTGTATTTTTTCCACTTGGGCTTCTCCAAAGGCCTGCTGCTCTGGGCTAGAATGTACCCTCCTGAATTCATATGTCAACATCTTAACCTCCGGTACCTCAGAGTGTGGCTGTATTTGGAGGTAGGGCCTTTAAGGCAGTGATTAAGTTAAAAGGAGGCAGTTTGAAAGGGCCCTAATCCAATCTGACTTGTGTCCTTATAAGAAGAGGAAATTTGGGCCCACAGAGATGCCAGAGATGGACTCACACAGAGGAAAGACTCTGTGAGGACACAAGGAGAATGTGGCCATCTGCAAATCAAGTAACATGGCCTCAGAAGGAACCAAACCTGTTGACACCTTGAACAGAGAGTAAATTTCTGTTGTTTAAGCCACCCGGTCTTTGGTGTTTTGTCATGGCAGCCCTAGCAAACTAAGAGCTGCCTCACAACACGGCAGCTGACTCCACCCGGCAAGCAATACTCAACAGAGTGAGAGAACATCCGAGGCAGAAGCCACAGTCTTTTTATACCTTAATCTTGAAAGTGATGTCCCATACCTCTTGCTGTGTTTTCTTTGTTAGAAGTGAGTCAATAAGTCCATTCCATACTCAAAGGGAGCAGATTACATAAGGGCATGGATACAAGGAGGCGGGAATTACAGGAGGCCATTTAAAGGCTGCCTGCCACACTAGTTTAGTTCTGTTTTTAATAAGAGATGAACAAACTGGCGATTTTTACATGATAAAATAGATTCAGCCTTATCACTTACATAGGTACCCTGACTGATAAAATCTACAGACCAAATACCATTCTGTGAAGCCAAGACTATTCTGATCTGGAAGATAAAAAATTTTGACATTTAGGACCAGAATTTCTGGGGGTAAAAAGAGTATTTATGGATAAAACTGAAGAGAAATGGTGCAATGAATCCTTAGATCTATTTCTTATACAGTGATCCTCAACCTTGGACGCGTCTCAAGAGTAGGTGAGGGTAAAGGGCATGGGAGAGAGCTGAAGTTTAAAAATAAAAGCATAGTCAAACTATGATACAATTTTATGTTTGGAAAGTGAGAAGAAGCTTATAGTTTTCATAAAACAAACTACAGAAAATAAAACTGAAAAATCTTGACTGGTGGAGCATAGGTCATAAAAGGTTGACAGAAACTGCTCTAATCATTCTTTTATTGTTAACAGATAAAAAGAAGGATGAAAGATAGTAGGTTAGAGATGGACACGCAATGAGCCATAATACCCAGTGCAATGGTACATTTTAGAAAATCCAGGGAAGACTAATAAAAATGATTAGTGGGCTGTATGGATTAGTTTGGAAGGTAAATGTAAAGTAACAGACATATTCAAGAGCCTTTCAAGAACTAACAGAAAGAACCTTAAAAAGAAGGATGTATGATAGTTGAATCCAAGTCTTAGTTCAAAGGATCCAGAAGACATCTGCTTTGTGGTGATAGCGAGCTGATATCTGATTCCTCAGTCCGTACACTCTGTTTCCAATAGCTTTAGCCTCTAAAATTAGCATTGTTAGCTTAACGGTCTTGTGCCTGTCTAATGATCAGAGTCTATATGGAAAGCTGTCCTTATTCCCAACCAAAGTTAATCTTCTTTTCACTCCTAACCCTCATTTTGATTTCTTAAATGATGCTAATAGGAGGTTAAATTCTCCCTTTACCTTTCAGGGCACTCTAAGACCTCTTGCTTATAACATCTCCAGATACTAAGTTCCAATAATTTGGCCTCTGCTTCATCAGAACTCCCCCTTGGGTGGCCCTTTGTTTTAAGAGAGGAAGAAGCTGTTTCCTGTTATCTCCTGGTTGCATGATAACAAGATGACAGACTGGGCCCATTTCAGTTTTCCTATCAAAAAGCTGTGAAACCAGAGAGAGATGTTAAGAGGATTTCACAAGATGACCCACACTAAAAAGGTGCTTTAGAATTTCAGTAATATTTCTATGGATTACTTAAAAGAGTCCTCCTGAAATAGAGGTTTATGTTAGTATGGAACAGTTTCTGAGATAATATTTCAAGTAAAAGATTTAAAAACCCACTCTAGGTTATGATCCCTTTTATATAAAAAGGCAAGAAGGAATATAAGTTTATATATGCATAGATTGTTCTGAGAAAGACACACACACACTCTCACAAACCAACCAGTAAACGGGTCTGGGCCAAAAAAGATGCTTTTAAACTCTACCCTTTTGTATTTGATATTCTTCTTTAATTAGTGAAACAAAAATGGAAACACAGATCTTAAAGAGAAAGACTTTGAAGTAGCAAAATTTACTACATAAAGCCTTTGCATTCATGCTGTATTCTCTCACAGGATAATTTGAGTTTTCCAGTTCTCTCTTCTTTTTGTCATTGTTTGAAAAATCATGATAGTCATGGCAGCTCTCTGTGGAGTGCCTGCTGTACCCCGGGTGTTGTCATTTTTACGGGAAATTTTTTTTCACTTAATCATTTCAATAATCACACAAGGAATGTTTCTTCCTCATTTTTTAGCTGAGACTTGATGTTCCTTCTTCTGGTTCTTCTTAGAAAGTAGAGAGGACACAGTTTCAAGATTAATTTTCTACCAAATACTTGACTAACACTTTGCTTCAGAAAAGTTCAGGGTGGCCCTGCTTCTGAGGGGTACATTGGGTCAGTTCTGCCCTGGGATTTTTCTCCTCTGTTTGTCGTTTTTTTCTCTCTGGGTTGATTATTTTTTTCATCTTCAGAACTTCAGCTTTCACCTTCATTCAATGACTCTGATGTCTGAGTCTCCATTGGTGGGATCCAGAATACATTTGGTTGCACTAACAAGTCCCAACTCAGGCACCTAAGAAAAAGGATGCATCTGTTAACTCACATGGCTAGAGAGAATTAAGTTGGATCCATCCAAGTGTGATCAGATCTTTCTTTCTCTCCATCCCTCTCTGCCTCATATTCTTTCTCCTATCTTTATCTCTCTTCATTTCTCTTTACAGCTTCATTAACCTCGCTCTTCCCTTATTTATATGTTTTTTTCCATGTAGCAAGATCAGATTAAGGGGTGTAGTTTGAGCAGCTCCAGCTTTATTCTTTTCAGTTTAGTGACCACAGAATAGAGAGTGTTCCTCTTTCTGTGTTATATATATAAATTCCAAGTTATGATTGGCTTGGCTTGGATGCTATGACCACCTATTAAGGCAATTGCTGTGGCCAAAGGGATGGGGACTTCGGTCAAATCTGAATCACCTGCTAACTTCTATGATCAAGAGGGTATGGGACTAACATTTGTAGTCTGGCCATAATCACCTGATTGGAATAGAGCAGGTGGGCAGCAGTTTCCCAGCAGAAGTAGAAGGAGCTGAAACCACAGCAGATAAGAAGGGATCCTTGGCAGACAAAAACAATGGATTTCCCCCACTTTTCCACCCTTAGCTTTTTAGCATCTATGCAAATACTGGGTTAAATAAGTCAATACATGCAGTAAATACTTGATAGAGTACCCAGAGCAGAGTGAGTGATAGATCAATGTCTACTATTATTGAATACCTTTTTTTAAATTGTGGCAAAATAAACTTAACACAAAATTTACCATTTTAGTCATTTTTAAGTGTATCATTCAATGGATTAAGTACATCTACATTGCTGTGCAACCACCCCACCATCCATCTTCAGAACCTTTTTCATCATGCAAAACTGAAACTCTGTACCCATTAAACACTAATTTCCCATTCTGCTCTCAGCCACTTCCTGGCGAGGAGCATTCTCCTTTCTGTCTCTCTGAATTTGTCTCTCTTCTAGGTGTCGCATACAAGTGGAATCATATAGTGTCTTTTTGTGACTGGCTTATTTTACTTCTGCATAATGTCTTCAGGGCTCATCCATTTTGGAGGATGTGTCAGAATTTCCTTCCTATAAAGCTGTAATATGCATTGTATGTCTATACCACATTTTGTTTATCCATGCATCTGTCGATGGATACTTGAGTTGCTTCCACCTTTTGACTACTGTGAATAGTGATGTGGTGAACAAGGTGTACAGATATCTGTTCAAGTCTGCTCTCGGTTCTTTTGGGTATATACACAGAAGGAGAGCTGCTGAATTGTATGGTAACTCTCTCTCTTATCTTTTGAGGAACCATCATACTATTTTCCATAGTGGCTGCACCGTTTTACATTCCAGCAGTGCACAAGGGTTCCCTTTCTCTGAATCCTCACCAACATTTGTTATTTTCTCTTTTTGATAGTAGCCACCCTAATGTTTGAGGTGGTCATAAGTTCTTTAAACCCTGGTAAACTGAGATATACATATGTCATTAACAGAATTATTGCACCTAGTATTGTGGGTGAGTGAGACAGATAATATTGTCTGTATTTTAGAAATCAAATTTGATGTGATGACTGAACATTAAACTCAGAAAAGTCTTCTCAAAATCCAGGGAGAAATCAGAGCCAGATGTAGATATTAGCAGTCATCTTCATAGAGCCACCTGTTAAAGCTGTGCATGGACAGATGCTCCGAGGGAAGACTAAGAGCAGCAAAGTGCAAAGGAGAAAAAGGAACCAGCGGAGCAGGCCAAGGAACAGCCTCAAGAGGCACCTGGATATTTCAGAATCTCAGAACCCCACAGAGGAGAGAGTCAAGAGGATTGGAAATGATCAGTGAGCTCTGATGTTAAGACAGATGATATTTTTTAATTGCGTGTGAATAAGATTTTGTTAAATTGAATCATTTCATATGAATACTGCCCTACAGAGTCCTGTATAATTTTCAGAATGCCTCACGTGGATTATCTCATTTGGTCCTTTCAACAGTCCAGTGGAGTATTCACTTGTTACTCCTATATAACAAGAAAGAAACTGAAGCTCTGAGAGATTGTGGTTTTCTTAAGGTTACAGCTAGGTGCCACCCACTTTCCCCAAACAATCAGTTTTGGGAAGCTGAAGGCAGAGTAGTTAAGAGATGCCCAAGGCAGAGTGGGCATGAGGTGCTCCCTACTGGTACCCAGGCAGCACCTCGTTCTCATTCACTACCTCCAGGAAGCAATATCTACTCGCCCCTCTCCCCCTCCTGTGAACTACTAAGTAGTTTGATTGTCTGTAGTCTAGAACACTGTTTTTTAAGCTGTGGGTCATGACCTAACAGTGGATCTTCAAATCAGGTAGCGGGTCACAGCCAGGCTCACAAGAGCCAGTGGTGCATGGCCCTTCCCAGTTCCGCCTTCAGTACCTGCATACGGGTCACAGAGCTTGGCTGTGATGGAAGTCAGCCAGCAGCACAAAGTTGGGGCCTTTGTTTGTCTTACCACAGAGAACCAGTTGTCAAACATTTACCAGCACACCACCGGTCATGACTGTCATTTCTCCCCCTTCCCTCCCATCCCCATAATGGAACAGAATGGAATAGAAAGAAAAATACCAAGGTCCATCTGTAATAAAAGTAAGAACATATATTTCATGACACTTTTGTTTAAGTCATAAAGATATTTATGTATGTGTACATATAAGGTGCATTTTTTACTGTGTGTTGCAGTAAAACAGAAATTTTAAAGTCCTTGGTCTGGGGTCCCTTCATTTTCCTTCCTCAAGTAACTGAAAGTCAGCTGTTCTCTTGATCTTTAGGCAAAGAACTGGTATCCAGTGCCCTTTCTGAATTAATGTTGCATCTACTCTAGGAGGAACAAGACTGAATTTTTATCAGGCTAAATATGATCATTCTATAATAGACAAAACCCCTTCATATATCAGTTCTTTTGAACTCAAAACTATATAAAAATTGATTCTTACATCCCACCAAAGATTCTTCTACAGTGAGCATATATCTGTCCTACAGTCAGAAACCAGTAATCATTATTATTAAATCTCAAAGAAGGCTAATAAATAGCAGAAAACAGGTTTAAGCCCACAGCCTGTGTACTCTATCACTCATTACTAGAACTCTCTAGAAAGAAAATAATCCTTTTAAGACAGTAAAGAAACGTTTTGTGAAATTAGTTTCCTGTTAATGATTTAGTGATGTATTTTATAAATCTACACTTTATGTATAAGCATGTACACACACATATATATATCTTATATATAAGCATGTATTTAACATACATATAATCAGATATGCTTAGATTATTCCTCAAAACCAGATAGATCATAGAATTAGATCCCAAGAAATTTGATTTAGATCAGCTTTTAAATTTTTAATTTTTCATAAAAGGGAAGTTATTAAGTATCCCTATGCAAAAAAAGAAAAAACCTCTCTACTAACATTAAATGGTCTACACTTCCGATACTATATAAGTGTAGTTACAAAAAGAAACACTTTTCAATGAGCAACATTTGAAAGTTGTTCAAATAGATTTATATCATTCTATTCCATGATGTAATTTTATCATGCCCATCTAACTGCTTTGTTGTAATAAGAAAATGAACCAGAATAAGGAAAACATGGTTTTTATTGGTTTATAAGTTATATATACTTAAAAAAATGAGTTACGTACATTTTTCATAGAAGAATTAAGCTTAATATATATGTGACTTTAGTTCTTTGCAGTAGAATTCCTTAACATAGCACTTTATGAAAACTATTCAACACTCATTTGCAAGTGGAAAGTAAATCTCCCCCATAGACGGACACTGGAGCCCTTGCTGGTCTTAGCATCTAAGAGTTGAACTAAGGGCCTATGTTTGTTCATTAGAAATTGAGAAAGACTTCTGGGAAGGTAGGAGAGCTCCCTGGTGCTGCTGTGGTCAGCCAGCTCCCTTCTCCCATGTGGCTGCATTTCAGAGTTCGTAAGGGGCTGCTTTTGCTCTGAACAAGCCCTTGCAGCTGTGCCCGGCGCCTTTGTGTCACCCAGACAGGGTTTCGTGAAATGGATCTGATGCTCTTGTGGCTGTGTTGCTCATTCCTACATACTGGAGCTGTGCCCAGAAAGGTGAGGGGCCAGCAGGTTGGCCCTCACTCCCCAGCTGTCCTTTCTCCTCATGTCACTCAGAACATAAATAAATTGATTCATTCACTCTCTTATCTTATACCAGAATGTTGCCAGAAGATAATACCAGGGCCACCCTGATCAGTTGGAAAGGCCTTAGAGACAAATCAAAGAAGCATAATTCGTAAAGTCTTTGGTTTAGGTAACTGCTATAAATTAAGTTTCTAATTTTATTTCTCTTATCATCTTGGAGGGAGAAAAATAACTTGTTATATGTGCATGTTGTTTGAGGTCTGGGCCTTCTTTATTGGCATGCATGTCATGATGAATTCTCTGTGTTTTCTGAACTGGAAAAGCCATGAGTCAGATGATCTCATTGACAATTTGCATCTCTTACCATCATACAGCAGGTGCGTGGCAGGAGCACTCATCTGGAGCACGGATTGCCCCATAACACACCAGGCCCTTTGCTGTGTGCAGAAGTATAGTTTGTACTATTAGTTGGAAGTCTTTCTCTAGCTATGGGAAACACTATAGATCATTTCCCACATCAGCCAGTTGAATGTTTACCAAGAAGCCCCATATAAATACTTGCATGGCAAAATACTGGGCACTCAAGTCAAGATTTGATGTGTTCTCTGCGCTTAAAACAGTGTAGCAGAGGAAACAAGCAACAGATGCAAGACAAAGTCCTCCACTCTTCAAAAAAAAGTGAAAGAAACAATGATTTTAAGAGGTTTAGGAAAGTCTGTTCACCATTCCTCAGAGTGAGCATGGAATGTGAATCTGCTGTTCTCCCGGCAGTTCTCTATTGCTAGGTGCCTCTCCTAGTGTGTTTCATGTTGGCAAGTGTCAATCACAGTGTTTAAAAATATTTTTATTCGTTGTGTTAAAGTAATACAAGCCAGAGATATCACCTCACACCAGTAAGGATCGCCATCATCGAAAAGACAAACAACAACAAATGTTGGCGAGGTTGTGGAGAAAGGAGAACCCTCCTACATTGCTGGTGGTTATGTAAATTAGTTCAACCATTGTGGAAAGCAATATGCAGGTTCCCCAGAACGCTCAAAATAGAAATACCACTTGACTCAGGAATTCTACTTCTAGGAATTTACCCTAAGAATGCAGCACTCCAGTTTGAAAAAGACAGATGCACCCCTATGTTTATTGCTGCACTGTTTACAATAGCCAAGATATGGAAGCAACCTAAATGCCCATCAGTAGATGAATGGATAAAGAAGATGTGGTACATATACACAATGGAATATTACTCAGCCATAAGAAAAAACAGATCCTACCATTCACAACAACATGGATGGAGCTAGAGGGTAATATGCTCCATGAAATAAGCCAGGCGGAGAAAGACAAGTACCAAATGATTTCACTCATATGCGGAGTATAAGAACAAAGGAAAACTGAAGGAATAAAACAGCAGCAGAATCACAGAACCCAAGAATGGACTAACAGTTACCAAAGGGAAAGGGACTGGGGAGGATGGGTGGGAAGGAAGGGATGAGGGCGGGGAAAAAGAAAGAGGGCATTACGATTAGCATGTATAGTGCGTGGGGGGCACGGGGAGGGCTGTGCAACACGGGGAAGACAAGTAGTGATTTTACAGCATCTTACTATGCAGGTGGACAGTGACTGTGAAGGGGTATGTGGGGGGACTTGGTGAAGGGGGAAGCCTAGTAAACATAATGTTCTTCATGTAATTGTAGATTAATGATACAAAAAAAAAAGTAATACAAGCCAGTTACTTTACTCTGGTGCTAATGGAAGAGCTGCAGGCTGGGAGAAAAATTGGGTTTGTTGGACTCTGGTAGTTACCAAACCAGTATAATGTATTTTACAGGGGCTTTAAGATTTTTAAGAGTAATTCTGATGATATTTTATGTTTATGTTGCTTGTTGACTTTAGAACTAATGTACTAAGATGTAACTTGGATTTGAAAAATGCCAAGTGTATAAATATCATATTATCCATAGACATTTGACACAAAGAAAAAATAGAATTTACGATCCAGGACATGAAAGCAAAAAAGAAGATAGGTTAACTTTAATGGCTGGTGTTTCAAAAGTCCTACAGACAAAAGAGCTGGGCTGTTGTGATCATGGCCGTAGAGGCAGTGGAGGGAAAAGACAGTAACATTGTTGTCCTGTGTACCTTTCCTGCCCTTATGACCCCACCACAGGGTCACCAGGCAGGTGTGGGTAATGAAGCAGCTCTGGAGCAGAATTATGGCAGGTGTAAGGGACAGCAGACCAACCCCAAGGTGGAAAGTCTAACTGGAGACCCTTCACATAAAGATGGGACCCCAAAGGACTATATTCTCCATGTAAAGGTCAGCCAGAAATCAATCCTCTCCTCCTCCTTTACCTCTACCCTGTCAGGCACTGAAGGAAAATTGCCTATTTGAAACTTGGTGCTGAGTATTCCCTGATCATTTAATAACCACAATCTGGCCCTCACATAAGCCTGGGCATGGATTCATGTTCCCAGTGCTCTGAAAAACATCAACTTGAGAATTAAGTTTAAGGTGGTCCGAAGCTAGTAGTGGCCCCAGGCACCTAACAGAACCATATGCATATTTTTTTTTCTGAGGAATCCTCTTTCACCTCAAACTTCAAATAATTCTTACAGGTAAAGTTCTAAGAACTGTAAGATCACAGTTTAAAATCACAAAATAAATAAGGAAACCTGGCACCAAAAGCAAAAGCCAGCAAAAGTAATAGATAACAGTATTAGGCCTACGAAGACTAAGATATAGAAATTACTAGACATACAATAAAAAATAAAATTTCTCTTTATGTTTAGAGAAATTGAAGGAATAGAAGTATGAGTAGAACGATGACATTAAAATTATGAACCAAGCATATTTGAAAAAGAACTAAGTAGCACTTTTAGAATTGAAAAAATATATAATAATTAAGTTTTAAAAATCAGTGGATGGGTTTAGCTGCTGATTAGAACTAGCTGAAGAGAGGTTTCATGAGCTTGAAGAAATTATCTGGAATGCAGCACAGAAAGAAAAAAGTAGTGAAAAACCAAGTCTAATGGATATCTAATTGGATTTCTTGGTGGGGGGGGATTGAGAGAGCAACATTTGAAGAGATAATAGCTAAAAACTTTCCAAAACTAATAAAAGATCCACAAATTGCAGTGAATCAAAAGAAAGCCACATCTAGACATACATATGGAAACTTGGGACTACTAAAGACAAAAGATGTTAAAAGCAGAATAGGGAGAAAAGAAGGCTTGCTGAAGGTTTGCCAGTTTGACAGCATGCTTCTTGACAGCAATAGTGGAAACCAAAATACAGGGTAATGTTGCCATTGGTGAAAGAAAAGAATTACCAAACCAGAAATGTATTTTAGGCAAAAATTCTTCTAAGGATGAGGATGAAATAAAGACACTTTCCAACACATAAAACCAGAAAGAATTTGTTACTAGTTTAAAAATTGTAAAGAATGAATTTTGAACAGAGGAAGATGACACTGGGAAAAGGTTTGAGATGCAAGGAAGAATTATGAGCAAAGAATATGTAAAAATATGGGAAAATATAAGCATAATAACCAATGAAGTGGTAATGTTTTAATCAGGTAAAAAAAAGGAGGGGAAAGTGAAGGAATGAAAATATCCAGCACCAATATTATACGAATCAAGGAGGAGGATATGATCAGAGTGACAGTGGTCTAACTTGATAGTAGGCAGTGGAAAAGTAGATATTGATTAACCTTCAGCTTTATATAGTTAATATATACAAATGTGATCATGAAAAAGAATAACTACTAAAGGAATAGAAATATGAAACTTCCAAAGTAGTAGAGGGAAAATGAAATGAGAAAAAAAATAAACACGTTAAGAGGAAAAGAAAAGAGTAAAGTGGAATATAGAAAGTACAACTTAAGACTGTAGAAATAAAAATATTAGTAATTACAAAAATAAGAGTGCTCTAAATGTCCAGTTAAAATCAAAGGCAGATTCATTCAACAAATATTTACTGAGCATCTGCTATGTGCTAGACACTACTTTAGGCACAAGGCACACAGCACAGAGCAGTGAAAAAAGCAGCCCAAAATCCCTAATAGAGAGAGAGAGACAACAAACCAAATAAATAACACAAATAGTACATTAGATAGTGGTGAGTGTTCTAGAGAAAAAAAATAAAGCTGTGAAAGAAGTCGGAGAATGAGGAAAGTCACTATTCTAAATAAAGTCAGTAAGAGTGGCATTGAGTGCAGTCCTGAGGCAGTGAGGGAATGAGCCGGAGGTGGGCAAGGAAATTCCAGGAAGAAGGAACAGCATGAGCACATGGCTTGAATGGGTATCATGGCTGCTGTGTTCAGGAAATACAAGCAGGCCAGTGGGGCTGCAGTGCAGGAGCCAAGAGGAGAGTGGGAATAGATGAGAGTCAGAGATGATGAGGGACCAGGTCATGAAGGACCCAATGGGACAGGGAAAAGACTGGCACTTCTGAAGTGGGAGCCATCAGGAGGATCTGGCCAGAGGAGTGCATGAGCTGATTTTGGATTTAACAAGATCTCTGTGGCTGCTACATCAGGCAGGAGCAAAGTAGTAGCAGTAGAGTTGGGGACAGTGGTCAACCAGAAGTGGATATGTTGTCACCTCAAAAAATTCTAAAATCCTCTTAATGGTGGATATAAATGGAAAATTTTCTGAGTAAAACATTAGTCAAATTCTGAATAAAACTGAGTCAAAAAAGACAATGCATCATGATCAAGTTAGGTTTACCCCAGAGATTCAGTGATTAATATTTAAAAATTGACCAATGTAATTTACTACAATAACAGATTGAAGGGGAGAAAAATCATATGCTTCTCTCAAAGGACACAGAATAATTTTTTTTAAATTTTTTATTAAGGTATGATTGATATACACTTTTATGAAGATTTCTCATGAAAAAAACAATGTGGTTACTACATTTACCCATATTATCAAGTCCCCGCCCATACCCCAATGCAGTCACTGTCCATCAGTGCAGCAAGGTGCCGGAGATCCACTATGTGCCTTCTCTGTGCTACACTGTTCTCCCCGTGATCCCCCACACCATGTGTACCAAACATAACACCCCTCAGTCCCCTTCTCCCTCCCTCCCCTCCCGCCCTCCCACACCCCTCCCCTTTGGTAACCACTAGTCCCTTCTTGGAGTCTGTGAGTCTGCTGCCAACAGAATAAGCATTTAATAGCGTTGAATATCTTCTTGACTTTAAAAAAGTTACTAGCTAACTTATTATTAATAAAGTATATCTACAAAGGAATAACAGTGACCATCTTTCTATTAATTGGGAAACTTTGAAAGCTTTCCCCGTAAGATAAAGAGTAAGACAGGGGAGCCCATCACTTGTGTTGAGTGCTGTGCTAGAAGTCGTAGTCAGCAGAGTAGAACAAGGAAAAGAAATCAGAAAGGAAGAAGCAGGTATGTTGTTATTCTTGGATAACGTATCTGTCTGACTGGAAAG
Organism: Manis javanica; assembly: GCF_040802235.1. Lineage (NCBI taxonomy): Eukaryota > Metazoa > Chordata > Mammalia > Pholidota > Manidae > Manis > Manis javanica. The sequence continues at coordinate 25,907,111 of NC_133163.1, read as the reverse complement.
TCAAAAGAATGTTCAAATAAATTATTAGCTTTTAAGATAGTTTAATTACATTGCTGTATATCAGCAACAAACAGAGCGTGTGATTGTAGAAAAGATGCCCTTTGTACCAAAGGTATAATCATCAAAAATATAATGTATCTAGGGAAAAATCTAACAAAAGATATGTAAGACCTATTATTTTAAAAAATTATAAAACCTTACTGAGAGTCACTTCTTTAAAAAAGGCAAATTAATGGAGAGATAGACATGTTCATAGATTAGAAGTCAGTTTGGTAAAGATGTCGGTTCTCCCCAAAATCATCTATAGATTTTGAGAGGGTAGTCATGGTTTATTTAATTTGACAAGCTGATTCTAAAATTTACATGGAATCACCTTTATACTCCTAAAGAATGGGAGTGAGAGATAAGGGGCCATGTGTGGCTTGTCTTACCAGATACCAACAACTGTTATCAAGACTGTTACCAAGTTAAAGTACTGAAGAGAGCATGGTGTTGGTACAGAATAGAAAAATCTAAAACTTGTCCCTCATATGCAAACAGTTTATGACAGAGAGGCACTGAAGTTAAAGGAGGAAAGGATGGAATTTTCAATAAATAATGCTAGGACAATTAGTTATTGTGTGAGAAAAATGAAATTAGACTTGTGCACTATACACAATTTTAGGTTGGATTAAAGACTTAAGTATGAAAGGCAAAAGTGTCCTTCTTTTATGAGACATTTTAGAACAATATTCAGTATCATCTTGACCACAGTGAAAGGAAAGGATTTCTTAAATTAGATCCCCAAAGTACAGACTGTAAAAGTACAAATTGATAAATTTGACTTTGTTCAAATTAAGAGCTTCTATTCTAAGACACCATAAAGATATTGTGGGCTTTTTGTTTGTTTTCCTTAAGTCCTTATCCAGTAGAGATACATTGTGAAGTATTTATGGGTGAGATAATGTGTTATCTTCAGTTTGCTTTGAAGTATTTTAGGAAAAAAAAACACAGGGAGAGAGATGAACTTAAAATGGTACAATGTTGATAATTATTAAAGCTAGATGGTGGGAACATAGTAGTGTCTTAGACATTCTATGTATGTTTAAAATTTTTTACTTTCAGTAAGGTTTTTAAATTTTTTTAAAGCATTTTTATGGTGGATTTTTTTGAAGTCTGAACACTTAAAATCATTTTATGAAAAGGTCACTTGTTAAATGTGTATCTAGATTTGATCTAATTTTCATCTCTGAGTAGGACTTTCCTTATAAATGAATAAATCTTGAAACAACATCTTTAAAAAAAAAGATAAAGACAGAAGAGACAAGTCACACCAGGTGAAAGTGTTTGTAACCAAAAAGTTAATATCCAGATAGTAAGCAAAGGATTTTAAAAATCTATAAGCAGCTTCTTTAATATGACATCAAAAGCATAAACAACAACAAAAAAGAATAGACAAACTGGACATCATCAAAATTTTTAAATTTTGTGCTTCAAAGGACACTATCAAGGAAGTGAAATGACAACACACAGAATGGGAAAAATATTTGCAAATCATATGTGTGATAAGGATGTTGTATCTAGAATATATAGGGAAGTCTTGCAACTCAGTAATAAAAAGACTACTCAGGTTTTTAAATGGGCAAAGGATCTGAACAGACATTTCTCCAAAGAAGATATACAATGCCAATAAGCACATGACAAGATTCTCATCATTAGCCACTTGGAAATGTAAATTAAAACCATTTTACACCTACCAGGATGGCTGTAATCAAGAACACAGTATCAAGTGTTGGTGAGGATTGGAGAAATTAGAACCTTTATACACTGCTGGTGGAGCTGTAAAATGGTGCAACTGCTTTGTAAAACAATTTGACAGGTCATTACACCATTAAACATGGAGTAACCATATGACCCTGCAATTCCACTCTTACATATATATCCAACAGAAATGAGAACATGTATCCAAACAACTTGCATACCTGAATGTTTAAGCAGCATTATTAATACTAGTCAAGAGGTGTAAACAACCCAAATACCCATCAACTGATAAGTAAATAAATAAAATGTAGTATTTCACATGATGGAATACTATTCAGCCACAAAAAGTAATAAGTACTGATACATGCTGCAAAGTGGATGACCCTTGAGACCACTACAGTAAGTGAAAAAAACCAGACACAAAGGATTCTACTTACACGAAATGTTCAGATTAGGCAAATCAAGAGACAGAAAGTAGATTAGTCGTTGCCAAGGGCTGAGGGATAAAATGTTTGGAGGGAATGGCTAAGAGGTATAGGGTTTCATTTTCTTTCAGTTAAAATGTTCTAGAATTGATTGTGGTGATGGGTGCACAACTCTGAATATACTAAAAGCCACTAAATTATACACATTACATAGGTGAATTGTATGGTATGTGAATTGTATCACAATAAAGCTGTTTTAAAAAATATCAGTAAACAACAACTCAGTAGTAAAATAAGCAAAATACGTATCCAGTCATTTAACATAAGAAAAACATGTATATGTGCAATAGATATTTGAAAAGATCCTCAATCTCATTCCTAATCAGGGAGATGCTAATTAAACCACAGTAGGCTACCATGGTATACTCATTTGATTCACAAAAATTTTAAACTGAGGCAATACTACTTCTCCACATGCAGAGGAGGAGAAGAAGCCAGGGACGTTCATCCACTCCAGAGTGGGGGATGAATTGGTACGAGCACTTTGGAAAAGAACATGGCATTATTTTTAGAGAGTTGAAGATGCAAGTATTTATGACCCAGCAATTCCACTCCTAAGTATATATCTAAAGAAGTTCTTCAAGTTGTGTGCTGAGATCACATATAAGAATAGACACAGTAATACTATGAAATTCAAAACCATTGAAATAAAACTAAACAATATAGTATTTAGGGATATAAGAATATGTAGTAAATAAAACTTTTTTAAAAGCAAACAAAGGAAGAATATACATAGATTTCAGCATAGTGGAGATAGGAAGGAATTGGGAGGGTCTCACGGGGAATTTGGGTAATGGTAATACTGCATTTCTTAAACTGGCTGGTGGATGTAGGTGTATATTGTGGAGACGGTGGAAAGGAGGCACAAGGCAAGTTATCTGATGGCTTGACATTGAGGGAAGATTTAGACAAACTCAGAAGTGTACAAAGAGCACTTTCTCCATGCAGTTCAGTATTGAATGCTAATAATGCTGACCCTGAGTTTCTAGAAAAGATTAATACAGCATCTTCTATTTAAGAAGCAAAAGGGATAAAATGTTCTTAAGCAAGAAGGAAAAACAGGACACTAAGAGAACTACACAAAAGAGGAGCAGCAGATGGGGGTGCCGCAGAAAGGTTTGCAACAAAAGTGGCCAAAATAAAAGAGCTTCTACTTCAAGGTGAACTTCCTTTATTGGCCACAAGTTCTTTATTCGTCAGTCATGCTAACTAAACCAGACACTGTTATCAGTAAATAAAAGCCCACACTCGCATCCAGACTGCTAAGGAAGAAGTTAAACTGTCATTGTTTGCAGATGACATGATATTGTACATACAAAACCCTAAAGAATCCACCCCAAAACTACTGAACTAATAGCTGAATTCAGCAAAGTAGCAGGATACAAAATTAATACACAGAAATCTGTTGCATTCCTATATACTAATGATGAACTAGTAGAAAGAGAAATCAGGAAAACAATTCCATTCACAATTGCATAAAAAATAATAAAATACCTAAGAATAAACCTAACCAAGGAGATGAAAGACCTATACCCAGAAAACTACAAGACACTCATGAGGGAAATTAAACAAGACACCAAATAAATGGAAATTCATCCTGTGCTCATGGATAGGAAGAATAAATAATGTCAAAATGGCCATCCTTCCTAAAGCAATCTACAGAGTCAATGCAATCCCTATCAAAATACCAATGTCATTCTTCAACAAACTAGAGCAAATAGTCTAAAATTCATATGGAACCACAAAAGACCCTGAATATCCAAAGCAATCCTGAGAAGGAAGAATAAAGCTAGGGGGATTATGCTCCCCAACTTCAAGCTCTACTACAAAGCCACAGTAATCAAGACAATTTGGTACTGGCACAAGAACAGACCCATAGATCAATGGAACAGAATAGAGAGCCCAGATATACACCCAAGCATATATGGTCAATTCATATATAATAAAGGAGGGGAAGTGACTGCCTCTTCAACAACTGGTGTTGACAAAACTGGACAGCTACATGTAAGAGAATGAAACTGGATTATTGTCTAACTCCATACACAAAAGTAAACTCAAAAATGGATCAAAGACCTGAATGTAAGTCATGAAACCATAAAACTCTTAGAAGAAAACAGGCAAAAATCTCTTGAATATAAACATGAGCAACTTTTTCCTGAATGCATCTCCTCAGCTAAGGGAAACAAAAGCAAAAATGAACAAATGGGACTACATCAAGCTAAAAAGCTTCTGTACAGCAAAGGACACCATCAGTAGAACAGAAAGGCATCCTACAGTATGGGAGAATATATTTGTAAATGACATATCCGACAGGGGTTAACATCTAAAATATATTAAGAACTCATACACCTCAACACCCAAAAAAGAAATAACCCAATTAAAAAATGGGTGGAGGATATGAACGGACACTTCTCCAAAGAAAAAATTTAGATGGCCAACAGGCACATAAAATGATTCTCCACATCGCTAATTATCAGGGAAATGCCATTTAAAACCACAATGAGATATCACTTCACACCAGTTAGGATAGCCAACATCGAAAAGACTAGGAACAACAAATGCTGGCGAGGAAGCAGAGAAAGGAATGTACAATTTACAATGTACAATTTAAAATGCTGGCGGGAATGTAAATTAGTTCAACCATGTGGAAAGCAATATGGAGGTTCCTCAAAAATCTAAAAATAGAAATACCATTTGACCTAGGAATTTCACTCCTAGGAATTTACCCAAAGGAAACAAGATCTCATATTCAAAAAGACATATGCACCCCTGTTTATTGCAGCTCTATTTACAATAGCCAAGATAAGGGAAGCAACCTAAGTGTCCATCAGTAGATGAATAGATAAAGAAGATGTGGTACATATGCACAATGGAATATTATTCAGCCATAAGAAGAAAATAAGTCCTACCATTTGCAACAACATGGATGGAGCTAGAGGGTATTATGTTCAGTGAAATAAGCCAGGCAGAGAAAGACAATTACCAAATGATTTCCCTCATTTGTGGAGTATAACAATGAAGCAAAACTGAAGGAACAAAAACAGCAGCAGACTCGCAGACTCCAAGAAGGGACTAGTGGTTACCAAAAGGGAGGGATGAGGGAAGGTGAGTGGGGAGGGAGGGATTGAGGGGCATTACGATTGGTACACATGGTGTGTGGGGGGTCATAGGGAAGACAATGTAGCATGGAGAAGACAAGTAGTGACTCTGTGGCATCTCACTACACTGATGGGCAATGACTTCAATGGGGTATGGGGGGTACTTGATAATATGCGTGAATGTAGTAACCACAATGTTTTTCATGTGAAACCTTCATAAGAGTGTATATCAATGAAATCTTAATTTAAAAAATGCAAAAATGCTGTATATTAAATCAGAGTAATCTAAAAACTAGTCCCATTAAGAGGAATCAGGGCTCCCTGGCTAACTTCAGGTTTGGGACAGAAAAAACACACGGTGAGCTTGCACCATCAGCTTATTGTTCCAGAAAGTAAGAAAGTGTTTAAAACTGCATGGGGACAAGTCAAAACCACTTAGGAACCTACAAAACAGACTTGTACAGGCCAAGTCTGGAATAATTTGAGCATCCAAAAAATAACGATGACAGTGGATTAAAGCAAATTGAGTTAAGATAGAATCCAGCAGTCCAGGGTCTTCCAACAACATGTAATATTGGGAGAGTCTCTTATTTACAGAAGAATCCCAGCTAATATATATAAAAGGAATGGCTGATCTAGAGAACCATTGTTACTTCAACAATTCAATGACTGATTCAGAGAAGTACGAACTATGGATACTGAAACCATAGGCAAAAACTGCTAGGAAACAAGATTTGCACAATATCTAAGTACCACTACCCCACAGATTGCTTATTAATTGCAAAGAGGAAATGGAGATATCTGGCACACAGCACCTTAGCCAAGTAATCAAACATGACATTCTTGATGTTCAACAAACTCTGTTTATTATATATACCTGCTGATATAATGCACTGAAGGACACAACAGCTCTCCGGCTGGAGTAGTTAAACTGAATTTAATTCTGATACAGTCTACAAAACAACAGAACTGGACTCTGTGTTAAAAGGAAATAAGGCAGGGCAGCAGGTGCAGGCAACAAACTGAAGATTAAATGAAACTATAGCTACTGACAGTTAAATGCAGTACATGTTCCCACACTGGATCCTAAATTAAGAGGAGATGTAAAAAAATCTCTAAACCTCATTTTTGGGACACCTGGTAAAGTTTGATTGCTGGCTGTGAAAGGTACCAGAATATGCCACCCCAAAATATGCCTTTTTGGCATATGGATTATTTTGAACTAATGGCAGATTCAGGAAAAGCTCTAAAAACAGGGCACTTGTTTTCCTTTTGTGAAAAAAAAAGGAAATTTCCATTTGTAAAGATGTCTCCCACTTCCAGTACCAGAAAGAGGAAGTCTCTCTTTGGATTCTTAGCCAAGGAGAAGGCACTGACTTAAATTTGCAAAACAAATCCTACTAAGCAACCCTCGTTTTCCATACTTGTCTTGGTCAGGTTCTCATAATTTGCCTCCCCTGCCTAAAAGCCCAAAGCCCCTTTCCCTCTGTTTGGCCTGAGATTCAAGCCCGAGTTCTAACCACCCCTTTAGATTACTCACTGTTGGGCACTCCCAGGTGTTACATACACGACAGACGTGTTAATACACTTCTGTTTGCTTTTCTCTTCTTGGTCCGTCTGTGGCCAGTCTAATCTACGGGGCTCCAGCTGGAGAGCCTAAGATGGGTAGAGGAAAAGACACTTTTTCTTCCCTAGAATTGTTCTTTGAATATTTTTATAGAAAGTGAGTATTAAATAGTATTATATCAATGTTAAATTTCTTGACTATGATCATGGAGTTGGGTTTTGCAGGGAAAGTTTCTTTTTCTTAGGAGTTAGGGATTAAGTAGTTAGGAATATAGTGTAGTGATGTCTGCAAGTTACTTTGAAATGATCAGAGAGAGGAAAAGAGAAAGGAAGCTAAAGTGGCCAAATGTTAGGTGTTTGTGCATCAAGGGAAGGGGTACATGGGAGTTCTTTGTGCTAGTCGTCTAACTTTTCTGTAGGCTTGAAAGTTTTCAAAATAAAAAGTTTGGGGAAAATTGCAAAAAATAAATAAAATATAATAAAATAAAAGCCCACACTCTTATTTCAGACACTTAGTGCTTGATTTTCTCTTTTTTCAGCTCCTACGCACACAGAAAGATGAACTGCAAACCCGCGGAGGAAGAACCTGTTCACTAGTCCCATTGCTCCTGGGTGCGTGACGGAGGGGGAGGCACCCAGCAGTGGGGGAGGCACCCAGCAGTGCAGCAGGGCGGCCAGAGTATATTTTTGCTGCCTCGGTCCCCAGAGCCTTTGAGCTGATGTGGCAGCAGTTTGTTACCTGTCAGCCAATCCAGATTTTTACTGAGACGACAGAAAATCACATCAGCTGGGTGTTGATGGAACTTAGCAATGGGGACATTGAACTGATGAATTATATACCCCATCAGAGCACATGTGTATCTTTTACCCCTTTCCCCCCTTCCCCGCCTGCGTAGTAGGTCTTCTCTGTCCCTCTCCTGCTACCACACAGAGATGATATAAAACAGGCTCTTTGGCTATTTGCATTTTGCTTCCTCTTCTTTTCCAGATTGCAGTATTAAGCTTTACTGCCTACATGACTAAAATCCCCACAACATTATCTACCAAAGCTGTTCTTGCCTTTTCAGAGGGTCTGACGGGAAGGGGGATGCTTACAGGGTAAGTTGCCCAGAGAGGAGAGAAGTTAGTATGCTGCTGACCACAGAAGCCACAGCAAAGGCCCCCTTTGCAATTACTGATTTCTAATAATAAAGTAATTCTATTTTTATTTTCTTTTTTTCCATTTACTAATTTCCCAACAATCAGTATTCACAAAAACTGAAATGGGATCAAATTCTCATTTTATTTCATGGCTGGGCAATTTTTTAAGCTTCATTTTAGAAATGTGAACTCTAAAGACATGCTTTATTCTTACATTTGGTTTCAACAGATGGTGGGTGCAGGCTGTCCCCTAAGGGCAGCGCCTGCACCTGGGAAGCTGGTGTGTGCAAACGTCCCCATGATCAGGCCACAGCAGGCAGGCCTGCTGGCGGCCTGTGCGTCCATCCAACTGCGCACTCTTCACTGAAACAGTGCATTGGACTGATGCCGCATAGCCTCTGTTTGCTTTCTGCTTGACCTCTGCTCTCTCGCTTCCTTAGCATTCCTAGGTCCTTTCTCTGGCTTCTAGTGGAGAAAAGGTTTAAAGGTGGGCTGCAGAGCCCACCAAAGGATTGATTTAGCTGCCTAGGGTGTTATTGGGTGTGAACCCAGTGTCTGGGGTTTCTACAACAAGGTGCTATAGACTCAGCATTGTCCTTTTCCTGGAGGAAAAATGACACCCAAAAAGGCAGAGAAAAAAGAGACTTTATTGCCTTCTCAGTGAACGAAAACAGATTTGAGCACACTGAAACATTTTGGTTTTGTGAGGAATGAAGTCTATCAGTTGCAAGAGAGAAGAGAGAATGTATTCCAGATATTCCTGGGACTTCTGGTTAGTAGTTAAAAGACCATCTTAACCATTTGCTAACTTGGTTATGTATTGGTTAGGAGACAAATTGGAATTCCTTCAGAATCCGCTGCTAGTGTGTAGAATTGTGAAATAAGGTATTTGGGGAGACTCACCAAATGGATCTTGAGAAAAAGGATAAGGGGAGAATCCCAGCAAAAGAACTTTTGGACCAACTGGAGTGCTTGGAATTGCCCTCAGCAACCATCGGGATTGAAGCCTCAAGCCAATCTCTCACTGCGTTCAGCACATGCCCATCAGGTGTAGGACCAGACTCCAGACCTCTCCCTTCGTTCACCCAAATACTTCCAAGTCACTTTTACTGGTACGGACTTCTATTGGTAATAAACCCAGTAGATCATACCATCCTCCCTCTAGCAACAGTGCCATTTCTGGTGTCCCTCCTGACCCTCCCTGAAAACAAGCATGTATTTTTGCAGATGACAGACAGTGGTTCAACTTTCTGTAGTATCTGTAAAACATGACGTGGAATGGGGAGGCTGGGCTGCAAACCTGCCGATATTTGTATCTGCCAATTAATAGAGCTCTAAGATTCAAAGCACATTTGGGATCCTGGAGTGTTCTGCTTCCTTTGGGGTACTTCTCAGTGCCTTGGTCCATTAGGATGAAGCACAGGCCAGTGTTTTAGTGACATCCTGTGAAGCTGAATGAAAAGGAGCCTATGGCCAGATCATGTCTCTCTTCCTGACTTAAGCCTCAAGTTAGCACCAACAGTGTCAAGTATATGCAGTGCTTCTCAAAATGGAGTTTTCAACAGCCTGGACCCTACCCCAGGCTGAAAGGTATCTCTAGAGCTGCAGCCTGAAGTTGTACATTTTTAGTAACCACTTGGGTGAGTCTTCATACCCACTGAAATTTGAGAATGGCTGCCACAAGTGACTAGGTTCTGAAACCTGGGATTGCAGGAGCCCGTGGCCGCCACGCCGGGTAGGCTACTTTACACTCTGGACCCACTGGCTCCCTTGGGTAATGCAGAACACAGTCCCACCAGCCACGGTCAGGGCAGGAACATACCCTGAAGTACAGTGGAATAAATGGGTGCCACATGGGATGGAGGCTGAGAGAGACGCCCTTAGAATTGGCTAAGCATGGATAAAGCAGGAAAGAATCTTGGTGACCAAATTCAGGAGTTCAGTTTGGAAGAAGTCTGAAAGGAGCAAGAACACATACCTACACACACACACACACACATGCAGACACACAGACATAGACACTTCCTTCAACCTACAAATTTTAGTTCAGACAGACTTTTTTTTTAATCAGTGGTAGAGATCTCAGTAGAGGAACATGTTTTTCAGGAACTGCTAGATGATTCCTCACTCATTGCAGATGGTTTTTTCAGGTGGACAGTAACACCACAGTAGAATTCTGCATCACTCTGGGATCTGTGACCTCACGAGAGAGCAGTGGGTTGTGCCTCACCTGGCCTCTCCCAGTTCCAGATCCCTGACAAGAGGCCTGTTGTCTGAAAGGGGCTCCTGGTGAGCTCCTTAGGCTTACCCTGAAACAGGATGAGCCTCATTTTCTTAGGCCATTTGCCACAGATTGTTTCTCTAATTTTCATTTGTTATGGGGGGGTGAGATGAGACTTTCAAAAACGGTGATGTTGGTAATTTATAATGAATGTACAACCCAACGCATTTCCACAAGGGCCCACACCAAGTGATTTTGCCCAGTTAAATGAAGAGCCATTCATACACTGTCTGCAAATCTGAGCCAATGCCTCCGTGTGTCTGAGAAAAAAATGCTCTGCAAGAAGGAAAGGAACTCAAACAATAGCTCAGTCTTCTCATCTGACAGAAGGCAGCACTGTGTGCCACCATCCAGGGTTTTCAAGCTAAACAAGATACTTGGTGTTCAAGATTATCTGCCCCAGTTTCCAGTTACCTCTGTTTAATAGATGTGGACATGAAATTAAGGAAAGGGTAATAAAGGATATTTATCAAGTCAGGCTCCCACCTTAAAGTTAGGCCTTTACTGTTTTAGAAACAGTTTTCCAGAAGATGAAATGATCCAAGATTCCCCAAAAATATTTATTTATACAAAGATTTTGAGAGTAATATTTGTCTTTATACCTCAGTCTATGTGTCTGGGCCCAAGTCATTATGTGGCACATGTGCCACTGCCCCTCATGCCTCACATGTAGCACCTGCTTCCAGGAATATCAGGTGGACACAGGGTCTTGGGGGCACAGGGAGATCCTTTAATGCCCCAAGGCTGCAGAGACCCCAAATCCAGATCTGTGTACCCTGGCCTGGAAGATGTCTAGCCATATGTCCAAGGGGAAATGTGATTGAAGAAGGAGGTTAGAGGAGGGACCCAGAGGGCAGACAGAAGAGGGTTAATTACCCGCTTGTGCTTCTGAGTTCAGCATATCCATAGGGCCCGCTAGAGTTGATGGCCCAGGAACTACATTACCTGGATTTTCTCCCTGTAATGACCCTCAATGCTGATTGACGTCAAGAGGAAAATTTGCAAAAATAACAGATTTGTCCTTAATACTGGGCAGTATGAGATAGAATTCTGGGACTTTGTCTTGTAACCTGTCTGAAGAAAAAAATGCTTGCCTTGTATAACGTGATCCAGATTCCCTAGAGCAGATGTGGGGCAGCGATGAGCAAATCTGACCTCAGGTCAGAAGTGTCTTCCGGTCTGGCCCTGTCCCAGCCGTTCTCTGCCCTTCCTCCTCCCTAGGGTACCCCAGTTCCCACTGCCACACGTGTCAACCTGCCATCCCTCTTCCTCTGTCCCCACCTGTCTACACAGAAACTCTGTGTTCTGAAGAGTTCGGCCTTCCCCTAACCAAAGCCACACTTTCCTGACCACAGTGATTCTCAGAGCCAGCAAGAAAGAGAAATGTCCCAGAAGGGGACCTCCGTCTCAGCCATCTGCCTGGAGCTGAAGGTTATGGGCCCCAGGCCCCTAGGTGAGAGCTGTTGCTTTTGTTTCCCGAGGAGCAGGCAGTCAGGCAATGGCGCTCCTCCCCTCCTGTGTCTGCTGCAGGCCGGGTCTCAGCTGCACTTACAGGACTTCACCACCATGTTAGAGAGCTGCTCCACCTTGGGGGTCCTCCCGACATAGTACAGGATGGTCAGGGGCTCCAGGTCCTGGGGCACACAGCACGGTGAGGCAGACGCTTCAGGATTCAGGGTGTTGTACAGGCCCAGCACCTGGGGGAGGACACAACATTTAGGGGTTAGAAAGCCACGCCTCAGGCCTGGAGCCCCCCGCAAGTTCTAGGGACCGCTCCGGAGACGGAGCCACAGGTAGAATGGCCGCTGATGCTGCTCCGTGGGGTAAGCGACTAGTCCCTGTCCACCCCCCAGGAAGGAGTGGCGGGCACGTGCTCTGGTCGGAGGACAGCTGTCACACACAAGAACGGCTACTGGGTGACTTTAAATAGATGATGAAATTCCCTTCACTGTTAAGAAAACTCTCCAGTACTGGTCTTCCTAGCTATAAATGGTCACTTCGTTGAGCAATGTTCTCACTGAATGCTGCCTGGGGCCATCAGTAAGTGCCAGAGTGTATGGCCCCAGACAGGATGTAACAAGAATGAGCTACTACAAACATGCCTCACAAATTACTGCCCTATTTTTTTATTCCCCTTGAGGGAAAGACAATCTAGTTTAAGAGATGTGGACTTCCCACTCCCTTTCTCTTCCCATTGCTTCATATGAGCTTCTTCTGTGTGCTTTACGTGGTCTTTCAAACGCTTCGACATTCAAGAGGCTGGAATTTTCAGACTTCTTTGGAAGCCTTTCTGCCCTGCCAGCCACATGCACACATCTCTAACATACAGAGTGGTATATGACAGCTAATTAATTTCCAGTATGGCACTCCAGCTTTAGAGGAAAAAGGTGTGGTTGAAACTATGGAAGATATTTGAAAGGGCATAATGTGGCCAAGAGAGCTGGGCCAGGGTTTCACTCACTCTGGATCATCTTTCACTCATTTACCATTCACTCCTCTGTTCATTCTTTCTAACCAGTGGCCTGGCTGGCTCAGCCCCAGTGCCCCACAGGGCATGAGTCTTGCTCCATACCGTGCTGTGGGTTGTGTCTGCACTGCGGAGGTATGGACAAGGGCCTGAGCAGAAGTTGGCATAGTAGCCCTTAGGTTCATGGACCCATTTCCAGCCCAGGTCCTGCCGGAAGTCAATGTAGAGAGGGCGCACGCAGCAGTTCTCCTCCAAATTGCTACAACGAGAAAACATTTACAGAAAATGAACCTCAAAGGAAACCACCAATGTAAAAAAAACTTCACAAATGGCCCTCGTATTTGCCCTTAGAGTCCCTCCTTGTCACTAAAAGAAATGGCCCTAAACAGTGCAATCCCAGGTTCAAGTACATGGAGCTGTATGAACCATAATGGCATGACCATGATCCCAAGGCCATAAAAGGCAGATAAAGATGATGCACAAGGAAGATAAAAAAGGAAAAGGTGGCCCTACCACCTTTTACATCGTGAATCAAAGTAGAGACATAAATTGCTCCACATAAAACCAAGTACTGAATGTTTATTAGACAACTCAGCTTTGCTGAGGTTGGTTTTATTGTTACCTTCTTAATGTGCACCTGACCAGAAATGAACTTAAGCTCATGTACTTACATACTATAGTAAATGACTGCTTAAACCAAATCTAGAGGCCATCAAATCAAAAGGAGGCATATCTTTCTGGTAGACTCATGATTCCCAGATCACCCCAAATGGATTATCAGGCCACTTCAGTTCTGTTGCCCGCCAAAATCCATTTGGCAGTGCCCCTTGCCATGCAGGCATCTAGCCTGTATTTCAATATCTGCTGAAACCTAGATCTTTCAAAGTCAGCTATTGGCCAAAACCTGGCTGCTGCGGGTTCCAAGGGTGAACCATGACAGACTGTTACCCACCCATTCCCACTCCCTTCTTCGCCACCTCCCATCACCAGACATTTGCTTTCCTGGCCTCCCTTGCAGGTAGGTGTGGCCATGGAACCCAGTGACCAGTCAGGCATAAGAGGGTACAGGGGGTGAGGGTACATTATGGCAAAAATGTTTGACTGTTTACAAAGGTCACAGGCAGAAGAAGAATGCCACTGGCTATGCCTCCTCCCCCTTCTTGCCTGGAGCATGGACAAGACACCTGGAGCTCTAGCAGTCACTGTGACCGGCAAGAAGATGGAAAGGAAGCCAGCCTACTCAGCATAGCATACTAGAGAGAAAGCCTGTGTATCCAAGGACATAATCAGGCAGCAGACCAACCCTGAGCCTGCTGCTACAGGCTGCTTATGAACAAGAAATCCTCTGTGGTTTAGGCGACTGTTGCTTGTAGCCAAGGGCATTCATTCCTAGCGGACTGAGAGCCACACAGGGCTTATCTAGAGGCCAGCCTTCAGATATTTGAAAGCGACTATATAGCCTCTCCTTCACCTTCTGTTCCCCAAGCCCAGCATCCCTAGTTCATTTACGTGTTCCTCATAAAACATGGTTTCAGATCAAAGATTTCCCAACTGATTCTCCCCAACTCCATTCATGCATCCTCCTTTCCAGCCAAACTGGTCCATCCCTGCTCTTTCTTTTACTGGAAGTGCTTCTTCATCTCATATCCTCATTAGTCCTTGAACGTTCAACTTCCACACCCTCCCAAAGCCCTTCCTGTGTCCCTAGATGAACTCCTTGCTCCAAATTCTTAAGGCGTTTTAACCTTAGACCATGTCATGGATGTGGTCATTTTCTACCTTTCAGTAATTGCTATGCATGCTTTGTCATCCCCTTCCCTTATAAGAACTTACTTCCTAAATAAGGGAAAAGGCTCTGTCTATTTTTAATCTATTCAGAGTGACTACACAACTACTTCTGCATTAGTACACTAATTTCTTGAGCTCCAGTGAAGACTGCCCTATTTTCCCTCATCCAAGGAGCCCCCTTGGACCTTTCGTAGGGAAGTGAGCACAACTTTCCTAGGGGTAATTCTTGCATTAATTTCCCGCCCCCCCCACCAAACATACCCTATAAGTACTTTAAAACATGAGAACCATGGAGAGGCTTCAAGCCAAGTCTCTCCAATCCAAACTATCTTAGCAACACTCTCCTCATTTACTTCATCCAGGCCCTACAGAGCTGAGCTGCAGGAAAAGTGGGGCTCCCAGGGAAACGGAAGGAGATCTGTAAGAGGTGGTAAATCTTTCCTGGAAATAACTGGGAACAGCCTCAGGGACCCTCGGGTCAGGGCGGCGTAGGCCTAGGGCTGAGCCACAGCAGGCACACGGTCAGTGTGGTCCCTGGAGTTCATGGGCCCTGCATAGGCCCATGCTCACCGGAAGCAGTAATTGGTGTCCAGGGCCCGCTTCTTCCTCTGACCCCCCTGGCCTGGGTTGTCAAGCCGGTGTGGGGGAATCATCATGAGGATTAGATGAGGGTTGTGGTGGTCCTTCTGCTTCTTGAGGCGCCCCAGATCTCCCCGGCCGTGGTCATCCTCACTGTCCACACCTGCAGAAGGAAAGGGGGATGTTTCCTCATCTAGCCCATCATTGTCAGGAGGAGGGACAGTGTGCGCCATCTTCGAAGAAGGCTTTGGGAGAGATGGGGCTTCATGTTAATGCTCCGCTTCAGGAAGGGGAAGGCTGGTGGCAGAACGGGGGTCAAAGGATCTCACAAGACACCCACTCACAGTCAGATGCCCCCAGGACTCCTGCACATAAATCTTTCAGAGGGCAGACAGCCTTTCCCAAGAGCTTCCTGGGGATCTGCAGGGATCTGTGTGGCATCCCTGTCCCCAGGCTTCCCCACCTAACTCCTTCGGGTTGTCACTTTAGATTCTGAGATTTAGAATCTTGGGGTGTGAGCTCTTCTTATAATCTGAATTGGCAAAGCAGTCCTACCTATAGTTAAGGTGTCACAATTTACAATAGATTCAGTGAGAGCTGAAGGAACAGGACTGAATGGCTGTTAACATTCACATGGCACCTAGAGTTTCACAGTGTTTTCATTATCAAAGTCAGAGGAGATAGCGAAGAGTGTGATAAACAGCTTAGCAAACACACTCGGGAAAGAAAACCCATTATTTCCTCTGAAAAGGAAAAGACAGGCAACTGAATTAGAAAGACTCTCAACTAAAAGCACATCTGTTTTGTGACAGACAACTGCCAACTTTCCTCCCCCACCAAGGACAGGAACATGAGTTTAATTTGCACAGTGACAGAATGGACCTGGATCTCACAAAGGGGCACGAGAAAGGACCTGAGACAGATGGGAAGCCTCGATCTCAAAGTTCCCTGTCTGAAAATCTCTATGAACAAGTTATCTGTTTACTGAAGTGGACGTGTTCCATCCTAACCTGGAGTGTAGGTAGGACTCCAGAGGTCTTTTGAGCCCTGAGGTTCTGTGACTAGATGTCAAGTGCCTGGCTTTTAGGAAAAATAAGCTCTGAAATAGAGCCCAAGAAGCTAAGAGCCAAGAGAGGCCTGCACCTTGCCTCAGACAAGCCTCTGTCCTCGGGCTCTGACTTGGTTGGCTTGAGCTTGACACACCACCTGGCCGCAGGCACACCTCAGTTACCCAGGATGGGACTATGAAAGGAAAAGAGGACTTCCCTGAAATGCGGAGGCTGGAAGATGAGCGCCTTGGAAACATTTCCTTTCTGATAAGCCAGAGAGACTCTCAACTGTTTCACCATCTCAACACAAACTCCCTGAGGCCTGAAGTGGTCATTCAAACCCGTCTGACTCCCGGGTAAGGATCAGGTGGGCCCGCAGCTTCTGGAAAACTCCATCCAGGGCACTCATGTTCAGGGCCACCAAAGTTCATTTCTTTTAGGGAAGAGGAACACAACTATTACCTGTTGAGCATTTGTGGCACTGTGTTTTACCTTTGTTATCTCATTCAATTCACATGACAACCCTGAGAAAGAGGTGCTCTCCTCTCCATCTTGTTGACTGAGCTCAGAGCGGCATCAAGCTTGCCTCCATGACTGCACCGCTCTTCCCAGTGTAACACTGCCTTCCAGATGCTAAGGTCGTCTCTATCTCAACAGAAAATCCCACTCATGGGCAAAGCAGAATTACTCAAGTACAGAACAGTTGGCCATCTCTGTGAGGGAGCCTGGTTCCTTTTCTTGGGGTCTCCTGTCCTATGTTGCCTCATTAACTGCCCGTCTGCATCTTACTATACACATCCACTTGTTACCTTTGAATTTGATTTCCATCACCTCATGAATGTTTTCCAGAATATCTCCATTGGGCTGGAAGGTGTGACATGGGCAATGAATGCTGATTTCCAGGCCTAAATTGGACTCTGCAAAATAAGACACAGAGTTGGTGAGAAAAGCAATTTGTGTGATAGGGAAGTATGCCACCCACCCACCCACTACATGTGTGGGTCAGGGGCCTCTGCTCCCATAGGCAGGCACAGGAACTGAGGTATACTGAGGGTCCTGGGAGACAGAAAGTGCTGGCAAGCTAGAGTGGACTTTCATGCATATGTTGCCACATGCTCATATTTCTGTTACATTATGAACAACCAGTGGAGGCATAAACTCACGGGCATTAGGAAGGAGAGTTTTAACATTTTCAGTGTCCTATTTGCAAACGATGATATTGGAAAAATTGTCACCTGCCTACTTGGGGGCAAAAAAAATGAGGATACAGGAAGGAAGAAAACCAACAGTCACAGCACCTAGGTGTTTGTTGGGAGAAGAGATATTCAAGCCAGCCTGCTGAGGAAGGATGAAGGGAAGACAGGGGGCTGGCAGAGCCAAGGGAGGGGTCACTGAAGGACTCTGGAGCAGAGAGGCAGTGATTCAAAGGGCCACAGGATGAAGGAGGAAGGCACAGTCTGAGCCTGGGGTTAAAGGCCAGGAGGTGATGATGGAGGCAAGGTCACCTGCCAACAGGCAGCAGAGGGCATGTGGGCGGAAGATGCAAGCCTCTGTACCAAGGCCACAGTCGTGGACACCGAGGGAGGGGGCAGCTCCCAAGGAGGTAAGATGAAAATCATGGTTATATGTGGCCATATTTTCCTTACAGAAAAAGACAGAATGAGGTAAAAGTCACTTGGAATTTTCTTCTTTGGGCATCTTTGTTCACTTTCTGGGAAAATTGGAAATGTGCATGGCTCCCTGTGGGACAACGATCCACTCAGGAAGACAGCTGTGAAATGAGAGCACAGGCCGGGGATGGCAGAGGGCCATGGCCAAGGGCGCAGATGACATGAGCTCAGAGAGAATGAGCATGAGGAAGCCTGGAGGCTGTGTGAGCATCCAGCCTTGGGACAAACCTGGGGACAGAAATCTGGAGTCATCAGGAAAAACCCCACATAGTCCAGGCCAACTCAGCATCCTTCTAATGGGCAGTAACGGCCCACCCCAGAGATTTGAGTTACTTATAGGCAGGCCTGGGTGTCCCAGTGCTGCTAGTTAAAAGCCAGCTCAATCCCTTCCTCCACAAAGTGCAGAATCCAGCCTCATTTACCTTGCCCCAAGTCAGGGCAGCCTCAGGGACACACTGACACCTGCTAAGCTTGGTCTGTTCCAAAAAGCTAGATCTGTTGTGGAGGGGGAGGCAATACAGCAAAAAGCTGAGCTCCAGCTACAGAACAAAAAGCGAGTAGAGAGCTTGGCATAAGCAGCGTTCTCTTCCAGGTTTAAGGCAGCTGAAGGAAGGAGTGGAAGTCGCTGAAATGGGCTTCACAGTATACCTCCTCTTAACAAAAGAGTTGAAGCCAGGCCAAGAGAGACCTGGAGTGGGCCAGTTCTACAATTCTGTGAGTTAGAAAGTCAAGGTGCAGACAGATGTGCTGGGGAGAGTTAGGGTTAGGGTACCAGTGCGATAGTGGCCTGGCTTGGCCAATAGGCTCTGTCCACATAGAGGGCTCAGGCAGTGATGACAATAATCACCAACATTTGATGGGTATGACTACATGCTCAGCAGGTAGCTGTCAAGTACCACTTTAAGGATCTACATGCCTTAATCATTATAATAACTCACAATAATCCTACAAAGGCAGAACTAGTATCATCCCCCATTGTACAGATGAGGACCCTGAGGCTTAGGGAAATTAATGGCTTACCCAACCAGTTAGTGGGAGAGCCAAGTTTCAAACATGGGCAGCCTGATGCCAGAGCCCCACTCTTAATTGTTAGAGGCAAGGAGGGACAAAGAGGGGGCAACGGAGACCATCAGGAAGATGCCCACACATTCACTGGGATACACAAGGGCTGTGCTTTCCCAGGATCCCCCCAGCCGGAGCCACGACTCTGGGCATGCTTCCTGCCCAGCCTGCTGTGGGAGGCCTGATTCTCTACCCTGAGAAACTCAGACTGTGTGGAGTAATAGCACAGAAGTACAAGGACTGACCCCCTCCCCCACCCCTGATGGCTGCCTGGGAACTGGGTGCACAGTAGGCTCTCAGATGTTTGCTGAATGAATGCAAGACCATGTGCGCGACTCAGTTTCTTTATCCATCCACACCACGGCTGCTCCATTTGGAATCCATTTGCTGCCTTGTTTGGGGCCAAAAACTGCAGAAACTTATGAGCTCTGCACAAGTAAAGGTCTGTGCATGATTCCCCTGTGTAAGGGGTGGGCAACATCTGCCTGAATGGGAACTGAAGTTTCTAATGAAGAACTAACCTCAGAATTGGCAGCAATGAGATGGTGGGTGGGGAACCCATAGGTTTTATTACGAAATTGTCTTTTTGATGTCTCAAGGAGGATGGAAATCATTCTCAATGCAAACTTCTCATTGAGTTCTGCAGCTGTGAAAATAAGAACTCCTCCTTCAAGTGCCCAGGGCTTCAAAGAAATCCAGGTGGGGCTGATCAAAATCAGACAGGGAAGCTAAGAGATTAATTTCCCTGGCCTCTCCTTTCTGTAGCCATGTCGGGCTCTAGGCAGAGTGCAGTCTGAGTCAGAATTCCCAACAGGACTACTGTCAGCTGATCCACGTGGGTTCTCCTAGGCTTCTGCCTTTGTGTTCAGTAGGGGATATAGGATAGAATTCCTGGGTACCCTTAGAGATAAGACAGCCCATGGAACCCAAGCACATGATCTGCCAGCTTAGCCACCAGGCAATGCCACTTAGATGGGGACTTGGAAATTTGGATGCCTTCAGAGCCCAGGCAGGTTACAAAAATGAGCAAAGCAAGCCGGCATATCATGCTAAATAGGGACTGCCAGCTTTACTCTTGGGAAACAGTGGGTAATGGTGGAGCATGTGGTGACGTGAAGAAGGCATGCCCCACCTCAGCAGGTGGCCACTACTCATCTCTGGTGGATAGTTACCAGGAAATCTGATTTTTCAAGAAAAGCCCGAAGTCCAAGTTTTATGTGAAATATCCTGACTTTGAAAGCAAGAACAAAAACTGTTGAACAGTAGTTAAATTTAAAACAATATGTAGGCCAAATAGTTTGTGATCACTGTCTTAGAGCTTTAACCCCTAATTTCTAAAAACATCAAGGAGAAGAAAGGAACCCATCTGCCCCAAGGACTCTGGACATCAGCATGTGGACAGTGGCTCTACACGGCTGATGGACGTACAAAACTCTTCACTGAGGGGGAGAGAAGGAACAGGTGGAACCGCCATAGGTAACCCCCCCAAACCGAATACCAGACTAGGCTGGACCGCCAAGTCAAGAAGGGCAGAAACAGCAGAGTATGATGTCATGAAGCACAATGACTGTCAGGGAGGAAACTCCAGTTCTCATTCAGGCCAGATGACCCTGCTTAAGCCACTTCTCTGGGCCTCAGTTTCTTTATCTTACTCTCATGTAACAGGCTAACAGCCAGGAAGTTCTCTCTAATACATTCACTCTTTAAAACAGCTCTGTGACGCATGCAGGGAAGGAACCATTCCCTTATTTTCCAGGTGAGGAAACAGAGCGAGTTGGGGAGATACTAGGGATATGTGAAGTTTGGTATGCTCAGCCTGGTGAATACCAGGCCCTTCAAACATGATCATCCACAACAGGACCTGCTCCCAGACCTGCTCTTATCCCAGTCTTCCCCATTTCAGTAAGTGTCACCACCTGAGTGTTCAGTCCTAAATCTTAGAAGTCCTCCTAGACTCCTGCTGTGTCCTCACACCCCAAAGCCCATCAGCTGGTCCTACTGACTTCACCATCAAAACACAGAACAAAGTCACATCATCTGCATACCCACTGCTCCTGCCCTAGCAGAAGCCGCTCTTGCTCTCATGCAGCCTGCTGCCAAGGCCCCTAACTGGTTTTCACGCTTCCTGCAACCAGAGGGGTTTTTTAAAGATGGAAACCAAATCACCTCACCACACATCACCAGCCCTGCTTATAGCACTTCCCGATCTTCTCATCACACTTGGAGTAAGTCCTAAAACCTGACCATGGCCTTACAGGTCCTGATGCATATAGCCCCAGCTTCCTCTCTGACCTCCAGCCTCACTCAGCTCTGGCTACACCAGTCTGCTGCTGCTAGAACAGATCAAGCTTGTCCCCCTGGGGGTCTGGGCTGCAGGGTCTCCTTTGTTTAGCACCTCCTTGATCCTGACCATCCCAGGCTGGTTCCTCAGCATTCAAATCCGCAGTGCACAAACGCCTTCTTCATAGAGCTCCCCTGGAGCTTCCAGTGTCAGATCCCACCCAGTCATTATTATTGCCCTCTTTCTGTTTTCGATGGTACAGATCACTATCTGGAATTTCCATTTGTCAGTGTTCACCAGAGAAAAAGCCCCATGAGATCTGGGATCTCACCTGCCTTTCACTGTTGCATCCCCAGGGCCTGGCTCAAAGTGAGCATTGAATAAATAGTAGCTGAGTGAAGGAATGAAGGATGCAGAGTCAGGGGAAAAGCTTAGCTGTGAACCCAGATCGGTGACTCCCCTAGTTCTGTCCTCTCCCCTGTTTCATGAAGGACCAAGGACCTTAGTTTCCTTCCAAAATGCTACAACCTAAGGGTCAACCTACCTCTTCGCAAGAGCCACTCCCGCACTGTGTCAGTGACATCAAAAGACAGCCACTCAGCGGTGCCCCGTGTGGGTAGGTTCTTGCCGCCGATATAGCGCTGTTTGGCGATGTGCTCATCAGGCCGGAGTATCTACAGGGAAGAGAAAGGACTAAGTTCCAAGGCCAGGATGGAGGACCACAGCGTGGGTCACAGTGCAGAAGGAGAGGTGAGGGGAGCAGGAGGAAGCGAAAAGCCCCTGAGTACTCCTCCAAGAGCCCCAGTTAATCCTTAATCCTCTTAATCCAGACACAGACAGAAAGGAAGGCTCAGAGAAGGCAGGATTCACTCCCAGGTCTGCCGAGGAGCCTTATGGATAATGACAAAGGAGCTGGCTTTCCCATCTGTGTGGCTTCTGTCTGGGAGGGGGTTCACCTGGAAGAGCTCAATCCTCTGCTCATTGCGCTTGGAGCTGGGGTTGGGCACCCGCAGGACCCGGAATTCTGCTCGAAACAGGTTGGTTCCATTTTTCTCCACTGAGGACACATTGAAGCGGAAAACCTTGGAGGTGATTCCTTTGGGGCAGACAGCCAGCTCGTCTAGGAGAGAGCAAGTGGGGATTGGCACAAAATGAGTGAGACCCACAGGAGCAGGGTATGGCCAAGGGGTGCTTGCCAAATGGTCCAGGTCACACCTGTACCTCCCTAGAGGCTTGAGGCCTCACACCTAAAGGTGAAAATTGGAGGAAGATCCCTGGAGGCCCTGGAATCACACACAGGCCCAAGCAAGGAGCAGGGAGGCCCCAGAGCCCCAGGACGCTGCGCCTATGACTGTAATTGGTGCCAGACATATGTAATTGCTCCTTCTCCCATTGCCTCCGAATCCCAAATCTAGCAAGCTCTCCAGCCTGCTTTTCCTACTCTTTTAGAAAATAGAGATTTTCAAAAGATCTCAGCAATTCCCCCTAGGAGGTTAATTATCTCAAAGCTAGTTGATTCATTTATGTGTTTGTTCATTTAGGCATTTATTCATGCATCAAATGTGTATTGAGCAAATACTATGTGCCAAGCATAGTGCTAACACTGGGAAGCCCAAGTGAATCGACACGCCCCTGCCTTCAGGTAGTTTGATATTCAGGGGATTGGGCCAGAGAGCAAGTGTCCAGGGCCTTTGGAGAGGCCCAGGGGTTGCTGCAAAGAGATCAATGCAGGGAGGGAACAGAGCTCTTCACAGAAAAGGAGACATTTGATCTGGGTCCTACAGGAGGGAAGGGTTTGAGGATGGAGAGGAAAGAAATTGGACATGGAAGGTCAGGTGGACGCAAAGGTAGAGAAGGCAGGAAATGCAAGTGAGCAAGAGGAACCCAAAGCAGTCAGGCTAGAGCCAGTGAGACAAGGTCAAGACGGTGGATTGGGGGCTGGTGGTGGGGAGGCTGAAATGTCAGACTGAGTGGTTGGATTTCTCCCACTAACAGTAGGGAGCCATGGGAAGTGTTAGAGCAGTGCAGTGACATCATCAGCACTGTGTTCTAGACCTAATGAGGCAGTACTGGTATGGCACAGAGCCCTCATCTTGAGCCTAGCAGACCCACAGATGTTTCCTCAGATGAGCTGACCCATCACCACTGGGTCCTTTCTGTCCAAGGGTTTCTTCCTTGACAGCATGTGCAGTGCCAGCCTCTGGCACCCCACTGGCTTCTTCATCCCTGTCCACAAAAAAGAAAGCAGCAAATGGTCTTTCCCACCCTTCAGAGCTGGAGAAAAGAAAGAGAAAGATCCTGTCTTTTCTCCTGTACACTTTACAAGGTCTGAGCAGCATTAACACCCAAAGAAAAACTTTCTGCCCAAATGGTAACAATAGCCAGACCTTGAAATTCAAGCTCATGGACCCAGATTCCACACATAATGGACATGGCTGGCATGAGCTCATAATCACCCCGAGGGGTGGTGTAGGAAGTCACGGATGAGGCGGGAAGGATCAGAGGCCTGGAAACAAGCAAATGTGCTACTGAGCTTTAGGAAAGGATGAGGGAGTGTTTCTGGAAATTGCCATCTGGTGGACCTGACACTGGTTCTTAGAGAATTAATGGAACAGATGTTAGGAAAACAAATGTGTGAATGCTAGCTAATGAAGCCTTGATTAATAATTGGCTTTGAAAGAACAAATACTGCCAACTATCCCCTAAACCATTTCAAACAGAACCAGAAAGAGGCATCAGTGCTAGCAATTTAAATTTTAAGTTTGCAAGTCTGTACCCCTCTGGACATGGATAAGCTCCTTGGACTGGCAGCCCTCTCAAGCACTGACAAACTCTGTTCCTGAAGGAGCTGTCATCAGTACGGCTTCAGTTAGAGCAGTGCCTCCATAACTGTTAAAAGAGGGAATAAAGCTTTTGCCAGTGCAATGTGCACATTGCTGTAAAAAGGAAAAGGGGAACGGAAAAGGTGCATGCCAATAAGGAGAGTCAGAGTGTAGTCAAGAAAGCAGGAAGCCAGGAGATGGGGGGAAATGATAAACTCAGAGGGTCTTCAGGACACTGTAGTAACCACCCCCCCTTTATTTCTTCTAGCATGTCAATCAGGTATCTGTTCTCTAGGATGAACCCTCTTGGAATTCTAAGGAGACTTCAAGGAGGTAGGAAGGGCCATCTTTATGACTGAGCTCTATAGATTTCTGATAATTCGAGGGGATGTTAGGGAATCATCTAGTGCAACCCTCTGCAGATGAAGAAATTGATGTCCAGAGGGGTCTTGGCCAGGATCACACATGAATAAGCTGACCCAAGCAAACCGACAGGAGCTCAGCTCAGACACAATCATTAGTGAGTAAAAAAGAATTGCCTAGGAGAGAAAAGAAAATGTAAATGCAATTTTCTTGGCAATTAAATCCACTGTATAAGAATAATGGTGTTTTAAATAATTTGTGGAATGAGAGTGTAAATAAACAAAATGCAGTAAATGCCACCTTACATTTTATAGGGCTTTTCTTAATTTACCTGACCTTCTAACATCCTTAAGAATGAGAATAAGTAAAATTTACCATTTTACAAATGAGAAAAGTGAGTGTCAGGAAAATTAAATGACTTTCCCAAGGTCACTCGGCTAGTAAGTGGCAGAGGTGGTACCCAGGTCTTCTAACTATACCTCATTTATTAAAGTGGAGACTCTGGAAGTTAGAGGGGACCTACAAGATCCTCTAGTGGAGGGATGTTTTCACCAACAAAATGTGGCAGGGCTCCGTGAAATAGGCCTTGAGTACCAGCCTAGGCCTCAGGCAAGAGCCAGTTCCCAGTGGTTAAGACATGCTTCTGCTGACACTAGTGTTATTGAGAGCTGGACTAACGGGGTCCACCTTTGAAGTCAAAATATGACCAACTTTATCCATTGCACAAAACATATGTATTGATGGAGGCCATTTTCTCTTTTTGCTATAGGGAGAGAAAAATAAACAAAGAATTCATATAGAATATTTATAGAAAAACCTGGAAACAGCTGACCCTGTTTAGACCATGCCTTTTCAAATGTTTTCAGACACCTGGGCTCCTAGATGTCCCTTTGCTTGTATGTATCACTGCTGCTGGTTCCAGTGAGGGGACCATGTATAGCAACGCGGCCATGCTGCTTTAGCCTGGCTGCAGATCAGAATTGCCTGGAGAAGAACAGATGCTGTCTGGACCCCCTCAGAGATTCTGACTACACCAGAGTGGGTGGGTCCAGAGATCTCTTTCTCTCTCTCTCTCTTTCTCTCCTTCCTCCCTCCCTTCCTTCCTTCCATCCTTCCTTCACTCTCTTTCTCTTTCTTTTTAAGATTTCCAGATGATTCTACTGTGCATCCAGGGTTGATAACCACCGTTTATACTGCTCTGCAAAGGGTACCATGGCTTCCAGATGCTCTGGAAGTTTGAGAAACCACAGATTTCACGATTTAATCTTTAAATGGGTTAACCTTTAAATGTATTAGACATGTTTTTGGCCACTGCATCATTTCTTAAAATTTTGAATTAGAAGCCCATAACATTTTAAGCCTATGTTAAAAATTGGGAAATTTCACAGAAAGCTCCAGATTTTCTGCTCTTCTGGGAAATAGTAAGATCTGGTCAAGCTGGACCCACATTTCTAAATGCAAAAATCAGCAGAAGCTGAGTAGCAGATGGCCTCTCTCAACGGGGCTCAGGTCTCCCACCTGCCTCCCCTACACACCCTCTCCATCCCCCTGCAGCCAAGGGTCCTGTGCAGTTTGTCATGGTGGTTACACTGTGGCTTTTCTTCTTGTAAATTTGCCCTAGCTGCCTGGTCTCTGTGGGCACTTGTGTTTGCCATCCACTAAGAAAAGGTTTTGTTCCACTTCACTGAGTCTTAAACTTCAGATAATTGAAGAATCAACAGGGAACCTGTTGAAAATGCAGACTCCCCAGGACCCCACCCCCAGAGATTCTGATTCTGTAAGAGTGGGTCAGTTCCTGGGAGCCCACATTTTTCACATTTACCTAGACTCTAGACCACGCTTGGAAGGACACTGACTTCGTGTGCAGTGGGCAGAGGCACTTAGTACAAATGACTTCTTTCAACATGAAACGTCTTTTAATTTCCAGAATGAACAAAATCTAACTGTAACATCCAGAAGAGAAAGGCTAAAATACCAAGTTTTCTTTTTGTTCAGGAACTCTGAGTTTGCTGGTTTCTTAGCACTGCCCTTGGACGAAAACAAGAGTCTCCCGCCAAACACAAAATTACAAGCCAGAAGTTAAGTCAGCACCTACACTGGTTATATCTCATTAACCAGGATGACAAAGGAACTGAAAAAGCTGTGTCCCTCCCCACCACGGCCATCAGAGAAAGCCTCTATGCACTGTCCCAGAGAATAGCAAAACCCTGGCGAATTATACAAGGGATTAGAGTCTTGCCTTCACTCCCCAGCAGAGACTGTTGAATCATCCCAGATTTGTACCTGAAATTGTTTCGGCTGAAAGGGAATTCAGAGATGATCTACGACTTTACAGATAAGGAAACAGGCTGAGGTCACTGGCCCAGTTCCACATGGTGTAGTTGCCTCACTTGCTTGAGACTATTCATTCAACAAAGAAAACCCTTTCTTTGAGTTTGGGAGAATGTTTGGGGCAGCATCAATCTCCTGGCCCTAAAAATAGGCAGAGCTAAGAACGAACAACCCAGTTATCCCTACGCAATCTGCCACCAGGGTTCCTAAGGTAACAGCCCCAACCCCTCCTGCTTGGTCCAACATGTGATTTATGCATGTTGTAAATCAAAGTCCTCTTGGAGCCTACAGGTTAAAGGTGGGACTTAAGGTGTTTGTTTTGCACATTTGCATCAGTGCTTGAAAGCATGCCTTCTGCAGGCAGAATGTCTAGGTTAGAGTCCCTGCTATTTTGGGGCAAATGACTTACCTGATGCATGTTCCGGTCTCCTCATCTGTAAGATAGTGAACTCCAGGACCCCATCTGACAGGGCAGAGGCAGGGGATGAGCCCTATCCTCTTTGCTCTCACCTTGGAGCCCTTTCTCCTTCACCACTGTAACTGACTCCTTGCTGTGCTCTGCTCTCTAGGCTCCACCACCTCCTTGCTCCAGCTCCTGCTGTCACTTCCCCGGCGGTGCGGGAGCGGGCTGGGAATGATGCAATGTGGAAGGGCATGTGATTTCATCACCTCCCCAGTGGAAGCTCTGGCACCCAGGCCTGCCGCGGCCCCATCACAGACCCAGTGCCATCCCCTGCCCGCCCTCCTGAGTTCAGGACAGGTCCCCTTACCCCAATACTCTGACGATGGGCTCTCTGCTCCTGCTCAGCATCTGTTGGGCGTCTGCCTCTGCCCATGGCCTTTTTTATAATTAGTGTGTCTTGTGCATCTCCTCTGCCTCCCAGAGCTGGCTCAGTACCTGAACAGCTGCAGGGCGGGCCCAGGCCAAGTCTGCTCAGCCTCTGTGTCACCTCCAACAGCTGCAGAGAGTCTGGGCCTACTTCCTGTTTGCACCTGCGAGCCTCAGTGGCATCGTGTCCCGCTGGCCCCTGGCTCCTCCACAACGTCACACACAGCATCGCACTTACTGAGCTGGGTTTGTGCCCAGCCTGACCACAGCTCTGTGGCCTCAGGGCCACCCCAGCCTGCTTCAGTTACAAGGTCCTGGTGCTCAGCCCAGAGCTGCCCAGCATCTGTGCAGCCCTGTCCTGACTTTTCTCAAGGTTGTCCTCTGGCGGTGCCCTGAGTCTCTGCACAACACTGATGTCCTCTGGCACCTGTGTGCCCCTGCATCCCTCGGGCTCATTCATTCTCAGCTTGGGATTCCAGGCTGGGTGGGCCCTGGTGACTCAGAATCCCTCCTCCCCAGGACTCCTCCTCCTGACCCGGATCATTAAGGTCCCAGTCCTTCCCGCTCGCCCTGCACTCTCCTCAGATGCCACAGGCCTCCACTTCCCACATCTTTCCGTGTCCGGGCCATTGTCTCCTGCCTTTGCAGCTGCCCAGGGAGTTAGGGGTTCAGCCATTGAGCTACTTGTGCCTCTGGGAGCTAAAGGTCCTTGGCAGACCCTGAGCCAGCCCCACCTAGAGGACCCTGGGCAGGGAGCATGAACTGCCTCGTCCTCCAGCTTCTGCCCCACACAGTAGCCACATCCTAAGGCTCCAGGCAGCCACAGGAAACAGGAGTGGGAACCCCTCGCCAGTAACCACAGGCTCCTGGACCTGGCATGGGCCAGCTCCCAGTAGGCCCTTTTGCACCTCCACCCATCAGCTACCCACTCGTTTTCCTTCTCTGCAGCCAGGTTCCTTTCAACCCCTGCAGTCCCGCTAGTGACCACCCTCACCCGCCTTCTCCAATCCCCCCTCCTCCCCACTCCCAGGTGAGCCCAGGCTGAGGGACTCAGCGTGGTGAGGACACCTGCTGGTAGGAAAAGCAAACAGAGCTGCTCCAGAGTCCCTGGCCCATGAGTGGCTCACATTCCTCCTTCCCGGGCTGTCAGTTTCTCAGCATCTGCCAAGTCTCTCTCTCTCTCATATTGAGGTTTTTTAAACCTCCGTTCAGTAAACACACATGACTTCCACACGTGTGCAAACACACACAGACATCTCACCCAGAAGCCTTCCAGCTTCTCAGCACATATGGGAGCCTCCTGGGAGGACACACTCCCAGACACATGTCCTCTCTGCACCCACAGCCACACCTCCCACCCACTCTTCCCATGACACGCAGACACAAAAGGGCGGCCAGCAATCACATCCACGTCCAGAGCTGCAACCCTGCTCTCCCCATGTCCACAGGCCTGCAAGGCATGAACTGTTTGCTGTACACAGCCAGACTGCGCATCGCCCTAAAGCATATGTACATGTGAACAGAGGCGTGTACCCTTCAGCCACACACACCGTTCATGTGGGTCATGTGTGTGGCATAGACTGGAGGGCCTAGACAGCAAGAAGCTGTCTTTTCCCTAGGCTTGAAAAAGCTTGACAGACATTAATTTAGGGCAGGTATACTCTTCTTTCCAAGAACTGGAAAAACGGAACCAGAGACGTGTCACAGTGAGTCGTGAAAAGAAGCGAGAAGACTGAGGTCTCCATACTCGTGGAACTGTAAGGCCTCTTGAGAGAACTGTCCCTGTCCGTTTATGACACTTGTATGCTTACAGTTACCTATCTGATCACATGTGCCAGAGCCTGCATGCTAATGGGACAGCACAGTGTAACTCCAAAGTAAAATCAGTCCAGAATGTGCACTTGTATGCTTACAGTTACCTATCTGATCACATGTGCCAGAGCCTGCATGCTAATGGGACAGCACAGTGTAACTCCAAAGTAAAATCAGTCCAGAATGTGATGTGAGTCCTGCAAGCCACTCAACTCCAGAGCTCCGAGCCTTCCAGAAGTGCCTGGCTTTTACCAGAATGGCTCTGTGTCCTTCCCACCCACCTACCCAGCCTCAAGTATGCATTGCACCTCCTAATCCTTGGTATGGGTGACCTGGGGACACCCTGCTGTGTAGTCGCTGCTAGGCCCCCCTCTGTGGAACCACTGCTCCGGCTCAGCCCCCCAAAGCAGGCAGCCCAGCGAGAATTTGGACTTACTGTGTTCCGCCAGCCCCTGGATCATGTCGAATTTATGGATTTCTTTGGCATAGTACTCCGACTCAGTGTTTTCCTGAGTGCAGCTGTCTTCCCTCTCCCCCTGCATCTCCTCCAGCAGCTCCCGGGTGCTGTTGTAAAGGGCCAGGACCTGGTAGGGGACGTGGGTCATCACCGATGGCTCGGGGGGACTGGTGAGCCTCAGTTTGCTCAAGATCTGTCCTCTAATGGCTTCCACCCTCTTCTTCTTGATGTGGCCAAAGTCCAAGGTGGTGCAAGTGGATAGAGAGAGGCTGACTGTGGCAAAGTTCAGCAGGGCCAGGACCACCAGAGCCCTTTGCAAGTGCATCTTCATGTGCGCGCCAGAGAGAGAGGCCAGGGGGGCTGGGAGGCCTGGCGAGGAGGAGACCCCAGCAGACGTGCAGAAGGAGGGAGGAAAACCAGGCAGCCTCCCTAGATCCCGAAGACTGAGGCTTGGCAAGAAGGTGCATGAACTCACTGCACTGTGAGAGCTTCAGGACTTCCAGGAAGCGCTGGCAACCCTGAGCACGAAGAAGCCGACTGTGTGCCTTGTAGCTCTGGGTTTCTTCTCCATGTGTCTAAACAGGTTCTGCTGGGCTCTGGCTCCCAGCAGGCCAGGTGGAGGGCAAGCAGAGGGCTGGGAGGGGTGGCAAGGCAGCTGGGAGTGGGAAGGGAGCTGGAGTTTTTCCTTAGGTAAAAATAAATAGAGCGGATATCTGATATTGCCAAATGCTGCTTGGCGATGGGGAGAAAGTGGGTATTTTAAAGAAGAAGCAGAAGGACCATGGCTGGGTCCCAAAATCAAAATCCTTGCCTTGCCCTGAAGGAGAATAAGAAAAGAGAATGGAAAAGAAAAGAACAAAAAAATGTTACAAAAAAAAAATAAGTCAGATCACCAGTGAGTAGGTGGGGAGAGGCAGGGCTGGGCTGCTGCTGGCCCAGCTAAAGGTGGGGGCAGCGCAGGACACACTTGTCTCTCGGGCACACCATTCATGCTTTCTCTTTTGTTTACACTTCCTCGGGGGCTTTCTAAATGACTTTGTTCACGCTGCCTCTTGTCTTCATTGGCTGGGAAGTGGGGTTATGTGCAATTGGAAGGCCGGGAGGACAGGTCCCCGGAGAGCAGCCCCGATAATCCACTTGGACGGCCAGGGTCACCAGCACCTCGGCTTGTCTTCTCCCTCGGCCATTGCTTCTGTCCCCTGCTTCTTTTTAAAAAAGAAAACAGAAAAGAAAAATAAAATAGAAGCCAGTTCCCTGCACGCCCGCTCCGCAAAGCTGTTATTCCTCCTTTCCCAGGCTTCTCCCCCTGTCTCTCCCCGCTCGCTCATTCCCTTGGACTTGGCTTTCTGCTTCCCTCCCTTTCTCTCCCTCCTGCTGCTCTCCCTCTCCCTCTCTCCCTCTCTCACACACACACATGCACACACACTGCTTTCTCTATTTCTCTCTGCTGAAATTTTATACCTCCCTCCCATGACGTCTCTGGCCCGGGGTGGGGGAGGGAGGGACCAGTGCGCTCAGCCTCTTAGGCTGCACGATTTTAATGTTTTAAACAGGCACAGGAAAAGCCGAGTCCATTTGAAAAATACTTTGCGAGTTCTCTCGTTCGACGTGGTAACTGAACTCCCCCCCCCCCCTTGGAGTCACTCCGGCTACACGTTGACTGTTTTTCTGGAAAGTTACTCCGACGAATCCCTTCCCTCCTTCTCCCGCAACTACTTCGCCCTCTCGCCAGCTGTCAGTCCGTCCTCTCCTCCGTCCGGCTCTCGCTCCCGCCCTGGTCTCCCGTTCCCGGGTCGCCCCCTGCCTGGCGGGACACTGGGCAGGGGCAGGGAAGCCGCGGGGCCTGGGCAGGGGAGGCCGTGCCCACCATCGGTTGGGGAGGGGGCGCCCGGCCTACGAGCCGGTTTGGAGTTGGGTTCACTCCGCGGCGATCCTGGCCTCGATTCCTCATTGACAGGATTGGAGTCGGGCGGCTCGCTGAAGCTTGGAGATGCTCCAGGAACATTGAAAATGGTGGCGTTTTCCGGCAGATCGAGGGTGCCCTCTGGCGAGGCGAGGCCGCCAGTGAAGGAGATTCCGCGGGTCGGAGGCGGGAAGGCAGGGGAGCTGGGGGGTTGGGGGAAGCTGGGGACTAGAGAAGAGGGGCTGCGGGAGAGGGCGAGGAGCACCGGACCGGGTGCCTTGGGGAGCTGCCTCCCTCTCGGCCCGACGTGCATGCAAGTGCACCTCTTCTCCCAGAGCCCTGCTCTGCAGCCGCTCTCGCAGAAATGTCCAGCTGTTCGCAGCCGCCCGCCCCGCCGAGGGTTCCGCAGGGAGCTGCGCCAGCCAGTGCAGTCAGCAGTTGGCCCGAGCCCATTTCCCAGATGGGAGAGGGGAAGTTTTCCCTCCGCTTTCGTTCCTCTAAGAGGCCTATACTTCTAGGTCTTTTCCCTGGAGAAGCCTAGGAAGGGCAAGGAACGTTGCTTCCCAGCAGCACAGGTCTCGCCTCTGAAGTCATCGCCATCCTAGGAATCAAGTGCAGCTCCCTGCCACCCCACCTCACTTCACCCTTCCTGGACCCTAACTGGACCCTTCCTGCGAAGTCTGGTTCTTGCCCCTTGCTCCTGGGCGGCTAACTGAAGAGATACAGTGGTTGATCGGTTTGCAGTTGTGGAAACTAAGGCACAGAACTGTTTAAAAGACCACAGTGCTTGCGAATGGCAGAGGTGATAATTCACACAAGCTTTTTCGTTTGGGTAGACACTGTTTTTATTTGAATGACAACTGAGAAAATCTAGGAAAGCTTAAAAGTAACTTATCTAAGGTCTTAACAGCCAATAGGTGTCAACACTGAGACGGGGACCCAGGGAATCTATTGCCAGAGTCTGTGCACTTAACTGCTATACCATACTGCCTATTCAACCATCATTTGAGAAACAGGTTTTGATGCCTGCACCGTTCTAGGCTCTGTGGATACCGCAGTGAACAAAACGAACCAACAAACAAAAGTTTACATTCTGCAGGCAAAGGGAAGGCAGTGGGGAAGGCAATGAACTAAATAAATATGTAAATTAGGTAGTGTGATCAAATACAAAAGCCATGGTTGAAAATAAAGCAGGAAGGAGGATGGGAAGGGTCTCAGTTGGGGACTGTTGAAATTAAAAATATGATGATCAGAAAAGACCTTACTGGGGCCTTTAAGCAAACACTTAGAGGATGGGAGGAAACATTATTAAAGTTACATCCTTCTGGACACCACCTCTACCAAGACTGAGTCTCCAGGGATGGGATCCTGGCACTTGTCTCTTTAACAAACTTCACAGGTGATTCAGGTGCTCAGCAAGGCTTAGAAACCGTTACTCGAGGGCTTTTTCTGCCCAAGTAAGCACCATTCACCGTTTGCTTTCAGGAAGTTAGAGAAGTGGGAGTGAAGGTTTGGAAAATGGCTATACAGTGGTGGGGAAGTGACTATGAGCTCACAAGAAACAGAAAAATCCAAAGATTAATCCCTCTTCCTCATCTAGTGCCAGGGACAAAGGGAATAAGGGATTTGTTGGAGCCTATATTTCTTGGATTTTTAGCAACGAATTTTTCTTCAGGTTAATATCTAACAGGCTCTTCTCACTGAGAATCAGAGTTAGTGAATAAAAGATTTAGGTATAATCTCTTAGGATAATAACAAGGGAGGAAACTGAGGTCCAGAGAGGGCTCTGCTCAGGTACACAGGTAGTTATGGCAGAGCTGGGATGAGGCTTCAACTCCTCCAACAGCCAAGCCAATTTGCTGTCACAGGTGTGCTGACACGTGGCCCTACCCAGTAAATAGGTGAGGGTGATCAACTGAGCTGAATAATTTACTAGGTATTTAAGAAATGCTTGCAACCAGTTTTAGGGGTGCTACTCCCACTTCCAAGTCCTTGCTTTTAAGTGTGGCCATCTAGGCCTTACCCTCCAGCATGGTACTTGGAGATATTACTTTCATGGTCATTGGCCTCCCTTGAGTGGGTCCCAGCTGACCAGGACCAGGGGCTTGGCCAGTGGTGTTGACTTGGGGATCTTAAATGGAGAGTCAATGAAGATCCAACTTGCTTGTCTTATTAGTATGGGAATTTGGGGAACATTTTTCTTTGCTGGCCTAGGAGAATGATTGGCAGCCAGCTTAGCACTCAGATGATTTCCCTCAAGCCATCTCTTTGCACATCAGTGTCCTTGATTATTGAATAGAGATACTACTGCTACTTACTTAAGAGGTTGTTGGAAGGATTATTTGTACTTTTGAATATTATTACCACTCAGGTTTGATATGTTCGTTCAGCCTTCCTGCAAACTTCTTGAAAGCAGAGATTATATATATTGCATTTTCCGTTATAAACCATTTATTACCACCTGATGCCTGGGAGCCTGTTTTACCATCTGTCCAATGGAGACAGTTCAACTTATCTTGCCTCCCACAAAATGTTGTTCTGCCCTGCACGTGAGATAATAACTGTGAAGGTCCTCTGTACATTGCAAAAGGTCATACGAATAGAAGGATCAGTATAATGACAACATTAGTGCTTTGCACTTAATTTATGTATTTAAACCTAGCTACAGATGTAAACAGTTCCTAAAGACTAACATTTTTTCACAGTCCCACAGCAACAGCCTTTGTGAGATTTAATATCTGGAGGTTTCTTCCAGAAGTCAAGCGAGGCAGGTTTAGGAAAGATTTAGTTAAATTGCAGAGTGGCACATAGAATCCAGTAACAGGGCGGCGTACCCTTTAAATTTTGGGATGGACGGGCGGAGCCGTAGTCAGGGACGCCACTGGGCCGCTTGGTTTCCAGGAAGTAACGTCAGGCGGCAGCGAGAGAAATGGAGGACTTGCTGGACCTTGGCGAGGAGCGGCGCCGCGGCTCGGCCACCTTCGTGAGGACCGACATGGGGGGCTTGGGGCCTGGATTTGGCGGGTGGGGAGGATCGACCTCGCAGTCCTCGGCTTCCCTAGAGCGCCTTGGCCCGGCTGGTCCCCGGCGGCCGGAGCGGACGGGCCCTGAGCTGCGCCGGGGTGAGGCCAGGGAAGAGGCGGCCTCATCCGTCCCGCCCCATCCCCGGGGCGGCCGTAGGCTGCGCCGCTGCTGACCTGGGGTTTGCTTTGAAATTCTCAAAAACAGAACATATCCTGCCCCTGGCGGCCTGTGGGACCGGTAGGAAGTTTCCCAGCCCGCCTCGCTGTCGGGAGCCCCACGTGCGATCTTCCCTAGAACGGACTTCTGTGGGATGGCTGGACGGTCCCTGGCCAGGGTCTCACATGGACCCATCCTGGAGCTTTTCACTTGGGACTAAACATGCCAGAAGTTCACGAACTTCTCTTGAACTTTAAAAATCAACTGTTTCATGCAAGGAAGGCCGGCAAATAGGGAGGGCCTTTCTTGCCCGCAATCCCCACAGGGAGGTGGGCGTTACCTCAGTTTTATAGTAAAGGAAATCGAGACCCGGATTTATAACACGGAGGAGTGGCTAGGTATTGGGGGCTCAAGGTCAAACGCAGGGTAAAACTGTTGCCTCTGGAATGGAGATGTTGATAATAGTTGGAAGGAGTTGCAGTGAAGAGGCATGGGATAATGCATGGGAAGCATTTAACACAGTGCCTGGCTTATGAAGTTACTAAAAGAAGGTAGCAGCTCTTGCTTCTGAGGCTGTGATTTACCCAAAATGACAGATATAGATAAATAGATAGATAATAGATAGATAGATAGATAGATAGATACATAGGTAAGATAGATAGGTTAGATAGATAGATAGATGGATAGAGTAAACCCATCTACATTCAAGACCCAAGTTCAGTGTTGTTTTTGTTTTTTGTTTTTAACTCCATCAAAGCCCCATCAAGCCTTTTTTACCTTTGAAATTGGTCAAGATCACTGTCACTAAAAGATTGGGCCACACAGCAGGTCTTTGGTTTCTGCTGTGGAATTGCTAAATATTTTGAAGTGCCATCATAGCATGGGGTCCAAGGTACCAGAGAGTAGCACACTTCTGAGTGAGATATGAGGGACAGGGGCAGATTGTTTTAGGATGAAGCAGGTTGCTTGACTGACTGATCAAGGAAGCCTTTCTGATGTGTGAAATTCAGTCCCTGGGGATGTGAATGTAATGATTCATTCTTTCAACAAAGTGAGACACTACTGTATATCAGACATTGTCCCATGGGCTTGAGACATATAGCAGTGAAAAAAAAAAAGTTACTGCCCTCATTGGGCTTACCGTGTAGTGGGGAAAAATGGACAATAAGCAGACTGTACATTTTAAATACATTATATCAGGTAATAAAGTAGTATTTCCTACCAGTCATTCCCATGGATTTATCTAGGGTCTTCAAAAAGTTTTCAAAACCCTAAGTACTTGACAATTATTTGAGAAGCCATCTGTAAATGGCATTTAGAAATAAGATAACTGGATTTTTGTTTTAGTACAACCATTACACATAGTATGCATTATTCAGATACCAAATACTGTGACAGATGGAAAAGGATAGCCATAGGTGGAGCAATGAAATTGTCCACCTTGGGAAGAAAATGAGCCACTTATCAAAAAGGTTACTTCCATCATCCCTGAAGCCTAAATTATTGATTAGAATTTGGAATGTTAACATTGCCTCAGGGTTTTTATGCAGCTTTCTTGTAAGTCCTCTCAATATATTGGTGAAGTCCGATCTTAGAACATCTTAAAACAAACTCCAGCATGGTATAGTGAAAGGAACTCAGGATTTGAAGACAGAAGATTTTGCTTTTAGATTTATGTCTGCCACTTCCTTGCTTTCCCAGGCCTCAATTTCCTCATTTGTAAAGGGGCATCAGTCCCAGTCCCTGTTATTGTGAGAATTGAAGCTACCTCAGATGAGATCTAAAAGTGCTTATATTAATGCTGGTTTTTAAAAAGCAAACAAATGAAAATACAAATATTTCAACACCCTCTAGGCTTCCTAAATTAAATGTTGTTTATGTGCTGGGAAGCAGGTGAGACACAGAGCCTCCACCCCAGGAAGGCTTTGGGAAACACCTGCAGATGATTCTTTTGATGACTCAGAATTTGAAGCTTTCTGATTCCCAAAGCCAATGTCTCAAAATTCTTGGAAGAGATTTCTTTTAATGTCTGTAAGTGCAAATCCAATTAGTGTGTATGTCAAAGCAAATGCTATCTATTTCTCTGCTGTCAGATGCCATGGAATTTTGTAATTCTTTCCCCCAAAAGCCTTTCTGATAACCATTTTCCTGCCAAGCTGCAGCTTTGAAATTAGGCCTTCCAGAGTCCTGCATAGGAACGTGAAAGTCTTTACCACTCACTTCCCTGAGTTGCGGCATAAGGTTTCTGCCCATTCTAGAGGAATTTCTAGCTGCATTTTTGGGGGTTGAAAAAAGTCTATGACAGGTAAAAGAAAACCTTGTGATCATTAACCTATGGATTTCCTGGCTCCTGTCAAATAGAAATGACATCAGGTGCTTTAAGAGTTTGAAATATCTTCTAAGAATATATTCAGGCTTCTCAAATTCCACCCCCTACCATGTCATCGTAAATCCTGTCTTTGCTTACCTTCCCGGAGTTCTTGTCCTCAGAGTGGCTCAAAGATATTTGGGTCAGCATTGCCCCTCATCTCTCCTTACAGGGAGCCAAGATGGGTCGCCGAGCTCAACAGGTGTCAGCTCAAGCCGAGAATCATCTCAGTGACAAGAATTCCTTTTCAACTCTGACTGGAGAGGTGGGTGTTAAAAAATGCTAAGAGTTAACGATCATGTAATGAGCAAAGGTTTGGTAATCCGTATTTCTTCTCTTCCATGGCAGCCCTTCCTTCTATCTTGATTTGGGAGTTCCTTAACTTGGCATGTGTCTCATTAGCAAGAAATGAAAGAGGGACATTTGTTCTTTCATGCCAGAGTAGTTTCTGTGCTTTGCCTTATAGTCTCACTGAAGAGCTTTCTTAAGTTAGCTGAAGCAAGGGACCAGGAAGTTTCAAGATCCAGGTTTTTATTTCTGCCGAATAAAAGCCAGTGAGACATCCTGGTGACGTAAGGTTGGATTACACAACTGGATGTTTGCTCTCACTGGTGAACTGCACTTTCTACAGTTTTCAGCAGGAAGGGGATCTGCACTGGCCTGACTTTCCTGGAAACTTTTGCGAATGGCCTGGAACTGTGGGAATCTATTCAGCTTCTCTGTGGAGGATGGGTAATCCTGATGAGCAATACTTTTAATGCCAGGGCACTATTTTTGGCAGTGTGCTCAGAGCCCCTTTACACCTTCCTCTGTCCATTTGCAAAGTCTTTGCCCTTTTCAAGAGTCAGCTTCAGGGTAGTGCCCCCTGTCAGCTCTTCCTAACTTCTCCAGGCTGACTTAAGGCCCTTCCCCTCAGTTCCCGTAGGGCCCTATTGTGGAACTTCTATGTGTTCTCACATGATAGGCTAATTTTCTTTTTACGTATTTGTTGTGTCCCATTAGACAGTGAGTTCCCAGACAGCAGGAAACCTGGCTGCTCATTCTTCTAGCTTGTTTGCCCACAGTAGGTTTACAACAGATGACGGAATCCATGCTGGGAAGCTTAATGGGCCAGGCAGGTATGTGAGTAAAGCATGCCAGGGACAAGACTCAGACATACTTCACTTACATATCGTGTATGTACGAATATTCTGCACTTTCATGGAAATAAGTTCTCCACCATGTCCTGAAGCTCTGCACACTGCCTTTTCAATTTATCTTTCATTTTCTCATTTATGGTAGAAATCTGGGTACAGAGAATCATTATTCTGAGATAACAGCCATACCAGCACACAAATGCTGGTGGCTGACCCTTGGCCTTATTGCCTGAAGACAGTAGGGAGAGGGTGGACAGGGCAATTGTGGAAATGAAGGGCACATGTTCCCTCTAAAGAGGTAACCACTACCTAGCCAAAGCCAACTAATGCTGTGGGGAACACAGGCCCAGTATTGCCAGATCTTCTAATTTTTCAAGAAACACTGGTAGTCCAAAATTTTATGTGAAAGCAGCACATTTTTAGAGGTTAGTAACTCATTATAAAAATTGAATAACCATATCGGTTTCATTAGGCCGAGAGTTGTCAGTTTGTGACTTTGGCTGTAGCATCTCCATTATAGTGCTTATTACATTGTGTTCTGATGGAGCACATGACTGGCTGCCTCATAAGATGTGAGCTTATGGAAGGCAGGGATTGTGTTTTGCCATGGTACTCTGGTGACATGGTGCCTAGCACAGAACGGGTGTGCAGCTGACACTGCAGAGGGTGAGGGGTGAGGAACAAAGTGTGCTGAGGATTCTCAGAGACTGAGAGGAGGATTATGGGGAGGACATGGGCAATGAGTGGCACACTGGAGGTACAGTTAAGGGGGTGGTGATATAATGTAGGAAGATGGTGAAAGAAGATGTACCAGACCCAACCCTGAGTTTCAGGGAGCTTGAACTGCAGTAGTGTATGTCTTTGAAGAGCAAATGGGCAAGCAGAGGTCTAGGTTAATGTACTGTTGGCCTCTGGTCACTTTAGACTGGGAGTCTAGGATGGTCCATCCCAACACCAGATCATTGATTCTTTTCTTCAACAAATATCGAAGCTTACTGTGTGACAGGCACCATTTAAGGGGTTGGTATATTTCAATGACCAATAGAGATAAATTCCCCTGCCATAATTGAACTTCTATTCTCATCATCATTGGAGCCATAAAAGCTAATTACAAGTGTACTTAGTTGTGAAGGAGGTTATCACCACCCATAGTGGTTAGCTGAGTGAGCCTGTAGTGGGCCAGGATATCCTGAAATGACCTGCTGGCTTTGAAGCCCTGTGTGGCCCCCATGCTAAATTGGCTTCTAGGCTGGGGTCAGTAGGCACAGTTCACCTACCCAATCCCTTCCCCTTGGCTCCCAGGCAAGAGTCAGTATTGTGAGCACCAAACTCCACGAAGTCCCAGATTATGACAAACCTTTCAGGGTCCCAGCCTTTCTAGAGCACCACCTTACTTCCCCAGACACCTTTACCTTTATTTGACTCTTATAGCCTTAGCATTTTTCTGGGAGGGCGTGATGAAAAGTCATTCCATTCTTCACCCAACTGGTGCCTCTGACAGTGAAATGCCAGTTAGAAGTCCAGGATTCCTTCTCTCCCTGGGTTAAATGAGGCTTAAAGCAGTGTGGGCAGCCTCCCTCAGGGCCACATGCTCACTTGCTGTGTGGGACTTTTTGGCTGTTTCTTTTCTAAAATTAGATCCCAAGCCTTGTGTGTGTGCCCATTTACATTCCAGTTCTGAGTGTTTGACTTGATAGGTTTATTTTTGTCCCCTTGCTGACTATATTCTAGAATGCAGATATCCGTGAAAAAGTAAATATGGTACCTGGGGGCTGTCAGACATACTGGAGTTACTTTAGAGTTAAGTAGGAATTAATTCAAACAAATGATGATTTTAAAGTAAGGTGGTGGCGTTTGGAGCTCTGGTGAAGGAGGCAGAAAAGTGGTCTGCTGGAATGGAGAGAACCCAAGGCTTGGCATCAGAAAACCGGGGTTGAGACTGGGCTCTGTTGATTGTCTGGATCTTGGACAAGTCCACTAATCTCTCTAATCCTCCATTTCATTATCTGTCAAATGGTGGTAACAATACCACCAGGTTGATGTGGGGATTAAGTGAGATATGCATTTAAAAGTGCTTTAAAACCCGAAAAGCACTACACAAACGTTCATTCATTCAATAAGCCAGTAAATGAATGAGTTTTTGGACTGTGCTTCTCTGTTTCTATTAAAGGGCTGCAGAAAAGGAGGATGTAAGCTTGGGCCTCTTTAGAATTGATTTGGAAGTCTTTTCAAGGGCTTTTGCCCGTTTATCCATAGTTCAACAAGTAGCAATCCAAAACAGTTTAATGCTTTTTGGGTGCTGTGGACTTTTCTGATGGAGAGTGGGTAAGAACACAGGCCTTTGGGTCGGGCAGGCCTCAGCTGAATCCTGGCACACATTAGTTCTGTGACTCTGAGCAAGTTACCTCTGTGAGCTCAGTTTCCTCGTTGGTCAAATAGGAATAAGAACACTACACACTCCATACGGTGGCTAGAAGGAAAAAACAAGACTGTAGATATAAAGGCTTTAACACAGTCTGACACACAAGTGCCCAGTTATTATGAGCTAAGCATTATTATTATTGCTAACCATTATTCTTTCTCTAGAACTTGGGTGTTCTTTTAATTTTGCCTTAACCCTCTCTTTTGAGGTTGTAAACTGGTGATCTTCAGGCAGAATTTAGCCTACAGTCAAGTTTTGTTTGATCTGAACAAAGTAAAAAATCTTTTAACTTGGCTGTTATCATTTGTAAATTAGCAAACTTCACATGAAAATCCAGATTTGGGGCTTCTCCTTAATCAGAAGTTGTGGCTCAGTGAAAATGCTGGGCTTACGTTCTGCATGGTGGCAGTCGTCTGGAGCTGGCTGGAGCTGCTAATGGAGCCTGCTTACATTTGGCCTGCCTTCCCCAGTGCACTGCACCACTTCTTACATTAATACACCTGGTCAGGTTCATTCTCGTTTGATCTGCCTGGCCCCTGTTTCCATGTGAGTTTAAAACTCCTGCTTTTTTAGAACATACTGATTTTCAGGTACTCTTGTTTATCTATTAGTGTTGAATTTGGCAGCATGCATTAGAAACTCAACCTGCATACTTGAAAAAACAGGTGTGATTTCTCTCACAGCAGGAAGTCCGGTGGAGGGAGGGCACAGCTGGGCAGGTGCAGTCACTGGAGAATGTCCTGAGTTACTCTTGGCTCTTCTGGTTTCCGGTCTTCTGGTTTCCTGCTCCACCCTCTGGAGCTTGTGACTTGTTCTCATGGTTGCAGGATGGCTGGTTATTCCCCAGGGATCAGATCTGCATTCTGTGTAGGAAGAGGGAATTGTTGAAGACCTTAATACATGCCAACTAAGTGTGTTCCTTCTTATCAGGAAAACAGTACCAGGGACCCCACCAAGTAGCCTTGCACTTACATTTCAGGATTAAGTCTTAAACTAGTTTCAAGGGAGTTTTCAACTGCGCACATTGCAACACCCATGACCTTGGGGTTTTTGATTAGGGAGCTGAGGAAAATGGCTATTGAGTAGGTAGGTTGCAACTGACATGGCAAAGTTTTTAAAAATAGAATTTATACAAAGGTTTTTTTCTTGGGAGGCTTGGGTATGAAAGGAAAGAATTATTTTTAGCAAGAGCGACAACAAAAGTGCACATTCCTCTCTAGTTTTCTAATTTAAAGTTGTGTAGAGTTCTGTGAAAATCAGATGCCCCGGAGTTCCTGGATACCTGGTGGGGTTGCCTGTGTCAACTCTCTTCCTGATGTTTTCTTTCTTCATGTTCACTCTGCAACTGCTTGGGGCTCTCTGCCTGTAGGGTACCGGTGGTCGCTCAGCCAATTAAACTCTTCTCCCCTCCCAGAGAGACAAGGGAAGCTCTCTTTATTTGCTTGGTCATTCTGTGAATTTCCAGTAATTTGAAAGAACTTAACTATTTGTGCTGATTAACCAGAAAGATGGACTCTTGTAGTCTTACTGATTCAGAGTTGATTAGAGTTGTGCCTACTTCTTTAGTGTTGTCAAGAAGATAAAATCAGGCAATGCACATAATGTGCTCAGTGCGGTGTCCAACACAGAGGACTCTCTCAAGAAATGCGAAGTACTGAGAAGGTTTATGACTGTCCTCTTCTGGGTCTTTTTGTTTATGCCACCTGTCACAAATTAGGCTTGGATCACTAGACACATAGTTCAGTTAGCAGTTCAGGCTGGTACTACAGGTACTGAGAATTTCACAGGAAGATGGTTCCATGAGTGTAGGTGAGTGTCTGTAGGTCTGTCGTGTGTAACTGTCTCTGGGGAGGGCAGCTCTGGGAGTTAAACTGGATTTCCCTGCTTGAGCCTCACCTTCTGTCCATTCACATGATTCTGTTCTTACACAACTCCTTTAAGAAAAGACCCAGACACTTACCACCATGAAGTTACACTACTGTACACTGAAGTTGGGGAAAAGTAATCTTGGGCAAAACCTCTCAGGGCTGGTCTATTTTTTGGGTGAGCATTTCTTACTTGGGTGTAGCTCTCTTTGTGGCTTAGCTTTTATTTTGCAGATTGTCCTTTTAATAATAGTTTTGGCTTATATTGAAGCAATTGCTACCTCTCTGTTTATTACATACAATATCTACTTAAGCCTCATGGTAGCTCTTCAAGTAGATACCACTATGAGCTCATTTTAGCAAAGAGGACACTAAGACTTTGGTGGGGTGACTGGTCCAGAGTCATTCAGCTCATCTCTGTCCTAGTCTAGTTTCTCTGATTCCAGCTGGTGCTTAATCAACACCTATTCTCTCCCACCTATTAGAAAGATTGCACAATAGTAGAGAAAGGCTTTTGAAGAAAGCAGAGAGACTTTGGGGTTATTCTCTTGGATTCCTCCTGGAGTGGGAGTAAGTTCTCACTTGATCACCATTATTCTTCCACTTGTCTAGAGGAAGAAGTGTTTGAGTCACAGCTGTTCCCTTTCTCTGGCCACCAACCCCCGCCCCTCACCCCAATCCTTTGGGTGTTCTTCCTAGGATGCAGAACTGAAAGTTAGCCACATTCTCTCGCAGGAATCTGAGAAATGCTGTTGGGCTCATGTTCCCAAATTAGGCCAATTTCCTCATCGCCCAGCAGCTTCGCTCAGCTGGAGCTCCCTTGGCGCTGTGCATTACGTCTCTTGCCCTCCGCCTGTTCCCTGACTGGTCTGCCAGCCCGGCAGTTATTTTCAGCCCAATAGGATTATCTGCTGACCCTTTTTGGTGACATTTTTCTTCTTTCTCACAAAAATAACTTTTCTGATTGGTCACATTTTTCAGCCTTTTTCGTAGTCTCTCTCCAATGGGCTGGATCGAATGATGCTTCTGATAACGTCGTCAAAAAGGGATGCAGGGAATTTGATGTGGAACTGTTCATGAGGAATGCATTTTCCACACTTCATATTTATGTCATGCTTTGCATGCTTCGGTTTTGAACTCTCCCTTGGGGTGGATGATGTGCATCGCTGGCCCTTCCCTGAGGCTGGCCACTGTGTGGGAGGGAATGTCATCTCAGGGTAGAGCCTGTGATGAGAAAAAGCATCTTGAGATTCTCCTATAGCACTAGCTTGGGCTCTTTTGATGTCCCAGTCCAACTTCAATAGCTCATGCCTCATTTTACTACCCGTAGAGCAGAGAGATGCTCTTGCTGACTTCCTGCAAGTCCCAGGGTAAAAGGTGGTGCTTAGAGAGCCCTTTTAAGATCCTCTTCCTCACCTGTGGGGAGGGTTAAATGAGAAATCCATGTAAAGAGTTTAGCCCGGTGCTCCATTAAATTAGCTGTTGGTACCATGATCTCCACAACCTGAGAAGTAAATGGGATTGCCATTTTATCTTCAATCCCAGCTCTGTCAATTACTTGGTGTATATCCTGGGCAAGTTACTTAACCACTTTAAGCCTGTTTCCTCCTCTGTTGAATGGAGGTAATAGTAGTAGCTATTTTATGTGGCTGTTGGAGGATTAATAAGGAATACAGAAAGTTCTTAGGACAGTGCCCAGCACATGCTATTACTGTCATTAGCTGTTTCAGAAGAGAATTAGAAAGTGTTACCAATTTATCTTCAATTGCAATTCTGTTCAGTACAGAGGCCTTTGTATTTCATAGAACGAACTGGCCCTTAGGTCAAAGAAACATTTGGATGAGGAGTTCTTTTGGTGAGAATTCTTTGTCCACTTGAGAGCCATTTTATTTGTCTCCTTCA
The DNA here is from genome assembly GCF_040802235.1 of Manis javanica. Lineage (NCBI taxonomy): Eukaryota > Metazoa > Chordata > Mammalia > Pholidota > Manidae > Manis > Manis javanica. Next base: position 25,862,515 of record NC_133163.1, on the reverse strand, counting down.
GTAGCACTTCCGCCAATGCCACTGAGCAGTTACCTGAGAATACCTTTCCATCTTCCTGACAAAACCTAACCCGCTGTCTTAGAGGTCGGCAGTCTTTGCAAAGGATAATCCTTAACTTCTGACTTACATTATTTTGTCATTCTGGGGGAATTTGGATAAAAGGTGAAAAGGGCAGGAGTGACCTTGGAGTAAATTCTAACATCTATTCAGTTATTCATTTATTTCCTTGTGAAACTTGATCAAGAGCTTTCTGTATGCCACGCATTGTGCTTGTAGCTGGCAATAAAATGATAAACCAGGCATGCGCCCTGCCCTCTTAGAACCATGATCTGGCAGCTTGCAGAGAAGTGCATACTGGGTGGGAGTGAACACAGAAAGATAAGGGAATACCTCCATTGAGCCCCTTTTACTCTTGGGAGCATCCAGGAAGTCTGTCCAGGAAAAAGTCATGTTTGAGCTGAGACTTGAAGGATGAGTAGAAGTTAGCTAGGGGAGGGTGGGGAGGAGAGAATATTGCAGTGGAAGGATGAGGATGTGTCAAGTTCTGGAGGTGAGGGAGGGAGTGTGGCATGTTGGATATGTTAGTGGAGCAATCAACTGTACTGGTGATGGGGTAGTGGTTGCAAGTGACTTTTGCAAGCAGTGAGATAGTTTTCAAATATTCGAAGACCCTTGCCTTTTTTGACAAATGAACCATGAGGCCAGAGTTTCTTAAATGACCCTGAAATAATTGGTACAGTTATGAGGGTTAGACAGTGACCTCTCTATATTTTTCTAACCTTGTTTTTCCTCAACACATCTTTAGTGCAGCCATTACATTTCACCCTGTGCATTGGCATTTGCTCACAGGTGTCCTCAAGTACTGTTCAAGCACTGATGACTTGAAACAATTCTGGTTCATCTGTTATAAGGAAGTGCTTAGTAGATCGGTAGTTTGCAGTGTTCATACTTCATTTATGTCCTAGAAATTCTTAGGATAGATTCCTCTGAGGACAGATTGTTCTTAACATTTATAGATATAGGATAGATCCTAGTGACCCTAGGAGAAAAATCTGCCCATTATCGAAGTGATATTGAATCTATGGTGATCTAACAGTGTTTAGAAAACATTTTTTGATTTCACAAAATAAGAGACTATGTCAGCCAGATTCTGCTATTACAGGTATATGCTAGATGCTTAATAAAACGTGTAAATGAATCAATCAGTGATACAAGCCAAGCAAATACCTATGACCTGTCACTAGCGTGTTGCCTTGATTAGGATGATAAGCCCCAGCATAGATGGCTCAGTGTCCCTAATTTGCTTTAAACCAAAACACACGTGATTTAACCACCACAGGTCATATTTGCTTATGACTCATTACAAATCACTTTTCAGATTCTGTTGTAATACTGGAATTTAGTTTGATGCTGTTGGAGTAAGCAGACTACTGGCATGTGTTCAGAAATTTTGGGGGGGTGGGTATGTGAAACTTTTCATGGTAATGATACTTTTATTGTACTGAGAATTGACTTATATTTCAGGCAAGGTTCCCAGAGCACAGACTTCTCAGAATCTATGGCTGTAAATACCATTCTATTAGGGAAAAAATTACCAAGAATTAGAAAAATGGTTTAGGCCACTGTTAACTTGGACAGCAGCAGTAGCCTTATCACTGGTCTCTCCTTTTGTATTCCCCCGCTCCAGCAGTTCAGCTAGAGTGGCCTTGTGAAAATAGGCATCATTCATTTTATCCTCAAAACCCTTTATAGATATCCATTGTGTTTAGGATAAAGAATCCTAAATTCTTACTTAGACCCTTTGTGATTTGGGCATTTCTTACATGTGACATAATGAGTTATAAAAGATCACCAAATGCGAACTTCCCAGGTATATGTGGTCTTCATCCACAGTGCCTGGGAACACTACAGAGCCTTAAAGGTGAGATGGGTGTCTTGTTATGTTAATGAGAGACCTTTGGGCTGGAGGCTGAATCAGCCAGGGACCAGTGATTTAGTCAGGCATGACTATGCAGTGGAGCCCTCCCAAAACCCCTGAGAGGAGCACTTGTCTGCTGTTTTGCATCCTGCTTCTCTGTAGGGGAGGCCTTCCACACTGGGGGAACCAGAGCACTTCCACGTGCCACCAAGCCAGGCCCTAAACTTCACAAGGATAGAGCTCCTTTATTTGGGACCTTGCCCCATGTATCTCCTCATCTGGCTGTTGTATCTTTCACAGTATCCTTTATTAAACTGGTACATGTGTTTTCCTGAGTTCTGTGAGCCACTCCAGAAAATTTATCAAACCTAAGGGGGAGGTTGTGGGAACCTCTAATCTGTAGCTGGTTGGTCAGAAGCACAGGTAACTGGCTGGGGCTTGCGATGGACGCCTGGAGTGGGGGGTGGAGGGCAGTCTTGTAGGTCGGTGCCCTTAACCTGGGGAATTTGCTGCTGTCCTTAGGTAGATATTGTCAGAACTGAGTTGAGTTCTTGGACACCTTGCTGGTGTTCAGGAATTGCTTGATGTCATGATGAGAAGACCCCCTACCCCCACATACACATTGGACTCGGGTCCGGGAACCCATAAGGAATTAGTAGGGAATTCTCTACATCTCCAGCTTCATTTCACATCTGCCACCTTACTGTGGTCACACAGTTGTTGCTTTGCTTATGTAGTTCCCTACTGTCTTGCCAATGGGTTTCAGCCCCAGGCAAGTTTGCTATGGATTCAATGTAACCAAAGAAATTGACAGCAAAATGTTGCTGGGGTGAAAGGGTTATACCCAACTTTATTTCCAGGTGGCAGGTCAGTCAGTAAAATCCCATTCAGTCAGAGCGAGTCTGCATGCAGCAAGCCGGTCTCTGCCTCTGGGCCCCTCTGCCTGCACAACCATCCTCTGGGCTCCTCTGGCCGCACAGCCGTCCTCTGGGCCCCTCTGCCTGCACAGCCGTCCTTTGGGCCTCTCTACACAGTCATTCCACACAGCCCTCCTCTGGGCCTCTCTGCCTGCACAGTCATCCTGCATAGCCATCCTCTGGGCCTCTGTCCTCGGCCCTGCCACCACTCCAGCTTTTGCTTTCTGGCTGCAAGGCTGCCATGCCACGGTGTCATGCCCAGAGCACTGGGTGGAGCTCTTTATATAGAGTCAACAGCCATGTATTGCCCACAGGTGTGCAGTGAGCTAGTCAACCACAGCCAGGTGAAAATCCTGGCCACCGGAACTCTCATTTTATCCACACCTACTTCTTCTAGTTCCCTAGAATACCATAATTCCATAGGCAGCATGTAGACTGGAATACAGAATAGAGTAGAATAAAGAGAATAGAATAGTTCCCTAGAATACTGCCCACTCTTTTCTGGGCTGACTCCTATTTCTCTGAGTTCAGCTTGATTATCACTGCTATTAAATGAGAACATTACCTTCTCATTTAAATTATAAACCCCTCCCACCACCATTTTACTCTCTTGTAGCTTTTCTTAAAAAACTTTTTCTCCAAGCCCTCACCACAGTTTGTACGTTTGTATAATTGTTTAGTTCTGTGTCCCTCTGTAATAGTGAGCTCCAGAAATGCACGTGCTGTGCCTGGAGCCTGCATACTTTGTAGGTTCTCATCCAGTGAATGAGGAACAGGTGTGGGGGCACAGTGCCCTGCTTCTGGGACAGGGTGGTTAGTTTGAGGTGCCGGGGAAAGCCCTAGCTGGGGATTCCAGGAGGCCCAGCTATGTGATGCTTGTGCTCTGGACTGGGCTCAGAGCTCGAGCTAGCGATTTGGGAGTCATTAGTACTGAGGTGGAAGGGAGAGTCGGTGGGGTAAGAAGAGAAGAGATCCTTGGACAGAACCCACATTTGAGGAACACACAGCCAAAGAGTAGTTCCAAAAGGAGATCCAGGAGGAGTGGCCAGAGGGGAGGGGGGAAGCAAGGCCCCTGTGGTGTCCTGAAGCCAAGGGTAAGAGAGAGTGTCAAAAAGCTGGGAGGGGTCAAGAGTGATGTCCTTGTCACTGTTAATGAGAGACCTTTGCCTCACCCCACCCCCACAGGGGCAGGGGCTAGAGGCTGAATCAGCCAGTGGCCAATGATCTAATCAAGAGGGAACCAATAGAGTCCAGGAAGGCAAGACCCACCTGATCTGGGTCTGTTGGAGTTAGAGTAGGGAGGGAGGCCTCTGAAGTTCACATTCAAGTACATGCATGGCTGTTTTCAAAAGGCATCCCTGTACCACATGCAGTGGTCTTGCTTACACCACTGGCATATGGATCTGCTTTGCAAACAAACTAAAACCAGGCAGAGGGGGTCAAGAGGAGAGGTCAGTGCCCAGAGACATTTTTAAGGGAAGATAGATAGGATGTGGTAACAGATTGGCTGTTGGAGGTAGGAGAGAAGGAGAATCTGGAGTTGCCCCCACATGTAGCTAAAAAGACTGAATAGACAAGAATATTTTTGAGACCAAGAATTTAAGACTCTCGGCAGTGGGAGAGCAAGAAGAGATCATTATTTCTATCACATTGGATTTGAGTTGCCGTCAGTATTTTCAGAGAGGTTTGTCAAGTAAACAGTTGAAAATTTGGTCTAGAGCTTAAGAGAGAAAGTTGAAGAGTAGTGGTAACAGATATAGTCATCAGCATACTGGGGCCTCTGAGAAGAACATAATGGAAGCACTCCATTTGGGTGGCACACAGACCCTTCATGATCTCCAGGTGCAAACGTGTGAGGGTTGTAAGCAGAGAAGAGATAGCATCATTTGCATTTTAGAAAGCAAGAGCGCTTTAGCAATAATCGGTCAGGGACGGATCCAGGTTTTGTGAGTCCTGAAGCGTACACAATTTGGAGGCCTTTTTAAAGAAAATTCAGAATTCAGAATGAGATATGAAAGGAAATACTTTACAATGAGAAAATAAATCACAGCTAAGTTATTAGAGCTTTGGGTATTCAGAGATCTTCTCAAACAGTGTACCGGAAATGCATACATAGAAATGGCAGTCTCCTGATTGAGACCTAGCTTTCCCTTCTTGTCTGGAACTCTCTGTAAATTCCAGGGGCCTGTGCCAGGGTGGAGTATAAATTGGAGGAAGGTGAGACTGGAAGTAGGAAGATCAGGTAGAATCCCGCTCAAAGAAGGCAGAAGATAGTTTTGGTAAGCCTAAATATGCATGGTACAGTTTTCTCCAACACCCCTGAGGAGGCTGGTGTTAGCACAGAGAAGGCATATGGTTGACTGGAGTCAGGTTTGGGGGAGTTCTAGGAGAAATGTGGTAAAAAGACAAGTGAGCCATGATGTGGTGGACCTCTGGGTTGATAGAGAAGGAAGTGAAATCAAGAAGGAAGTTCTTAGATAGGAGGGAAGGAGGGAACTGGGTATTTCAGGGATGGCGTGGTTCCAGGTTATACCATGTTTGAAAAAGTAGCAAGGGCATTGGTGTTGAAAGGGTCAAGAACTATTAAGCTAAGCACTGAATGAACTTTTTATGTGAACGTTGAACTTTACTTAGAAATGATGGGACTAGTTGTAGAGCAGGAATGCCCCGAGTTTGGATTAATCTGGGCCCAGGCAGTTGTGGGTGACAGAGGTAAAGAAAGAGAGGGGATGGAGCTGAACGGTGTAAGTTTCAGAAGAAGTGTTCCATAATAATTCGGAAGAGCTTTGGGGAGTGAGGCAGGAGCCTCACTTGGGACCCTGGTTTGTGGGGTTTAAAAAAATGAACAGGCTCTACTTGAAAGAACTGCAAGAATAATGAAGTCCGTGGGGGAAAGCTGGGATTTAGGAGAGGTGAGGAGATGGAAAGAGTGTGCCATGAATAGAGAATATCTAATCTGCTCAGGAACCGTAAGAGTGATCAGGGAACCTCACTGAAATCATTAGCTAGGCTAGATTTCTTCTCATTATGTAGCATGTCAATAATTACTGAGAAGGACCACAATGATAGTAAAATATTCTTTTAATAATGATACTTTACAGAAAAAGAGTACTGACTAATGTTGAATGTCACTGGTGATAGACTGAAACATTTTTGGTCACATGCCTTTACCCAGTATAACAGAGAATTATGTCACTGTTTAGCCAACTGCTTTTATATTCCATTTTAATCCCTCTGGTGGCTTTTTAGGTATAGCTTTTCATACTTTTTTTTGTAAGTGATTGCTCTAGGGAGTAGAATGTGAATCCTTAAATTACTGGCTACACAGAGAGTTAATATTATGCCACTTCAGATAAAATGTGAGACCCTTGCAGCAATAGAAGTCCATTTGTCCCCTCTCATCTTTTGTGCTAGTGATGTTATATACTTTAAAACTTCATATGTCATGAATCCCATGATACCATTTGTCATTTCACTTTAAACAGTTATCATGTAGCAGAAATTAAGAGGAAAAATCGTCTTTTATATTCAGCCACATGTTTACCATTTCTGTTCTTCATTTCTCTCTGCAGATCCAAGTTTCCATCTGGTGTCATTTTTTAGTCCAAAGAACTTCTTTTAGCATTTCTTGTAGTACAGATTTGCCAAGAACAGCTCCTCTGTTTGCTTGATCTGACAGTATTTTTATTTCATTCTCATTTTTGAAGGATATTTTCTATTGATAAAGAGTTATAGATGGAGAATTTTTTTCTTTTAGCACTTTAAAAGATTGTTGTTCCTTTGTCCTCTGGCCTTCATTGTTTCTGATGATTGTTCTCCTGTATGTAAATCTTTTCTCCTTTCTTTTCCTGTTTTAAATACTTCCTTTTTATCTCCTTTAGTTTTCAACACTTTGATTATGATGTGCCTAGCTGTGATTTTCTTTGTATTGATTCTGCTTGGGATTTGCCTGAGGTTCTTGTTTCAGTAATATTTTTCACCAAATTTGGATAATTTTAAGCCATTATTTCTTCAAATATCCTTTGTTCCATTTTCTTTTCTTGTTCTCAGGACTCCAGTTGCATATATGTTAAATTGCTTGATATTGTCCGTAGGTTTATCTTGTGTGTTTTGTCCCTGAAACATTGTTTTCCTATCTTTTTTTCTTCAAGTTGGATATTTTCAGTTGATCTGTCTCCAGGTTCACTACTAATTTCTTATACTGTCCTCAGACTGAACTTTTCATTTCAGATGTTGAAATTTTAAGTTCTGAATTTCGATTTGTTTTTCCCCTGTTTGTTATTGTTGTAGTTTTTACATATATTCTATTTCTGTTGGATTTCCCCATTTGTGCATTCATTATGATTATCTTTTCTTTTAGGTCCTTGAACATATTTATACTAGCTGCTTTAAAACCTTTATCTGTTAAGTGCAGTATCTGAGTCATCTTTCGGTCAGTTTTTAATTGATTTTCTTTTGATTGTGGGTCACATTTTCATGTTTCTTCACATGTTCAGTAATTTTTATTTGCACACAGTACATTGTGATAATGCATTGTAGATGTCACCTTCCTCTGAAAAGCATTTGTTTTGTTTTAGCAGGCATTTTAATTGTTTGCAAGTCACCTTGAACTAATGAAGCCTTGGTTTTGGCTTTTGTTAGGTTTGCCCTTAGTCCTAGAGCAAATCCTATAGTCCTAGTAGAATGTAGTCTTTATTCCCAAGGTATGGCTCTTCTGGGATTTCTTGGGAAAACCCAAGGTGTGTACCAAAGACCTCAAACTTGGTGAAACTTAGACTCCAATCTCTGTCTCATCATTCAGCTTTTTTTTTTTTAAGCTCTTCACTGGGCCCCTCATGCAGTCCAGGTATTGACTAAAAGATTTTAGGGGAGTTTAAATGCAGATTTAGGGCTCCCTACTTCCCAGGACTTCTCCCTCTTTATTTTTAGTGACTCTGGCAGCCCCCAATTTTGTCCTCAAGTCAATAAAACCACAGCTTTCTGCTTGCATCCTAGCTGTACAGTTGCTGCTCAGACTGGAGAGGTCACTCAAGAAGAAAAATCCCTTTAAATATGGATTTTTTACCCAATGCAGTTCTTTTCTTTTGAGAGTCAAATCTCCTCCAGTTTCTGCCTTTTGCTTACCTTCCAATGCCTTCAAATAATTGTCTTAGGTATTTTGTCCAGAGTTCATAATCGTTGTCTGTGAAGGTTTGTTGAATGCAAACTGCTCTTACTGGATCCAGAACCTACCAATTGCTTTCGTATTGTTTCAGAATCTGCTGTGGTTTTTTCAAGTGGTACTGCAGGCAAGAAAAACATGGGAGTGGTTGTTGTAGAAACAGATTGTGTTGGCTTTCTCTTAGGATCACTTTGGAAATTCAGGCACATTAGCTCTTAAGATAGAAAACGTTCTGACATCACTGGTGCACTTGGAAGTAATGATCAGAAACATGGGTATAAAGGAGAACTAGAGAGCTGGGATATGGTCACCACTAGGATGTGAGTGCTTATTCATGTAGACCTGTGCTGTGTACTCATCCATAGAGACTTGTGCCAAGCACTCTGAAAAGTTCATCTAGAAAGGCCTCTAGAGTGGGAGAGGTTGGCCATTTGCTATTTCAAGGGCAGGAGATCATCCTGTACGACTTCAAACTGAGCAGCAAAATTTATGGATGAAGTGACTGTACTTGGGTCGTGCATTTTGTGTCAGGGCACTGTCACTTGGGAGCAGTAGAGCAGCTGGCCTTCAGCCTTTCATTTTTAAGAAACAGTGGGAGAAAAGCCTGAGAGGTGAACCTTGGATTTGGACTAATAAACTAATAAAAAGAGCAGAGCATGATGGGACATTGGTCTCCGGGGAAGTTTTTACCAAAAGGAGGAAACTAAGAACAACCTGGTAAGTTTTTCATAAACTAAATTTATTCAGTTTAAAGGACCAGTCTTTATCTTGGTTTGTGCCCTTCCTAATTTGGGGAAATTGAGAAGGTCCCCTCTTTAATTAAATGATGGTAAGAGGAAATATATATATATACTTTTTAAAAAGATTTCCAACTGCGAACTCTGTACTGCCAGCCACATCCCACTTCTCACAAACAAAATTTGTTTTTCAATATATTGACAGTTCATGAAATCTAGAGGTTTGGGAAACACAGTTCTAGAAGTTAAAAAAACCACTGGGGGACAGAGTGATGTGTGTGCTACTTTGCTAGCCATGGCCGTGCTCTCTGCTTAGAATGTCTTCTCTTGCTTCCACAACCTGAGCGGGATAAAGAGGGATGGCAGTGTGATAGGGCTGATGTGCGGGGTCTCATCACAGTGAACAGAGTGGGACTGGAGCTGGGTGGCAGTGCTGGAGCTCTCGGTCTCCTGTGATGGGGGCCGTCAGTCCATAGCTCAGTACTCATTTTCTGTCATTCACCCTTGAGGAGTCTTGTGAGAGATCAGGTTTCTAAAGGCATCGAGGTTACAGCTTGTTCCTCTGCTCTCAGCTTCCTCCCAGTTATTCCACTCTGGATTTGGCTGAGGTAGCAAGTCTAAACTGTGCTTGTACAAAGTCACAGGTGCCAGGAGGAGTAGCATCTTAGGGTGCCAGGAATTTACACCCTCGATATTGTGCACATTTCTGGCTACACACATGATGGGTGAATTTTAACAAACTGAAGGGAGTTAAGAGAATGACAAAAACATACAGGTTTTGATTTGTGATGAACGTTTAAAGGAATGTTTATTTTGACTGAACTGCAAAAGGTATGGCAGAACAGGGCATTTCTTTAGAAGTGTCTGGAAGGTACAGACACGGAAACAGGGCAGAGTTGATTTAGGATGTCCCAAAGGGATGTAATTGAGATTAAGAGGATGCTACCCAAGGTAGAAAAACCCAGAATGAGTTTTTAGAATGATTTTGGGGGCTGAAATCTGTTCTTTTTGCATCAGTCACATCAGCAAGTACTGTCAGCCCTTTCCCATGAGTCATTTGAAGTGGGCAGTTTGATGGCTATGTTGTGAGCCATGCCATACGGGTCTTTTTATTATGGGGTAGTGGGAATATTTGGAGAAGTCTGACACCACCAGAGTAATCACTAGACACAGTAGTTGTTCTGAGCATCACATTTATTTCTCAGTGAGCAGTGGAACCATGATTTCCTCTTCTTGGTTCAGGCAACTTTAAAGGATTTCTTTTTCTTCAGGGAAGTTGAAATAGGTAAGGGTTGGATCCCTGGCATGAAATGTGTCCAAGGCAGTCCCAAAGAAGAAGCCCTCCAGGGTTTGCATGTTAAAAATGCCCCATTGTCTTAACCCCAAGCATTAAAGATTTTTTCCTCTCAAGTATGCATCTTATTACTTTTATTATTCCTGATAAATAATATAGTAGCCACTCTCTCACTATTTATTGTTTACTGTGTGCCAGAGATTGTCTGCAGTGTTTACAGCGGATCTGTGAGGGATTTGTGACCGTTCTCATTTTACATGCAAGGAGAAGGAGGCCTAATGGAAATGTGACCAGCCCAGGGTTATGCGGCTAGAATGTCGAGATTCTAGAATTTGACTGCCCCTTTTTCCCATCCTGTCCATCTCCTGCCCCACTGCCCACCTTTCAAAGTATAACTTTCTTCTTTGCTTCTCTCTAGCTCTAACCCACTGCTGGTGTGCAGAGAATATCTTGTGATGGGCAGTAAAGTCACAGCTACTTTCCTGGTACAAAGATTTGTATTGCATTTGCCCTAACACCGTTTGGCACAGTGCTAAGACTGTTAACAGTTTATTTTTGGCATCACTTTTTAATCCTGACTTTACCCTTAACCCACCCCTCGGGTCGCCTCACTCAAGAGGTGAGGGTTAGACCAAGCTACTTGCTGGCCGTCCTGTCGTATTGAACATGTTTATATCATCAGCAGGTACCTCTTACTCTGTGCCCAGAACATAAATGAAGGAGGTGGTGCTTTGGGCTTGGCCTTCTCAGGTCGTGTATTTGTCATTGATCCAATCTCTTGTTTTGAGCTTTGTTTCATCCCAGATTTTTTTCAGTAGCTGCTCTGTCTTTACAAGCCTGTTCTAGCTGGCATGCATCTGGAGTCTAAGAAATCATCTGTCATCTGCTTCAGTACAGAGCTTCAGTGTCAGAGACTTGGATTTGAATCCTTGCTCCACTACTTACCAATAGGATAGTTTTAGGCAAGTTCCTCTCTCAGCCTCAGTTTCCTCATTGGTAAACTTGGTATGTGGTAGTGTCCACTTGATTGGGTCATGAAGATTCTTCAAAGCAATCCTAAAGCTTTGGCATATTGTAAACCCTCAGTAGATGTTGGCTGTTATTATTATTATTAGCTATGAATTAGTTGATATGTTCTCTCTCATTGCCTAGATTGGTTTGTTTACCATCGATCAAAGCTTTATGCTTACATGTTCCCTTTTTTCTCTGTATCTTGTCTCTCTGTTTTGTCTCTATCCCTCTTTATACGAGCTCAAACGATAAATGTTCCATGTCATCATTTACATCTGTTTATCTAGATACTCCCTGAAAGGAGTTACCATATAATTCATAGACTGAGAATCACAGAATTATGTAGCACTGGGAAGAATCATTTCTACCATGAGTTAAATCCAGGATCATGGAACTAGTTAGTAGTAGAGTCAGGACTAGAACCCTGATTATTTTTTTATCTAATGTAGTGTTCTTTTCACCACATTTTTTTTTCCTTACCCACATTTCACATATACATATATACACAATTAAAATACAATCCACAGTAAACTGGGGGAGGGCAGTGTAAGGAAGGACTTGTATTTAGAAGCTCATTCTTCTGTCACTTCTAGTTCTGACAGGGATCTCAAGACCTGGCTTTTTGAGTGCAGAGTTGTCTTCTGGTGCTCAGAGTGTTAGCATTAGAAATTCCCAGCCATGCACTGGAGAATGTCCCTGTCCCTGTTCAGCATAGCTCTGCATTGAGCAGATCTATCTGTGAACAACCTCATATTGGTGCCCGTCTCCTCAGCAACACTGCCTTTTTTCCCTTTTGTTAACCCAGACTTCACATGATCTAGTTTCTTCCTTTTTTTAACTTTTTGTTTTTTATGTGTTTTATATATAACTTTTTGCTGAAGTCTTCTGCAGCAAACATCATGACATACTGCTTTAATGCTTCAGCATGTATCTCTAAAGAATAGAACATTCTCCTAGAAATCCATAATTTCACTCCTAACAGTATTAACAATTCCCTGATAGCATCTATTACCCAGTCCGTATTCATTTCTTCCATTGTCTCCAAAATGTCTTTTATAGCTATTTTTTTTCAAACCAGGATCCAGTCAAGAACCACTCCATTAAGTGTCCCTCTCTCAAGTCTCTTAATGCAGAATCATCCCCTGCTGGCCGCTCCCCACCCTTTTAGTGGTACTGACTTCTGAAGAGATTGGGGTGGGGTTTCTCTAGACTGTCCCTCATGCTGGATTTGTCTGATTCTTTCTTCATAGCGCCACTGAACTTAATCCTCTCTCTGGAAATGTAATTGGAAGGCTTGGTTAGATGCTAGTCACACATGTGTGGCAGAAATTCTTCTGGGGTGGTCCTGTGTGCCTCCAGTGGTGCTCATTCCATCCGACCGTCAGGGCTGCTGAGTTTGAACATAGAGTTAGGGTGGTGAAGAGGTACCTCTGTTGTTAACATTTTCTCCCTTGAAATTGTATGTAATATAAGGGGCGATTCTTTCGTGCCGTGAGAGTGTCTAGGTCCCCATCAGTCAGCCTTTCCCCTCATGTTTTAGCATCTATTAACAGGCAAGTTTCTTATTCTTAAAATAGAATTTGCATTTTGATATGTCCAGTTCAGCCTGAAAGAGTTATGTTTACTCACAGGGGTTTGCTTATAAGCTTGGGTGGTCCATTACCATCCATGGCCTTAAATCTATGAGGGGAAAACTCAGGTCTGTGATGAATTAGTTGTTAGATCCAGGGTTGAGGCTGGAAGAAAAAACTGGGAGAGATGGAACAGTGCATGGAAGACAGATCTGAGGAGTAAATGCCAGCCCCTGCGCATATCAGTAAGTGTTAGTCTTCTCTCTCATCCAGCTTGTAAGAACACCTTTCTTGGGTCCTCTTTCAGGTTGCTAGAGAGAGGAAGAGAGCTTGTTTTTAGCCAGTAATCATGATTTGAACATGGGAGCTGTATGTATTGCTTGTAGAAGCTGGAGGATAGGTAGGTGTGAAGTTTGCAATGGCGCTTGCTTAACTAACTGTCTTTTCTGTTGGGAGTTTATGTGTTTACACTGGCTTTTTGAAACAGGTTGCAGTTTGGATTTGGGACTGTTTCATGTTGTGGGGTTTCTCCAGGACCTTTGAGAGTGTGAGAGAAGTTTCTAAACTCAAAAGGCTCCTTTTTTGGCACTGCAGCATCTTTTCTATTTCGGCATCTTAAGAATCTGGGGGAACCATATAAAGATCAGAAATAAGTCTGGCCCTAAAGGCTCCCTCTGGCGTGGTAATTCCAGTTAGTTGAATCTTAGCCCATTCGGATGAGACCATATAAAGAGGTCATTTCCTGAATTTCCCCGCTCTCTGCCTCTCACAGGCTCCTTTTTGTAGAAAGCTGGTATTTCAGGCCCGCAACCACCAGTCACGTGCTTCCAACTCCTTACTCGCTGTCATTCCCGCCCCTGTTTATTTTTGGAGAGAGCACATTTTTGCTTCTCTTCAGGAGCTATGCAGGGTCCTGGCCCCTCTGTCCATCAGGCGGCAGCCCCGGCAGGCTGTGCTCGTTTCCCACACTCAGAGACGTGACTCCAGCTTTCAAGAGAGAACAGGAGGGATGCACTGCCTGAGGGCTACCATCACTTGTTACTATTTCTGTCCCTTCTGGTATTGCACATTGTCTTTTTTAAAGAGAAGTTTGGTTAATGTTACCTGGCAGTAAATCTGCCAAAATTGGAAATTGTTTTCCCAGCAGATATCTTGGGGCTGTGCCTCTGAATTTCAGGAGCAGAGCAGTTTAAACCAGGACTTTTGAATTCTAGGATCAGGTCTTCTCTCAGGCTTTTAAGAGAATTTGAGCTCTACTGTTATGCACCCATCCAGGTTTCCATCACCCCCTCCATCCTTTCCTAACACACAGATAGAAACAGATTTCTTCCAAAGTCGTAATTATTCAAGCAGATTAGTAATATCTTCCCAAGTGCTTGGTCCAGGAGGATTCTGGAGTTGGGGGCCCTCATGAGAAAACCTTCATGACTATTGCAGCCTGCCTCAAGGGTAAGTTTCTAGTTTCAAGGATGGGAGCAAGAATACTCTTTTTCCTTTAAATGCCCTGGCCATTACACAGAGAGCTGAGATGCACAGATTTGAGGAAAATCTAAATCACATGTTCATGTGTCCTCCTATCCTACCCAGACCTGATGGGCAGGAGCAGGGTAGGACCTCTGGCACAGATGGAAGGATCTGTAACTGAAGTCCTACCATTCTTGCAGTGTAACAAGCTTGCAGGACATGTAATAAGCTTATAGTACGTGACTAAAGGCTAAACAGAATTGTACCAGCCCACTTCTCACCACTCCCGGCAATGACTCTGACAGTCAGGCTGGGGAGGGCGTTCAGGCTCTTTGTGAAACAGAGCTAATTAGGTGTCTAGATGTCATTGTAGCTCTTAGGGAGAGCAGCTGGGCATTCAGGGGCTGGACTGTCCATGTAAAAGAACCTACCAGAGCTTTTAAGTTATATTGCTAGAAGCTAATCATCCACTTGGATTTTAAACAGAACATTTGCACTTAATTTCTGCTGCTTTATGATCCAGAGTCACCAGCTTCCACCTACAGCCTGCACCGTGAAGCTACAAATGCTGAGGGGCTCACACTCCCAAAGAGCTTTCCCAGGACCCTTACCAATATGGTGACCAATTAACAGCGTTTGCTGCAGCCTGAGTGTTACATGCTGTCCTGGTATCCGTACACCTTGGGTCTGGGTGCTTCTGGTGTGCTTTTCCTTTTCATCTGTTTTTCTTTCCAATCCAGAAGGAGTCCTGCTTTTTCCATGAAGCTTCCTTGGCCTCTTCTTGTTCTCAGCATTTCCCAACTTGGACCAGTTCTGTTTAGCCATTAGTCATGTACTGTGAGCTCAGCAGGCTTGTCAGAGCCCTGTCTTAAAGATGCCCCGGGAGAAAGGGGCCCAATAAAAACTGCCAAAGGTGATGAGAAAACTGAAGAATTCCGTGGAACTCCCTGTGGTGAGGAATCCTTCTCCGCTTCACCTTTGGACCCTGGGTGCAGCCTGTCCCTGGAATGACTCTCACGCCTCCATCACTGGCGCCTACCTCCCACCTCCACTGTAGCCTCTTGAAGTTTCAGGTTAGGCCGACTTCTAATCACACAGCTTTCACAAGGCCTGGCACACACTGAATTCGGCCTCCCTGCCTCACTAAGTTAGAGGCAAGGACACCTGCTTTTTCTATCTCATCTGGTGCACATAGACTGCCCCCTGCATAGGGAACAGAGTTGAATTCTGGGGAAGAGTTTTTATAACTTGGTAACAGTGGTTAAATCTCTCTCATCTTGACAGGGTATTTGTGTGTGGCCATAATAAGAGTCATAGTGGAGTTCTGTGTTCTTTTTAATTCCTTATCCTTGGACTCAAATACCGAATCATGAACCTAAGGATTCCCCATCAGAGACCAGCCCCTGCTAAATGGCAAAGCCCTGCCATGAAGAGAACGAAGTTCTGCCCGCCCCTCCGATCCCCATCTTCCACCCCTCCCATCCCCAACTGCCCACCCCTCCCATCCCCAGCTGCCCGCCCCTCCCATCTCCAGCTGCCTGCCCATCCCATCCCCAGCTGCCCGCCCCTCCCATCTCCATCCTCTGCGCTCTCCTGAGGTTGCCCAAGACTCCCAGTGCGGAGCGGGGAGAAATGCTGTTGTCTCTACCCCATTTTATGCAAAGGATTTTTGCAACTCTTCCTCTCCCAGGTAACCTGAATGACAAGTTGCTTACATAATTTTCACAACCTTGTGTCAACTCCTGAAGTCTTCAGTCTTAGTGAAAAAGACATTCTGATTTGGGAACTAGGTTTTAAGTTCTGTTGGATGAGAGAGGGTGATTCTTACATGGTGATCTTTTTGTTTTGAAACTGCTGCCCTTAATTTAGCAATGGTACCATTTTGTAATGGGAAGAATATGAGAAAAAAATGTATCTTTGTGTTGCCTCCAGACAGAAAGAATTTTCACTCATCCCCCCAACAGCCATGGCTTCCTGGGGTTTGCAGTAAAAGAAGATAAAGCAGATAATTTTGGTTTTTGGAATCCTAGAGAACTTTATTAAACATACGATGTCTATTATTGGCCAAAGTGACAGCTCAGGCCAGGCTCAAAGGAGTCTTTTTTTTTTTTTTCCTATAAATGGTAGGATACAATACCACTTAAATAAAATAGAATAAGAAAATATATTATTGTACATTATCTGACCTTTCATATATTGATGTTAGTAATAATGATGATGGCAGTGAAGATAACAGTAAAGATACAGGACTTTTTGTGGACCAGGCCCTGCTCTAAGCACCTATTATATAGTCACTACTTTAATTCCCTAGCAGTTTAGCAGTTACCCAAAAGGGTGCATTTTGACAGAGGTTTGTTGCCTGTGCTGCTTTTCCGTGCTGCATGATTGCTTACAGTGCCCTCCCGGTCAGTCTCTGTTCCTCCTATCACCACTGTAATCCCCACCCCATGGTAAAGAGCAGAGGTGGTGTCACGAGACACAAGTTGAGGAATCTTGCCAGTGCCCCACAGGTTCCTCCCCTTCTGGGGACCCTGAGCATCTTACAGCAGTGGGGAGATGCCAGGTGGACTTGGGCACCCTTGACCTGGAGGCACCATGGATTTGCTTGGTTCATTCTTTCCTTCCCAACAACTAGAGCAAAGAGATGAAAGCAGAGGATCCCAGCTGAGCTTTTTGCTGACCAGATGCCTTCAGGAGCCAGGCACAGAGCTTTGGCAAGTAAGTGGGATTCCAGATAAGACACAGGCACACTTCCAGTTTGCACAATGAAGTTGTAAGACAAGAACACATTTCCAACCAAGAACTATGCTATCCTCATTGTTCTCAGAACACCTGATTTCGTTTTCCTTTTCCTGTCTTCCAGTAGATAGTGGAACAGAGATGACTGTACTGGAAGAGAAGCGACTGCACAAGTGCAGTGGTAATAGATGGCAGCTGGCATTTGACTGAGCAGGAAGGAGACCGAAAGGGAGTGTGGGGACTGTGGCCAACTGGAATGCACACATGCTTTCTCTGTAGGGGACAGCTGCTACTCAGCGCCAACATTCCTAGATTGTCCAGTTTTTTAAGAGAAGCTAGAAACTGACACTGTATGTGGAAGCTTCCAACTTTTAAAATTTGTAGCTTAAATTTAAAAACAAAAAGAAACAAAAAGCCACTGGCTGAGCAAAACCTGCTGTTAGAGGTCCATGACCTCCAAATTCAGGAATGTGCATTATCACATTGGGTAGAGAAGTATGGGATGTACCTGCAAAAAGCTCAGGGAAACTAGCTGCGGGCCAGCTTGTTTTCAAAACATCCTTGAAGGGCCCAGTGTGGTTCAGTTCAGTTTAGTTCAACTTAACCTTTGAAGTCTCCCCAGCGTAGTGCCTTTACACACAGTAAGAGCGCAGTAGGGCAAGGTTCTTGGTTTCTGCTTATATGCAACTTGGGTTTGTAAAACCCCAGACTGCCTTGGGTCACTCTGATTCCAGCTGGTCTTTGTACTTTCAGTGCTCACTGCCATCAGCTTCAAGTCCAGATCCCTGGGACAGAGAATTTGATTGGTTCCAGTTGGGTCAGATGGCTGCACCCCTGGGTCAGTCAGCTGTGTCTAAGGGATGTGGAACTGTGAGGTACAAGGCCTGCCCCTTCCAGCCTAGGGGTGGGTAAGCTGTGGGCTGGCAGGTACTGCAGAAAAGATGCCTAAACTGGAAGAGACAATTGGCAGCTCTTAGTACATCTTTGACTTTCCTCGGATAGAGACACACAATAGCTTGTTTACCACCTCTACATTTTGTCATTTCTGAGATAGACAGAGCTCCCCAAACAGCTCAATTACCTAGTATAGAAAACTCAAGTTTGTTTTCTTTAAAGCACTATTTACATTTCCTGGGAGCTAAGTTGAATGTAGGCATTCCAGGACTTGGCTTCTTCAACATTTCCAGCAGGTCTGACTCACCCAGCAGAAAAGCTTAGTATCTAGACCAAGCATGTCCTTGGCAGGCTAGGGTGCTACTGGAGAAGCAGGAAGGAAAATGTATCCTGGTGCAAAACAAACATATCAGAGGCATAAAGGCATTCTGGCACGCTGAAGGGAGTGTGTTCTTAAAAAGTTACAAGTTAGGCTTTAACTGATTTAAAGGGCGTTTCAGTGACATATATTAGTCCAGGGCTCAGCAAACCACATCCTTCCTGCTACATTTGGCCTGCTGCTTGTTTTGGTAAAGTTTTATTGAAACACAACTACACCCATGTGTTTACTTTGGCCTATGGCTGCTTATTGTCATACAGTATCAAGAATTGAGTATTTACAACAGAGACTACATGGCCCTCAAAATAAAATATGTATACCACCTAGTCTTTATAGGGAAAGGCTAGGGAACCTCCTGTTTTAGTCCATTCATCTAAGTATCTCCTCAGACTAAGAACAGCAGTTAAAATTAAGTGAAGCTCTTGGAAAAAGAAAGTTGATATTTCATACAACAGTCCTAGGAGGATGTTGGTTATTCAGAATAGGAAATGTTCTTTGCGTCTATTTTTTTTTAAATTAAGTATCACTGATATATACTCTTATAAAGGTTCCACATGAAAAACATTGTAGTTACTATACTTGATAATACTTCACTTGTATTATCAAGTCCCCCCATACCACATTGAAGTCACTGTCCATTAGTGTAGTGAGATGCCACAGAGTCACTACTTGTCTTCTCTGTGCTACACTGTCTTCCCTGTGATCCCCCCACACCATGTGTACTAATCCTAATACCCCTCAATCCCCTTCTCCATCCCTCTCCACTCTCCCTCCCACACCGCTCCCCTTTGGTAACTGGTAGTCCCTTCTTGGAGTCTGTGAATCTGTTGCTGTTTTGTTCCTTCAGTTTTGCTTCATTGTTATACTCCACAAATGAGGGAAATCATTTGGTGCTTGTCTTTCTCCGCCTGGCGTATTTCACTGAGCATAATATGCTCTAGCTCCATCCATGTTGTTGCAAATGGAAGGATTGTTTTCTTCTTATTGCTGAATAATATTCCATTGCATATATGTATCACATCTTTATCCATTCATCTACTGATGGACACTTAGGTTGCTTCCATTATCTTGGCTATTGTAAATAGTGCTGCGATAAACATAGGGTGCATATGTCTTTTTGAATATGAGAACATGTTCTGTTTGGGTAAATTCCTAGAAGTGGGATTCCCGGGTCAAATGGATTTCTATTTTTAGTGTTTTTAGGAATTTCCATATTGCTTTCCACAATGGTTAAACTAATTTACATTCCCACCAGCAGTGTAGGAGGGTTCCCCTTTCTCTGCATCCTCGCCAGCATTTGTTGTTTCTAGTCTTTTCGATGTTGGCCATCCTAACTGGTGTGAGGTGATATCTCATTGTGGTTTTAATTTCCATTTCCCTGATAATTAGCGATGAGGAGAATCATTTCATGTGCCTGTTGGCCATCTGAATTTCTTCTTTGGAGAAGTGTCTGTTCATATCCTCCACCCATTTTTTAATTGGGTTATTTCTTTTTTGGGTGTTGAGGTGTATGAGTTCTTTATATATTTTAGATGTTAACCCCTGTCAGATATGTCATTTACAAATATATTCTCCCATACTGTAGGATGCCTTTCTGTTCTACTGATGGTGTCCTTTGCTGTACGGAAGCTTTTTAGCTTGATGTAGTCCCATTTGTTCATTTTTGCTTTTGTTTCCCTTACCTGAGGAGATGCACTCAGGAAAAAGTTGCTCATGTTTATATTCAAGAGATTTTTGCCTATGTTTTCTTCTAAGAGTTTTATGGTTTCATGACTTACATTCAGGTCTTTGATCCATTTTGAATTATGGAGTAGACAATAATCCAGTTTCATTCTCTTACATGTAGCTGTCCAGTTTTGCCGACACCAGTTGTTGAAGAGGCAGTCATTTCCCCACTGTATATCCATGGCTCCTTTATCATATATTAATTGACCATGTATGCTTGGGTTTATATCTGGGCTCTCTATTCTGTTCCATTGGTCTGTGGGTCTGTTCTTGTGCCAGTACAAAATTTTCTTGATTACTGTGGCTTTGAATGTTCTTTGCGTCTCATCAAACTTGAATGATTCAGTGGATTGCTTGCTTTTCTCTTGGTATTTCCAGTTAAGAAATGCTGGGCAGAATTCCTGCACTTGTGTTTCTGAATTTATCCAATGCAGGTGAATGCTTCCTGAGCAAAAGTGTCAGTAGATTTTTAATATACCAATTTAGCTTATGTCTTTTGAGTCTCTTTTATATCTTTATTTTATTACTTTCCTGTTTATTAAACTAATAGAGGTGGTTGTAAAATAAAACTTGGAAGATGCATAATAGCACAAAGAAGGAAACTGAAAATTGCCGACAATTCTATTGCTGAAAGTCCCCCTCATCACACACTTACAGCTGATCAACATGAGCTGCATATTAGTAACCTTTTCACAAATTCAGAAGCATATGATTACTGTTTTATAACATGTTTTTAAAAGTTAATTTATATTACACATTCTTATATCATTAAGTATTCTTTTTAAAACATAGTTTGTTATTATTATACAGTATTTCCACATGTATATTCTATGCTTTATTTAATGCCTTATTGCTGTCTACTTTGGTTGTTCCTAATTATTCACAGTTCAAAACTGACGTTATGTTTCTCTCTACTTATTTCCTTGGAATAAATTCCTGGGATTAGAATCGCTGGCTCAAAAAGTATGAGCATTTTAGCTTTCAGTGGACATTGCCAAATTGCCGTGCAGTTCTTGCTGATTTACGTACATCTAACAGAAGGGTATGAAAACATGCAGATTTTCATAACAAATTAGAAAGGTCGCTATATTTTTATTCAAATAGTTTTGATAGGCAGAATATTCATTTAGGAGGCCTTAACCTCAGCCACTGCCTGCTTGAATGCCAAGGGTGAATGATTGTGCTGTTTTGGCTTCTCTTTCCTTGCAGGCTCCGCCTCCCAAACCACCCCGCAGGAAAGGAGGCTGGGCAGATGACTCCACGAAGTCTTCCAAGTAAGTGCCAGGCGCTCAGGAGGTGGAGTCAGCCGCTTTGCTCCTCCGGTGTTGTTCTCTTTATTTTATTTATTTATTTATTATTATTTTATTTATTTATTTATTTATTTTTTGTTCTCTTTATTTTTTACAGCAACTTTATTGAGATGTAATTCATATACCATGTAATTCACCCATTTAAAATGTACAGTAAGTTGTTCTTGTACACTCACTGAGTTGTGCTACCATCACCACAATCAATTTTAGAACCTTTTTCTCACCCCCTGAAGAAACCTTGTACCCGTTGCAGTCTCTTCCCATGTTCCCCTGACTTGGGCAGCCACCAGTCTGCTTTCTGTCTATGATTTGCCTGTTCTGGATATTTCATATAAATGGAATCATATAGTATGTAATCCTTTGTGACTAGCTTCTTTCACTTGGCATAATGTTTTCCAAATTGATCCATGTTGTAGCAATCTGTCCTTTTTTTTTTTTTGGCTGACTGTAATTGACATACAGGTGTATAACATAGTGATTTGATATTTGTATATATTACAAAATGATTGCCACAATAAGTCTAGTTAATGTCTGTCACCACACATAAAGAGAAAAAACGTTTTTTCTTGTGATGAAGACTTTTAAGATCTACTGTTTTAGCAATTTTCAAATATGCAGTCACCATGCTGTGCATGACATCTCTGGGGCTAATTTTATAACTGGAGGTTTGTACCTTTTGACTCCATCCCCATTCTGTGTTCTTCTTAAAATAACTTTCTAAATTGCCTGTTAGTAACTGCTGATTAGAAATAATTTGGGTCTTTAATCCCTTGCACCAAGTCTTAGATGAAAGGTAAACCAAAAAAAAAAAAAACTTCACTAGCAGGATGGTCAACTGTCATACCATGTTTACCTCATTAAGATATACTCTGGAAGAGGATTTCTTTTTCCTAAAGAATAGACATTACTCGTGCTCAGAATTTCCTTCAGTGCTGTTGCCTTCAGACTAACACTGTCAAAAGTATTTTTTCCAGTCCTGTCTCCCTTCTCATTTCTTTCCCCCTCATACACACACACACTTTTTTACCCTGAATCACTTGAAAGTAAGTTGCAGGCATCATGACATTTCACCTCTAAATACTTCAGCATGCCTCTCTCAAAATTAAGGACAGTGTCTAAATAATCACAGTATCATTATCACATCTAAACAATGTTGTAATGTTTTAATATTTAATATATGGCTTATATTTAAGTCTCCTCAGTTGTCCTGGAAATTCTTTTCTAGCTCCGGGATGCAGTCAGAGGGCACACACTGTGTTTGGCAGTTCTGCCTGTTTAGTCTCTCTTGATCCTCCCCTCATACACTGACTTTTTCGAGAATCCAGGCCCATTACCTTGTAGAATGTCTCACATTCTGGTTTTCTCTGATTATTCTTCATGATTTAGGTTTCAAGTTACAGGTTTTTGGCAAGAACAGATGATAATGGTGTGCTTACATCAGAATGGTGTAGAGAAGCACATCCCGAGAGATGTCTCATTCCCGTCCTGAGCCCCTCCACCTCACTCCTGTCATCCTCTCTGGGTTAGTTTCTTAGTTTCTGGTTTATTCTTATTGTACTTCTTTTTGCAAAACTAAACATACATATTTAAAATTTTAATTTATTCTTCTTTGTTTCTATATATTAGGATTCAGAAAACGATGACCCACAGGCCAACTGCCTATTTTTAGAAATCAAGTTTTATCACAACATACCACACCTTTCGTTTAAAAAATTTACATCTCTAATCCATGTGGAACTAATTCCAGTTGGTATGGTGTGAGATATGGATCTACGTTTATCTTTTTTAAAAATTAGCGACTGTCTCAGCACCATTTATTTAAAAATCCATCTTCCCCAGTGAATCTAGAAGCTACTTTTGTCGTATTCTGCTTCTTTGTACCGAGTTTTCTTCTGGACTTGTTACTCTGTTCCGGTGATCGTTCGGTCTGTGCTTATGCCAGTGTCACACTGCCTCCTCTACAGAACATACAACTGTCAAGTATTTAGTGCTGACCGAAAATGAGAAGGTGGCTTTGGTCTAGCAGTGAGAGTCTTATAGAAGAGCCCCATTTTTCAGGTTACAGGGGAGTTTAATACCTGTAATATATCTGGGATTTATTTTGAAATATGCAAATGAGACAGATCCTGTATCTGCTTCCTAAGTAACAAAAGACAATCTCAAGTGTTTATTCCTCAATCTATTTATTAAAGTTTTTTCCAGATCAAATCAGCTTCCTCTTGGAGAAAGGTGCCTTTCCATTTCATTTGTTACTTTTCAAGGTATTCACTTGCTTGGCCTCTCAGTCGGTGACCTATTCCTGACCCCTGTAAATGTTGGGATTCCCGGAGCTCCTTCTCTGACCTCCTCTCTTCTCTGTTAGCACTCACTTTCCACATGATCTCAGTCCATTCTTGGGAGTTCAGCTATTACCTACACAGTGGTGACTCCAAAATGTATATCCCAGCCAGTCCTTTCCCTGAACATCAGTTGTCCACATGATGTTCCCACTTGAACACACAACTCAATTCTAACATGTCCAAATTGGTCCTGTTACTGTCTACCCCTTCTCCCCCATCCCCTAATCCTCACCTCCCAACGTTTCCCTCCATAAATGGTGACTCCATCTTTCCTGTCACTCAGACCGTGAACTCTGGAATCATCCTGGACTCCCCTCTTTATCTCAGCTCATGTTCAGTGTGTTGGCAAGTCATGTTAAGTCTGTACTTGACATACATCTGTTGTCTGCACTGCCGGCACCCAGCTGCAGCCACCATCATTTCTAGCATTGTCTTGAGTGAGAACCTCCTGACTGGTCTCCCCAGTCTTATTTCCACAGAGCCATAGGGAAGATCATTTCACTTGTCTGCTCAGAATGCTCTAGAGGCATTCCTCCCAGTCCAGAAAACCCCAGAGGCCTTACCATGGCCAACAAGGCTCTACCTGGTCTCACATTACGTAAAGTAGCACTCACCATCACTCTTGTGTTCCCCATCTCCTTCATGTATCACCACCTAACGTACATGCATACATACATGTGTGCACATTTGTGCATGTACAAATACAGATGTTGCCTTGTTCTCTCTACTGTAACGTAAGCTCCACGGGAGGAGACACACTCATTTTAACATACCTCCTGTACCTCGAACCGTGCTGGTCCATGTAAGTACTCAGTGACTACTCACTGAGCAAATAAATGATCAGATCAGGGGTTTTAAATGGCTGCTTTTCTGTCACCGTGGGAAGTGGAGATCTGGAAGGCTGGAAGACCTGTTGGGAGGGTAGTACTCTGCGTGGAGGATGGTAAGTGCCTGAACTAGGGCAGTGGCATGAGGGGACAAGAGAGGAGGTGTGGAGATGTTTGGGAGAGGAGTTAATGGAGGTGCTGTTGGTTGGGCACAGGGCAAAGGAGGAGTTAGAGGTCACTGCCGGGTGCCCAGCTGCTGTGACTGGTTGGGTCACGGTGCTGTCGGAGAGGGGATGCAGGGGGAAAGACCTGCTCCGGGGGCTGGTGGTGGTCCGTGTAGATAATTCCCACTTTGGGGAGTCTGGCCGAGAGGTCAGAAAAGAGGTGCAATTTGAGTCATCTCTACAAACAGAAAACGCAGACAGAGCCTTGGGTTTAGGGCTGTTGGGGGGCTACTAGGGGCCTTTGTGAAGCTGGCTGCAGTGATCTGTTTGGGGGCAAAAGCCAGATTACAGTGGGCTGAGAGGAAATGAAGTGAGGAAATGAAGTGAGGAAATGGGGACAGTAATGGGGACTAAGGTGCTACTGTGAAAAGAAAAAGGAAGAGATGGGACAGTATTGGGAAGGGGAAGTCTGTGTTGAGAACCATGTGTGTAATACATGGGGAAAGAGTGACTTGAGATGAAATAGGAGGGATATGAAGGAGTTGGATCCTGGACGGAAGGGCAAAAGCTTCCAGGAGAGACTAACCCTGGACAGAAGGAGGCAGGGACATTTTCCCTGCAGGTCAGGAAGGACCTTGGGAAGGCTCAGTAAGTTATCAAGAAAGGTTGAGGGGAGCAGGGAATTGAGGAAATTTCATTTTGGATTGGACGTTTTTTCCCTTTTTCAAGGTAGGGAGGCAGAGTGACCATAGAGCTTGAAGCAAAGATGAGCTGAACAGACGTGAAACAAAGAGGAGAGGAGGCAGATGAGGGTCAGGAGAGGTGATTGTTGGTCTCCACTGAGGACCTACCCCCCAAGGTCAGAAAACACGATATACCGCTATTCATGGGTGCTCCAGGGAGCACAGAGTGTAGATATGCTTCCTGCCCTGCAAGAGCTTGGATTCTGTTTGGGGAGATGGGGCATTTTCATTCACAAAAACCAGGGATGGCAGACGTGCATGTCCTAAATGAGGAATGAATGGAATGGCTAACACGGGCAATGGGCCACCAGAGGGGAGGGTGACCGCGGTGGTCAGGGGTCTCGTCCAGAGGAGAAGGGGGTTGAGCTGGGTAAGTTCTGACGTATAAAGAAGATCATGAAGAGAGCACTTTGGTTCAAGGACTGAGGTCAGCATTAGTGTTGTGGGGACAGTCGCCTTACTGTCAGTCTAGTTAGAGCAGAGAATTCATGCTGGAAAGTAGTGTACTCGCATTTCTCTGCAGTGACAGTAATAATGGCCCTGTCACTAACATGCTAGGCACCTGTCTCAGGTCAGGCTGCTGGAACAGATATTGTAGCCTGGGGGGCTTCACCAGCAATTTATCTCGCACAGTTCTGGAGGTTGGATGTCCGAGATCAGCGTGCCTTTTCTTGGTGAGGGCCTTTCCCTGGCTTGTCCTCTCATGGCCTCCCTTGGTACATGCATGCAGAGACAGATCTTGGATCTTGTTTCTCTTCCTCATGGTGTAAGGGCATTTAATCCTATGCTCCACTCTCATGGCCTCATCTAACCCTAATTAGCCCCCAAAGACCCCATCTCCAGGTACCATCACACTGGGGATTAGGGCTTCAGCATAGGAATTTCAGGGGGACACAGTCAGTCCATAGCCACACCTTTTGTGTGCATTCCACCAACTCTGTTAGGCCAGGTCCATTCTTGAAGGCAGGTATTCCTGTATGAGGGTGTTGGGAGGAAGTGAGGCTTACGGAGGTCTACGGCTGTGTTGTTGCCAGTGGGAAGCAGAAGTGCTGTTTACAGATCAGATTGAGGAGCCCACAGCCGAGGGCTATGACTTTCTGGGATACCTTTGTTTATGTGCAGAACACTGCCCCAGCAGAGAGCCTGTGTCAGCCACCTCGCTGGCTG
Organism: Manis javanica; assembly: GCF_040802235.1. Lineage (NCBI taxonomy): Eukaryota > Metazoa > Chordata > Mammalia > Pholidota > Manidae > Manis > Manis javanica. Next base: position 25,836,155 of record NC_133163.1, on the reverse strand, counting down.
GAGATACCGGATGCTGAACTCAAACGCTCACCCCTGAGCCACAGGAAGTGGCTGTGTTAAGGACTGCCTGGGACCTGGCTCGCTACCTGTCCCTTCTCCTGGCACCAGAGTCACAGCTGTGACAAAGATTCCATCCTGGGGCCAGACTGTCCTTGGCTCTGAAGTTGCCTGAGGTAGGGCCCTCGTGGACGGTGGGTCACTGACTTGGCCTTGGCGAAGAGAGCTGAACAGAGGCAACCAGACTTGGTAAAGAGAGGAAGGAAAGGTAGTCTGATTAAGTTTTGTCTCAAAGTGTCTGTTTTTGGGTTTGTCCCTGCATTGATCTGCAAGGGAATGAGGCAAGTAATGGCCCCTCAGGGACTTTCAGGACTTGGCTCTCAATGTCAGCCGTCATTTTCAATCACCCTCTCCCTCCCAGCCATTAATTTTGGCCCAGGATCGTGGGGACTTGTCCATCTATCACTCCTAATTGACACTAAATGATCTGTCAGTTTATTGATGAACGGCAGGAGTGGAATTGTCACAATATATTTTACTTTCTAACAACTCCTCCTGACAATTTTACCTTGTCCATCTCACTCTCCTCACATAAATCTCCATTGGCCGCTCATTCCTTCTCCGGGGCCGTGCTGGTGCCAGCCACTTCCACACCATCTGCACGCGTCAAGGACATCAAGATGGCGGCAAAGCAGCCGTGTGCCGGTCCTGAGGTTGCCCCCTTCCCTCCTCCTCCTTCCTCTTTCTCTCTTTCTTTTTTTTTTTTTATTTTTTAATGGCATAGATGTTCCACGAATACTAAAGGGCTTCTGTCCTCTCCCGCTGTGTCATTGCCATACCAGAGTGTCTTTACCTTCTTGTTAGCAGTGAACAGTTAATTCTTATTAGGCTACAAAAGTGTGAAAGACAAACCCCCCCAGAGCTGCTGGGCTCCTGGACCTGCAGGCACAGCTGCAAACACGTGTTTTGCCCTCTTCGACTAGCACATTAATGGCTGGCTGTCCATCCCCATGGAAGTCAATTTCTTGGAAAGGTGTCACAGAGGGCAGGTTAACGTCCCCGCTGGGTGAGGTGTGCTGAGATGTGGGAGCTCTGCCCTTGTACCTGCTGGGTCAGGCCTAGAGCTGCCAAGCCCCTAGGCTCGTCACTTGGAACCTCAAGCATTCTCATCTGTCCACCTTAGTTGTCCTTTAAAATGTTTTTAAGTGCTCCAAGTCTTGAAAACAACGGGGTCAGATATATATACATATATAAGGGTGTACAGTTATTTAGTCTTAAGAAGGTGTACGCATGGATGTGAAAAATGCTCTATCCTTATGAGACCAAGGATGAATAGAGTAGCTGCCCACTGTTCCCCCTCTGTCTTCCTTTCCTGATGAAGATAATTTTTTTAACTGATAAGGACTGTTTTTGTTTAGTAAGCATCATTCTGTTACATACCTATCAGTATTAATAATGTTTCCTTAATGTCATCTGGTATCCAGATCTCACTCAGGAATATCCGTGTCTCAAAGATGTCTTCTTACAGTTGGATTGTAAAAAAGGGCCAATCAACGTATTTAGGGCCAAACACACCTTGTATTTAGTAATCAGATATCTTTAGTCTCCCTTTATTCTCCACCACTCACCTCCCTTTTTCCCCCATGCTGCTGCTTTTTATTGAGAAACTTGTCCCATAGGTGTTCCCCATTCTAGATTTGACCCATTGCGTCCAGTCATGGTGTTTAGCTTGTTCTTCTGTCCTCCATGCTCCTTGTGAAGCGGTAGCTAGCTGGTAGCTTGATATACATCACCTGGTAACTAGATTCAGGCTCAGTGTTTGGTCAGGATCACTTTGTAGGCAGTGCTGTGTGCATCTTGCTGGGTCCCATCTGAAGGCGCAGGTGGGAGAGGCACAGGTGTGTAGGGCTTGCATGTTAAGTGAGGCTGCAATTGGTCAATGGGGTCAGGCGTGTGCCCTCCATGTTATGTTCCCTCCCAAATGCCTACCTAGTGGTCATAGTGTCCATGATTGTTGCCTAGAGCTGTAATTTCATGAAAGGATGTCAAATGGCTATTTTCTAATTTTCACTTATTAACAAAAATTCTTCTGTAAAGAACTTTGTCTCATCTACTACTTAGTTGCCTGAAGTACAGTTTATACCTGTTCCTGCCTCCCCTCCCCACTTCAGTCTTTATTTTGAAAAATTTCAAACTTGTAGAAAAGTTGCAAGAATAGTACCACAAACACCCATCCAGTTGTTATGTGTTTTATCACATGTGACTCCTCATTCTCATTTTATTTTTGTAAATTTTTACTGAACTGATTGAAAGCTGTAGTTGCCTTCCCACTTGCTCTACTAGTAACTAGTGACTTTGTAAGAGATTTTTGTCTATCCTGTTGGTTTCTGGGTATATAGTGTCTGGCACGTAGATGTACTCAGTGCATATTTGGTCAGTAAGTGAATTTAGACATTTCCTACAGGGCTCCAGTAATCAAAAAGGGACCACATATTCTTGGGTCCTAGTGAGGTGAAAGAACTCAATCCTTGACCTTCAGATTTTCACCAATAAACATAATTTTGTTTATTTCATTTTCAGGAAAGACAAAACAAATCAGAAGTGTTGAGAACTTATTTTCCACATGTTGCTCTTAGCCACAGAAAACCCAGATTTTGCATGGCATGACCAGGGTACCCTGGGTGAATAGTTACTTGGTTCTCGATGAAGTCAGTCATTAGAGGCGACCATCCAGAATGGCGATCGCATGTGAGATGGTGAGAAGGGAAGGTCCTAGGGAAGTAGGCAGTCGTGCACCCATTTCCAGGAGCGATGCCTGGGGCTCAGGTGCCATGTCCCTGTTTCTGTGAGTTTGGGAGATGTCCCACATTTCTTCCCTGCTTAGACCTGTCTCAGCTTTATCATTATGTGCTCCCACCTCTGCATGTGCTTTTCTTCCACATAGCCTCTGAGACATGGCAACTTCTGAAAAGGTGGCTTCAGGGCCAAGCAACATGTCTTTTTAATGCACACGTTACATTTGTTTGTTCTCTGTAGGCTCTCCAAAGATTAATTTCTTAGTTCACTCTCAACTTATGTTCCGAGCTTGGACAGAAAGATGGTAGAAGGTAGATCTAGATAAGTCTTTATTTTAATGAACTTGGAGAATGCACTTTTTCAAAATTTGAATTTAATTACATTGTCTATTACTGGAACTCATAAATGTTCAGTAGGATCTGAAGATGAAAGAGGTAATACCTAGATTATGTATGTTGAGCTAACTTGGGAAGAGTTAGTATACTTATTGAAATAATGCAAAGGGTGGGACATTTCAAGCCCATTGTATCCTTAGGCCTTTCCTGTCATAAACATGTAATATTTTTGTAGATGTCATTTATTTGGGGAGCTGGTGGGCAGGGAGGAATAATAGGTGGGTAATGGCAGGACATAGCTTTCCTACTCAGCCCTGAAGTGCACTGCAGTGAGGTCCTTCCCGAAAGGCCCTGTGTTTGGGCAAAGGTAAAGGTAAGTGCTGGTACTTTCTGTGCACACAGTGACAGAACACTGTCCCTTGGCCAGCACGTGCCCCTGGTCTAACTGTATTAGAGTGAGTCCCTTTTATAGTCATGATACTCTGCCTTGTGTAGGGTAGAGTCTGTTTGGCCTTAAAGCTCAAATGTAACTGAGTTGAAAAGGTGAATCTTTTCTGCAAAGGTACTAAGAGAGGAGGATGTGGGGGCAATACAATCCCTATGTTCTAGTCATTCTGTGATTTCATGTCATCTTTTGAGACGTTAGAAATCTTAGCAAGTTAATTTTATTCATTTTTATTTTTAAATACGTAAGAAGTATACATAGCATAGAACCCAAAAAGTAAAAAGGGTGGGTTGTGGAATATTAAGACTCTCTCTCCCTCCCCTGCTCCCCCATGCACACAGTTTCCCTCCCCGGAGGCAATCACTGTTGATCAGCTTTTTTGTGTTTCCTGCCAAAGATGCTCTATGCATTTACAAAAAAATGCAGGTTCTTTTATCCACTCACATAAATAGTAACATACTTCTTCTGCATTTTCCCTTTATCATATAACCGTTACTTGGTGATTTTCTCAATCTCAGTGAGGAGTAGAGCTGCCTTATTTTTTAAGGGCCACACTGTACTCCAAAATTTCCTATCTGAATAAAAGTAATCATGAGCCAACAATGGGAATGATATTTTCCCAGGCTGCGAAAGCAGACTTTCATTGTATATTCATGTAGGAGCTTTAACATGATCCTTTGGAAAGTATCATAAAGGCTTTAGATGTGATACCTATAGATCCCAGAAGCTAAGAAAGAGGTGTTAAGCATGCATCCACCTTTTCTCATTGAGGTTTTGGTAGGGGGCATATTCGTGCAAGTCTACTTGGATTGACACAGTGATGTTCAATTCAGAGGAGAGATGTTCTTCTGCATTACAGTCACTGCAGTTGAGGGCCCTGAATGGCTAGCTCATGTCACAAAACCAGTTTACTTGCACAAATGACTAAATATGAAATAATTGGAATCTTGCGATTCTGTCGTGTGCCTCCCAGTTGAAGGTGATCGCAGTCTGTTGCCATAAGCCCCGTGCTGAGTAGCATTTGGGTTCTTCACTCCCCGCTCTGAAAAGCAGAGCAGCCTTCCGGACAAGTGGCCCTAGCCAGTTCTCTCCCTGGAGCAGGGGTGAGTACCCAAGGAGGGGAGGAGTGCATGCAGTGACTGGAGGGGAATGTGTTGCCTAAGCTTATGCACCAGGGAGAGGACAGGCAAAGCCCCGAGGCCACACAGTGCCCTCCCCTGTATTTCGAAGGGCCTGCTTCCAGCTTTCCTTCAGGCCTTCAGCTTTTCTTAACAAGTTCAGCTACTCTTGAATTTTATCTTCATAACTGAAAACTGGGAGTGGTTCTGGAATGGGTTCTTAGCATGTCCTGTGAGGGCTCCAGCTTTCGGCCCTTTGCATAAGTTCCTAGTTTTGCGGAAGTGCCAATTCTTCTGTGACTAGAGGTAGTCATTTCTTGGAGCTGAGGATAGGGTTGTAAAGCAGGAGTGTCTCTGAGGGTCAGGAAAGAAGTGATAGGCCCACGGAAGCATCCCATAAATGGCAACAACCCAAAACACAGCATCCTGTGGAATATTCCTTTGTCTCTGAATTATCCCACAGTGCAGAGGTTTGGGAATGAGAACATTAAAGCCGGTTTCCTCCAATCTCCTGGCAAAGTCTGGGGTCTCTACAAGTGCTGGTTGACCCCCTCCGTTGCTGGGGATCTCAATGGAAGCATATTCTTTTTTATAAAGTCTTTTTAGACTGTGCAACTGAACCAAGAGCACTTTTATGATGTCAAATTGAACAAGAGAGACGGAAGCTGAATTTGCCTGAAACTACCATCTCCTCCAAGCCTAGCCCTCTCTCGAGAAGTAACTTCTGATAACAGTTCATTGCTCTTTTACCAATAATAAATATACATTTTTACATAATAGATACATTTTCTAAACTATACTTCTTCAACATAAATGGGATCATAATGAGAGTATTCTACTCCTTAGTTTTTTTTTTCATTTTTCATTTAACGTTGCATTCTGAAGATCTCTTAGTACAGGTAGATTTACCTCATTTTTCTAACTGCTAGATAACCATCCCATGGTATGGATGCACTATTCCCTGTCGGTGGGCGTTTAGGTTATCTGAATTTTATGCCATTATGACCGCCCCCTACCCTGATATTTTGTAAACAGCTCATCTTTAGGAAATTTGCAGCTTCATCCTCTGGTCCAGATTCTGCATTCTGGGGCCATGTTGTGGAACCTGTGTGTGGACAGCTAACATGTCTTACCCAGCCCTCTTGTTGAATTGATGAGAAAAGACACACACACGTGTGCATACACACACATAAATAGTACAAGTAAATACACACACATATCACCATTTACCATGCTATTCATGCTGGACACTGTGTTAAACACAGTTACCTTACTTTACCCTCAAAGCAACCCCATGAGGTAGGTGCTGTCATTGTCCTCACATACGGATCAGAAAATGGAAGTTCAGGAAGGTTAAATAACTTGCTCAAAGTCACACAGCTAGCAAGTTGCCAGCTGGGATTGGAAGGCAGGTGATGTGGCTGTGGGGTCTGCTCTGGTTCCCTAGGCCCCGCTGCCTTCTGTTCGGTGCCCGTGGCCCTGACAATGCCTTGCACGTGGTGGAGCCATGGCAGATGCCCTCTGAGGGCTGTTCTGACACTACCCCAGCATGCTCAGCGCATGCGAGGAGCAGCAGAGAGGGAATGCCTGACCTACACCTTCTTCACCTCCTCTGGCCTGCCTGTCTGCAGAGCTGTGCTCCAGCCAGCTGTCCGACCCTGAGACGGAGGGTGCCAAAGGTGTAGTCCGCACTTAGGGGCGCGAGCCAAGGCCGTGCCAGTCCTGCCATTAAAAGGCCTAATTAGGCTAGTCATTAAGCTCAATTAGGCATTGGAAATGATCGTTCCTTCTAACCCTGCAGTGCCCTCCAAGGACTGGATCCCTTCCCAGCTGGCCAGCTCAGGAGCCAGTTCTGGTTCCCCACGCCTGGTTCCCGTCCTGTGGGAGGCTGAGGGCAGAGCCATCACAGAGACCCTCAGCCCAGAGGGAGATGCTCCACATGCACAGTGAATGTGGTCGAATTTCTTGCCTTGGAGGCCATTTCCTGAACTTATTTCTAGTCTCCCTTCTTTCTTGGGACCGTGCTTGCCCCATGCAGCATTAGGGAGGTGGGACATCTGCCTGTGGTCTAGTCCCCTCTGCCACTGACCATGTGCCTTTGGGGCAAGTCATGTGGACTCTCTGGGCAGAGGTTCCCTGAGGAGTTTAGACTGTGATCTCAAAGTTCCTTTTACAGTGCTAAAATATCTTGATTCTGGGAAATCCCAAATTTCTAAGCCTTGGTATATAGAAGAGCTCTTTTCACTGAGCACTGACCTGGGAGGAGGGGTCTGGTTGACCTTGTGCTGCTAGCTCAGCACCCTTGGGCTCTATCTCTCCAGCATTAAAACTAAGTGGATTCAGAGGCCCTGTACAACTTCACAGAGAATGTTTGAACTTCTGCAGTATGCTTCCAGAGGGCTGCTTGAAATAGTCATTTTAGTCTGTGAATCATTGCCTTGAAATGAAACCATTGACAAACACAGAGGCAGGGGCAGGCCTTTTCGGCACAGGGGCCAGGTGTGTGCAGGCGTGAATGTGCCACAGTGTGTTTGGAATGAGCAGAGCCAGGTGACCTTCAGGCATGTACTTTATTATCATTGAGGGATGAGGGAGCCACATAAGTGTTGACAAGTGTATGACCAGTGGTGCAAAGGACACATCACACCTCTTCAGAACGTCTTTTTGCTGTGGCATGATCTTGGGGTCTTTGCAGATGTAAAAAGACACCCATTTCTCCCAGTGTAGGGTCCCCTTCTTAGGGTTTGGCTCAGCTCCATTCTTTACAGTGGAGTGTCTCTTTTTAGACTAGACAAAGTTGTGGAGAGGGTCTGCTCATCTTTTTCCCTGAGTTTGACACCTTTTTTCCAGTGGATTTGGGTGATGTCACTCATTCATATCTGGAAAATTACACTCCCCTTGTATCCATTTCAAAGTATTGCTCTCTCTTATGAGTCCATATAGGAAAGCGTGAGGTCGGTTTTTCCATAGGCTCTGTGTTCGGCCTCTGCTAGAATGACTTCTCATTTGCCACTGGATGTTCCATGTTAGTTAAGGTCACATTCATCTGCCAACAACAGAGAATCCCATTAACTGAGACTTAAACAGAAAGCAGTTTGTCTCAGCAAACAGGAAGTCCAGGGCTCTGCAGTCTGGGGCTGGTGTGGCCTTTGCATGGTGACAGCAGGGACGGGACTTTTTCCGTCTTCCTACCCACCTTCCTTAATTAGCTTTGGGCCTTTCTCATCACACTCATGACTAATGGTGGCTGCTGCACCTCTAAGGTGCTGTTTTCCGGCAGGATGAAGGGAGAGTGACATGGAGATGCAGGCAGAGGGCTCTCTCTTCAAAGGCATTTGTCTTTTGGAGGTGAGGGAGCAGATGCTTGGTCAGGACTGCCTGCATTTTTCTCGTCGATCAGAAATGTGCTGGATGCCCAACTCTCAATGAGAAAGAGGCTGGGGAATTGGGTATTTTTAGTTGGGTTCATTGCTGCCCCAAACTGGGGTTTGAATCAAGAGGAAGGGGAGATGGCTTGGGTCGGTGCTCCGCTGTTTTCCATGGTGGACCCCGTCAAGCTGAGCTACATGAATCACTGGATGAGACTGTCCTACCATAAAGACTGTGTCATGTGATGTAGAGGGGTAGGCATGCTGCGTAGCACAGAAACAATTCCACGTAATTCTTGAAGCTTCCTGAAAGTGAGGAATCCTGTGGAAAGGATTCAAAAGCCAGAAAAAGTTGCCTTTGGGACAGGGATAAATACAAGTGACTGAAATGAAGGAAGGGAACCAAGAAATCAGAAAAGTAAAGGAAGAGATGGAAAATTCAGGAGGGGTGCACGCTGAGAAACCTGGGGCTAACCCTGGAGGCTAAGTGAATTTTGGTGTAGAAAGCAGTGGCCAGTCTTGTACTTGTAAGCTGGGCAGAACACCTCTCATGTGGGGATGGGCAGCAGCAGGCCAGGTGGTGCGGGCACGCCCCTAGCAGGCTGAGGGGTCCGGGCAGGTTCGGCAAGGGGCAGCAGGAGTGTGGGAAACAGGGAACAGTGGGTCTAGAGGCAAAACGTAGGAAGCGACTCAGCTAGGCACGTCTAGCCAGCACCCATCTCTTCCGTTCTGTTAGAGGACCAAGAAGGAGAAAGATGGCACTGCGAGCCAGGATTAGCAGCAAAGGCAGTGCAGACTGGAGTGGGAATTAGGATGATCATGATGGTAACACAGCTGCTGTTTACTGAGCACTTCCCACACGCCAAGTACTATACTAAATGGTTTGCTTGATTCTTACAACAACCCTGTAAAGTGGAAGGTGGCGTTATCACCAGTTTTGCAGACTTTGAGCGACTTGTCCAAGAGCACACAGCTAGTGAATGGTAGAACTGATCTGAACCCTCTGACTCCAGCACCCATACTCAGAGCCACTGGTTTTAAGCCAGTTGTTCAAATCATGGCCCAAGATCAGAGCTCAGCACCCACCCCTGGGCTGGATGGATCCCGGCTGATTGGGCCCCAGACCCGGAGAACAGAGGGCTGGTTTCTGAGGTGCCCTGTTTGGAGGGGGCAGCAGGTCCAGGCAGACACCCTCTTCCCAGCTGCTTGGAGGAAAAGGAAATAGAGAGGAGTCACAGGGAGCAGGGTTCAGAGTGGGCCAGTTATTCAGGAGAGGAGTGGGTATCCGCGGAAAGTAGAATTTCTCTGTGCAGGTGGGAGAGTAGTGCCAGGTTTTGACGACAGCTAAGAAAAGAGGAGGCCAAGGAGGCAAAAGTCTTCAGCCCTTGGCAGGCAGGGAGCACGTGTTAGCTTTGTTGTCCCAAAAAATGGTGGAATAAAGGGAAGAGGTTTTCCTTTCTTTGTTTTTTTTCTTCTTTCTCTCTCATCCCCTCCCTCCTTCCCTTCCTTTTTTCCTGTCTTGTTTTCCCTGCCATGTGGACCCTGGGACCTTCACACCAGCATTTACAGTGATTGATACTTTAGGACTGGCTAAACCAGCTGTGGGGAGAGGGTTGCTGGGGGTTGTCAGAACAGGGAATGGTGTGAATGGGGAATGGATGGGGGTGGGGCAGGACCAGGGCCATTCACAGGAGAGGCTGGGGCAGTGTCATGCACAGAACTGGAGTCCTGGAATGCGGCCCCTTCAGTTTAGAGACGGAGAAAATGAGGCCTGGGGTGGTTAAGTGACTCAGGTATAGACTCTTAGAGTTAGAAAAGCCCTTAAATGTCACCTTACCCCACTGCCCAAGGTCATCCAGCTAATTGGCCTACTAGAATGTGCCTCTCATTATTCAGCCATGCCCATCCTCAAACCTTGGGAATTGCATGCATTTATCTCAAGTTCATAAAAAGGCCATGCACTATACTATTTGTGCAATAGCGAGTCTAGAGTAAAATTGTCTTTACTGCAATCCTCCGGGACCCTCACTGAAATGAGATGTTGATCATATGAAGCAATCTTATTGAACAGAAAAACTTTCAAGGAAAAAAGTTGTGTCCCTTGAGCCAGCCAGTCTCACTAAGGGACTCGCTGCTTTGCAGTGTGAGCAGCTAAAAGCCAGGATGGAGTGACTGGAGATGCCAGCCATTGGTTAAAATTCTCCCGACATAAATGATCTCCTTGTCTTCTCTTTGATGGATCGAGACTTTCAAAAATGAAGTGCATCTGTGAACATCATACCTACTTCTTCCCTTTACTTTTAATCCTTTATTGGAAAGTAACTGAAAGCAGTCTTAGTATTGAAGAACAGCTTGGGCATATGAAGGTATAAATTTGCACACAAAATAGAGCCCCCTCACATACCCGAGGCTTTTCCCAGTCTAGTGGGTCTGCCAGTGATTGTACTTTTGCCCTGTGCTGCCCTCGACCACGGCTGGTTACTGGTGGCTATGCTGGTTTCTCCTGGCTTCCCAGTGGCCATTGTCCAATGTCCTGGTTTAGAAGTGCCAGATGTCCAGGTTCATCTAAACCAGAGAGTCACCAGGGTGGGTGCCCTACACAATGCCCTGCGCTGCCCCTCTGGCCTCGCGTGCTGGCAGATGGAAGGGGGTCACGTGCAACACCTTCTCTTTGGGTGCCTTATCACTTCAGTGAGTCTCAATAGCTCCATGGGCTTTTGGGGGAACCACAGGATGTAGAAAAGGACAGAGAAATGATGGGTAGGGGACTGGAAGAAAACTCACAGGTTTCTCCATTACAGAGCAGAAGATTCTCTCTAGGAGTGAAAGACCCAACCCAGTTGGTAGTTAAAAATGGACTGAAATAAGGTTTCTAGAAACACTGATAAAGTTTGCTCCCTGACTTGCAGACCCAAGATTTCCTCTTGTTTCAGCCACCTCAACATCGCATGTCATTTCACAGTCTGTCCTTATAGCTGCGTTTTCCAGAGATTGGCATCGAGTCACAAAGCTATTCGCTTTTCCATTAGCTTTCAGTCCCTCTGATCGTGTCAGTGGGAAAGTCTCAATTTGCAACTACTAGCTCTTTAACACCTTTCTAACCTTTACTGATCTACCTTTTTAACAAAGAAAGAATAAGCTGTAGACTCATACTTTCGGCAAGCAGCAGTATCTGGCTATAAGAAAAGAAATTTTGTGATTTTTAAAAAACTGAATTAATGTATACAGTAACCTTCTATATGGCTGGCAGTGCCAGCTTTTCACTGAGGACACAGTTTTCTTTTAACTAAGTTTATTAAAATAAAAGTAAGGAATCAACCTGAAAATATAAAGTAGGTACAGAAAGTACCCAGGTAAAGCAAAATTCATGAAGGTGTCACTTGAGGGTGACAGATGTCTGGGAAACACTGTCCTCCAGCTCTTCTCCTCTTCTGCTTGTCCTTCCCATCCTCTCTCCCAGCAGGAGGCAGAACAGAACTTTTTCCATTAACCCCTTCATGTATTGCCTTTATACCGCAGGATCTGAGGTGAGTTGCATATCATTCATTGTAACCCCTCTTTAAACTGAACTTACACAATTTGAAGGGAAAACGAAGGAGCCCAGTGAAAATTAATTCCTAGCCCCATAGTTCCTCCTGATCCCTGACCAGTGGCAGTGTTTAAATTTATAGAATCGATACCAATGTGCAATAGCATCTTCTTTAAGTCTGGCTGCTTACCCAGCCGGCTCTGATGCCTTTCTCATTTGCAGGCACCACCTTGGCTGTATTTTCAGCCACACCAGGGCCCCTGCTGTTTTCTGAACCCACCTCGCCCTTTCATGCCTCCTGCTTTTATTCAGGCTGTGTCCTCCAGCCTTCCTGCAGTTTTTCTGCCTGTCACAAGCCTACTCATCTTTGAGTTGGCACGTCTTCCAGGAAGTTCCCTAGATTCCCCCATCTGGAGCAGCTAGTTCGCTCTTCACTGCTGCGACATTTTGCTTCTATCTGCCTCATGAATCTTGTTAAGTCTAGGGCATACTAGAACCAGCAGTAGATGCATGATTGTGGACCCTGGTTTGTAGTTCCAGTTCTGTATCCAGCTAGCTCTGGGGCTGTAGTTAGGTTGTTTTAACAACTCTGGTCTCCGTTGCCTCATCTGGAAGATGTACAGGGTGGATGGTGGTGGTAGTTTCAGGCACTGTAGTTCGTGAGTCTCCTGGAGGTATTACTGTTATTTCTATAACGTTCTTTTCTCCAGCTAGATTGTAAAATCCTGAGCAAAAGATCTCTAAATCCCAACACCTCCCATTTGTACCTAGTAGTTATTTATTATTAAGTGTCTGAATAAAATGTTCATTTGAGATAGGTAAGATACAGAGTTCTAAACTCTTACACTTTTTAAATTTATTGATAACAGGCATACACATACATTTGGTATATTCCCATAATTATTTTTAGCTACTAAAAATGTTTCTATATATTTCAATCTTTTTTCCTCTTGATAAATAAATGCTCTTTCAGTCAAAACAAAGGTGTTATTTTGAATATGACCAGCAGGGGGCAAACTTCACCCAGGAATTGCCTCGTAACGCACACTACCTTCTATTTGATGGGGCTCAGCCGTCTACAAACAGGACGTGGACATCAATTTTCCTCTTCCTGCTAAACACCTCATTGATTCTGCTGGCAGGAGCTAAGTCCGGTCTGATATGACCTGAAATGCCAAAGTGCCAAAATGTGGGTGCTGGGGAGTTCTTGTTCATCTTTAAAAGAAGGGAAAAAAATAACATTACGTACAAATATATTCTGGACACTAAGCACATGAATAGCAAGAACTAGGAACCAAGGGAGAAAAAGAGTGGAGGTTTCAACTTCCAGGAGAGAGTTCGGTGAGGAGAAAGCTCTTGGCCAAGGAAAACTTCAGCTCACATGAAATATCTGGCTTTTTGTCAGAAGTGTAGGTGCGGGGATATCTTAGAGCAGAGGGACCCAGTGAACCAGTCTGCTGTCCCTGATACCGAATGCACATTGTTGCCAGAGTTCCAGGGGTAAACTTCTCCTTGCTCAGATTTGAGTTTTCACAGCAAACACTCATTGGCGGGTCACGTGATTATAAAGTAGCGCCTTGATTTTGGATGTGCTAGTGACATGTTACATGATCTGGACAAAGTACCTCCTCTTTCTCATGTGTTGGTAAAATTTACCTCAAAGAGGTTTAGAGGCACTTGTGAGATTTTGATGGGAGTTTAAAACTATGAGATTTGAAAACCTTGCAAGACAACGGTGTTTTGACTTCTTTTCCTCCAGAGGAGTAATATATTTTGGAAACTTAAAGTAGCTTTGGGTCCAGCTTAGCTGGTAACCGATTCCTGCTCTTTCCCTCACCAGGTGTTTCTTTTTGAATTTGGCCCCTGGCTGCTGAGATCTTCTTGTCATGGGAGCCCTGTGAGCTTGTCACTGGGGCTTTTGCTGTTTTTCTCACCGGCAACAAGTTGCAGTAGTCACCATTTGTCCAAAGCCTTTACATGCCTTTCTGGGTCAGACGCTGTGGTCCATGGGGGATGGACTAGCAGAGGGCCTTCCACTGGGACAGCCAGGGCTGCAGACACCTGGCACTTTGGTCTATTTTAAGCGTGTTCTGTCTTGCAGCAGGGAGGTGAGTCTAGGGTCCAGTATGTGCCATGGATATTAAGAGACTTCAAGGACACTTCCCCCCATTTATCCCAGTTATGTCCCCTGCTAAAATAGGTTAATGGTGTCTAATTAACCACTGAACATTGTCATGCTGCATAAAGATAGCATCCTGGCTGTTCTCTGAGCCATGGTACTTTATCTCCATTTAGATCTCTGCAGTATTCCATTAAACTCGAGAGAAACATTTTAACTGAGATGATGTCTACATTAGAGCTGCCTTTCACCCTTCAGCACGCAACCTGCAGAAACCTTCTGTCTGCTGCAGTGGGGAGGACAGAGAAGACAGACTCTGCAGGTGGGGGGCAGTGGAGGGGTTATGTTACAGCATTTCTTCACCACGGAGCCCCAGATCCAGGACGCAGCAGTGGGCCCGCGTGGCTGCGGTCACAGGGTGTGCCGGTGTGATCAAGCTTGTCCTCAGCTGACCATCTCATGCCCATCAAATGTCATTGGCTTCTAAATGCTAAAAGAAAGGGACAGCATGTGAGCAAAAGAACTTAGGAGAGTTCATGGAGGAAAGGTGACTTAACTGGGTGGGATCTCATTTTGCCATAACACAAGTTGTCATGTTGTAAATAAAACATACATAATAAATCACACAGAACAATTAAACCAACATTAACTACCAAATTGTCAGGCCTGGCAAAGCTATAGTGCTACTGTAAGTTGAAAATATATCCTCATCATGGAAAGTATTAATTGGATGTGAAGCAGAGTCTATAGAATGAAGATTTCCCACAGTGTGGAACTACCCAAGTGTCTGTATTGTGTAGGGGTTAAGAACTGGACTCTGATGCCAGACAGCCTAGAGCTTGTATTCTGGCCCTACAGCTTTCTAGCTGGGCGACCTTAGGCAAGTTACTTTTCCTCTCTGAGCTCCAGTTTCCTCATCTGTAAAACAGAGCCAATAAAATAAGAGAGTATGATAATTAAGTAATAGATAATACTATATATAATATATATTGTTATTTTTAGTAATATATGTAAATGAGAGAATATAATAAAAGTACCTGACATCCAACAAGCCAAGTAAATGTTAGCTGTGGATATAACCCATCAGCCTTCCTATGGCAGGCTTGTAGGGGCTGGGGGCTGGTAGTGACTTTCCCCTGAGAATTGAAGGTGGATACATGATTCCATGGAGGGGAAACCTGCCGCAGGTCCTTGAGAAGCAGGGAGGTGGTGGTGGGTGGGGGATGCTGTGAAAACCAGGAGGGACTGGTTGAGTGTTCACCTGAAGGACTGGGCTTTAAATGAAGGTAGGAATACCAAGGTAGTGCCCTTAACCTCAAAGTTCTCCACCTGAGAACCTGATGTTTAAAGAATGGCCTGCTGAGCATTTTTAGTGATTGCAAAGGGCCACACAGAGATGGCTCTGGTTTCCCTTTGCCAGGTCACTGGCCAGGCCCTGTGCATCATTTTCTGGAAACAGGAAGCCAGAGAGTGCTTACTTCTGTCACCTTATCTCCACAAGGTGGGAGGTGAGAGGGAACGTTTAACTCTCATTGTCCAGAGTTAAACTTGATTCTGCAAAATGGCCAAAGCAATCAGCAAGTGATGGACTAGCTTTTAAAAAGAAATTTGGCATTTAATTAACTTCTCAAAGTGCTGGTTCGGCAACCTCTATGTTTTACATTCTGAATATGGAACAAGCATCTCTAATCGGATCTGAATCACTTCTGGGCCTACCAGGATGGAGAACACCTGATTAGCTTTTACAAATGCCATGGGCTCTTGTCTGAATTTTGGGCTAGCCAACTTAGGATCACTCAGGAATGGAGGCTTCAGTTTGTAAAGATTTTTCCTTCCTCCTCTCAGCTTTTATTTGTGTTAAGTCAGAGTTCATTAACACTTTATTTGAGGAAAGCAGGCAATCTAGAAGGGTAAGGCAGAAAGGCTTCCGTTTTCCCACTTAGCAGCTGGAGAATTCAGCCTCCTGTCTGAAATAAGTTTTAGGGCAGTGCTTCTCATAGTGTGACTGGGTCCCACTTCTGGAAATGACTACCTCCCTCAGAGGGCCAGGGCACATGGACACTGGAAAAGCTTCCCTGTGTGATTCTGCTGTGTACCACTGGTTAAGAGCTACTGGTTCACAGGATTCTTCCCAATTTTCAATTCTCTGTCTATACCATTTATTGCCTTCCGTAAGTATGGAAAGTCAGGAATGGACCATCTGCATAGATGTCTGGGTGCCCCAGGGATATCTGAAAACCAGCGGTATCTGCTTTTGAAAAGGTTTGGGGTATATATTGACATCCAGGGTGGAAGTTGGGGGATGAGGACTCTCCTTTTAGCCTCATCACTCACTAGCTCTGTGATGCGGTGACACAGCTGGCACGGTGCCCCATGGCCCTGTGTATAAAGGTGCCGCTGAACCCTGCTCTTGCTCTTCTATGGACCTCAGCTGAGCTAGTGTGGATGGACGGACTGAAAAATGCTCTGCCTGTGTGAGGCATCTCCCCAAAGTTATCATCACCAGGTTCCTAAGCCCTCTAACAGCCTCTTCTGGGGTGAGAGGCATGTGGGCTGGCGTGCGGTGAGAATGCCCGTGGCAGAGCCACTACAGCTCTGCAGACAGCCTGCCGCGGGCTGGGCCAGGTCACCTGGTTTCCTCAGCGGGATGTAAGCACGAGGTGACCCTGAACTCACAGCCTCCACCCTCAACGATCTGTGGAAGGCAGGACTTCAACCCCAAGTCCTTCTTTGGTTACCTGCCCTGTTGGGCTGTGGTCTACCACTGTGTTTGCAGTTTTTTTAACCTGTCACCAATAATTTGAAAATATATTGTGCATGATGACTGGGTATGTCCGTATATAAAACCAGAAAAAAATTCTTGTAAATCTTATTCTTACTATTTGCAGCACACTCTTTTCTACTCTAGGCTATTGAAAAAAGGTAAGAAAGGCTGGTGGTGATCCACTAAATTGATTTTGTGACTCACTAGTGGGCCATGACCTGTAGTGTGAAAATCACTGAGCTAGATTCTGTGTCCTTTTGACAGGCTGTGTGTCATTGTGTGACTAGAGGTGCCTTTGGGGCCAGCCAGGTAAAGTAAATCTGTGAAGTGGGGTTTTATTTTAGGAGAGCTCTTTAATTATATTACTAAGATACATACACAAATTATTTGCATATTCACACTTCTGTAAAGAAATACGCTTTCTACCAATTGTCTTCAAACATGCCCACTCAGTCTCCCATTTGCTTTCTCACTTTTGGTAGCTGCTTAGCTGCAGGAAATGACTTGAGTTGCCTCGTAACTTGTCTAAGAAAAGCAGCAGGCAAGCTTAATGATGGAGAGCTGGTACCGAAGCCCTCAGGGTCCAGGAAGCTGGGAGCCCCACTCCTCCAGCGGGAGCTGCCGCAGCTCGGCTCCCCAGTTTTCTGTGTGGGAATTGCAGGTCCAGTGTTGCCAGGCTTTGTATCTGAAGATTTCAGAAATCTGGATTTTGTACAGGATCTCCCAGTTTCACACTAAAACAGCAGTGTGGTCCAGACAAAACTTATATGCCAGCTAGATGGGGCGGGTAGTGGCAGGTTTTATCACAGGCGGGTGGGCGGTGCCATTTCTCCAGGGCTTTGCCCAGGGTCCCTCTAGCCTTTCCATCTCCCAGGTAGAAGGCTCCCCCGGAACCTGCTGTATCTGGCAGAGAGAGAGACAGATACATGGAGACAGAACACCACCTGAGGGCTCCGTTCTGATCTTGCTCCTTTCCTTGCGGTGAGTGAGATGCGGGAGGACCCCTGGGATCCCCCTGGAGAGAGAGAACAGGATGTGGGCTCAGTAGCAACAATGCTGAGTGTGAAATTCATCCCCATTTCGGGTGTTGAGTGGATAAACGGCCATTAAGCAGCCTTCTGAAGATCAGCGCTATCATTATTGTTTCCTTCAGACAACATCACCACTACTTTTGCCACAGCACATTGCTTAGGAAGGAGTGCCTGAGTCGTAACTCCTGAGGGTCATCAGAGACAATACATGTGTCTCTTAGATACAGAGTGAAGGTGAGGTACTGGCCTAGTCTGCGTAGCATCTTCAGTCACGTTGTCTCCTCTGATCCTGTTTTCATCCAGCCCTTCTACCACTGGTGACATATACTGAGTCATTTGGACTGTGGGTTTATAGAGTTCAGCTTCAGTTTATAGGACAATTAGAGGCAGTGGTCCTGGGACCTGGGGGTAAGCCAGAGCAGAGCCATCTGTCCTCCCACACAGACAGAAGGTGGCTGTAGCAGCTGCCAGGTGCTCTCCATTTAGGATTCCTTTGGCCTGGAGCAGCACTGGAAACCTACATCATCCTGCAGCACCCCGCTCGTGATGCCCCAGGCACCCCGCTGCAGTGACCTTTGGGGCCCTCCTACCCTTTCTGTCCACTAGCTGATCAGTCTCTTTACTTTGCCCCTCCGGTGTCAAAACCTGCAGCCTGGGAGATCCCCTTAGAGTTCTTCCATCCTGTTCTCCCAACTTTACCTACCCATTCTCTTCTCTCTCCCTGACTTCTGCCAAAATTCTTTCTTTTTTAAACAGTGCAGTTGGTATGGTCTAAATTTCATGGAAAGTAGTCTATTTAAACTGGGTTTATTTCTGATTATACTCCGGGTTGTGGAGGAATTACTTGCATTTTGTGAGAATTGCTGGTTGGTTCCTATGAAGCTCTTATTAACGAGGCTCGAGGGCCCAGCACTGTCCGGGGCCTTCTTGTGCGTCCTGACTCCTGGCCGTTATGACATTGCCACCATGCTCATCATGGTGACTGAGTCCTTCTAAAGATTTAAAAGAACTCATTATACACACACACACACACACACACACACACACACACACACACACACACCTTTGTTATTATGGACACTTTCAGACATACAGGAAAGTAATCATCATGTACCTGACACCAATTTTAATAATTGTCAACATTTTTACCAATCTCATTTAGAGGACTTTAGATCAGTGTTTCTCAGAGTGTCAGTAGTGACCTACTTCTATTAGAATCTCCTGGGGATTTGTTTAAAATGCATATTTCTGGGCTGCGCCTCTCCCAGACCAACTGATCCAGAACTCTCTTACTGCCTGGCCCAGGAATCTGCATGTCTAACAAGCTTCCCAGATGGTTCTTATGTGCATGAAAGTTTGAGACCCACTGCCTTAGATGAACATCTGTGTGCAAGCAGGCTTCCCGTTCTCATGGAAAGTCTTAGGGCACTGCTCACCCACCCTCACAGCGTGTTCTGGGCCTTCATGTGGGGAAAATGGAAAGTCATGCCCAGGGCTTGCAGCCTGACTGTGTGGCCAACTCGCCCCTCTTGCTCCTGGGAAGCTACACATGCTAACACCCAAAGTTCCAAGGTCTCTCTAAGTTGGTCAGATTATTTAATTGTTGAAAGAAAGGAGGGCACTGTATCATATATCCATTTGAGTTTTGAGCTGCTCACTCAACCTGCACTTACACTCAATGATTAATTTGGAGCTACTCTGAAATAAGGATGTAAGAAAGCATCACAGTATCTGTAATTCTCTCATGCTCGTTATGGGCCGTGGTCTAGAAAGAGGACTCCAGACAAATGAAGCACGTAGAATATGCTAATTTGCCCTTACTTTTGAAACCCCCTCTCCCGCCTACCACACCAGTGCATGAGACTAGTGGGTTCTCATAAACCTGGTCTTTCTTTTTTTCAGGTCAGGAAGGAGGGCTTCTGAAGAAATAGAAGAGTATGTTTCCAGCATTCTTATGGCATCCTCTGGCGACCTTTGCCCTCAGCGCTGTCCTGGTGGTCATTATCTGTTCAGCCCTTGTTGAGCACAGCATTCAAAAACAGTAGGACTCTGGCTGCACTTATGCATCCCAAATCAAGGGTTTGGTTAATGCTGCTGCCTCAACTGCAGGGCTGGACACTGGCACCGATGTCCATGTCATATCTCCCATGCTGTGGTGTTTAGAATTGTATGTCTAGGTATCTGAGTACTGGCCAGTGGGTTTTGCTTTATTGATACAGATGAGCAGAAGCAACACCAGCTTTCTAAACCTAGCCTTCTCCTAAAGCTTTTATTCAAAAAAGAAAGAAAGGTTTCTGGGTAAAGATGGGCATGTAAAAGGCAGGGCATGTCCAGGGTGGGAGCTGCGTTCCTATCATAGTCTGTGGCTGCTGCCCTGCAGAGAAGTCGTATATGGAGACCCAGTGCCTCATTAGGTTTGACCAAGTTGATGGAGGCAAGTGGGTCCAGAGTCATTTTCATCTAGAAGAAAGAATAGATGCAATAAACATTTGGGTTGTTTCTTTCTGTGTTTGAAACTAATTTTTTGCTCTCCTTTCCTTCTTTTTGGGTCAGTTACCACCTCAGACAGCAGAGCCTGGATGGATCAGATGACAGAGAAGGTAAGATGCCTTTGAAGGCAGTCAAAAGGGTGTCCAGAGAGGCCCCAGAGTTCTCAGTGTTTTCTGGGCTACAGCTGAGGTTCTGTTTGCTGCAGCCTTAATGAAAATATCTGCAGCAGCTCCATCCTATCCCATCCCATCCCATCCCATGTCTGTGCCTTGCTGTGCTATTTCCTCTGCCTGGAGTACCTCACCCCACTTCATCCACTAACCCTGCTCCTCCTTCCAAACTCAGCGGAGGCATCACCTCCTCCCTTCTCACCTCACTCCATCTCTGACTCGGATGTTCTTTCTCTGTGTTCCTACAACCTGTCGAGCAAATCTCCATTGCAACAGCCACAATAGCTGGTATGTATTAGGTGTTTATTAAGTATCAGGCACTGTTCTGCTAGTTTACATATGTTAAAGCATTTAATCAACACATCCTCCTTATGAGACAGTACTGTTATTATTCCTACTTTGCAATTGAGAGAACTGAAGTAGGTTACCCAGGGTCTATTTCTGGTTTGTTTGTTTGTTTGTTTGATTTTTTTGATTCCACTTGTAAGTTTTGTTTTGTTTCCCATTCATTCTGAACTACTCTGTGGTTCAGTTTGGATAGTTTCTATTGCTGTGTAACTGATCTTTTCTTCTGCAATCTCTAATCTGCTGTTAAAACCATCCGGTGAATTTGTTATTGCAGATAGTGTACTTTTCAGCTCTGGAAGCTCCATTCCTTTGTATCTCTCTCTATATATAGATACAACTATGTCTGTCTGTCTGTCCTCCATGTTCTCTTTACTTGGTTCATGTTTTTCTTTATCCTTTCTTTATCCATGATGATAGCCTTTAAAGTCCTTTTCTGCTAATTCTATTGTTTCTGTCTTTTCTGAATCTGTTGACTGATTTTTCTTCTGGCTAGAAGTCATATTTTTCCGCATCTTCACATCATTATTAGTAGTTTTTTTGATTGGATGCTGGCTATTGTGAATGTTACTGTGGTGGGTATCTGGATCTTGTTGTCCTTCTTTGAAGACTGTTATATCTGTTTTAGTAGGCAGTTAATGTATTTGTTGATCAACTTGGTCAGTTTGAGAATTGTTTTTAAGTTGTATGAAGGCAAGTCTGGAGTTAGCCTTAAGTACTAGACACTCAGGTCCTGTCTGTGCCAAGTGCCTGGTTGTTCAGCAAGGACTTCCCGCTCTGCCTGGGTGGAGCTGAGCCTCTTCCAGTTCTTTGTAAGCTGGGGGCTGTTCAGCTCACACCTTGCTGGGAGTAAGTCTTTGCCCAGCTCTGTGGAGTTTGACCCTATACATAGGATCACAGCTCAGTCTACAGTCAGTCTAGATTTCTGGAGCTCTTCTGCTACACAGCTCCCCTCTCTCTCTCATATTCTGCTTCTCAAGTTCCAACCACTTTAGACCCCTCAACTTTGACCCGTGTTTCCTCAACTCAGCAAGACCTCCATGTTCCCCTTGAGGCTTCCCCTGCCCAGTGCTGAAGGGCGATGGAAGGGCTCATTCATGACTTGCTCTTATCTCAGTGACCACAGTCTTGTGCTACCTATTGTCCACTCTGAAAACAGTTGTATCTTATATTTTTTTCCAGTTTTCTGATTGTTTAGAGCAGAAAGGCAAGTTCAATCCCAGTTACTCTCTTGTGGCTGGAAGTGGAGTCTGAAATCTTTCTAACTGACCTCTGCATGTAACTACAAAATGAAGGAGAGAATTAAATCTAGGAAACTTAAGATAATTACCTGTGCTTAACTGCCCCACGGGATTGGAGTCATATAGGACATATATGAAATATTCCTGAATGATGGTTAAAATACAGATTCCCAGGCCACCCGCAAATCAGAAGCTGGTGCTGGGGTCCTGAGTCTGCTCCTTGGATGAATTTTGCACCCTAAAGTTTGGCAGTCCTGCTGCGATGCCTCTAAAGCCAGTACTGAAGACTGAAGAGGATGGGAGTCGGGAAAAGACACTCCTGCCTCATCTCATTCCAAGGGGTTTTAAGGTAGAAGGGTAGTCCCTGGAGGTCAGGAATCCAGTCTACCCTCTACCAATCTTACATTTAGCAAGAGCTTAGGAGCATAGTCTCATTATTCTTCAGCATTTCTCTTTGCTTTTTCCATTATCTCTTATTGACAAGCTCATTTCTTTTTGCCACATCTTCTTCCTTAGCTCTACCCACTAAACTTCTTTTAGTGGCCAAACTTGTCTACCAACTAATAATTCACAGTGACCTATTAAATAAGGTGTGTCCTGCATTTCTGTCCCCAAGTCTCTTTTTCCAGGCACGTACCTGGGATGTCTGCTGCCAGTGCTAAACCTGCAGCTGCGGTGGCTGCTGGCCACACTCTTGATCTGCCTGCCCTCACAGACTGACTGTTGCTGCAGCCGTTGGTTGCCTAAGACAGCAGGGTATCATCCTCCGGGGTGTGCTGAAGGGCTCAAGAAGGCAGGGTCTCTCTGCCAGACAGTAAAAAGCTGTTAGGTGGTTAAGGGGCAGCGTGCATGGAAACTGTGATGCTCGTAACTCTGAGGTGCTGGTGAAATCTACGGCCTGTAGAAGGCTCTCAGCTGGCATCTTCTCCAGGCCTCTCTCCACTGTACCCTGAACCTCTTTACTATTCCCTTCAAAGAACTTCTGAAATCCTACTTTCTCCCTTTTTTCCAATGTGTGAAAATGCTGTATTTCTAGGTGTAACTGTTAAATGTTACAGCAAAACCTTCTGAATACAAAGTTTACACCCATTATAAATGCTTAATTAGAAGTTGTGCTAGCTGCCATTGTGGCGTTGTTACATCAGAAGTGCTGCAGCTTGAAGCATCTCTGGAGGCCATCTTGTCCAAGCCTGTCATCTGACATGTTACGAAGCTGAGGCTCAGAGATTATTCTACAACACAGCAGGTCTCAAAGAGGGACGCTGGTCTGACTCTCAGGAGAACAACATGCCCTCATACAACATGCCATCACCAGTCACACCAAACACCTTCCATGTGGCAGCTACTAAGCCTAGGTCTTATATTTTCTTCTCATTTAAGTCTTGAAACTAATATGTGGGGAAGCTTCTTAAAATCAACTTTATTGAGGTAATTTACATATAGTAACTGCATCCATTTAAAGTACATGACCAAAGTTTTGCCAGATGTATATACCCTGTGAAATGACTGCCACAATCAACATACAAAGCATTTTCATCTCCTCTAAAAGTCTCTCGTGCCCCTTTCCAGCCTACCCTTCCTCTTTCCTGTCTCTACACAACTACTTACCTGTTTTTTTGTCACTGTAGAATGGTTTGCATTTTCTGGAATATTATGGAAATTGAATCATATGTATGTGTGCTTTTGCATCTGTTTTTTTCCACTTACCTTAATGATTTTGAGTTGGTCCAGGTTGTGTGTATCACTAGCCTGTTCTGTTTACTAGTGAACAGTATTCCATTGTATGGACATAGCACATTTTGATTATCTGTTCACCTGCTAATGGACATTTGGATTGTTCATTATCCCCATTTTAAAGATGAGCACACTAAGGCAAAGAACAGTAATCTTGCCAAAAGGCACACAAGTAGTAAATGACAATACCAAGATTTGGAAGGCAACAGGGCTCTGTACCATGGATGGTGCACCACCCAGCACCGGGATCTGAATACAGATCTATACCCCAGAGGCCTTGCTCTTGGCTTCTGGGCTATAACAAATGGGGCAACCCTCAGCATGTTGGCGTCTCCTTCTGCAGATAGGTTCTATTACTGCCAGCTCCCAGGTTTGTCATATAGAGCAGCTAGCATGATTGATAGGATGCTTAATACAATGTCATTATGGAACAAGAGAAGAAAAATATCTATTTTCAGAGAATACCTCTGTATTATTTTCCCCTTCATAAATTTGGAATGTGAAATTAGTGATTTGGCCTTTCTTTGGGCTCTGGAGGTTTGAAGCATAAAACTCTTCCTTGTCAAGAGTGCACTGATTTTACCTTCACAGGGAGGAATGCCCCTTCCCTGGCATAAATCTGTTTTCCATGCAATATGCCTGAGTCCTTTAATGGAAGATCAGTTCATATTGTCACACTTCACACTTGACTTAGTCCATTTCATGTATGTGAATGTTTAGAATCCATTATGTAGTAGGAATCATATGTTACATATAACTAGTTTCTAGAATTATCTTTGCTCAGAGAATTACTTGGTTGGCTGGTGAAGGCTGCTTCTTTGAACTTAGAATAACCAGTGGGTAGGGACACTCCATGAATGATGGCCCTGAGTCATCCATGAATGCTTATTCAGCAGTGCCATTAAACAGATCTTTGGGCATCTGTAAGGGAGGCTATTGGTGCCCTTAATAACATCACATCCAGGTTCTTTGAGGTTGTCAGCACAAGGAGCATTGTCACTTGCA
Source organism: Manis javanica (assembly GCF_040802235.1). NCBI lineage: Eukaryota > Metazoa > Chordata > Mammalia > Pholidota > Manidae > Manis > Manis javanica. Next base: position 25,811,668 of record NC_133163.1, on the reverse strand, counting down.
AAGGGGCTGCTAGTTGCCTTATACTTGGTGGGGGTGAGTGAGTGGTGAGCAGTCCCAAGGGAGATGGATCTTGGGGATGAATCAAGGTCCAGGGCCCCCTCCAGACAAGTGGTCTCCCTCCACCACCAGTCTTAGAGGTTAGATTTAATTGAGGAAAGTCAGCAGGCTTTCATACAGCACCTCCTGTGGCCAGTATTGCTCCAGATGCTGGGGAGGGCAATGAGTAAGACAGCCCTTGCCCTCTGCAAGTTTCTCAGGTAGTGGAAAATGCCCTCCCCTTTTTCCCTCCCCATCTTTTATAGAAAACTTCCAGGAGCTATGTCTCTGTAGATACATTTCTCACCCTTCAGCCTCCCTAGCTTCACTCTTGCTACATGTTACTCCTTCCCCTGGGAAGATGCCGAGGGAGAGAAGAGAAGTGCTTCCTCCCCTCCATGATTTCTCAGGCATCCGAAGGAAGTGGACAGAACAACAACAACAAAAAAACAGGGCTTTTAAGATAAGGTGTTTTAATAGAATGAGAGACAGAGTGAGTGACATTTAGAGGTGGTTTTTGGATTTATTATTTAACCATAATGTGCTATATGGGGACTGTTTGCAGGGCCGTGGCAGCCTTCAAGGTCAGATGCCTTTAGGGGCCAGGTGAATAATACCAGCAAAGGAAGAGCAGAAGTATAAGACAGTGAAGAATAACGTGGCGTGTGGTAAACCCAGAGAAGAGATGGCAGGACTTAAAAGTTTTCAAATTCCTATTTCAAAAACTAACAGAATTTCTGAAATCACTTCATAGTCAGAATAAAATGCATCTGCAAGTTGTCTTTGGCCTTTGGCAAGTAATTTGCAAATCCTTCATAAGCCCTTGTGGGGCTGTGCTCTAAAGGAATTGGAACTTTGTTGGGGAGACAAAACGTAAAAGATGAAGAAAAGCGTTACACGCATACCTCAGACATATGGTGGGTTTAGTTCCAGGCCACTGTAATAAAGCAAGTATTGCAATAAAGTGAGTCAAATGAATTTTTTGGTTTCTCCATGCATATAAAGGTTATATGTACACTATACTGTAGTCTGTTAAGTGTGCAATAGTAGTATGTCTAAAAAAAAAACCACATACCTTCTAAAAAATAATTCATTGCTCAAAAATGCTAGCCATCATCTGAGCTTTCATAATCTTTTTGCTGGTGGAGGGTCTTGCCTGGATGTAGATGGCTCCTGACTGACCAGGGTGGTGGGTGCTGAAGGTTGGGCTGGTTGTGGCAATTTCTTAAAATAAGACCACAGTGAGGCTTGCTATATCGATTAACCCTTCCTTTCAAAGTGACTTCTCTGTAGCATGAAATGCTGTTTGGTCGTATTTCACCCACGGGAGAGCTTTCAAAACTGCAGTCCTCTCACACCCTGCTGCTGCTTTATCAGCTATGTCTATGCAATATTCTAACTCCTTTGTTGTCATTTCAACAGTCTCCACAGCATTTTCACCAGGAAGAGATGCCATCTCCAGAAGCCACTTTCTTTGCTCATCCATAAGAAGTAATTCCTCTTCCATAGTAATTTGATCATGAGACGGGCAATTCAGTCACGACTTCAGGCTCCACTTCTAAGTCTAGTTCTCTTGCTGTTCCTGCCTCATCTGCAGTTACTTCCTCCCCTGAAGTCTTGATCCCCCAAAGGCATCCATAAGGGTTGGAATCAGGTTCTTTCAAATTCCTGTTCATGTTGATATTTGACTTCTTTCCATGAGTCAAAAGTATTCTTAATGGCATCTAGAATGGTGACTCCTTTCCAGAAGGTTTTCAATTTACTTTGCCCAGATCCCTCAGAGGAATCACTGTCTGTGGCCACGATAGCCTTACGACATGGTTTTCTTAAACGGTAAGACTTGAAAGTTGAAATGACTCCTTCGTTCCTGCACCACACAATGGATGTTATGTTAGCAGGCATGAAAACAACAGTTCTCTCACTGTCCATCTCCATCAGAGCTCTTGGGTGACCAGGGCCATTGTCAGCAGTAATATATTGTATCTTTTTTTTCTGAGCAGTAGGTCTGAACAGTGGGCTTTAAATATTCAGTAAACATGTTAGAAACAGGTATGCTATCATCTAGGCTTTGTTCCATTTTCAGAGTATAGGCAGAGTAAATTTAACATCATTCTTAAGGGACTTAGGATTTTTGGAATGGTCAGTGAGCATTGGCTTCAACTTAAGGTCACCAGCTGCGTTAGCCCCTAACAGGAGAGTCAGGCTGTCCTTTGAAGCCTTGAAGCCACACACTGACTTCTCTAGCTATGAAAAGTCCCAGATGTTGGTGGAGCGGGGAATTCACACGTGCTCTGTGACTCCCGGTTGATCGCTCTGCTCCCACTGTTGCCTTCTTTGCTGTGAACGTATTTGGTTCGTTTCTCCACTCTGCCTATGGAGGCAGCTTGTCTCCACTCATTTTTCCAGCACCCTGTTGCAGATCCTCTCCTCTCCTGGTTCTCAGACTTACTGCTGGCCCATGTCATCAGCTCTGTGATCCTCTCATTTGAAGTCTTGTCTACAGTGACCTCTTTCCCATAGAAAGCTGATTGATCTACACTGAAAATCTGTTGTGTAGTGTGGTCACCTGCATTAATGATGTTAGCTAGATGTTTTGGATAATCTGCTGCAGCTTCAACATCAGCACTTGCTACTTCACCTGCACTGTTATGTTATGGAGACAGCTTCTTAGTCCTGATGACCCAATCTCTGCTAGCTTCAGATTTTTCTTCTCCCCTCTCTCAGGCATCAGAATTGAAGAGAGTTAGGGCATTGTTCTGGATTAGGCTTTGATTTAAGGGACTGTTGTGGCTGGTTTCTATCCAGACCACTGAAACTTTCCCTGCATCAGCAATAAGGCTGTTTCACTTTCTTACCGTTCACGTGTTCATTGGTGTAACACTTTTGATTTCCTCCAAGAATGTTTCCATTGTATCTACAACCTGGTTGTTTGGTGCAAGAGGCTCAGCTTTTGGCCTCAGCTTTCAATCTTCTGTCCTCACTAAGCTTAATCATTTCTAGCTTTTGATTTAAAGTGAGAAACATGGGACTCTCCCTTGCCCATAAACACTTAAAGGCCTTTGTGGGGTTATTAATTGGCCTCATTTCAATATCATCATGTCTTGGGTAATAGGGAGGCCTGAAGAGAGAGAGGGGAACCGCTGATCTAGTGGAGTAGTCAGAACACACGCAACATTTATTAAGTTCACTGTCCTACATGGACGTGGTTTGGGGGTGCCCCAAAACAAGTATGGTAATAACATCAAAGATCACTGATTGCAGATCACCATAGTAAATATGCTAATAATAACGAAAAAGTTTGAATGTGAGAATTACCAAAATATGACTTTGTGAGACACAAAGTAAGCAAATACTGTTGAAAAAATGGTACCAGTAGACTTGCTAAACACAGGGTTGCCACAAACCTACAATTTTTAAAAAACGGAATATCTGTGAAGTGCTTTAAATAAAATGAAGTGCAGTAAAACAAGGTATGCCTGTACAAGACTTAAATAGCTAAGACAGCAGTATGATGGATGGCACAGGCAGCAAATGGTTGTTGGTATCTTAATGATATACATTATTAAGGGCCTTGAGTTCAGAAGAGGAAGTGACCCCTGTGGCTGAGGGCACTTCAGGAAGAGGGAATAACTAGTACTGGCTCTTGAAGGATGGATAGGATTTGGTTAGGTAGGGAAGAATGTGCAAAACCTTCTGAGGTAAGGCCTGGCATAAGGAGAGACTCCACATGGAAGGTGAATAAAGAATTTACAGCAACCAGAAGAGAAGCTGATAACTCCAGGCTAAGCCCAGATTCTAGTTCATTCTCAACAATAGATACTCAGCACCCCACATTACCTGCCTTTCATGAAGTTTGAAGACTGCCAGTCATCTAATTTGCTGATTATTGGTTGAAGAACTCACAGCAAGAACTGACACAAAGCTTCAGGCCAGTTGGGATTTATGATTATGGAGAACTGCCAAGAATGATGGACAACCAGAGACCCCAGATGGCCTCAGGTTCCCAAAATTGTAGGAGGGAAAGCTCTGATCATTCCTGTTTAGATGACCATCCTTCAGTGGCAAAATTATCCATTGCTCTTCTTAGAATCAAGTTTCTGGTATACCTTAAGGCTTTTGGACTTCTTCTGTCATGGGAGGTTATAGGGTGTTAGAGAAAGAAGATTGGATCTGGAATAGGATCGAACCCAGCCTCTACAAGTCACTGGGCAAGGCATTCATTCATTCATTTATTCAAGCACCGTTTGTTGAATACCTATTGTGTCTGGTACTTGGGCTGGGCACTGGGGATATGATGATGAAGAAAACATTCTGAGTCCTTACATTCAGCCTACAGTCTAGCTGAGGAAATGGGAACTAAACAATTAGTCACACAAATAAGTAAGGACAGACTGTGATGTCGCCCACTGGAGGAAGAGTGCAGGGTGCTAATGAGAGAGACTAACATGGGGACCTGATCTGGACCGGGTGATGGAGGAAGGCCACTCTGAAGTGACTTTTAAACTTCAATTTGAAGAAAAAATAAAGTTTCCAAGAAAAGGGGGTGTCAGTTGAGAGATGGGTGAGGACCCTGGTAGAGGAGACAGCAGGTGCAAAGTCACGTCACATCTCTAACTCCAAGTATCTGCAGGCCTGCTTGGTATCTTCCAGCTCCAAAATCCAGCTCTCAGCGAACTCTGAATAGAATGTGAAACTGCAAAGATGAACATTGAGAAGCAACCCAAAGAAACGCAATTGTCTTTTAAAAACATGAATAATATTCAGGTTGAAATCATCTCTGAAAACAGATGAGGACTCAACTTTCAAATAGGTTATTTCAGAGTTAGGAAAGAACTTTTAAGCGCCAAAATAAGTCTTTTTAAAAAGTGGGAAGCCTCTGAAAACAGAAACTTAATAAAGTATGAGATACTTTCTGCATTTAGCCATTGCATTTTGGCATAACCCAGGACTACAGGCAGAATTACAACTCCCTCTTCCTGGCCGTTCCCAGTACCTCTTGGACATGCTTCATCCCTACTGGAGAGGGCTCTTTGCATCCTCAGGTCCAGTTTTGACAGAATCAAAAACCTCAAAACCTTAAGAATAACAAATCTTTATGGCCAGCCAAGAAGTGTTTAATTCCTAAAGGACACTAGAGTTGAGCCACTTCTAGCCAGGGGCAACTGGGGACTTAATTCTGTAAGTGTAGCAATCTGGATGATCTGAGAGCTCCAAGTTTAAGGGTAATTGCTCAATTTTTATCCATGTCAACAGGGAAAATAGGTAAAAGTGGCTGAATACAGCCAAGCAATGAGGGTGGATGAGATGAGAGATGCTAGGCTGTCAGTGGAATTAGAAAAATGCTATCTATGGAGGGCTATCGCTCCCTCGTCCCTCAGTCTTCCATCTCCCTGTCCCTCTCAGTCTCCAGCCTTTCTCTCTTTTGGGCTCTTCTTCCTTCCTTGCTTAATCCTTCCACCATATCCTTCATCCCTTTTCCTACAAACAGCAGAATCACCACAAGCTTAAACAGCTTTAACATGGAGGAAGAGAAAATACACAAAACGCTTTAAGTGCCGATAAATTGGAACCCTGATACCTCAACTCCTTTCTCCTTTCTCTTGCTTAGTAAGATTGTCCCATTATGTTGGTATTCCCTCCTTAAACTTAATACAGCACTTGGGACTTTGTAGGTGGTCCCCAAGCATAGTTCCTTTGCCTTCTTAATTCCTTTAAGCTATTACAACCAGATTTTTTAAATTAAGGTATCATTGACATACAGTGTTATAAAGGTTTCACATGAGCAACATTGTGGTTATTACATTCACCCATATTACCAACTCCCCCCCACACCCCACTGCAGTCACTCTCCATCAGCATAGTAAGATGCTGTAGAGTCACTACCTGTCTCCTGTGAACCAGCACTGATTTTTTATTAAATAATATTTTTCAAAATTGATTCATTTTTGTAAATTCAAAGTCACCAGGACTAGATGCTAAGGTCTTTCTATACCCATGCCCCCTCCCTTCCCTGACACATACACACACAGAAGCCCCTTTTAGGTAAAGATACCCATTACAGCAATGGGCCAGGGGTAACAGGTGGTGAGTTTTGAGTTTATTATCTCTGTTTTTAATATAATTTATTTAGTTTTAAGGGTATATAATTTAATCGTTAATGATATTTGTGTTTAACAACCTGTATGCAAAATTCCTACAAATGTAGCCATTGGTTTTTACAAGCCAGTAGAGCTGCTCCGGCACATCACCGCCAAGAGTTGGAGGAGCGGGAATTCACACGTGCCCTGTGACTCCTGGTTGATCGCTCTGCTGCCACTTCCACCTTCTTTGCTGTGGGCGTATTTGGTTCATTTCTCTGCTTTGCCTATGGAGGCAGCTCATCTCCACTCATTTTTCCAGCTCCCTGTTGCAGATCCTCTCCTCTCCTGGTTCTCAGACTTACCTGCTGGCCCATGTCACCAGCTCTGTGATCCTCTCACTATGAAGTCTTGTCTACAAGAACACCCAGGCTGAATAGAGAAAAGCCAAAGAAACCAAGTCATTAGGGCTCTGACTTGAAGCAGAATCTTCAGGTTTGACTGTTCTTCTCTGTCTTGTTATGCTTTGTTTGCAATCAGATCCATTGAGATTGCTTTAGTCAAGGAATTCTTGTGCCTATGTGAAGTTATCTGGAAAGGAGAACCTATTTTGGGATGAGAGGGAGGAGTTTCCATGGGCTTATGCAGACTGCAGTGTGAGTATCAGGACTGTGGGAAGTTCATAAGGACCAAACCCCACAGGGCACTACCTGGGCCTTGAGGTGCTATGTTTGTAGCACTCCCACCAGCCCTCCCCTTTGAGACACAGCAGAGCAAACAGATTGATACCACAGAGACATGGGACACTCAAAAGACTGCACAGGACACAAAAGAGCCCCAGCCAGGGGTGCTAGATCCTGGTGTGAGCTGAGGTCATAATGGGGCCAGAGGATCTGTGCAGGTTAATTGCATTCTAGAAAGTGGATTTTTATTGCAGTGATTCCAAACAGATTGGCATGCTTAATTTATAAGCTAGAACTGTGGCTGGAACATTTGGAAAGACTGCACCGGCAAATGTGACAGAAAGGATTGTTGTGGGTGTTATACTGTATCACGAGATTCATTCCAGTGGACACCCCAGAATAAGGATGTCTTAGAGACAGAGTGGACCTCATTTTGGTGATAAGGAAACTTAGGATCAGAGTTGACAAATAATTTGTATAAGGTCAGCAAATCAAGGCAGATCTGGGACCCAGGTTTCCTGATTCCTAATCGTGTACACCCTCTAGTACAACTCTGGACCAAGAATACGGATTCAGTTCCTCCTTGAACGGAAGTCTTGTGCCATGTGTGCACGCATGTTTAAAACAAAGCAGCTTCTATTAACCTTCCTCCACATTCCTGGCAGCCCAAGAAAAATGAGCACTAGGAGATGTAAAATCCTGAGGTTACAGGGGTTGACTTCTTTATTCTCCAGTGTGGGCTTGCCCAGGGCTGCTCCCCAGAGTGAGACTCCAGGGAAAGTACATGGAACTTGCCAGAAGTTTCTTTAATGAGGCGAGAGAAGCTGTTTTTACTTGGTTTTATTTTCTGCAGGAGCTGATTCAAGGTCGCAGGACCCGACCCTAGGAAAGCACATGCCGTCATAGAGGAGGTGTGTAGGGGTGGAGATGGAGAAATGTTCGGTAATTACCTAACTCCGCAAACATGGTAGAGACTGGTTTGGCTGTATTTTTCTGGCTACCCACCCCTCAAAAGGCAGAATGTCAGGGAGTTTTTGAGAGATTTCAGTTCTGCTTTGTCAACTCATAGTCATGTTCTATCTTACCCTGGTCCAGCTGCCAAGCTTAGCCCAGAGTCTTTACCATACCACCTGTTCCATTGGCAGAGAGGGACAGAGTGCTTTGTGCCCCTGAGATCTCTAGGTCACACCAGACTGATCATTTTGGACATCTCTGCCTGACTCACCACTGACCTCTCCGGGGTTCCATTTCCTTTGTTCTGTGAGCACCTAACTTGTATGTCCCCACCTGGAGAGGTAGAATGGGAGAATGAAAACGGAAGTCTTGTGCCTTGTGTGCACGCATGTTTAAAACAAAGCAGCTTGTATTAACCTTCCTCCAGGAAAACAGAGAGAGCTCCATCAGCATTCTGTCATGCTATAGTCTGTTTGGAGAACTGTGATTAATAATAAATCATTCATTGTTAAGCACTGACAAAAGTAAAAGAGACCTAAATCTCCCTGAAATCATTATAGAGATCAGAGTATTTATTCTGTAACTCTTCGAATTCTGTCCCAGTTGAATATGAAAGACAGGATCAGGATAGGATAAAACTGATCCCATTTAGTTTGCTGAGACTTCCCTAGATGTGGCTGCGAGCAGTGGCCCAGCTTTCAGGGGAGGCGTGGGTCCTTCTCCATGCAGTTGTGAAAGGCGTGGATGAATGAGGATGAGAGGACCTGAATGCAGACAGGCCCGTAGTGATAAGAGCCACTGCCCAGGGAGATTACAGATGACTGAACTTTTCATTTGACCAGAAAGAATAGAGGCTCAGAGTTCTAGGATATCTGTTTCAAAAGATGGGGACTGTGTGAAGAGAAATAATGTTCTTGGCAATGTAAAAAGACAGGTGGAATTGTAGAATTGCTCCAAATACTTTTTGTAACCAAAATCACAGTAGGCTGTGACCTGGGATGACTGGTGACTTTTTGTGTTCTCTCAGATAGATGGCCATGGTGCCTTAACAGGGTGAAGCCTGATAGCCAAATGTCACCGAGGTGAGATGGGAAGGGACAGGCATGTTTATGCATCCGAGGTTGGACTTAACACATCACTTTGACCTCAGGTGGAGAAATCTTCTCCTTCTGACACATCCCACATGGAAATTAGTTTCTAAAGAAGGACCTGAGGCAGCCAAACCTAGAAATAGCAGAAATCTAGGGGAGAGGTAACAGGAGCCCTCTTACCCTAGCAAGAGGTGAACTTGACCTGGGCAAATGGTAGATCTTCCTTTTCTAGCTTTAGGTTCTACCAGCCTTCTAGAAATTCACTGATGTTCAGTGTGTGCGTGTGTGTGTGTAGACTCTCATCGATGTATACACATGCAGGAGGACACATTGGCAATGTGATTCCTGAGTCCATAAGCATAGTTGACAGACCGGGTTTACCTAAAAGACCCTTTAAGAGAAAGCTCTTGAAAGATGATTACAGAATTGAGACACCATCATTTAAAAGTGCCCGAGGCAGACGCCTTTGAAAATTGCAGCAGCGGAGGGGCAGAGAAAGAACCACGCAGCCCTTGATTGTTGCTCTGTTCCCTCAGGACCCGTCCTCTCCCTTCCCCTCCGTTCTCATCTGATAAGAGAGCGAGCAGCAGTAAGACTCCTCATCTATCTTATGAAAATCCGATTCGGAATGGCTGTGATCAAAACCAGCTGGCTGTCACCAGCAGTGGCCTTGTGAGGAGGGAACTGCTCAGAAGCATCCCGTATGTGGGGGTGTCACGGGTGGTACCGATCAAAGTAGCATTTTTTTAATAAATATATATAAGGAAAATACAAAACCTAAGGATTTAGAATAAAAGCAGTGTAGTTTGTCTTGTTTTTTTTTTCAGTATAACACAAAGAGGATGAAATAGAATCAGATGCGCCTGATTGCTAACACACGCATACTGGCGCCTCTGAGAAGGTGCTCGCTGTCACATTAACACTGCATCACTCATCTTGGGCCTTATTGAAGAGAGTAGAGAGTTCCTCAGTTTCTGTTCCTTCCGGCTACTGCATTCCTCTTCACTTTTAAAGTCCTTTACCCCTCTTTGTCCCTAACACATCTCCGTAGATCAAAGCCGGACCCACCGTGAAGCTCGGAGAGAGCAAGTGGAGTGGCAGAGAACCTTCCTACTCATTGTTCTTCATTTCCTTCAGTTGTCAGTAGCCAGTGTTTTGATGTTCCCTAGAGGGCACCTCAGTGGGTGACGTCCTTCCAGTGTCAGGCTCCTGGGCTGAATGGGATCTTTATAGAGAATTCTTGTTGGGCCAAGCTTGTCTTGAGACTACCACCTTTGAGTTCCTCGAAAGGCCTGGTCCTGGTTGACCACCCTTTGCATTGCTGATACTGATTCCCGTACAGCACTCCGGGGACTTGGGTGGGGTGGTAGGAAAGAGCTCCTTCTGAAGTGTTGCATTCATGGCTCCTTCAGCAATGTCCTAACATGCCCCTGTGGTTGTAATATAATGGGGTCACATGCCATAATATACCACAAGCTAGGTTGCCCCTCTTATTCTGTGCTCATGATCCAGCCAGCACCACACTGTGCTAAGGCCTGATTATCTCAGAAACTGAAGTCAGTCCAAACCTTCCTCTCCAAACCATCATCAACCAGGAGGGTCATCACAAGTTGGGGGACTGTGAGGACAGTCAACTATTTTGGTCCCTCCTTAAGGTCTGTGATCTCTCCCCAGCAGCATTAGGAGAGATTCTGTTTGGCAGGAGCATGGAGGCATTTCAATACAGAGGCATATGGGACACAGATGAACCCCCCACCCCACCACATGCTTCCTCGGGGACCTGCTCACACACAGCTCTGGGGTGCACACTTGCTGTGCGGCACGTTGGGCCAAATGCCTTGCTTGTGGTCTGTCCTGTTTCTCAGTCTTTGCAGTGTGGGTCTCGAGCCAACATCGCCGTTTTCAGACTCTTCTCCCATGTCTGTTTCCTCCCTTGTCAGTAATGAGTATAGGTGGGACCCGACTTCAATCAGGTGAAATCACAAGGCCTGAGTCTTCGAAGGCGGGCCTGCCAGGGACCTGCCGAAGTGTTTTTGCACCTTGAACCCTGACTCCAGGAATGCAGGAGACCCACAGTGCTGGGCCCAGGCTTGCTGGGGAGCTCCTCTGAGACCGCTCTCTCTCCTGTTCATTCGGGTGTTTGAAGCCTGTTGCCTCCTGCTTTCCCTTTTTCTTCTCCCTTTTAAAGAATTCTCAATTTTTTTCACTTAGAAAAAAAATTATTTATACGATTGAGATCCACTAATTAAAGCCGTTTTCTGGTATTTGGTTACTGGAGCGTTTGATGTCTCTCTGACAAGACCATGAAATGCATGGAGTGTCCACAGGGACAGAATTTGCTGAGCATGGCTCTTTGTAAATGAGGGGACACAGTGTCGCAGCAGCTCATGAATATGAAACGCCCGTGATGCCACCTCAGTGGACTTGGGAACACAGATGAATCCTGTCATGTGCTAAATGAGACCAATTTCTTTCACTTAACTTCATCTTCAATCAGACCTTCTTCCATTTGCCTGTTTAAAATTCCCCATACATGATGCCGAAGGTAACAGCATTCAGTAAAACAAAGTTTTCCAGCTGCAGAGAGAAATTACAATGATCTGATTTAAAGTCGCCATCTCCTAAAAACATGGATGTTATTTCCTTTCTCTCACAAGCTCTGCTGAGGTCTGTTGGCTTTGGGCATGAAAATAGGTGCCCAGTAAAAGCAGTCTGGACTGCTTTTACTGGGGTCCCCTTAAGCAGTAGGTCCAGATCCCTTTGATGTGGATTGGTTAATGATCGTGGCTATGAATGGCAGATGTGAGACCTTAAGGGCCTGTGGATGCTCTGCGGTGGCCAGACCCTGAGTGGGAAAGCATCTGGGCAGAGAGTGTGTGTAACCAAGCAGGGCCTTTGCCATCAGGAGCTCAGTTAGTGGATGAAGTGAGAGGGACAGATGTCGTCAGTAAGCCCCAGAGGAACCTGGCAAGTCAGGCCAACCACTTGTATCATTTCCTAACGTGAGAAAGTGCTGGAGTAAAGAAAAGGCTCTATGTAGCTCTCTGGAAACCCTGGATACAACCAGAAAATTCCACTCAGAAATCCCCAACCAAGGAAATTAGCAAAGAGTAGAACCTAAAGGGGCACAGAGAGGAAGGCCTCCCCATGGGGCCAGGGGCTAGATCGGAGTGCCTGTTTCATTCTCTCCTTCCTATAGGATGTAGATTTACGCTCCAGGAGAAGAGACTGTGTGGTGCTCCGAGTGTACTCATTTCAAACAGCCCAGTCTGAGAAATCCCCTTCTGTTTTAGTTATGCCCAAACTGGCAAACAACAGCTAGATTTGAATGCCGGCTGCTGAACAGCAGTGTGACCCAGCCTCAGGATGGAAGCCCAGTGGTCCATGGGGCCAAATTTGAATGACTTTTCCTCTGTGACTCTGTCCCCACTCATCCACTGTTCCTCATATATGCACAGGCCCTTTCCAGCAGGCCCTGCAGCTCTCAAGTGAGGCAAAGCCTTTACTCTGATGTTATTAAATCCAGGAAGCATCTGAGGACTACGCTTGGTGGTTCTTGTGGAATGAATCCTACTAAGGCCCCTGTAGGACTCAGTAGTGCTGATCCCGTAATTGGAACGATACAGAGAAGGTTGGCATGGCTCTGCCACGTGTGTTACCTTCCAGGCTGAGGGGCATCTGTTGATCGGGTTCTGTTCGGTGTTCCTTCAGTTTGCCAGTCCTTGGGAATGCAGAAGCCCTGGCTTGTGCTCTTCGCTCTCGGTTAGTTCAGCGTCCAGGGGGCAGACTCTCCCCACTGAAGGCGGTGAGCTTACCCTGTGGCCTTGCAGAAAATATTATGGAAAGGTGAAGAAGAGCGTTCTGAATTCTGCCCGTTGGATTCTGAGCTGCCTCACAAAGGAAGGGATGTGCATTTTCCTTACTTTGCTCATTTATGATTATTTTTTAATATATAAACTCTCCCTTTGCAATCCGCCACCCTATCCGTCTTGGTTTTCCTCTAATGTGCCTCAGAAGGGGTCTTGTGAATAGAAGACACTCAGCCGCTGACTTCCAGTGGGTTGATTCAGGTCCTTCCTCACCTGGTACCAGGTACCCTCTTCCCCACCTAACCCCTTGCTCCTGGGCCCTCCGTGCCAACCATACTGGTGCTCCATGAAGACAAGGACCATGCGTTTTATTTGTTGCTGTTACTGGCCCCAGTTGGTACAGTACTTTACCCATCATAGGTGCTCAATCATTATTCCTTGAATGAATGAATAAATGAAGGAAGGAATGAACAAACAAAGGAACAAACATAGGTTCCCCACCATGTGGCAGCAGAACGACACTCAGCGGACAAGCAGGTTGAGCAGCACATGAGGTGGCTCACAGGAGAGGCACGGAGCAAGTGCAAAGAGCCAGGAAAACCTTTTGAAGGAGCTGGAGCTGGGAGAGAGCAGTGGATGTCTGCGTGGGGATGGTGGTCTTCATCCGGAAAATGGGCAGGAGTAAATGAGAAAAAGAAGGTAGAGCCACATAGCTTCTCCCCATGGTCAGTATTATATCTGTGTAATGAATAAAAATAGTCATAGGCCATTATGTAGTGAACATAGTGCTTAATATTTTATAAAGACTATTGCATTTAATGCTTGCAACAACTGTATATGAGGTGGTTATAATTATCCCCATTTTACACATGAAGAAATTGAGGCACAGAGAGAATAGTCACACAACTGGTACATGGGGGAACCAGGATTTGAAGCCAGTCATTCTGCTTCCCAATCTTGTGTTCTTAAGCCCTGGGCAGGAGTCCTACCCACGTTCTTAACTAACTCATTGTTTCTGTTAACATTCTTCTTAGCGGCATGGAAGAAAATGAGAATAAAGTTCACGTAGCTATTGAGTTTTTTTTAAAATAGTGGTAGCTTTTCAGCAGTACTAGAGTGACCTTTGCTCCCCTTATTTTCTCTGTTAAGATTGTATACTTTTGAATGTCAAACTTGACACCCTGAGTCAGGCTGGGCCCCTGTCCAGACTTGCAGGGCAAGTAGTTGTCACTGGTTTGAGGCACGGCTGGATCATCCCGTGGAGGTAATTTTGTGAAGAAGTAGATTTTTCCAAGTCCATTTTCTTTTTCTAGGTTTGTTTGTGGTGTGTATGGTGTGTATGGTGTGTGTGTGTGTGTGAGGGTGAGAGAGGGAGGGAAGGAGAGAAAAGAGAACAAAAATTCCCAAGAACACATTATATATACATAGGCAAGCACTTGTCTGTGTTTGTAAATCACAAACTGTAAAATTGTGAAGTTCTTTGAAGTTTGCCCCAAACCTGCTCCATGGCCACCTGTTCCACTGAGGGCTGGAGTTGGATGGCCTGACTGTGCTGTGATGGCTCAAGCTGTCACTACACCGGAATGTTCCAGCCTGCCTGGGCCTGGCTGTCATCTCTGGCTCTGTCCCACTCAGGCAGTTCACGGGTTCTGTTGGGCACAGGGCTTCCAATTAGAGAGAAATCCCACTGTGTGGCCAGCCCCACCAGTGCCGCGCTGAGAGGCGCCTTTGCCAAGGCCCGAACTGACCTCTGATCTGTCACAGATGGGCCAGCCCCACACTCCCCTGTGCGCATTTGGAGGAGGGGGTGTGGATGAAGAGGGAAGCCTGTGGGGAGGGAGAGTAGACATTGGGCAGAAGTGCAGTTCCTCAGAGCCTGGGAGAGGCAGGGCAGAATTGACAGGACCCAAATGCTAATGTTGTGGAGGGAAAGGGGACTTGGGGAAGACCCCATCCTGAGCCCTGAACTCAGCATGGGGCATTGTCTTACCAACTTCTGAATATTCATCTCAGGCTGGACTCCACGCCCGCCTGAGGAGAGCCAGGAGCAGCTAACTGTCACAGTGCTGATGGCACATGGCACAGCCAGCTTCCTGCCTGCCCTGCACAGGCTCCTTGCAGCCTCATCAGCCTGGGAGGCCTGCTTGCCCTGGGCTCCGGTGCTGTTGCAGCCCTCACTATGAATTGTGTTAGTCACATAGAGCAAGAGTGAACAAGAAAGCTGAATCTCTATTATCCTGAGAAATAGAATCTTGGAGAACTCCAGCTCTAATTATCCAGCAGGACAGGGAGTATAATCTCAGCTCTGAACGGCCTCTTTCTAGATGACTTGCTGATGTGGTTTGTAGGGTGGCTTGTGTGTCCTTTATTTCACTTCTCAGCCATTTCTTTAATTTTTAACCCTTTTCATTCTTTTAATCACTCCTCCTCTGCCTGTCTCCTTCTCTCTCTGTCCTCTTTCGGGATCTCTGTCTCTCCCTTGAGTACTTTCTCTCTTCCCAGGTACAGCATCTGTAACCCAACAGTTTGAAGCAATAATAAAGGCACTAGGCTTGGAAGGGACATTTATATACTCGGGCTTAGCTTGACTAGAGCAGGCACCAAGTCCAAGTTACGAATAGCCTGAAGTGGCAAGGGTCTTCCCAGCTGTTCTGAAATGACTCTGGGTTTCTTTTAAAAATAAAACTGAATTCAGTCCATGGAAGCAAATACAAAGGATGTCTTCACTCCTCTCTGGGATTTTCCCTTCTCCGCATGTTTACAGTAGTTTTGGAATCCCAGGACTGCCTCCCACTTGGCCTGCCCCACCCCTTTTTTGACTCTGACAGATTAAATGAACAAAACTCCTCAGCCTGTCAGTGATGCTCATTTGGAAAAGGAAATACTTCTTTAGGTTGTTAGATTGTCCCAGTGAGGAGATGGACTGTTTTTGGTATCTTAAACTAGTTGCCACAATTAAAATTGCTGTCTCTTAGTTTCTCCATTTGCATGACTTTCTTAGACTGGTGAAAGCAATTGCCTCATGTCTCTTTATATGTCCGAATGTGTGTCTCACATGGAGAGTTCACACAAGGAAAATCTCCATGAGATAGCAAAAAATGTGTCATTTCAGATTGGGTATCTTCTTTTATACTGAACCTGGCCGTGGGGACTCCGAGCCAAGGGACACTGATATGAGCCAGGTCATATCAGTAGGTATAAACTGTCCTTAAGATGCAGGCTCAGGGCCATGAGACAGATGGCTGCAAAGACTAGGAGGAGCTAATGTTCATGTGGACCATGGACGTGAAGAGGTACATGCGTGGCAACACCCACCTCGTGACACTGCTTTCTCAGCTCCTTCTGTCTCTTACCATGCCAGGCTCACGCATCAGTTCCTCTGACACTTCCCCAGGTGCTATCTGGGACTCTTCTCATTTCCTTACATTTCTCCTTAGATATCCACTCCAATGGCTCCTAACCTGGAGCATACTTTGGGATCACCCAAGGAATCTTAGGGAAAAGTACAGATGCCTGAGCCCCACCCAGGAGGTTCTAATCCAGCAGGTGCCTGGGGTAAAGACTGGGATTCAGAAATTGTTGAAGTTCTGTTTGTTTCTAATGTGCACCTGTAGTTCACCCCACAGCCTAGACTGTCAGCCCACGGATGCCAGAGACTGTGTTGGAGAGTCCATCCTAGCCCCAGCCTGCAGCCCCACGGCAGGCCTGTTGAAGGTGATGAGCAGTAATGGAAATGCAGGCAAGATCCCCATTCATTCTGTGACCGCTTTGCTGCCTCCTCTCATTGCAGATATTCCTGTTATTCCAGATCTGGAAGAAATGCAGGAAGAAGACTTTGTTTTGCAGGTGGCAGCCCCTCCCAGGTACAGTAAATTAGGTATGAAATCGACAGGAGGCAGGGAATATGGAAATTAATATGCTCCAAATACTGTCTACAGTGGTGCTGCCCCCAGGGGAGATCTGGCTGTTCCGGTGATGGGCTTCATCTAGGGTTCCCATTTTATTAGGCATGTTCTTCCCATTTTGGTCCTTTCCAGCTGGAGCCCCAGGACTGGTGGCCCAGCAGCGCTCCTGGAATGTCCTGCCTGTGGTCCCTCCTCATGTTCTGTCTTGCCTGCAGCAGCCAGGTAAGCTGGGTGATGACCTACCGTGACCTGGACAATGACCTCATGAAGTGCCCAGCCTTTCAGACCTTGGTGAGTGGAATGGCTTCTGCAGAGAGGGACAAACTCCAGGCAGCATCCCTAGGGTTCTCAGTTCCTCTTAAGCTGTACAGCATCTCCTCCAAGGGTCTCTAAGGCTGCCTGGCAACAGTCCCTCTCTGGGAGGCATCCTCCTTAGGTACTACACCATGCCTGGACCCAACACATTCCAGGGTTTCCCGGGGCCAGGCTCCCCCCTGCTTCTATGGCTGCCCCTTGGCATCAGTAGGTACGCTGGCCCTAGAGAGATGCTGTCGTCATGCCCTGGGCCCTGATGGTGACCTCACCCCAGAGAATGCTCCACCTGCAGGGTATCATGGTATCCCTTCATTTCTCAGTGGCCGTGTTGTCCACTCAGTTTTTACTTTTATAAGGCATTTCTGCAGGTCTGGTTTGGGGACACACAGAACCTGATCTTCCTCTCTGTGCAAGAGGTAGCTGTCTGAAGGCCCCTGAGGCACACAGCATGCCTTTTCTTTTGCATCACAGGATGGAGAGATTGACCTGAAGCTCCTCACCAAAGTCCTCGTGCCAGAGCATGAAGTTCGAGAGGTGCACCGTAGCAGTTCCTTACTCTCTCGGCTGAGTCATTCCTATAGCCAGCTGGCTCCCCAGGGTGACCCCAGGCCAGATGGTGTGGGAGGTTGGCTGTGATGGAAGGGAAAGGCCTCCCATCATCTTACCCAGCAATCGCTTTCGTGGCAGGATGACATCAGCTGGGACTGGGACCATCTGTACACGGAGGTGTCCTCAGAGCTCCTCGCCGAGTGGGACCTGCTGCAGACAGAGAAGGAGGACCCTGTGGGACAGCCTGCACACACCTGAGTGCTTGGGGGATGGCAGACTGCACTCTCCCTGCACAGAGTAATCTCTGCTTTGGACTTCTAAGCCTAAAGCTAAAGAAGCTTGAAGGCAGCTTTTAATTCTTATATGCAATATTTTATAATAAAAGCATTTATTAGAAGACCACATTGGATCATTCAGTCTTAATAAATTGCTTTACTCTGTGGCCATCTCTTCCACTTCTTTCCAGCACCCTCTTGGAAAGATGCGTCAGGAGTAAAGGAGGGCAGCTTTTAAACAATGTGCTGGAAACTCTCCCCTCTGCTGAAGATGTGGGGGGGAGTTAGGTGCAGGGGGGAAAGGCCTGCCGCTCCTCCTAGAAGGTGTTTGGTTCACAGAGGCCAGAGCAGTTCCCTGGAGCACCGCTCTACCCGAAAGCACCTGGACGCAGGGATGGGGGGGTGCATGCAGCCGCCTCCTGGGGTCCAGGGGAGGCCCTGGTGGGATGCCTTTCTCCCTGTGAACGTTCAGCTGCGATAGTGAAGTTGCACCATCTCTTCTGGGCTTCCAGGCAGTTTAGCTGAGGGGACAGCAAGAGGTGGGTGTGATAAGGTGACCCATTCCTCACATTAGGTTTTGGGGGCTCTTCTGACCCCACTTCCCTGTCCCCCCTCTTCATGCAGCCCATGCCTGGGGCTCTCCAAGTCCGTGTTTCCCCTTTTGCCGCAGGTTCCCAAGGCCTTACTTCTGGTTCTCATTAGCAGGGCCAGCTCAGTCACCCTGAGAACTCCGTGAAGCACCCTGGGGCTGGGACTCCCTCCGGCCTCTCAGACGCGGAGCTGTGTCCGTTGCTCCTCCAGGCGTCATCACTGCCTGTGTCCAAACTGCGCCAAGATCTGGAGTGGGGCTCAGCTCTTTTTCTAAACAGAGACATCTTTTGTTCTTGTTGTGTTTCTCTCTTGCTCCCTGAGACAGCTCACCTGAGGACAGGGACGTCTCCCTGCTTGCCTCTCCTCCATGCCGCTTTGGATCAGCCCCAAGCAGGTGGTAGCAGCTAAGTCCCACTCCTTGGCCGCATCCTGCCTGGAAAGCCCTTCATTAAAATTCAGAAAAACAAAGAGGCTCCACACTTCAAAAACCCACTGGGGGGTTATTTTTGTGTGAATACAGTGCCCTTCCCCGGTGAGCCGCTAGGCTCCAGAGCAGCAGCGAGAGTGCTTGTCTGCTAATTATAAACTCAGGGAGAAGGTGGCTCTGGGGTCCCTTTTCCTCCTTTTTCCAGAGTCACATTTTAGCCCAACAGCCCCTCTTGGAATCATTCCCACAGTCACTGAGCAGTTTCCATCCAGGCTGGTTTTTCTTGGGCTTGCGTCACTCTGAGACCCAGAGGAAAAGGGCTATATCTCTAGCACTTTGATTCCTAGCAAATTCAGCTGCCTCAGGACTCTGACAACCTTGGAGGTCTTCAGCCAAAGCAAACAGGTAGGGGCTGACTTGCTCCCTCTCTGTATTTTATAACAGCAGCAGCACCGACGTTTGATGGGTCTTGAGCGCTCACCACATGCCAGGCACTGGGCTCCATACACATGAATTATGTAGCTTCACCCTCACAACCACCCAGTGAAACAGATGCTGTTGTCCCATTTTACAGATGAGGAAACTGAGGTGCAGAGAGGTAACGAGATTGCCCAAGAGAAGCCAGCTACTTGGTAGCAGAGCTGGAATTCAAATCCATGCTGTGTGGTCACTGTACTTTTAACATCTGTGGTTTTGCTTCCCCTCAGCTGCCCTCAGCTTGGAAAGCTGTCTAGTTTATAGCAGGCAGAATTCGCAGTACACTGGAAAAAGCTGTCTGCCACTCCCTCTTCCCCCAAGCCTAGACACCCATTCTTTCTGTGGGTGACCACAGATCCAAGGGCTACTGTCAGGCCTGGGTGTGAAGCCTTGCACCATGGCTGAGCTCCACAGGCCCAGCCATAAGCAGGTGGGGTGAGGATAAAGCCAGTGGCCCCAGGTGAGGAGCAGCTCTAAGGTGCATGAGCTAAGCCTGGACAAGAGTCAGGTTAGGCTGTGTGGGGCCTTGTCTCCTGCCGGCTGCCTGTGCCCTGGCCATGCCCTGTCTGCGCTTCATCCTGCCCGTGACACTTGAGCATCACATCTTCAGAGTTCCTGGGGAATGATAGGTGGTTCCAGGACCTACGTCCTCCCAGTTCTTACCCGACCTCTGTGATACCTTCCTTATGTTCTAACCAGTGGTGTCGCCCATGCCAGACTTCAGAGGGCCTCCCCAGAAGATGGCCCAAGCGGTATGACGGAACGAACAAACATCCTGCAGTATCTGTGATGTGGTTTTCTGCAGACGTGAGGGGAGGCATGGAGTGGGTCTTGGTGCCGCCTCCTGTGGGGGGCATTTTGACTGGTTCCCTACCAATATCTCCTAGGCTGGCTCACGTCACCTCTGACCAAGCTTGAAAAGTCCCAGCTGGTCTTGAACAAAAATCTCCCATGGTGTCTTCCACATTGGGTGGTAGCTGCAGAGATGCTGTTCATAAGCCAAACCCTGGTGGGGAAGCTTATTCCTTCATGAGATGCTGATTGAGACAGTACCTGCCAGGCTCGGCCTAGGCACTATGGGGGTAGAACTAAGAAGCAAAATTCCCTCCCTTCATAGCATTTGTATCTGGTGCAGGGATGGCAAATAGGTACAATAGTATGTCGGATGGCAATGGATGCTATGGAGAAAAATAAAGCAAGAACGGGAAGGGAATGCTGGGATCAGGGTTGCAATCTTAAATGGGGTGGTTGGGGGGGGCCTCACTAAGGTGACATGTGAGCAAAGACCTGAAGAAGGTGAAGGAAGGCTCATGACTGGTACCTGGGAACAGTGCTCCAAAGAGGGAGAACAGTATTTCCAAAGCCAACGGGAGGACGCTACTTGGCTGGTTTGAGTAGCAGCAGGAGGTCAGCATGCCTGGGGTGGTGGGGACGGGGGAGAAGAGGCACTCTGTCTTACTGTGCCCAAGGCCTGGGTGTATCACAGAAAAGGCCTTGGGGTGTGTGCGGTCCGCTCCCTCTAGCCATATAAGCACTCAGGCCTCGGCTTGTCAGGTGGCCATCAGAACACTTGCTCAGATTGCTGCACAGTCTCTTTGTGCCTCAGCCTGGAAGAAGGGGAACGGTTAATGTCGCACTGAGGGAGAGGGAAACAATGAGCACTGTTTGCACGGACCAGAGGTCAGGAGGCTGCCGCCAGCTCCCTGCCAGGCTGGGGTGCGCTGTTGTGCGTGGCAGACAGGGTGGCATTGTAAGGCCCTGCATGGAACACTCCCCAAAAACCTGCAGCTCTGATGAAAAGGTCAAAGCAAGAAATTCATCTGGGTAGGTCTGTAGCTGAACTTGAGGTCATCTCTATCCCTGATTGTTGCCTCATCTTTGCCAGACCCCAGGATACACCAGACAGGCTTTTGGAACTTGTGCTCTAGACGGGAATGGCTGCTAGTGCCTGGTCCATGGTGCTTGACCCAAATATGCTGCTTCCTAAATCAAGGCCTTTCTTCCTTTGTGGCTGGGGGACTCCTGGGAGCGTTGGTGCTGGGGACCCGAATGAAAGGTCATGTTTGCTACAGGAGGATAAGGGAGCTGAGCATCCTTGCTCTGCTTGCCTCCTGGGGGCCAAGAAGTCTGGGGAGGCAGGTGGAGGGAGAGGACAGAGAGCAGTGGCAAAGAATATGGACTCCAGAATAAGGCAGGCCTGGGCTCTGCCACTTGGTAATGTGGGTGCTGGACAAGCTGCTTTCCCTTTCTGATCCTGTTTTCTCATCTGTAAAGTGGGGATAATAGTACTGCCTCCTTGGATTGTGATGCCCGTAAAAGTTGGCTGCTTGTTAGATTTTAGAACTGGAAGGGATCGAACGGGAACGTGGGGAAAGCCGCGTTGGATGTTGTTTTGCAACAACCCCTGCCTTTTGCTAGGGCATACCATCTTCATGCCCCACCCCGCCCGGGCCTCCTTTCTCAGCCATGGAGAGAAGCATGGTTTGGCAACAGGGCTTTTTTGTTTTGTTTTTATAACAACTTTATCAAGGTGTAATTTGCCTGCCTTAAAATCCACCTAGTGAAAGTATACAATTCAGTGCTTTTAGTAAATTTATGGAGTTATGCAACCATCACCATAATCCTGTTTTAGAACATCTGCGTCTCCCTACAAAGTTCCCTTGTGTCTGTTTATAGTCAATCTCTGCTTGCACTTCCAGCCCTAAGCAACCATTGATCTGCTTTCTGATGCTATAAATTTGTTGTTTCTGGAAATTGCATGTAAATGGACTCACACGATAGGATAGGTGGTCTTTTGAGTCTGGCTGCTGTCACTTGGCATATTTTCAAGGGCCATCCATGTTGTAGCATGTATCAGTAGTCCACTCTTGGTTGCTGAACGGTATTCCATTGTACAAATACATACCACAACTTGCTGATCTGTTCATTAATTGAGTTGTTTCCAGTGTTTGGCTATTATGAATAATGGCCCCATGGACATTCATGCACTTGCCTTTGTGTGGACATGTTTTTGTTTCTCTTAGGTAGATTCATAGGTATGAAACTGTTGGGTCATATGGTATGTTTATGCTTAACTTTTTTTCCCAGTTTATTTAAAGTAAAACACTGAAAATTTCAAAAGCTTTGAATGGTCAAACAAAATAGTTGCAAAATTATTTATGTCTAA
Source organism: Manis javanica (assembly GCF_040802235.1). Classification (NCBI taxonomy): domain Eukaryota; kingdom Metazoa; phylum Chordata; class Mammalia; order Pholidota; family Manidae; genus Manis; species Manis javanica. The sequence goes on along the minus strand of NC_133163.1, from coordinate 25,789,313 downwards.
CTTTTAAGAAACTGCCAAACTGTTTGCCAGGGCATCACAGTTTTATTGTTTGTTTGTTTTTCAGTACTTTAGAGTATCAGGATTAATTAAGTACTTAATTTTTTCTTGTCTCCTTTCCTTAAGTTTTTCAAAGGTCCTAATTAAGTTTATAGGAGGCCCATTCTCCTGATACCTTCCTTCTTCCTGTCATTGAGTTTATCTCTGTTTTGACAATACAGAGTTCATCTGTCTGTTTTTCTTAAAAAACTGTAAGTTTCTTCAGGATAAGATGGAGTGTTGTTGGAGTTTCTGTCAGGCCCCTTGCATATTCCTGGAGTTCAAAGGCAAATAAGACAGGGTCCTGACCCCAAAGAGCTCACAAGCTAGTAGAGGAACAGACAGGTTTCATCTATGATTTCAAAGCATTTGTTTTGAAAATCACAGCAGTTTCCTGAATGAGTGGAGGAACCCAAATGATTATTGCAAGACATGGATACAAGGAAGGAGAGAAGGAGCTTCATATTTCCACCAAGAAATACAGAGGTGGGGTTGGTTTGCTTAGAACAGGGATCAGCAAACTGCAGCCCATGGGTCAAAACCAGCACACAACCCGTTCTTGTAAAATTTTACTGGATCATAGCCCTGCTGCCTGTTTACATATTGCCTGTGGCTGCCTTTGTGCTACCACAACAGAACTTAGTCATGACAGAGCCCGTTTGGCCTGCGAAGCCTAAAAATTTGCTCTCTGGCCCTTTACAGAAAGTTTGCTAACCCTTTCTCAGAGGAAAGAACGAAGATTAGAAATAACAATACCTACCTGCTCCCAAAGTTCATCTGCTACTGCTGTCCAGAAAGCCAATTGCAGCAAGAGTGATCTGAGTTAGATGTAAGGAAAGACTGGAAGGGTGGGAAGATTCTGGCTCCTAAAAGACAAACTTCCCTTCAGAAAAGGGGGAAGAAATGCTGTTAGTTCCAGCAAAGTTGGGACATAAGCTATCTGGAGACAAAAAGCTGGAAAGAGTAACTCTGGGTTCCTTCTCAGTCCTTTGATCCTACTTGAGATGTGGAGGGAAGAGAGGGTGTCTAGGAGTCAAAAACCTTTGGCAATGGGCTCAGAATAATGACGAGAAAGCCCAATGGAAGGTTAGGAGCAAGGGAGGGGGGAAAAGTCTGATTTTTATCTTTTGGTGAGGTAGAAATCAGCAAGGAAGGGTGGTGGGAACAGACAGAGGAAGTGGCTGTCCCTCTTGTGGCTCTGGCAGAGTGAATTAATTCCCGGCATATGTTCCCAACATCTGTCATGGTGACCTGGACCGGAAGGGTCAGTGAGAGAGGGGACGGTGCCAGGGCTGAGCATTAGCCCAGAATTCCCAGCTGCGGGGCTCTTGGCTCCTGCAGAACGGCGGCTGGCCAGCGTCTGCTGCAGCGGCAGTGAACAGCACTGCCTTGGGGTGGAGGGGGGCCCTCCAAGTGTTCTCTGCAAGAAAACACCTGGCTATAAAGGGGCTGGGAGAAGACCGGAAAGGCCCTGCAAAACTGTCTCTTCCAGATCTCAGGCTGCAGTAGATGCCATCTGCCAACCACACATCCTGCCAACAAATGAGGTGTGATGCCAGGTACTGCAATGGGGTTGGGGGGCAGCCCTGGATGGAAAGAATGCATAGGGCTCTTGGGACATCCTCTTAAGTACTAGCCCCAGAACCTCCGTGGATGCATTGGGGCTGCTCGGTGCAAAATACGCCTTAGGAGGCAGGGATAAACTGAGAGGAAGCAAGGCAGGAAGGCTTGGTGGCTAAGGATGCAGATGACCCAGGTCTGTGTCCCTGCTCTTCCACATCATACCTGCCTGGCCTCCACCAGGTTCCCATCCCTCTATGTGCCTCAGTTTTCTCATCTGTATAGAGAGGTAGAAAATCATTCCTGTCTCATGGAGCTAGTGTGGTGATTAAACGACCTACTACATGTCAAGTGCCTGGCACAAGTAAGCACTCAACAAGAATTCATCCTGATCCCATTGACCAATTGATGTCCCCGATGGTAAGTCATGGGCATTGGGCACTGGAGGAACTACACGGGTATCTACCCCAAAGTCATTAGCTGGAGGCCCACAGGCTGACTGACTCACAGGACATGTTCAATTTGTTCTGCACATTATTTTGAAATTGTTTAGTTCATTATCAGCATTGAAAATGGAAAGGTTTCACATTAAACCCAGATTTCCAGCTTCTCTCAGAAAACTGGGAGATCTGTCCACTCTGAGGCCACAGGCTCTGTGGCAGTGACCTACTTGAGCTGAGAAGCAACAGCTCCTTTAAGTAGGGGTGGTTCAGCACAGCCTCACCCCGCCCTCATTTATATTTCTGCCAGGCCACTGCAGGCATTGACTTGAGACCCCTGTGCAACCTCCTCATTTTGCCAGTGAGGGTTCTGTTCCTCGAGGGCACTTCCCAAGGTAATGTGCTGAGACTGGAACTCGCATCCTGACTTGTGGGCCAATGCCCTAGTGGATAACTGGGACCGTCTGCCTGATGCATAACCTGAAATCATGTAAGCTCTGGAGAAAATCCAGTTTACCTGCCATGAGTTATCCTCCTCTGACCCGTGTCCAGCATGAATCTGACAAGAGTTTGAGCAGACTCCTGGGACATTTCCAGGGCCAATAACTGGCTAGCCATTTGCCCTCCACTGAGCTGTTTAAACTCCGCCCTGGAGCTAATGGTGTTTGTTCAGGACGAATGTGCAGCTCAGCAGCCCTCAGTCATGCTGAGGCGTTAGGAAGTTGGCGTAGCTGAGGCTAAGGGAGCGCGTCTGGCTTTTCAGGCCTCAGGGGCAGGGGAGCAGCCCCATCCATCGGCCAGCAGGGTGTCATGCTGGGCTCGGAAGGGAGAGCCCAGGGCGCACCTCAGCTCACCCTCCAAGAGAAAGCCTGGGCAAGGAATGCAGTTAGCGGACAGCCCCCAGCAGCGGAGCCCTCAGGAGGTGCGTCAGCGTCCAGACAGCACCCAGTCCGCTCTTCCCGGCCAGCACCGGGCTCCTCCAAGCAACCTTTCTGCTGGAGCGCCCCCTGCTGGCCGGGACTCAGAGCGGCACGCAGACGGAGACGCACGTCTTCCTCTCTCCGCAGGTGTCGCACCTGCAACACCCGAGGGCTTTCCCTGCTCCTCCAGCTGCCTCTCATTCTGGCCCAGGAGTTGTTTGGTTTCTGCTTCCCCGGGGACCCGAACATGGCCTGGGGTGGTCCAGCTAGACCGGCCGGGCCGTGTGGAGGTAGCCTTTAATGAGCTCGTCAGCAGCCTCTTCTCCAAAGCCAGATGCCTCACGAACGCCAGTGGCTTGGCCAGGGTGTCATGTGATTTGGAGTGGGGTTGCTGGAGAGGGACAGAGGAGGCTGGCCAGAGGGAGAGCCCTCTGTCACTCATGTCCGTGCCAACTTGGAAATGAATACAGCCGAGGAGGCCCGAGAAGGACAGGCATTTGGCAAAAAGAACACAACCTCCTCTCAGCAGGAGGAGAATACGGCTCTCTTTTTTCAGCTGAAGTTGGGCATGAGGGGGCCTCTGTTGGCGGCTTTATGGGCAGAGAACAGGGATGGCCTGCCATACCAGGCCTGCTGGGAGACAAGGATCCCAGAGGGATCTGGGAGTATTCTGGAAGCATCACTGTTGCAGGTAGGAGAAGAGATGGAGTTTAGGCAACTGGACCCCAGCTGTCGCCGGGGCTGGGGGCGGTCAGCAAAGCCGCCTCTGCCAATGCTGTGAGGCCTGAGCTGGCATGTTCTCTGCCAGCACAGGGGAGGCTGCTGCGGGGTTTGCTAAGCACCAGGCTTGTGCTGATGGGATTCCCATGGGCAGCGCTCATGCCCTCTACCTAAGGCACAACGCCCTCCAAGGCACTCTTGCGGTTTTCAGGACAAAGGCAACAAAATAAAGACTGAACAAAATGGATGTCTCACAAGGTGTAGACGAAGTGGGTAGTACTTAGGGGAAGCTAAGCAAAGAGAGAAAAACAGTTCAGTGCTTTAACTAGAGAATGGAAAACAAAATGCCAGGGTGGGGCAGGGTGGGGATTTACTGCAAGTGGGGAGGAGGGAAGCTTTGGTGCGATAGAGATGTCCCACAGCTTGATTACGGTGGTGGTTATATATGTGTTTATATTTTTAAAACTCAAGCAATCCACTTAAAAAGGGTGATTTTTATTGTATGTAAATTATACCTCAACAAGCATGACTTTAAAATGATTCTCCCCTTCTCCCCTCACCATGTCAGGTATGTGAGTTGAGGGAGTTTCTGTTTGTCTCACAGCATCTGCCCGGTTTGTGCAGCGTCTGCTGTGCTGGGCACCAGGCAGCCTGGCTGTCCCTGAGAACGAGGTCAGGAAGCAGAGAGGCCCTCCCATGCCACCTCAGCCCCTGACTCCAGCCCCAGGGGTTGCTCAGACTCCAGAGCTAGCTCCTAAATCTTATCTGCTGTTTAATTTCCCATGATTTTCCATTAAAGACAAATTCGGCAAATTTGACTAATGGGAACAGCAGATGGTCCAATTTGAAGTAAAACACAGGTGTTTGGAAATCATATTTGACATTCTACTGGAAGCTCAGGTCTGTCGAGCCCAGCGTCAGGAAGGACACAGAGAATCTGGTAGACCCAGGACTGCTTAAAGGAGTCATGACCCCAGAGAGGAGGCTGTGCCTTCTTTTGCATTGCAAAGTTCTTTTGACCTAGAGGATTGAGCAGGGTTATAAGAACTTCTGATACCAGATCTTAAAAAAAAAAAAAAAAAAAAAGTTTATCTCTTTAAAAGCTTACAAATCCTAGTTTTAAAATATCATCTTAAACAATTCATATGTACTCACTCAATTAAGAACTACATATCTAAATATCCTTTTTCACTCCCTGCCTTCATCCATTCCACAGCCCTCCCAGTTTCCCCTGAAGCCCTAGCTAGGAGTGGGCCAGAGCTTGGCCACCCAGTCCTCCCCAGTCCCTGCCTCGTTGATCTGGCTTCCATGGACATTCTGAGTTTGTGACCACTGGTACAAGGAGATGGCAATGCGTGTGTCTGTAGGCACCAACTCCAGGGACCAGAGCTTGACAAGCAAGGCCGATTCTGGTGCACACTTCCTCCCTGGATGCAGGCCTGCTGTTGCCCTGCTTTGCAGAGCTTGTTCCGTTCACCACCACCCCACCCGTCTACTCTCTGTCCTTCGGCAGCTGCTGCCAGATGTGTTTTTGGAATGATCTAAATATGAAATGTGCCCCATACTCCAGGCTGAATACCATCTCTGGCATAAGATCAGTGTTTCTCAAAGCATAGGTCCACCTGCACCAGATCCTCCTGGGGAGGCTTACAAAATGCAGGTGCCCAGTCTCCACCCTAGACCTGGGGAGTCAGAATCTCTGAGGTGGTACCTGGGAAACCGCAGTTTAATGTAGTGCCCCAGGTGATTTTGATGCACCTCAGGGCATTAGGACCCCTAGTCATCTGGAGGAAAGAGAGTGAATGTAGGTCAGATGTCTCCTGGGTCTTTGACCTCCCTGGAAGAATAGAGTCCTTTGCCCAGGCCTGAGCCCCCACCACAAACCCTGCTCCTGTCGCCTCTCCAGTCCCCAGAAAGCAGGCCCCCAGGGCTTGGCCCTCTATCTGATTCCATCTCCTGTCACTTTCAGAACCAGTTCATTATTCCTTTATTATTCCCATTCTCCTGTTTATCATTTTTAATAATCACTCTAGACAGGCCAGGGTGCTGACAGCTCCCCCCTTGTCCATTCTTTCTGTCTGTTTTAATCCTGCCTGCTTATCTGGCATTTACCTGATCTTTCCCCCTATTTAATTAAGCAGTGCTGGTCAGTCCACTACTGGCCATGTGGAGTTGGAATGATCTGTTCTCCTGATAGGCTGTACAGCCTAGACATTCCACCTCCCCAGAGGGGCCTTTGGGCAGGGGCATGAGTCCTAGGAAAGGCCACATTGGGTCTGGAGGGCTGGAAAGGCTGATGTGGCCGACGACCAGCACCCACTGAAGAGTGATGCTTCTTAAACCTTAGTGAGCCTCTGCGGGCCTGTTAAAACACAGATCACTGGGCCCCTCCACTCTCCCCCACCCCCACCATCCCAGGATTCTAATTGAATAGGCAACCCTGTATCTGAATTCCCAGTAAGCTCCCAGGTGGTGCTGGTGCTGTTTGGATCGCTCACTCTGTGAATAGCCAATCTCAGCTTGGTGTGGACACTGGCCAAGCCCAAGTGTGCCTTGCTGGGAATGGATCGAAGAGGAAGAGACTTGTGCGGGGTGGAGTTACTGCAATCTCCAGATATAAGGTAGTGAGGGACTGAGCCAAGAGGTGCTTGGACTGAAAAGGAAGGGATGCTTATGGATTCAACACCTGGTTGAGAGAGGCAACCATCTTAGTGACAGTAGGGGCAGTGGAAAAGAGGAAGAGTAAAGATTCCCCATGGTTTTGAGCAACTGGCAGCAGGGTGGTGCTTGACAGCAATAGGTACAAGGGGGATACGTCGGGGTGGGGTAAGGGTATGCTGCGGTCAGGACAAGCTACCTAACTTGCAGGGTCTAGTGAAAAATGAAAATTCTGTGACCCTGTTCAAAATTATTAGAAGTGTCAAGACAGGGACAACAGAGCATCGGACTAAGTGTGGGGCCTCTCTAAAGTGCAGACCTTTGTGTGACTGCACAGGCCATATACCATGAAGTTGGCATCACTGAGATTCTGACAATAGTATAACAACTAGATAGAATGGGCCTCTGCAGTCTCTTAGATGACTGGCATGTCCACTTCTGATACCACAAGAGATAAAATGGGAGGTCTTGGGGCCCAAGATTCACAATTCAGAGTCTTATGAGGGAAAAGCCCCAAATAGGAAAACACAATAGGTAAAATCCTCGAAGAAGTTGCTCACAAGTAAACCGCAAGTACTATGGCTGGTATCTATGCAAAGTGACCCATGCTCAGGAGAATCTGACATTGTCTGTGGATGGACCTTTAGTTTTTTAAGCTATTTACCATTGATTGTGCATTTACCCTGTTTCAGGCATTCCACAAAGCCTTTTAATATTTTACTTCATCCTTGCAACAACCCTATAAAGCATATATTACTGTCCCCTTTTTGCAGATAGAGAAACTGAGGTGGAGAGAGGCACAGTAACTTGCCTAGTCAGTGAGAGAGCCAGCTCATTGGGCTGAGTGTTGGCGGAGGGGCTAGGATATGCTCAGTGTAAATGACCAGAGAGTTGGAGGGCTGATGAGGATGGGGGCTCCAGGGGACAGAGCCGCACCGTGCCTGGGTGTCGCAAGGAAATGCAAAGATACCCAAGTGCCAGCCAAAGATGGAAGGATTTAGAGCAATTAAAATGTTTTGCCTGGGAGCTGTTTGGAGCCTCTATTTTTTTTTTTTTTTTGAAGCCAGAGTTTTCTGACTTCAAGGTGTTAACAGACTTTCTAAATGGTTTTGTTTTTTAATTGCAGCAAATGACTGCGGAGCCATTAGACTTTGCCTCTGTGCAGTCGCGTCTGCGCCTCTCAGTCCTCCTCCTCCTATTTATTCTGTTTAATTCAGTCAGGTAGCTCCGGGGCAATGGAGATCAATACTTCTCTTTGATAGAAAAGAGTCAGGTTTGAAACCTAGAGATAAAACTGACACATTTTGTATAAATTTAATTAAAAATGCACCTTTAGTGGCTTGTTGCAGGCACAAAGCCGAGGGTCTATCTCTCTATCTCCCTCTCTCTCCCCCTCTCTTTCTCCCTCTCTTCCTCTGTCTCTCTCTCTCTCTCCTTCCTTTCTTGTTCTTAATGGGGAGATCTCTAAATCTGCCTCGCCACAGTCTCATCTCATGATTTTGGACTTGAAACTTCTGTGCCGAGGGAAGGGCATGAAATTCTAAGCGCAGCAGCCTGGCCTCCTTTCTCCGGGAGAGGCTGGGGAGAGTGATGCTGAGGGGAGCAGAAGCCCCAGTGGGCCGACTTGTCTTTTCAAAACCCTTTTGTTTTTGGCCCCACAGCCTGTAGGCTCAGCTGCTGCTCTGGCGGGTCTGCCATGCTGCTGTCTCCATGTTGGTGAGCGGCCTGCCATTGCAGCTGCTCGGCCTCCGGGTGCAAGCGGGCCCGTGCAGACTGGGGGAGGCGCAGAGCCCGGAGCCCCTCTCTAGTGACCCCAGGGCCGCTGCACACATCCGTCTTGTGTTTTACAATCCACCCCTTCACCTCCTTCCCTCAGGCTCTCCTCCTTTCCACTCCTCTCAATCCCATTTGGGTTTCCTCATTTTTCACTTGAGTGGGTTTCCTATCCCTGACTCTGCTCTGGCCTCACTCTGCTCAACACCAATAAAACACACTCAACACAGGTAGAACAAGGTGCCCGGGCCCCGTGTGACAAATGACTCACCAGCTCTTGCTAAGCGCGGCTGTAAATCGCCTCTCCTGATGCAGAGCCTGGGCCTGTTCTCCGCAGGCCCTCAGTGGGGACGAGGCAGCCCAGCCGGCCAGCCCCCAGGGCCTCTCCTGGGATCGTGGGCCTCCAGGAGGAAGAGGGAGGGCAGAGTTGAGAGGGGGGACTACAGAAATGTTTACACCTGTGGCTGTGACTGGAGTGACTCAGACTTCCAAACTGAGTCACGGCTCCAACAGCATTTGCCGTGCACCTCATGTGTGCTGGGCACCGTGATAAGGTTTTCCATAAAATACTCTTAAATCCTCGTAACACCCCGATGAGGTGTGGTTACCATGCCCATCCCTGTTTCACAGATGAAGGCCCTGATGAAAGCCTGGCAAGGTCACATAACTCATCCAAGGTCATCTGACTGGTGGATGGCAAGCTAGGATTAGGGCAGACCTCTGGGACTCTAAAACCTGGGCTTTTCATGGCCACATCCTGTGTGCATGGCACCAGGCTGGGCATGTTGGAAAGCAAGAAGTAATCTGCATGCTCCAGTGTTTATGGTTTCCTGCTGTGGGGATCAGGGAGACCTGAAAAAGAGCATAGACAGTTCACAGCTGGTTTCCTTCTGTATTTCAGGAGGGTTCCCAAGGGGGCCCCACAACCCATGTACACAGGGGAGGTGATTTGCTCCTTCTTCCTAGAATCAGTGATCACGGGTGGGCAAATCCATGCTTGTCCCTTCTGGAACCATAAGGAAGCAGGGGAGGAAGCGGCAGCACTGGGGGAGGGCGAGGAGGGCTCTCTGGCACATTCTGTGGCCAGGAGAGCCTGGAGGCTTGCATTTCAGGGAGCTTAGAATCTAGGATTTGTAACTGTGACCTTGTTCCCATGGGCTTCAGGGAATGTGGTGATGTGGCTTCTTTGAGCAGGCCTCCTCTCTTGCTTTGGGTACCTTTAATTGCCACAAATGACTGTTCATGCTGGAGAGGCAGACATACAGTTTGGGCCACTGGACCTTCCTCTCTCTTGCCTCCTTCCTCTCTGGCAATTACAAACACCAGCAGTTTTGTGTCTGAAATGGCTGAGATAATTGAAACGGAATTTGGAATCAGGGCCCTGCAGGCAGCACTTGTTGAAAGAAGAAATAAAGATAGTTCGGGTCACTGTCTTTTGTAATTTGCGTTTAATAATCGTACCAGGAGGTGCGCACAAAGGGATGGGCGGCGTGTGAGCCTGCTCCCAGCCTGCCCACCGCTGTGCCGGGGAGGGGTAGACAGAGGAGGGAGGGTGCTAGAGGGAAGCACACAAGTTGGAGAAAGTTCTTTCAACAGAGGGCAGTGACAGAAGTGAGGGCAGGACTTGGGATGGGCCTGAGAGATGGCATGCTGGGTGCCCTCACCTCCTGTCCTCCATGCACCCTCCCCTCCCCCCTGTGCCCATCCTCTGCATGGGGGAAGGCAGCAGGAGTCCAGAAGACCCATGCAGTGATTTCAAACAGGCTGCAGAGGGACTCTCTTTGGATCAAAAACTTGAGACGCTGCCACTACTCAGTATTGCCAGTCCCAAATGGAGCTGGGGCAGGAAGTGCCACCCACCTAAGGGCAGATGTCACATCCAGGCTGTAGGGCCGTGGGCTCTCAGAGTGTTCTGTGGAAACCCTCCAACCCTCCTCTCCCTGGAATCACAGAGACTCCCATTTGGATCCTCAGGGAGTATGCCACTTCTATGCTGATCCCACCCCACGGCACTGCTCATAGAGAGAGCCATACCCACCAAAAACCGTTTCTCCCTGCCCTGGGGCTGCCTTCTCCTGTCTGCCAGAACCTGTGGACTCGAGATCCGTGGGCTCCCTGCATCACTGTAGGTGAGGGAGGCTGTGAGGAGCTCAGATATAGGGGTGGATGGTGGTATGAGCTGAACTGTGTCTCTCCCAAAATCCTGTTAGAGTCCTAACTCCCCAGTACCTCAGTGTTTGGAGAAGGACCTTTAAAGAGGTGTTTAAGGTAACGTGAGGTCATAGAGGTGGGTCCTAATCCAGTAGGCTTAGTGTCCTTATAAGAAGAGGGAAAGACACCAGGGATGCTGGTGCGGAGAGGAAATGCCATGTGAGGACACAGCAAGAAGGTGGCTGTTTGCAAGTTGAAGAAAGAGGCTTCGGAGAAGCCAACCCTGCCACCCCCTGCCCCGATGCTGGACTCCAGCCTCCAGAACCATGAGAAAACAGGATTCTGCCATTTAAGCCACCGGTCTGCTGTCTCTCAGTACAGCAGCCCCAGCAGATTAATGCAGACGGTGACCTGTGGAGATATGCCTCTGATGCTCCTTGCCCTGGGTTTCCTGCCTCCCTTGCCCAGACATACATACTGTGTGCTTGGAACCTAGCCACCTCCCTTTGCTGGTGGAGCCAGCACCTAGGTGACACATGGCTCAGGAAGGGCATTTGCACACGTGTCTTTGCCTGTGGCCCTCTCTCCAAGGCTTACTGCTGCTGAGCACCAAGCCCTGGGATGCCCGACTTCAGTCTCTTCTGCTCTTAAGCCTCTTCTCTTTTGCCACTGATCAGAAAAAGTATCCCGTGTTGGCAACACAAGGGGACGCTTGGTCTTTACAGAAGCCAGAGTCCTGGCACATACTAGAGATCTGGGATCTGGGACCTCCCAGTCAGAGTCAGTAACATTCCTGAGCAAAGAAAAGGAGAGGTGAATGAAGAGCTTTTCACTCTCTGAATGTCTGGTGTGAGCCGTGTGAATTCCTCCCCTGCCTGAAGGCTCTGGCATGGGGTGGGGCCAGGGGTCGGGGTGACACAATCCTCTCAGGACAAACCTGCGGCCACAGGGTCCCAAGGCAGCTGCCAGAGAGCACTTGATTCTGGGCTCACCACGGTGCATGACTTATCCACCAGAGAAGCATCTTCTCGGAAGCAGAGGTGACCCAGGGCTTGGGGACAGAGAGAGGAGGCAGCACCAAAGCATGAGCAAGGGCCACAGTGCCTTGGACTTTTCATCTTGGAAAGGCTTTGTGGGGAAGAATCATGGCCCTGCTAACATTGCTGAGGACCGTTTCTGCTGCCAAGAGCTGACTGTATGCTCTTGAATCATCTCATATTAATGCTTTCTTACTACAGTGTAGATGGGTGCATCTTCATTGTACGCAGGAGGAAGTGGGGTCCAGAGAGGTTACCCACTTGCTCATGATTGCACAGCTTAGAAATGGCAGAGCTGTACTTCTTAATTCCAACCCAGGGCTTCCAGACTCCCAGTCCAAGCTTTTCCTTCTGGAACAGGAGTTGACAAACTATAGCCCACCAGGAAAATCTGGCACGCCCATCTATTTTCACATGGCCTGTGGACTAAGAAAAGTTTTTACACTTTTAAATGCTTGGGGAGAAAGCCAAAGAAAAATAGTATTTCATGACAAGTGAAAATTATTTGAAATACAAATTTCAGTGTCTGTAAATAGTTTTATTGGCACACAGCCACTCTCATCTGCTTATGTATTGTCCCTGGCTGCTTGCATGCTACACCAGCAGAGTTGAAGAGTTGTGACAGGGATTGTATGGTCCTCAAAGCCCCAAATATTTACTTTCTGGGCCTTTGTGGAAAATATTTGCCAACTTCTACTTTAGAATCACATTACTTGGGAGATGGAAGAAATTTTAGAAACCGTCTAGTCTAAAAACCTTGACTGCCTATTACTCTATCCACCCATTTTCCAAATAAGCAGAACAAGGCCCATTGCATCTAAATAGCCACAGGCCAAGGCTGCCCATGAGCCCCACTCTCAGGAAGCTGGGCTCATGGCCACCTATGCCAGCCTATACCAGGAAAGCAGCGCAGGGGGCTCCATATCTTTGTTCCATGTTGTTTATGCCTGAGGCTTTTATGGGCTCCTTTGGCATGAGGTTAGCTGTGGCCTCAGGCTCAGGAGCTCGCAGCCTGCAGGAGGCACCGAGCCCTGGGTCCCGGAGGTGACCATGACCTGGCCGACAGGGAGGGGCACACAGAGTGAAACATGGTGTGCCATGGGACAGTAGAATTACAGTTCATGCAAGTTCAAGTCCTGTCTCTATGGTGACCTTGGGCGGGTGGCTTCAGCCTCTGTTCCTCAGTTTCCTCACTTGGAAATGGGGAAAATAAAAGCGTTTACCCCATGGGATTGTGTGAGGATTAAATGGTCAATGCGCATCAAGTGCTTGGAATGGCACCTGGCCCATGGTGCGTGTTGTGTGAGTGATGATGGCAACAGCGTTGATGGTGGTGATGATGATGATGGGTGTGGTCCGGCCAGCTCCTTATTCCAGCCCTGCTGCAGATGCAGACATTTCTTCTGGGCCTCCGCCCACAGGCGCTGGCTTTCCCGGGGCCTTTCCAGGACCATCAGCTGCAAAGGGAAACAGGCCACAGGACTTAACTTGAGATTTTCCACAGAATTTCCCCTGGAGTCTGTGTCTGACCTTAGGAGGATGTGGGGAACAAGAGGGTCCAGGCCACAGACTGAGCGCCTTTCTGGGGATCAGGGTGCTGTGGAAGGATGTGGGCAAGCTGGCACTGAAGGCGAGTAATCGACAACATACTTGAATCCCATAAATATAACATGGGGCCGAAAGAGTGAGTTGCAAAAGAAGATGAATTAAATTTATATAGAAATTTAAAATGTAAAATAGCGCATTTTGTTTAAGGATATATTCATAGTAGTAAAAGTTTAAAGAAAGGTACGGGGATGATAAACACTGAATTTAGCATAACAGTTCCCCTGTAAGGAGGGGAATTCACATGGAGAGGGGGTGCCCGAGGGCCTTTGCTTGAATTTGGTAAAAAACGTGATTTCTGAAGCTGAAGGGTTGAGTGTATGACAGTCCCTCATATTATTCTCAATACGTTTTTGTAAGCCTTAAGTGTTTTATGATATGTATGGGTGTGTATTTAAATATAGGCAAGGCTAATTTTGCAAAACCCAGTAGAATTTTGGCGGCCTCAAAACCAAGAAGCTCCATGGATGGGGCAGGAGGGAGGACTGCCTCCCGGTGGGCAGGGTGCCTTGTGGTGTGGGAGCAAATCCCTGACGCTCTGCTCCCTTTGTCCACGCCCACTGGCCCCCTTGCCAGCACACACCACCGGTCCCTCTTCTACTCTCTTTGCCTGTGCTTAGCAGCCCTTCCCCATCTGCTAGCTGTGTCGTTCCTTGCCCAGCCATGTGTCCTCTCTGGGCTGCAGAGCCGGTGGAGAACCCGGCCACCTCCCCAGGGAGGCAGAGGGGCTTTGGAACATGTGTTTCTGGGAGGCAGACACCAGCTGGCTGGGGAGACATTTGCATTTTCAACTGAGCCCCCCAGAGCCGAGCCAGGTTTGCGAGGAGGAGGCTGTGGCAGGACAGAGGGAGAAGGAAGGCTCTGGTCAGCTAGGGGTCAGGTGGAACAGATTTCAGATGGGAGAGACAGATGGTTAAAGCAGAAAAAGAGGGAGGGAGCAATTCCCAACTGCTTCATGAAGGAAGCCGTTCCAGAGCCCTAAAATACCCTATTTTTTCACAGGGCCTGTGGTTTTCAAAGCACTGTCACATCTTTCACTGGATTCCTCATCCTAGTCCTGCAAAGTAGATAATAACATCACCCCCATTTTACAGATGATGAAACTGAGTCTAAGAAAAGTGAAACCCCTTCTTCAAGGTGACAGGGCTAGTGCATCGGGGAGTCTTTGGACTTCTAGTTCTCATTTCATTATACCTCGGAGCCAGTAAAATCCTCTGGGTGTGTCCACTTGCTCAATGCACATTCTTCTTTGACTCCATTCCATTGAAAGCACTCGCCCCTAGGTCACCAGTGACCACCCCTCTTCGATGCCAAATCATAGTCACTTCTCTGTGTTCACCTTACTTGGCCTCTGCAGCTCCTGCTCGGGTGACAGCTGACCTCCCCGCTTCCTGATACAGCCTCCTCCTTGGTTGTCATGATAGCGGAGGCGGCTGGTTGCCTTCCCACTTGCCTGGCTGCTCCTCTTCCTTTCTCTTGCAGGCTCCGCCCCACCTCTGACTGCTGGAGTGCCCAGGGCTTGGATCTCAGCCCTCTTCTCTTTTTCTTCTCTTTCTATGTATGCCTCAACCTGAGCCATATCATCCAGTCCCGGCACTTCCATCCTCAAGGCTCCCCAATCTGTTTCTGTAGTGTTTCCTTGCCTTAGACTGCCGTTCTCAGCGGTCAAGAGCACAGACTCTGGAGTAAGACAGGGCAGATTTGGATCTCAGCTCTGTCAGTTATGTGATCTTGGGCAACCTTTCTATGCCTCATTCTTGCCATCTGTGGCAAGAACAAAGCCCTGATTCCATAGGGTGGATGTGAGAATTAACCGAAATGAAAAGGGCTTAGGACATGTCTGGCTTAATGTTTCCCCTACACATCAAGCATCTTCCTACCCCAGGGCCTTTGCTCTAGCTTATCTCTCTATCCAGCATATTCTTCTGTTGACTTTCCTAACGCTGACTCCTTTTAATTCAGATTCTCTGACCACCCAGGCTAGTCCCCTGGATAGTCAGTGCCACTTCATTCCATTTACATTTTCTGCCCAACACCTATTGTTTTGGAATGTTTTCTTATTTATTTTTTATTTAGTGTTTGGCTCTCCCACTAGAATACAGTCCTCATAAGAACAGAAATTTTGCCTATTTTGTTCACTCTATCTTCCCAGTTCCTAGAAGGGACACCTAATAGGTGCTCGATGCACATTGTTACATGGATGTAGTGAATAGTGGCTTCAGCTTCCAGCCTAGGAATGGCCTGACAGGTGCCCTCATGAACTGACTTTCTTGTGATTGGTAGCTGGGGAAGAAGGTGCTTCCTGCTGGGAAACTGCTGAGAAGACATTCACTTGTGTCTGAAGCCCCAGAAATGCTGGAGGTCTCATAAATTGTCCACCGTCTCTTCCTAAAACATGATCTCACGACAAACACACTCTCCCGCTGTCCTGACCCAACCTGAGCAAATCCTCCCTGACTCTCTGCTGGGGTAGGACCACCAATGCTAGCATGTGGAAGTTGGAGAGGAGGGGCAGGAGCGCAGAGCACAGCCCCTGGATCACCTGCAGGGGCAGGAGAGAGTCTCAGCGCAGAGCCTCCATCACCTCCAGGGGCAAAATGCCCCCTCAGGCAGACACACCCTAGGAATGGGGATGGGGAATTACCCATAAACCACTTCCTGCAGGTCCTACCTCTTTCACCTCAGATTTTGCCTTATCTTTTCTCTTGCCTCTAACGGCTAAGAATAAAAGATGGCAGTGGGAGACCTGTATTTGAGATCGTTTGGCTGGCCCTTTGAGGTATAGGGCCACTCTCCTCACCTTGGGTCCAGGACCATGCTCAGGTGTTTTGTGTTCAATCAGGACCCTGCACACTTCGTAGATAAAGCATTTCCCAGATGTTCTGCGAAAGTCCAGGTTGCAAATCCCGGATCTCAGTGACTGAGCCAGTACAGCACCCAGGCTAGTGTGTAGGCACTGCTAGTATGCAGGCTGTGATCTGGAGGCTCTGGGCATGAGCAATGAAGGGACATGGTGTGCACACCCGGAGATCCAAGTGGGTGGCTGTGAGGGAAGAGAAGCTGGGCAGAAAGCAGAGACTGCCCCCCATAACTTCATACACCAAAAATACAGTGGCGGGACAGTGAGATCCTCCTGGGGACAAACCAACATGTTCATTTTGTGGTTGCTGACACAATTCGGCCCTGCTTAGGCCATCGTCATAATGTGGCTGCAGCCGCTGCAGCTCTAGGTCCTCAAGTCCATTGGGAAGAACTTCTTTCCAGATTCCCAGATACAGACTCATTTTGTGGCATCAGTCCTGACTGCGCTAAGGGCCCATTCAAGAAGCAATTGTTGTGTCCAGGATGATGGATTGAGTGGGAACTAGATTTCCTGTTCTGAGCTGGCACTGGGACCCTCCATGCTCAGAGCCTGAGAGTCAAGGAGGGCTGGTTCCCCAGAACTAGGAAGGAAATAAAATTCCCTTAAAAAAAGAATTATCCAGTAGTCAAAGAGTGGCTTCTCTTCCACTTTGAACATCTGGTCACCTATTAGGGAAACTCAAGAATTTATTCCCCAACAGGGAAGTGAACCAGAAGCTCTGAGGCCTCCAAATTCTTCCTCAATATTTATTGAATTGAACATGTGCTCAGGCGTCCAGTGGGTTGATGGCTGGGGATGGGGTGGGGAAGACAGCAACAGTATTCTCTCTCTCTCATGGCTCTCCCCAACCCTTGCATTTCATCTGGTCACCATATACTGACTAGATAAAAGAGTAGATTCTTTATTTTTTTTTTTGAAAGTTTGGGACAGCTGAACAACAGAAACGATAAAGTGTTCTATTTCAGTTTTTTTCTAAAGCGATTGATTCCAGTCTTTTCCCCTGTTTTGGAGGAACAGGTATCATATGTAGTATAATTATGTTATGGGCACATGTTCCCCCCCACACAACTTCTTTATAATAATGAATCCATTTCATGTACAGTTTTCCAAAGTGTTTGACAACTGACTTGGATCAGGATCAGGATGGGTGAGGATCCAGACAAGGTGCTGTGTGAGGAATGGCCTAAGGACGCAGGGCTATTGGTCCTGCACAAGAGTTTTCAATAGTATTTGCAAAGGCATCCTATGAAAGGCTCCATGGATTTACCTTGTGTGAGAAAGAAAGTTAGAATTGATGGTTCAAAGTTCAGTGCAGACAGATGACAGCTTATTGTAAAGGGGACCTTTCTGTGGATAATGAATGGATGCCTGAATTGTAGGGGAATGTGGGGATGGAGGCAGTGAATCCCCCACCTTGGAGGCATCCTACCTGAAGCTGGATGTTATCCAAAAGACTCCAACATCAGAAGTTGGTGCACAGGATCTTTGAGGGTCTTTTTGTTAAGTTCTTTAGTTGTGAAGATGGAAATGCAAATGAATGCAAAGCCCAAATCTAGGGGAGAATCAGAAGTCCTTCTACCCCTCTCCCCCCCTGGTCCTGAGAGTTGGGGGTTCTGTAAGCCCCTGTGTAAGAACAAAGGGAGGAGGCCAACTCCTGCACACACATGGACCCTGCACCCAAATGGACCCTGCATACACTCAGACCCTGCACATGCTCAGACCCTGTACATGCTTGGACCCCACACATGCACAGACATGGACCCTGCATGGACCCTGCACACACTCAGACCCTGTACACGCAGAGCCTCTGCATAAATGGGCTTCCTGCTCATTCATGCATATTGAGCGGGCCCTGCCTCCCACACCATGCAGCCACAGAAGGGGCCCTTGAGGACTGACCATGCCCTGGGAACACTCCAGTTCCCTGAGATGTGCTGGTTCCCTGACACACTCCCCACAGAGGAAGTGTGAGGCATAGTGGAAAGAGGTGGACTTTGAATCTGACTGATCTTGACTTAAATCTTGACTCCAGCCCTTCCAGCCCTTGTATGCCTCCATATCTTCGTTTCCAAATAAAGAGACCTTCCTGATGTGAGACACAGAATATTGTGGAAAGCCTAGAAGAGGAAACAGACTGGGAGAGTTTCAGCCCCTCTGGCCACTCAGCCAATCAGAGGCAGGGCCTGGACTCTGATCAGGGCTCTGCCTGAGCACCCTTACACGCTCCAGGCTGTTTCCCACACCTCGGTGAAGAGCCTGGGCTCTGGGCCAGCAGGTCACCCGGCAGCTGCTCAGTCCCACACAGCCTGGCCCGGCCCTGCCTCCACTTTGCCCACTTTGAGTTTCTGAAAGCAGGGTCCTGGTGGCAGCCTTCCGGGCAGCCACCTCTCTGCAGGGCATCCATCACTAGAGGTCGCTCTTCCTCTGCGCGTGTTGTCTGGAGGGCGGAACCCAGGCTACAGAGTGGGTGCTGGACCCCGTGTGTCTCCTCTTATGAGGGCGCATTCAGGCCTAGCTTGCCAGTAGTGAGAGCACTACCGCTTCCCAACATCTCTGGGTCTGAGTGTGCGAGCTGTTTCCCCGCCAGAGGCCAGGCCAGCCAGGTGTCTAAGCTTGCCTGGGTGCAGGGGGATGGGGCTCAACTGACCTGGTGGGTTCGCCATAACACTTTCTGGTTAACACTTTCCAGCCAAGCCTGCTATGAGGAGGCTTTAGGAACACTCAAGAATTGGATTATGTAACCAAATTGTCCTGTTTTGACCTGTCCCCTCTAGCCTGGGTCGTACAGCCAGGCAGTAAAGTTCAAGTCAAACTTGGACTAATTTTTCACCCCTCTAATTTCCAAAAGTTGGACAAGTCTCTCCACCTGCAGCCCTAGCCTCCCCCCACTCACCTGCCCTAAGATCGCACAGCAACCAGACTCAGACCCAGACACACTAGTCATTGCATCACCTGGGTTCCTTTGGAGCTGCTAGTGGCATGTAGGGGGTGGAGAGTGGGGTGGACCTACACAGACCAAATGTAAGACATCTGAGGGGAATGGGGACCTTGCTCACTGGGGGAGCCCCAACCCAAACCAGGGAGTACAAAGTTCAGGAACCAACCTGGGCGCCAGCCTGACTGGTGGGGCCCTGGACTAGGAGCCCCCACCCCTGGGCGCTAAACTCAGTTCTTCTCTTTAACTGTGTGGCCTTGGCTACTCACTTAGCTGCTCTGAAAGCTAAGTGAATATAGTAATTATGATAGGAGATGACATGATATAAAAGAAAAATAAAAAGTAAATATAATATAAATAATATACATTTTAAAATAATTCTGCTGTAGCAAGAATCAATAATGCAATAATACATGTAAGTAAACTTAGAAGATTAGAAAGTGCTCTGGAAGTAGTGGGTGGGTCCAAGCCTTCGCCTCACATTTTCCATCTTCTGCTGTGCCTACGGTATCTGGTGAGTCAGGTCTCGCCAGGCAAAGGGCGGACATTTGGCCTTAGTGCTGGTGGCAGGCATTCCAGGTATTCACCATATCCCACTCTTCTTTCCTGGCATGTCAGAGGACTACCTCTCTCCACCCTCCTTGAAGTTAGGTAGGGTCCTAAGATTAGTCCAGTAGTTTGTGGGCAGAATGCTATGTGTTGCTTTGAGGCTGGAGCATCTATCTGGGGATGCAAGACCATTCAGCTCTGCTCCTCACTGGCATGGTGATCATAGACATCTGGTCGAGATGGGATTCTGTCAGCCTCAGTCTCTGAGTAACCTCGGTGGACAGAGCCTCCATACCAACTTGCACTGAGCATGTTGCTTCAGTAAGAAAGGAATTGTTTTAAGCCACTAAGCTTTGGGGGCTGTTTGTTATGGCAGTGCAACCTAGCCTAATCTAAGTGATACATCAGTGCTCCATCAGCAAAGTATCTCAACTTTGGGGTTCAGGCACCATCTGCCTGAGAATCACATGTAACAGTCCTTTAAATGCCGATTCTCAGGCCCTCCTCCAGATGCACTGAGTCAGAATGCCCAGGGGTGGGCCCCGGAATCTACAATCCTAACCACAGTGACTGCACCTTCAGAGGCAGCAGGCAGGCCTATATCTCAGCCCTTCATGGGCTTCTTCTGCATCTGGATCTTGTGGCGTAGGCTAGGTTCTCCAGGTGCTGCTGGGCTCAGCGCTGAGAGGTCCCTGCCAGGGCTTATGGCCCTAGCACTCCACTTTTCTTCCCTGCCCCCTCTTCTCCCACCTGGCAGGGCAGCACATACGCTGGGCTGGGTGCTGGGGGAGGGGCTCACAGAGGAGTCTCACAGTGAGAGTGATAGAGACCCTGTGTGATGGATTGAAGGAGACGAGATCATTCCCAGCTGGTGGCTGATGTGCAGCACCAGTGACAGGCGGCGGTGGTGTGCTCTGAACCTGCAATCTCAGCTAATGGGAAAGATTGAGGGCTTTGGGACAAGATGTGACATGGGCTACAGCCCCACAGGCAGAGGTGCTGCTGGCAGAGAGCGGCAATAGCTTCATGGCTTCCTGAAGGAGGGGCTGGGGGACACCTTCCTGCACCAGGCGCTGAGCAGCTGGAGAACCTCTCTGGGAGCTGGGAGCTGGGCTAACCCAGCAGGCCTTAGGCTGCCCCTTTGGCTGCTTGTGGCTGCCAGGAGAGCCAAGCTGAGGAGTTGCGGGAACAGGCAGGCAAGAGGGTCTGTTTATTGCCTCTTGAGCAGTGTCTGCCCAGTGCCTCCCACAAGGGCTGCCAGGCTCAGACCCACACTACTGCAGTGCCCAAGGGGGGTGAAGCCTAGCTGGGGTAGTGCAAGGAGGGGACAAGTCTGAGGGTCCATAGCAGCCCTTGAGTAACCCTGCTATTCCCTCCAAAGGAGCTTCAGGTGTCCTTCTGGGGAGCAGCCTGGTTGTAAAACAAGAATCAAAAGCTCAGAAACAAGAGAATCAGCTTGTAGACCTTCCATCACTTATTTCTTAGTTTTGAAGCCATACACTCTGGGCTCAAATTCCAAAGCTGCCTGTCTTGCCAATGGGTTTCAGCCCCGGGCAAGTTCACTATGGATTCAATGTGACCAAAGAAATGACAGTTGGGGTGAAAGGGTTATACCCAATTTTATTTCCATGGTGGCAGGTCAATCACTAAAATCCCATTTACTCAGAGCGAGTGTGCGTGCAGCAAGCCGGTCTCTGCCTCTGGGCCTCTCTGCGCACACAGCCATCCCTGTCTCTGTCCTCGGCACCACCACCACTCCAGCCCCTGCTCTGCTCTCCTGCAGCCTTGCAGCTGTGCCACCGGGTCGCCCAGAGCCCTGGGCAGGGCTCTTTATAGTATATAGAGTCAATAACAACGTATTACCCACACGTGTGTAGTGAGCTAGCCGACCAGGGCCAGGTGAGAACCCTGGCCACAGGAACCTTTATCCACACTACCATTCCCTCCCTGTGACTTTGGGCAAAGAACTCCTCCTCTCTGGGCCTCACTTTCTTCATTTGTAAGATCTGAAGAGGAAGAAACCCACGTCCTGGGAGTGTTGTTCTCAGGGCTGGATGAGACCAGCTGAAAGCGGTGCCTGTGCATCACCTGGAATCTCGTTGAAATGCAGCTCTGGCTCTCCAGGGCTGGGACTGCACCTGAGAGCCTTCATTTCTAGTAGCTCCCAGGTGATGCCAATGGCTCAGAATGTTAGTAATGAGAATAGAGAAGAGAAGAGCAGGTTGTGTTCACAGCAAGTACTCAAACAGTGGTACCGTTGGTTGTTTTCATCATCACTGCCCATGCAAAACAGGTGAGACCTTTCTGTACCTACCATAGCCACATCCTCCTTCTCAAGAAAAGAACTTCCTGGTCCATTCATGGTTTCCCTTGAAGCCACCTGGGCTCAAACACTGGGAGGTGCAAAGCCTCGACTCCAGGGCTCTCCCGTGGGCCTTGAGCTCACCATGGGTGGCCCGGTGGCCAACCTGTTCATTAGGCATCTTTAGAGACAGCCATTGTCGCCTTGACCAGAGGGTGATGGGCCCAGTCATGGGGGTCCCCAGCTGGGTAAGCTGCGAGGACAGTGGGTGTTGCCCAGCTACTTCTCCACTCCCACCATCATGCTGCCCAAAGGTATGACAGAGGTCATTACAGTCCCTATTCCACATCCCAAAATAAGACAGTTTCTCTCCTCATGGGAGGGAACCCTAGGGGTTCTGGGGCAAGCTCTTCCAGCAGCAGTGGAAGCAGCATGGCTCCTGGTTAAAAACCCAGGCCCTTGGGCAACCTGTATAATTACTCAAGAGCCTCAGTTTCTTTGACTACAAAATGGAGCCAATGCTGCCACCACAGCTTTGTTGTGAGCATGAAATGAAAAACTGGGTGTAAACCCCTTTTCACATGGTGCACACCAAATGCATGTCCTTGTATAATCATTGGTGTCTCCACCCTTCTGGGCCCTGCCATCTCATCGCCTTCCTCCAAATGCAGGCCCTGGAACCAGCTGAGTGTGCTAGCAACCGAGTTTAGAATTGGCCCTTCTCAGACTTGGAGGGGAGGTGGTTCCAGTTCCCGTGGTTTGGAGCCCCATTAGGCATAGCGGAAACATGAAGCAAGAGGAGCGGAGAAGGAGCAGCTGTTTGCAGCTCAGGCTCAGGTGAGGAGGACGGGCACTGCGGAGAAACCGGCTGGGGGAAAGAGGGGAAAAGAGAAGGGGGAGAGGGGGCTTACCTTGGATCGGACATCAGTGCCACCTCAGCTGAAGGCTGACCTGTGCCTGGTCTGGGGGAGTCTGGGCAAGGGTCAGGGTGGGTGGTAGCTGCAGGAGGGCCAGAGAGAGATGCTGAGGCCTTGAAATCTGGATCTTCTGCAGCCCTCTCTGGGGATACTTTCTGCAGGCTTAACTCTTCCAAACCCTTCATTCCATTTGCACTTGCAAAGTACACATCTTAACTATTTATTTTTTTCTTTCTTTTTATTGAGGTATAATTGACCAACAATATTATGTTAGGTTCAGGTGTAGAATATAAAGATTTGCTACATCGTGAAATGATCACCCCACTAAGTCTAGTTAACATCCAACCCATACAGTTACAGAATTTTTTTTCTTGTGATGAGAACTTTTTTTTTTTTGTATCATTAATCTACAATTACAGAAAGAACATTATGTTTACTAGGTTCCCCCCTTCACCAAGTCCCCCCCTCATACCCCTTCACAGTCACTGTCCATCTGCGTAGTAAGATACTGTAAAATCACTACTTGTCTTCTCTGTGTTGCCGAGCTCTCCCCGTGCTCCCCATGTACTATACATGCTAATCGTAATGCCCTCTTTCTTTTTCCCCGCCCTTATCCCTCCCTTCCCACCCATCCTCCCCAGTCCCTTTCCCTTTGGTAACTATTAGTCCATTCTTGGGTTCTGTGATTCTGCTGCTGTTTTGTTCCTTCAGTTTTCCTTTGTTCTTATACTCCACATATGAGTGAAATCATTTGGTACTTGTCTTTCTCTTTCTCCACCTGGCTTATTTCACTGAGCATAATACCCTCTAGCTCCATCCATGTTGTTGCGAATGGTAGGACCTGTTTTTTTCTTATAGCTGCGTAATATTCCATTCTGTATATGTACCACATCTTCTTTATCCATTCATCTACTGATGGACATTTAGGCTGCTTCCATATCTTGGCTATTGTAAACAGTGCAGCGATAAAATAGGGGTGCATCTTTCTTTTTCAAACTGGAGTGCTGCATTCTTAGGGTAAATTCCTAGAAGTGGAATTTCTGGGTCAAATAGTATTTCTATTTTGAGCATTCTGAGGAACCTCCATACTGCTTTCCACAATGGTTGAACTAGTTTACATTCCCACCAGCAGTGAAGGAGGGTTCCCCTTTCTCCACAACCTCGCCAACATTTGTTGTTGTTTGTCTTTTCAATGATGGTGATCCTTACTGGTGTGAGGTGATATCTCATTGTGGTTTTAATTTGCATTTCTCTGATTATTAGTGATGTGGGACATCTTTTCATGTGTCTGTTGGCCATCTGGATTTCTTCTTTAGAGAACTGTCTATTCAGCTCCTCTGCCCATTTTTTAATTGGATTATTTGCTTTTTGTTTGTTGAGGCATGTGAGCTCCTTATATATTTTGGATGTCAATCCTTTATCGGAACTGTCATTTATGAATATGTTCTCCCATACTGTAGGATAACTTTCTGTTCTACTGATGGTGTCCTTTGCTGTACAGAAGCTTTATAGCTTGACATAGTCTCACTTGTTCATTTTTACCTTTATTTTCCTTGCCTGGGGAGATATGTTCATGAAGAAGTCACTCATGTTTATGTCCATGAGATTCTTTCTTTTTGAGAGGGCACCTCATATTTATTGATCAAATGGTTGTTAACAAAAATAAAATTCTGCATAGGGGAGTCAATGCTCAATGCACAATCATTAATCCATCTCAAGCCTAATTCTCGTCAGTCTCCAATCTTCTGAAGCATAACGAACAAGTTCTTACATGGTGAACGAATTCTTACATAGTGAATAAGTTCTTAGATGGTGAACAGTACAAGGGCATTCATCACAGAAACTTTCGGTTTTGATCACGCATTATGAACTATAAACAATCAGGTCAAATATGAATATTCATTTGATTCTTATACTTGATTTATATGTGGATCTCACATTTCTACCTTTATTATTATTATTATTTTTATTTTTAATAAAGTGCTGAAGTGGTAGGTAGATGCAAGATAAAGGTAGAAAACATAGTTTAGTGTTGTAAGAGAGCACTTGCAGATGATCAGGTGTGTACCTGTAGACTATGTGCTAATCCGAGCTAGACAAGGGCAATAAAACATCCACGGATGCAGAAGATTTCTCTCAAAACAGGGGGGGTGAGGTTCTCAGCCTCACCACTGTTGATCCCCAATTTCTCACCTGATGGCCCCCCTGCGACTGTGCCTGTCTTAGGTTGTTCCTCCCTTGAGGAATCTTACCCGTCTCTGGCTAACCAGTCATCTTCCGGGGCCATACAGGGAGATGTAAAGTTGGTAAGTGAGAGAGAAGCCATATTGTTTGAAAAGGTTAGCTTTTTACCTCTTTGCAGATTTATGCCCTGTGGCTTCTGTGCCCAGCATTTGTCTTGAGGTATCTTTAACACTTGGAGGAATTATGATACTCGGTAAATTCGACATGAGGCACGAATTCTATTTAAGGGTTGTAATTAGGAAGGAAGAAGAAAAGCTATAGAGGTAGCAGATGGAAGAAAACATGGTAGGATTGATTATTTCTTTGACTTATCTTCTTGTAGAGTAACTTAAGCATGTATAGGTTTTAAACTACTAACTAAATTGTGCACACACATTAACATAATAGGAATACAGTTACATAACCAAAGCAGATCTATAATTACCAGCCATCTCCAGTGAAGCCAAGAAAACCAGTTAGGCACCCTAGGCATTTGTGAAAATTTGTCTATGATATGATGGATATTGTCCAACTGTACTTGAAGAGTCTGAGAGAAATCAGACAAATTAAAACAACCCATTCCTGGGAACTGTTCACATCCTATATGCTCTTTTAACCGTAGATTATCTGTAGTCGTAAGATTTTGGAGCACTACAACTTGCACTTCTCCTAATTCTTGGTTGAGTTCCAACAGTATAGATCCAGTCAAATTTGTTGTTTTACTGTATGCACAGGCCAGCTTAGATATCTCCTTCTTCATTCCAGTGGCAAGTCCAGGAAACAGTGGGATGGATGCAGCTACAACTGCAGCATCGCCTGGATCTTTGTGGAGGTTTTTTGATGATCATCTTCTGGTATGAGTCTTCCAGAGAGTGCTGATGTTGGAAGTTCTTCTTCATATCACATCTTAGTTCATTTTTTTTGTAGCCAAATTAGGCTTTGATCTTCTGTATAAACACAAACAGACCCTTTGCCCACACTTTGATATGCCCTTTATACCATTGTGTAGAACTCATTGGAGGTCACCACACAGGAACTGCTTTTTTTTTTAAGAGAAAGGAATATTATCAGAAAAGTGTACCTCCATAGCCGATCATCTGGCACCCTTTAAGTGATCAAAATTAAGGATATTTAAAGCATGCGTTAATCGTTGATTTACCATTAGTTTTATCCTACCACGGAGTAATCCCCCATTTCTTTCTTTCTTTCTTTTTTTTAATCTTTAATCTACACTTACATGAAGAATATTATGTTTACTAGGCTCTCCCCTATACCAGGTCCCCCCTATAAACCACTTTACAGTCACTGTCCATCAGCACAGCAAAATGTTGTAGAATCACTACTTGTCTTCTCTGTGTTGTACAGCCCTCCCCTTTCTCCCTCCCCGCCTATGCATGCTAATCTTAATACCCCCTTTCCTCTTCACCCCCCCCTTATCCCTCCCTACCCACCCATCCTCCCCAGTTCCTTTCCCTTTGGTACCTGTTAGTCCATTTTTGGGTTCTGTAATTCCGCTGCTGTTTTGTTCCTTCAGTTTTTCCTTTGTTCTTATACTCCACAGATGAGTGAAATCATTTGGTATTTCTCTTTCTCTGCTTGGCTTGTTTCACTGAGCATAATACCCTCCAGCTCCATCCATGTTGCTGCAAATGGTAGGATTTTCCCTCTTCTTATGGCTGAGTAGTATTCCATTGTGTATATGTACCACATCTTCTTTATCCATTCATCTACCGATGGACATTTAGGTTGCTTCCAATTCTTGGCTATTGTAAATAGTGCTGCGATAAACATAGGGGTGCATCTGTCTTTCTCAAACTTGATTGCTGCATTCTTAGGGTAAATTCCTAGGAGTGGAATTCCTGGGTCAAATGGTAGGTCTGTTTTGAGCATTTTGATGATCCTCCATACTGCTTTCCACAATGGTTGAACTAATTTACATTCCCACCAGCAGTGTAGGAGGGTTCCCCTTTCTCCACAGCCTCGCCAACATTTGTTGTTGTTTGTCTTTTGGATGACAGCCATCCTTACTGGTGTGAGGTGATATCTCATTGTGGTTTTAATTTGCATTTTTCTGATGACAAGCGATGTGGAGCATCTTTTCATGTGTCTGTTGGCCATCTGTATTTCTTTTTTGGAGAACTGTCTGTTCAGTTCCTCTGCCCATTTTTTAATTGGATTATTTGTTTTTTGTTTGTTGAGGCGTGTGAGCTCTTTATATATTTTGGATGTCAAGCCTTTATTGGATCTGTCATTTACAAATATATTCTCCCATACTGTAGGGTTCCTTTTTGTTCTATTGATGGTGTCTTTTGCTGTACAGAAGCTTTTCAGCTTAATATAGTCCCACTTGTTCATTTTTGCTGTTGCTTTCCTTGTCCGGGGAGATATGTTCAAGAAGAGGTCACTCATGTTTATGTCTAAAAGGTTTTTGCCTATGTTTTTTTCTAAGAGTTTTATGGTTTCATGACTTACATTCAGGTCTTTGATCCATTTTGAATTTACTTTTGTGTATGGGGTTATACAATGGTCCAGTTTCATTCTCCTACATGTAGCTGTCCAGTTTTGCCAGCACCATCTGTTGAAGAGACTGTCATTTTGCCATTGTATGCCCATGGCTCCTTTATCAAATATTAATTGACCATATATGTTTGGGTTAATTTCTGGAGTCTCTAATCTGTTCCACTGGTCTGTGGCTCTGTTCTTGTGCCAGTACCAAATTATCTTGATTACTATGGCTTTGAAGTAGAGCTTGAAGTTGGGGAGTGAGATCCCCCCTACTTTATTCTTCTTTTTCAGGATTACTTTGGCTATTTGGGGTCTTTGGTGTTTCCGTATGAATTTTTGAATTATTTGCTCCAGTTCATTGAAGAATGTTGCTGGTAATTTGAGAGGGATTGCATCAAATCTGTGTATTGCTTTGGGCAGGATGGCCATTTTGATGATATTAATTCTTCCTAGCCATGAGCATGGGATGAGTTTCCACTTGTTAGTGTCCCCTTTAGTTTCTCTTAAGAGTGACTTGTAGTTTTCAGAGTATAGGTCTTTCACTTCTTTGGTTAGGTTTATTCCTAGGTATTTTATTCTTTTGATACAATTGTGAATGGAATTGTTTTCCTGATTTCTCTTTCTATTGGTTCATTGTTAGTGTATAGGAAAGCTACAGATTTCTGTGTGTTAATTTTGTATCCTGCAACTTTGCTGTATTCCGATATCAGTTCTAGTAGTTTTGGAGTGGAGTCTTTAGGGTTTTTTATGTACAATATCATATCATCTGCAAATAGTGACAGTTTAACTTCTTCTTTACCAATCTGGATTCCTTGTATTTCCTTGTTTTGTCTGATTGCCATGGCTAGGACCTCCAGCACTATGTTAAATAACAGGGGGGGAGAGTGGGCATCCCTGTCTAGTTCCCGATCTCAGAGGAAATGCTTTCAGCTTCTCGCTGTTCAGTATAATGTTGGCTGTGGGTTTATCATATATGGCCTTTATTATGTTGAGGTACTTGCCCTCTATTCCCATTTTGCTGAGACTTTTTATCATGAATGGATGTTGAATTTTGTCAAATGCTTTTTCAGCATCTATGGAGATGATCATGTGGTTTTTGTCTTTCTTTTTGTTGATGTGGTGGATGATGTTGATGGATTTTCGAATGTTGTACCATCCTTGCATCCCTGGGATGAATCCCACTTGGTCATGGTGTATGATCCTTTTGATATACTGTTGAATTCTGTTTGCTAATATTTTATTGAGTATTTTTGCATCTATATTCATCAGGGATATTGGTCTGTAATTTTCTTTTTTGGTGGGGTCTTTGCCTGGTTTTGGTATTAGGGTGATGTTGGCTTCATAGAATGAGTTTGGGAGTATTCTCTCCTCTTCTATTTTTTGGAACACTTTAAGGAGAATGGGTATTATGTCTTCTCTGTGTGTCTGATAAAATTCCCAGGTAAATCCGTCCGGCCCCGGGGTTTTGTTCTTGGGTAGTTTTTTGATTACTGTTTCAATTTCTTTGCTCATAATTGGTTTGTTTAACTTTTGTGTTTCTTCCTTGGTCAGTCTTGGGAGGTTGTATTTTTCTAGGAAGTTGTCCATTTCTTCTAGGTTTTCCAGCTTGTTGGCATATAAGTTTTCATAGTAGTCTTTAATAATTCTTTGTATTTCTGTGGAGTGTGTCGTGATTTTTCCATTCTCATTTCTGATTCTGTTGATTTGTGTTGATTCTCTTTTTCTCTTAGTAAGTTTGGCTAGAGGCTTATCTATTTTGTTTATTTTCTCAAAGAACCAGCTCTTGGTTTCATTGATTTTTGCTATTGTTTTATTCTTCTCAATTTTGTTTATTTCTTCTCTGATCTTAATTATGTCCCTCCTTCTGCTGACTTTAGGCCTCATTTGTTCTTCTTTTTCCAGTTTCGATAATTGTGATGTTAGACTATTCATTTGGGATTGTTCTTCCTTCTTCACGTGCCTGGATCGCTATATACTTTCCTCTTAAGACTGCTTTTGCTGCGTCCCACAGAAGTTGGGGCTTTGTGTTGTTGTTGTCATTTGTTTCTATATATTCCTTGATCTCTATTTTGATTTGTTCATTGATCCATTGATTATTTAGAAGCATGTTGTTAAGCCTCCATATGTTTGTGAGCCTTTTTGTTTTCTTTGTAGAATTTATTTCTAGTTTTATACCTTTGTGGTCTGAAAAATTGGTTGGTAGAATTTCAATATTTTGGAATTTACTGAGGCTCTTTTTGTGAGCTAGTATGTGGTCTATTCTGGAGAATGTTCCATGTGCACTTGAGAAGAATGTATATCCTGTTGCTTTTGGATGTAGAGTTCTATAGATGTCTATTAGGTCCATCTGTTCTAGTGTCTTGTTCAGTGCCTGTGTGTCCTTACTTATTTTCTGCCCAGTGGATCTATCCTTTGGGGTGAGTGGTGTGTTGAAGTCTCCTACAATGAATGCATTGCAGTCTATTTCCGTCTTTAGTTCTGTTAGTGTTTGTTTCACATATGCTGGTGCTCCTGTGTTGGGTGCATATATATTTAGAATGGTTATATCCTCTTGTTGGACCGAGCCCTTTACAATTATGTAGTGTCCTTCTTTATCTCGTGTTGCTTTCTTTGTTTTGAAGTCTATTTTGTCTGATACTAGTACTGCAACCCCTGCTTTCTTCTCACTGTTGTTTGCCTGAAATACGTTTTTCCATCCCTTGACTTTTAGTCTGTGCATGTCTTTGGGTTTGAGGTGAGTTTCTTGTAAGCAGCATATAGATGGGTCTTGCTTTTTTATCCATTCTATTACTCTGTGTCTTTTGATCGGTGCATTAAGTCCATTTACATTTAGGGTGACTATTGAGAGATATGTACTTATTGCCATTGCAGGCTTTAGATTCGTGGTTACCAAAGGTTCAAGGTTAGCCTCTTTCGTATCTTACTGCCTAACTTAGCTTGCTTATTGAGCTGTTATGTACACTGTCTGGAGATTCTTTCCTTCTCTCCCTTCTTATTCCTCCTCCTCCATTCTTCATATGTTGTGTGTTTTGTTCTGTGCTCTTTTTAGGGGTGCTCCCATCTAGAGCAGTCCCTGTAAGATGCCCTGTAGAGGTGGTTTGTGGGAAGCAAATTCCCTCAGCTTTTGCTTGTCTGGGAATTGTTTAATCCCGCCATCATATTTAAATGGTAGTTGTGCTGGATACAGTATCCTTGGTTCAAGGCCCTTCTGTTTCATTGCATTAAATATATCATGCCATTCTCTTCTGGCCTGTAGGGTTTCTGTCGAGAAGTCTGATGTTAGCCTGATGGGTTTTCCTTTATAGGTGACCTTTTTCTCTCTAGCTGCCTTTAAAACTCTTTCCTTGTCCTTGATCCTTGCCATTTTAATTATTATGTGTCTTGGTGTTGTCCTCCTTGTATCCTTTCTGTTGGGGGTTCTGTGTATTTCCGTGGTCTGTTCGATTATTTCCTCCCCCAGTTTGGGGCAGTTTTCAGCAATTATTTCTCCAAAGAGACTTTCTATCCCTTTTCCTCTTTCTTCTTCTTCTGGTACCCCTATAATACGAATATTATTCCTTTTGGATTGGTCACATAGTTCTCTTAGTATTGCTTTGTTCCTGGAGATCCTTTTATCTCTCTCTATGTCAGCTTCTATACGTTCCTGTTCTCTGGTTTCTATTCCTTCAATGGCCTCTTGCATCTTATCCATTCTGCTTATAAATCCTTCCAGGGTTTGTTTCACTTCTGTGATCTCCTTCCTGACATCTGTGATCTCCCTCCAGACTTCATCCCATTGCTCTTGCATTTTCTCTGCATCTCATCCCATTGCTCTTGCATTTTTTCTCTGCATCTCCGTCAGCATGTTCATGATTTTTATTTTGAATTCTTTTTCAGGAAGACTGGTTAGGTCTGTCTCCTTCTCAGGTGTTGTCTCTGTGATCTTTGTCTGCCTGTAGTTTTGCCTTTTCATGGTGATAGAGATAGTTTGCAGAGCTGGTACGAGTGACATCTGGAAGAGCTTTCCTTCTTGTTGGTTTGTGGCCTTCCTCTCCTGGGAGAATAGCGACCTCTAGTGGCTTGTGCTGGGCTGCTGTGCTCAGACAGGGCTTCTGCTTCCTGCCCGGCTGCTATGTAGTTTATCTCCGCTGTTGCTGTGGGTGTGGCCTAGGCTCGGGCTGCTGCTTCAAAATGGTGGAGCTCCGTTGGTGGGGGAGAGGCCGGCAGGCTATGTATCTCTGTAAGGGGCCTCTGTGCTCCCTGCTGCCCAGGGGGTTAGAGTGCCCAGAGATCCCCAGATTCCCTGCCTCTGGACTAAGTGTCCTGCCCTGCCCCTTTAAGACTTCCAAAAAGCACTCTCCAAACCAAAACAACAACAGCAACAACTAAAGAAAAAAACTTTTAATAAATAATTTTTTAAAAAAAAGGAAAAACGAACGATTTTCTTTGTCCTCAGGCACCAGTTTCAGGCACCCACTCACCGGTCTTGCTTCCCTGTTTCCCAAGTATTAGGGTCCCTGTCCTTTTAAGACTTCCAAAAAGCACTCGCCAAAAAAAAAAAAAAAAAAAAAAAAAAGGCCGCTCCTATTTCTTTGTTCTCCGGCGTCGGCCTCAGGCACCCGCTCACCGGTCCTGCCGCCCTGTTTCCCTAGTAGTCAGGACCCCACGCATGCACTGTGTCTGTGCTCTTGTCTGGATGGCTGGGGCTGGCTGTTCAGCAGTCCTGGGTTCCCTCCCTGCTGACTCCTCTCCTCCCACTTGGAGCTGAGGGGAGGGGCACTCGGGTCCCACCAGGCCAGGGCTTGTATCTTACCTCCTTCATGAGGTGCTGGGATCTCGCGGTGTGGATGTGGTCTGGATGTTGTCCTGTGTCCTCTGGTCTCTATTTTCGGAAGAGTTGTCTTTGTTATATTTTCATAGATAAATGTGGTTTTGGGAGGAGATTTCTGCTGCTCTACTCACACCACCATCTTGGCTCCCTGTTCAGAATTAATATTCTTAAAATGTTCAAACTACCCAAGCAATCTACAGATTCAGTATAATCCTTATCAAAATTCCATTGGGGGAGGCGGAAGCCAAGATGGCGGCGTGAGTAGAGCAGTGGAAATCTCCTCCCAAAAACACATAGAGCTATGAAAATATAACAAAGAAAAATCTTCCTAAAATAGAGACCACAGGACACAGGACAACATCCAGACCACATCCACACCTGCAAGAACCCAGCGCCTTGTGAAGGGGGTAAGATACAAGCCCCAGCCCGGCGGGACCCGAGCGCCCCTCCCCCCGGCTCCCGGCGGGTGGAGAGAAACCGGAGCAGTTTTTTTTTTTGGCGAGCGCTTTTTGGAAGCCTTAGAGGGACGGGCCCCCGTTGCTGGGGAGGCAGGGTGGCGGGACCGGTGAGGAGGTGCCTGGGAACAGCGCCGGAGGACAAAGAATATCCCGCGTTTCTCCCTGCGAGACCTGGGGGCGGGTGCCTGAGACCGGTGCCTGAGGACGGAGGAGGTCGCGCGTTTTTCCCCTTTTTTTTTTTCTCTTTATGGCAAGCGCTTTTTGGAAGCCTTGAAGGGACGGGGACCCCAGTGCTAGGGAGGCACGGTGGCGGGACTGGTGAGCGGGTGGCTGGGACCGGCGCCTGAGGACAAAGAATATCCCCCGTTTTTCCCTGCGGGACCGGTGGGCGGGTGCCTGAGACCGGCACTTGAGGACAGAGGAAATCGCGCGTTTTTCCCCTTTTTTTTTTCTCTTTTCTGCGAGTGCTTTTTGGAAGCCTAAAAGGGACAGGGACCCCGGTGCTAGGGAGGCAGGGCGGCGGGACTGGTGAGCGGGTGCCTGGGACCGGCACCTGAGGACAAAGAATATCCCGCATTTTTCCCTGTGGGACCGGTGGGTGGGTGCCTGAGACCAGCACCTGAGGACGGAAGAAATCGCGCGTTTTTCCCCTTTTTTTTCTCTCTTTTTGCCAAGTGCTTTTTGGAAGCCTTGAAGGGACAGGGACCCCGGTGCTAGGGAGGCAGGGCGGCAGGACTGGTGAGCGGGTGCGTGGGACCAGTGCCTGAGGACAAAGAATATTGAGCGTTCCTTCCCTGCGGGACCGGTGGGTGGGTGCTTTTTGGAAGCCTTGAAAGGACAGGGACCCTGGTGCTAGGGAGACAGGGCAGCAGGACCAGTGCGCGGGTGCCTGGGACCGGCACCTGAGGAAAAAAAAAAAAAAAAATCGCGTGTTTTTTCTTTTTTTTTTCCTTTCTGTTCCCTCTCTCATTGTTGCTGTTGTTGTTTTGGTTTGGAGAGTGCTTTTTGGAAATCTTAAAGGGGCAGGACAGGTCACTTAGACCAGAAGCAGGGAATCTGGGGATCTCTGGGCACTCTAACCCCCTGGGCAGCAGGGAGCACAGAGGCCCCTTACGGAGATAAATAGTCTCCTGGCTGCTCCCCCTCTAACGGGGCTCCACCATTTTGGAGGAACAGCCCCAGCCAGGCCAAGCCCACAGCAACAGTGGAGATAAACCCCAAAGCAACTGGGCAGGAAGCAGAAGCCCTGTCGGCGCACAGCTGCCCAGCACAAGCCACTAGAGGTCGCTATTCTCCCAGGAAAAGGCTACAAACCAACAAGAAGGGAAGCTCTTCCAGCGGTCACTTGTACCAGCTCTGCAGACTATCTCTATCACCATGAAAAGGCAAAACTACAGGCAGACAAAGATCACAGAGACAACACCTGAGAAGGAGACAGACCTAACTAGTCCTCCTGAAAAAGAATTCAAAATAAAAATCATGAACATGCTGACAGAGATGCAGAAAAAAATGCAAGAGCAATGGGATGAGATGCAGAGAAAAATGCAAGAGCAGTGGGATGAGATGCAGAGAAAAATGCAAGAGCAGTGGGATGAAGTCCGGAAGGAGATCACAGATGTCAGGAAAGAGATCACAGAAGTGAAACAATCCCTGGAAGGATTTATAAGCAGAATGGATAAGATGCAAGAGGCCATTGAAGGAATAGAAGCCAGAGAACAGGAACGTATAGAAGCTGACATAGAGAGAGATAAAAGGATCTCCAGGAATGAAACAACACTAAGAGAAATATGTGACCAATACAAAAGGAAAAACATTCGTATTATAGGGATACCAGAAGAGGAAGAAAGAGGAAAAGGGATAGAAAGGGTCTTTGAAGAAATAATTGCTGAAAACTTCCCCAAACTGGGGGAGGAAATAATCGAACAGACCATGGAATTATACAGAACCCCCAACAGAAAGGATCCAAGGAGGACAACACCAAGACACATAATAATTAAAATGGCAAGGATCAAGGACAAGGAAAGAGTTTTAAAGGCAGCTAGAGAGAAAAAGGTCACCTATAAAGGAAAACCAATCAGGCTAACATCAGACTTCTCAACAGAAACCCTACAGGCCAGAAGAGAATGGCATGATATACTTAATGCAATGAAACAGAAGGGCCTTGAACCAAGGATACTGTATCCAGCACGACTATCATTTAAATATGATGGTGGGATCAAACAATTCCCAGACAAGCAAAAGCTGAGGGAATTTGCTTCCCACAAACCACCTCTACAGGGCATCCTACAGGGACTGCTCTAGATGGGAGCACCCCTAAAAAGAGCACAGAACAAAACACACAACATATGAAGAAGGGAGGAGGAGGAATAAGAAGGGAGAGAAGAAAAGACTCTCCAGACAGTGTATATAACAGCTCAATAAGCGAGCTAAGTTAGGCAGTAAGATACTAAAGAAGCTAACCTTGAACCTTTGGTAACCACGAATCTAAAGCCTGCAATGGCAATAAGTACATATCTTTCAATAGTCACCCTAAATGTAAATGGACTTAATGCACCAATCAAAAGACATAGAGTAATAGAATGGATAAAAAAGCAAGACCCATCTATATGCTGCTTACAAGAAACTCACCTTAAACCCAAAGATAAGCATAGACTAAAAGTCAAGGGATGGAAAAACATATTTCAGGCAAACAACAGTGAGAAGAAAGCAGGGGTTGCAGTACTAATATCAGACAAAATAGACTTCAAAACAAAGAAAGTAACAAGAGATAAAGAAGGCCACTACATAATGATAAAGGGCTTAGTCCAACAAGAGGATATAACCATTCTAAATATATATGCACCCAATACAGGAGCACCAGCATATGTGAAGCAAATACTAACAGAACTAAAGAGGGAAATAGACTGCAATGCATTCATTGTAGGAGACTTCAACACACCACTCACCCCAAAGGATAGATCCACCGGGCAGAAAATAAGTAAAGACACACAGGCACTGAACAACACACTAGAACAGATGGACCTAATAGACATCTATAGAACTTTACATCCAAAAGCAACAGGATATACATTCTTCTCAAGTGCACATGGAACATTCTCCAGAATAGACCACATACTAGCTCACAAAAAGAGCCTCAGTAAATTCCACAATATTGAAATTCTACCAACCAATTTTTCAGACCACAAAGGTATGAAAGTAGAAATAAATTCTACAAAGAAAACAAAAAGGCTCACAAACACATGGAGGCTTAACAACATGCTACTAAATAATCAATGGATCAATGAACAAATCAAAATAGAGATCAAGGAATATATAGAAACAAATGACAACAACAACACTAAGCCCCAACTTCTGTGGGATGCAGCGAAAGCAGTCTTAAGAGGAAAGTATATAGCAATCCAGGCACACTTGAAGAAGGAAGAACAATCCCAAATGAATAGTCTAACATCACAATTATTAAAACTGGAAAAAGAAGAACAAATGAGGCCTAAAGTCAGCAGAAGGAGGGACATAATAAAGATCAGAGAAGAAATAAACAAAATTGAGAAGAATAAAACAATAGCAAAAATCAACGAAACCAAGAGCTGGTTCTTTGAGAAAATAAACAAAATAGATAAGCCTCTAGCCCAACTTATTAAGAGAAAAAGAGAGTCAACACAAATCAACATAATCAGAAATGAGAATGGAAAAATCACGACAGACTCCACAGAAATACAAAGAATTATTAAAGACTACTATGAAAACCTATATGCCAACAAGCTGGAAAACCTAGAAGAAATGGACAACTTCCTAGAAAAATACAACCTCCCAAGACTGACCAAGGAAGAAACACAAAAGTTAAACAAACCAATTATGAGCAAAGAAATTGAAACAGTAATCAAAAAACTACCCAAGAACAAAACCCCGGGGCCGGACGGATTTACCTCGGAATTTTATCAGACACACAGAGAAGACATAATACCCATTCTCCTTAAAGTGTTCCACAAAATAGAAGAAGAGGGAATACTCCCAAACTCATTCTATGAAGCCAACATCACCCTAATACCAAAACCAGGCAAAGACCCCACCAAAAAAGAAAATTACAGACCAATATCCCTGATGAACGTAGATGCAAAAATACTCAATAAAATATTAGCAAACAGAATTCAACAGTATATCAAAAGGATCATACACCATGACCAAGTGGGGTTCATCCCAGGGATGCAAGGATGGTACAACATTCGAAAATCCATCAACATCATCCACCACATCAACAAAAAGAAAGACAAAAACCACATGATCATCTCCATAGATGCTGAAAAAGCATTTGACAAAATTCAACATCCATTCATGATAAAAAGTCTCAGCGAAATGGGAATAGAGGGCAAGTACCTCAACATAATAAAGGCCATATATGATAAACCCACAGCCAGCATTATACTGAACAGCGAGAAGCTGAAAGCATTTCCACTGAGATCGGGAACCAGACAGGGATGCCCACTCTCCCCACTGTTATTTAACATAGTACTGGAGGTCCTAGCCACGGCAATCAGACAAAACAAAGAAATACAAGGAATCCAGATTGGTAAAGAAGAAGTTAAACTGTCACTATTTGCAGATGATATGATACTGTACATAAAAAACCCTAAAGACTCCACTCCAAAACTACTAGAACTGATATCGGAATACAGCAAAGTTGCAGGATACAAAATCAACACACAGAAATCTGTAGCTTTCCTATACACTAACAACGAATCAATAGAAAGAGAAATCAGGAAAACAATTCCATTCACCATTGCATCAAAAAGAATAAAATACCTAGGAATAAACCTAACCAAGGAAGTGAAAGACTTATACTCTGAAAACTACAAGTCACTCTTAAGAGAAATTAAAGGGGACACTAATAAATGGAAACTCATCCCATGCTCATGGCTAGGAAGAATTAATATCGTCAAAATGGCCATCCTGCCAAAAGCAATATACAAATTTGATGCAATCCCTCTCAAATTACCAGCAACATTCTTCAATGAATTGGAACAAATAATTCAAAAATTCATATGGAAACACCAAAGACCCCGAATAGCCAAAGCAATCCTGAAAAAGAAGAATAAAGTAGGGGGGATCTCACTCCCCAACTTCAAGCTCTACTACAAAGCCATAGTAATCAAGACAATTTGGTACTGGCACAAGAACAGAGCCACAGACCAGTGGAACAGATTAGAGACCCCAGAAATTAACCCAAACATATATGGTCAATTAATATTTGATAAAGGAGCCATGGACATACAATGGCAAAATGACAGTCTCTTCAACAGATGGTGCTGGCAAAACTGGACAGCTACATGTAGGAGAATGAAACTGGACCATTGTCTAACCCCATATACAAAGGTAAACTCAAAATGGATCAAAGACCTGAATGTAAGTCACGAAACCATTAAACTCTTGGAAAAAAACATAGGCAAAAACCTCTTAGACATAAACATGAGTGATCTCTTCTTGAACATATCTCCCCGGGCAAGGAAAACAACAGCAAAAATGAGCAAGTGGGACTACATTAAGCTGAAAAGCTTCTGTACAGCGAAAGACACCATCAATAGAACAAAAAGGAACCCTACAGTATGGGAGAATATATTTGAAAATGACAGATCTGATAAAGGCTTGACGTCCAGAATATATAAAGAGCTCACACGCCTCAACAAACAAAAAACAAATAACCCAATTAAAAAATGGGCAGAGGAACTGAACAGACAGTTCTCCAAAAAAGAAATACAGA
This sequence comes from Manis javanica, assembly GCF_040802235.1. Lineage (NCBI taxonomy): Eukaryota > Metazoa > Chordata > Mammalia > Pholidota > Manidae > Manis > Manis javanica. The sequence continues at coordinate 25,751,099 of NC_133163.1, read as the reverse complement.
TGGCCAAGAGACACATGAAAAGATGCTCCACATCGCTAATTATCAGAGAAATGCAAATTAAAACTACAATGAGGTATCACCTCACACCAGTAAGGATAGCTGCCATCCAAAAGACAAACAACAACAAATGTTGGCGAGGCTGTGGAGAAAGGGGAACCCTCCTACACTGCTGGTGGGAATGTAAATTATTTCAACCATTGTGGAAAGCAGTATGGAGGTGCATCAAAATGCTCAAAACAGACCTACCATTTGACCCAGGAATTCCACTCCTAGGAATTTACCCTAAGAACGCAGCAATCAAGTTTGAGAAAGACAGATGCACTCCTATGTTTATCGCAGCACTATTTACAATAGCCAAGAATTGGAAGCAACCTAAATGTCCATCTGTAGATGAATGGATAAAGAAGATGTGGTACATATACACAATGGAATACTACTCAGCCATAAGAAGTGGAAAAATCCAACCATTTGCAGCAACATGGATGGAGCTGGAGAGTATTATGCTCAGTGAAATAAGCCAAGCGGAGAAAGAGAAATACCAAATGATTTCACTCATCTGAGGAGTATAGGAACAAAGGAAAAACTGAAGGAACAAAACAGCAGCAGAATTACAGAACCCAAAAATGGACTAACAGGTACCAAAGGGAAAGGAACTGGGGAGGATGGGTGGGCAGGGAGGGATAAGGGGGGGGAAGAAGAAGGGGGGTATTAAGATTAGCATGCATGGGGGGGAGGGAGAAAGGGGAGGGTGGGCTGCACAACACAGAGAGGACAAGTAGTGACTCTACAACATTTTGCTAAGCTGATGGACAGTAACCGTAATGTGGTTGTTAGGGGGGACCTGATATAGGGGAGAGCATAGTAAACATAGTATTCTTCAGGTAAGTGTAGATTAAAAATTTAAAAAAAAAAAAAAAGAAAGAAAGAAAGAAAAGGGGGATTACTCCTTAACAGGATAAAACTATTGGTAAATCAAAGATCAACGCATGCTTTAAATATCCTTAATGTTGATCACTTAAAGGGTGTCAGATGATCAGCTATGGAGGTACTCTTTTCTGATAATATTCCTTTCTCTTAATTAAAAAAAAAAAAAAAGCAGTTACTGTGTGCTGACCTCCAATGAGTTCTGCACAGTGGTATAGAGGGCATGTCAAAGTGTGGGCAAAGGGTCTGTTTGTTTCTACGCAGAAGATCAAGGCCTAGCTTGGATACCCAGAAAATGAACTAAGATACGATATGAGGAGGAGCTTCCGGCATCAGCACTCTCTGGAGGACTCGTGCCGGGGGATGATTATCAAAAAGCCTCCACAGGGATCCGGACGATGCTGCGGTTGTGGCTGCATCCAGCCCACCATCTCCTGGACTTGCCATGAGAAGGAGGAGGGAGATGTCTAGGCTGGCATGTGCATACAGTGAGACAACGAATTTGACCGGATCTGTCTGTTGGAACTCAACCAGGAGTTGGGAGGGGTGCAAGTTGTAGCACCCCAAAATCTCATGACTATAGACTATCTATGGTTAAAAGAACATATGGTATGTGAACAGATCCCAGAAATGGGCTGCTTTAATTTGTCTGATGGTTCAAGTACAGTTGGAAAATATCCATCATATCATAGATAAATTTTCACAAATGCCTAGGGTGCCTAAATGGTTTTCTTGGCTTCACTGGAGATGGCTGGTAATTATAGATTTGCTTTGTTTATGTCACCGTATTCCTATTATGTCAATATGTGTGTGCAAATTAGTTAGTAGTTTAAAACCTATACATACTTAAGGTACTATACAAGAAGATATGTCAAAGAAATAATCAATCCTCCCAAGTTTCCTTCATATGCTACATCTATAGCTTTTCTTCTTCCTTCCTAATTACAAACTTTAAATAGAATTCGTGCCTCATATCGAATTTACCGAGTATCATAATTCCTCCAGGTGGTAAAGATACCTCGAGACAAGTGCTGGGCATAGAAGCCACAGGGCATAAATCTGCAAAGAAGTAAAAAGCTAACCTTTGCAAACAATATGGCTTCTCTCTCACTTACCAACTTTACATTTCCCTGTATGGCCCCGGAAGATGACTGGTTAGCCAGAGACGGGTAAGATTCCTCAAGGGAGGAACAACCTAAGACAGGCACAGTCGCAGGGGGGCCATCAGGTGAGAATTTGGGGATCAACAGAGGTGAGGCTCAGAACCTCACCCCCCCTGTTTTGAGAGAAATCTTCTGCATCCGTGGATGTTTTGCTGCCCTTGTCTAGCCTGGATTAATACTTAGTCCATAGGCACACACCTGATCATCTGATCATCTACATTTGCCTTCTTACAGCACTAAACTATGTTTTCTACCTTTATCTTGCATCTACCTACCACTTCAGCATTTTATTAAAAATAAAAATAATAATAATAATAGGAGAAATGTGGGATCAACATATAAATCAAGTACAAAAATCAAATGAATATTCATATTTGACCTGATGGTTTATAGGTCATATTGCATGATCAAAACCGAAAGTTTCTGTGATGACTGCCCTTGTACTGTTCACCATGTAAGAATTTATTCACTCTGTAAGAATTCGTTCACCATGTAAGAACTTGTTCGTTATGCTTCAGAAGATTGGAGACTGACGAGAATTAGGCTTGAGATGGATTAATGATTGTACATTGAGCATTGACCCCCCTATACTGAATTTTATTGTTGTTAACAACCATTTGATCAATAAATATGAGAGATGCCCTCTCAAAAAAAAAAAAAAAAAAAAATTCCATTGGCATTTTTCACAGAAACAGGACAAACAATCCTAACATTTGTGTAAAACCATTAAAAACTCTGAATGACCAAATCAGTCTTGAGAAAGAACAAAGTTGTATCACAAGCCCTGATTTCAAATTATATAACAAAGCTTTAGTAATCAAAATAATATGGTATTGGCAATGGAACAGAATATAGAGCCCAGGAATAAACCCACTCATATATGTCAATTAATTTATGACGAAGGAGACAAGAATATACAAAGGGAAAGACAGTCTATTCAATAAGTGGTTCTGGGAAAACTGGACAGCTACATGAAAAAGAATGAAACTGGACCATTTTTTTACACTACACAAAAATTAACTGAAAATGAGGTAACGACTTGAATGTATGACCTGAAACCATAAAACTCCTAAAAGAAAACTTAGGTGGTAATCTACTTGACATCAGTCTTAGCAATGATTTTTTTTGGATTTCATAGCAGAAGCAAAGAGAACAAAAACAAAAAATGAACAAGTGGGATTCATCAAATGAAAAGCTCCTACACAGCGAAGGAAGCCATCAACAAAGTGAAAAGGCACCCTACTAAATGTGAGAAAACATTTGCAAATCATATACCTAGAAGGGGTTAATAGTCAAAATATATAAAGAACTTATACAACTCAATAGCAAAAAATACCCAAACAACCAATGAAAAAATGAGCAGAGGATCTGTATAGCCATTTTTCCAAAGACAACATACAGATGGCCAACAGGTACATGAAAAGACGTTCAGCATCACTAATCATCAGGAAAATGCAAATCAAAACCGCAATGAGATATTACCTTACACCTGTTGGCACAGCAATTACCAAAAAGAGGAGAGTTAACAAATGCTGGCAATGATGTGTAGATAAAGGAACTCTTGTGCACTGTTGGCAAAAATGTAAATTGGTACAGCCACATGGAAAACAGTATGGAGTTTCCTCAAATTAAAAAGAGAACTATAAAATCTAGCAAGTCCACTTCTGGGTATTTATCCAAAGAAAATGAAAACACTAATTCTAAAAGATATATGCACCCCTATGTTCACTGCAGCATTATTTACCATATCCAAGACATGGAAACCTAGAGGACCATCAGTGGATGTATGGATAAAGAAAATGTAGTATATATATACTGGAATGTTATTCTGTCATAAAAAATGAAATCTTGCCATTTGCAACAACATGGATGGACTTTAAGGACATTATGCTGCATAAGATAAATCAGAGAAAGACAAATAGTGTATTATCTCATTATATGTGGAAACTAAACAAACAAAAAAACCAAAGCTCATGGATACAGAGAACAGAACAGCAGTTGCCACAGGCATGGTTGAGGGGGAGGGCAAAATGGGTGAAGAGGGTAAAACTTTCAGTTATAATGTAAATCATGGAGATATAATGTAGAGCATGGCAACTATAATTAATAATGCAAATACAATTAATAGTAATTAAATTGATGTTTGAAAGTTGCTAAGAGTAAATCTTCAAAGTTCTTATCACGAAAAACAAAAAAGTTCTCATCACGAAATTAAAGAGGCCACTAAAAAATGGAAACTCATCCCATGCTCATGGCTAGGAAGAATTAATATCATCAAAATGGCCATCCTGCCCAAAGCAATATACAGATTTGATGCAATCCCTTTCAAATTACCAACAGCATTCTTCAATGAACTGGAACAAATAGTTCAAAAATTCATATGGAACCGTTAAAGACCCTGAATAGCCAACTCAATCCTGAGAAGGAAGAATAAAGTGGGGGGATCTCACTCCCCAACTTCAAGCTCTACTACAAAGCCATAGTAATCAAGACAATTTGGTACTGCAACAAGAACAGAGCCACAGAACAGTGGAACAGATTAGAGATTCCAGAAATTAACCCAAACATATATGGTCAATTAACATTTGATAAAGGAGCCATGGACATACAATGGCGAAATGACAGTCTCTTCAACAGATGGTGCTGGCAAAACTGGACAGCTACATGTAAGAGAATGAAACTGGATCACTGTCTAACGACATACACAAAACTAAACTCAAAATGGATCAAAGACCTGAATGTAAGTCATGAAACCATAAAACTATTAGAAAAAAACATAGGCAAAAATCTCATGGACATAGGGAGCCAAGATGGCGGCGTGAGTAGAGCAGCAGCAATCTCCTCCCAAAACCACATTTATCTATGAAAATATAACAAAGACAACTCTTCCAAAAATAGAGACCAGAGGACACAGGACAACATCCAGACCACATCCACACCGCGAGATCCCAGCACCTCATGAAGGGGGTAAGATACAAGCCCTGGCCTGGTGGGACCCGAGTGCCCCTCCCCCCAGCTCCAAGTGGGAGGAGAGGAGTCAGCAGGGAGGGAACCCAGGACTGCTGAACAGCCAGCCCCAGCCATCCAGACAAGAGCACAGACACAGTGCATGTGTGGGGTCCTGACTACTAGGGAAACAGGGCGGCAGGACCGGTGAGCGGGTGCCTGAGGCCGACGCTGGAGAACAAAGAAACAGGAGCGGCCTTTTTTTTTTTGGCGAGTGCTTTTTGGAAGTCTTAAAAGGACAGGGACCCTAATACTAGGGAAACAGGGAAGCAAGACCGGTGAGTGGGTGCCTGAAACTGGTGCCTGAGGACAAAGAAAATCGTGTGTTTTTCCTTTTTTTAAAAAAATTATTTATTAAAATTTTTTTTCTTTAGTTGTTGCTGTTGTTGTTTTGGTTTGGAGAGTGCTTTTTGGAAGTCTTAAAGGGGCAGGGCAGGACACTTAGTCCAGAGGCAGGGAATCTGGGGATCTCTGGGCACTCTAACCCCCTGGGCAGCAGGGAGCACAGAGGCCCCTTACAGAGATACATAGCCTGCCGGCCTCTCCCCCACCAACGGGGCTCCACCATTTTGAAGCAGCAGCCCGAGCCTAGGCCACACCCACAGCAACAGCGGAGATAAACTACATAGCAGCCGGGCAGGAAGCAGAAGCCCTGTCTGAGCACAGCAGCCCAGCACAAGCCACTAGAGGTCGCTATTCTCCCAGGAGAGGAAGGCCACAAACCAACAAGAAGGAAAGCTCTTCCAGATGTCACTCGTACCAGCTCTGCAAACTATCTCTATCACCATGAAAAGGCAAAACTACAGGCAGACAAAGATCACAGAGACAACACCTGAGAAGGAGACAGACCTAACCAGTCTTCCTGAAAAAGAATTCAAAATAAAAATCATGAACATGCTGACGGAGATGCAGAGAAAAAATGCAAGAGCAATGGGATGAGATGCAGAGAAAAATGCAAGAGCAATGGGATGAAGTCTGGAGGGAGATCACAGATGTCAGGAAGGAGATCACAGAAGTGAAACAAACCCTGGAAGGATTTATAAGCAGAATGGATAAGATGCAAGAGGCCATTGAAGGAATAGAAACCAGAGAACAGGAACGTATAGAAGCTGACATAGAGAGAGATAAAAGGATCTCCAGGAACAAAGCATTACTAAGAGAACTATGTGACCAATCCAAAAGGAATAATATTCGTATTATAGGGGTACCAGAAGAAGAAGAAAGAGGAAAAGGGATAGAAAGTCTCTTTGGAGAAATAATTGCTGAAAACTGCCCCAAACTGGGGGAGGAAATAATCGAACAGACCACGGAAATACACAGAACCCCCAACAGAAAGGATACAAGGAGGACAACACCAAGACACATAATAATTAAAATGGCAAGGATCAAGGACAAGGAAAGAGTTTTAAAGGCAGCTAGAGAGAAAAAGGTCACCTATAAAGGAAAACCCATCAGGCTAACATCAGACTTCTCGACAGAAACCCTACAGGCCAGAAGAGAATGGCATGATATATTTAATGCAATGAAACAGAAGGGCCTTGAACCAAGGATACTGTATCCAGCACAACTACCATTTAAATATGATGGCGGGATTAAACAATTCCCAGACAAGCAAAAGCTGAGGGAATTTGCTTCCCACAAACCACCTCTACAGGGCATCTTACAGGGACTGCTCTAGATGGGAGCACCCCTAAAAAGAGCACAGAACAAAACACACAACATATGAAGAATGGAGGAGGAGGAATAAGAAGGGAGAGAAGGAAAGAATCTCCAGACAGTGTACATAACAGCTCAATAAGCAAGCTAAGTTAGGCAGTAAGATACGAAAGAGGCTAACCTTGAACCTTTGGTAACCACGAATCTAAAGCCTGCAATGGCAATAAGTACATATCTCTCAATAGTCACCCTAAATGTAAATGGACTTAATGCACCAATCAAAAGACACAGAGTAATAGAATGGATAAAAAAGCAAGACCCATCTATATGCTGCTTACAAGAAACTCACCTCAAACCCAAAGACATGCACAGACTAAAAGTCAAGGGATGGAAAAACGTATTTCAGGCAAACAACAGTGAGAAGAAAGCAGGGGTTGCAGTACTAGTATCAGACAAAATAGACTTCAAAACAAAGAAAGCAACACGAGATAAAGAAGGACACTACATAATTGTAAAGGGCTCAGTCCAACAAGAGGATATAACCATTCTAAATATATATGCACCCAACACAGGAGCACCAGCATATGTGAAACAAACACTAACAGAACTAAAGACGGAAATAGACTGCAATGCATTCATTGTAGGAGACTTCAACACACCACTCACCCCAAAGGATAGATCCACTGGGCAGAAAATAAGTAAGGACACACAGGCACTGAACAAGACACTAGAACAGATGGACCTAATAGACATCTATAGAACTCTACATCCAAAAGCAACAGGATATACATTCTTCTCAAGTGCACATGGAACATTCTCCAGAATAGACCACATACTAGCTCACAAAAAGAGCCTCGGTAAATTCCAAAATATTGAAATTCTACCAACCAATTTTTCAGACCACAAAGGTATAAAACTAGAAATAAATTCTACAAAGAAAACAAAAAGGCTCACAAACATATGGAGGCTTAACAACATGCTTCTAAATAATCAATGGATCAATGAACAAATCAAAATAGAGATCAAGGAATATATAGAAACAAATGACAACAACAACACAAAGCCCCAACTTCTGTGGGACGCAGCGAAAGCAGTCTTAAGAGGAAAGTATATAGCGATCCAGGCACGTGAAGAAGGAAGAACAATCCCAAATGAATAGTCTAACATCACAATTATCGAAACTGGAAAAAGAAGAACAAATGAGGCCTAAAGTCAGCAGAAGGAGGGACATAATAAAGATCAGAGAAGAAATAAACAAAATTGAGAAGAATAAAACAATAGCAAAAATCAATGAAACCAAGAGCTGGTTCTTTGAGAAAATAAACAAAATAGATAAGCCTCTAGCCAAACTTACTAAGAGAAAAAGAGAATCAACACAAATCAACAGAATCAGAAATGAGAATGGAAAAATCACGACACACTCCACAGAAATACAAAGAATTATTAAAGACTACTATGAAAACTTATATGCCAACAAGCTGGAAAACCTAGAAGAAATGGACAACTTCCTAGAAAAATACAACCTCCCAAGACTGACCAAGGAAGAAACACAAAAGTTAAACAAACCAATTATGAGCAAAGAAATTGAAATGGTAATCAAAAAACTACCCAAGAACAAAACCCCGGGGCCGGACGGATTTACCTGGGAATTTTATCAGACACACAGAGAAGACATAATACCCATTCTCCTTAAAGTGTTCCAAAAAATAGAAGAGGAGAGAATACTCCCAAACTCATTCTATGAAGCCAACATCACCCTAATACCAAAACCAGGCAAAGACCCCACCAAAAAAGAAAATTACAGACCAATATCCCTGATGAATATAGATGCAAAAATACTCAATAAAATATTAGCAAACAGAATTCAACAGTATATCAAAAGGATCATACACCATGACCAAGTGGGATTCATCCCAGGGATGCAAGGATGGTACAACATTCGAAAATCCATCAACATCATCCACCACATCAACAAAAAGAAAGACAAAAACCACATGATCATCTCCATAGATGCTGAAAAAGCATTTGACAAAATTCAACATCCATTCATGATAAAAAGTCTCAGCAAAATGGGAATAGAGGGCAAGTACCTCAACATAATAAAGGCCATATGTGATAAACCCACAGCCAACATTATACTGAACAGCGAGAAGCTGAAAGCATTTCCTCTGAGATCGGGAACTAGACAGGGATGCCCACTCTCCCCCCCTGTTATTTAACATAGTGCTGGAGGTCCTAGCCATGGCAATCAGACAAAACAAGGAAATACAAGGAATCCAGATTGGTAAAGAAGAAGTTAAACTGTCACTATTTGCAGATGATATGATATTGTACATAAAAAACCCTAAAGACTCCACTCCAAAACTACTAGAACTGATATCGGAATACAGCAAAGTTGCAGGATACAAAATTAACACACAGAAATCTGTAGCTTTCCTATACACTAACAATGAACCAATAGAAAGAGAAATCAGGAAAACAATTCCATTCACAATTGTATCAAAAGAATAAAATACCTAGGAATAAACCTAACCAAAGAAGTGAAAGACCTATACTCTGAAAACTACAAGTCACTCTTAAGAGAAACTAAAGGGGACACTAACAAGTGGAAACTCATCCCATGCTCATGGCTAGGAAGAATTAATATCATCAAAATGGCCATCCTGCCCAAAGCAATACACAGATTTGATGCAATCCCTCTCAAATTACCAGCAACATTCTTCAATGAACTGGAGCAAATAATTCAAAAATTCATACGGAAACACCAAAGACCCCAAATAGCCAAAGTAATCCTGAAAAAGAAGAATAAAGTAGGGGGGATCTCACTCCCCAACTTCAAGCTCTACTTCAAAGCCATAGTAATCAAGATAATTTGGTACTGGCACAAGAACAGAGCCACAGACCAGTGGAACAGATTAGAGACTCCAGAAATTAACCCAAACATATATGGTCAATTAATATTTGATAAAGGAGCCATGGGCATACAATGGCAAAATGACAGTCTCTTCAACAGATGGTGCTGGCAAAACTGGACAGCTACATGTAGGAGAATGAAACTGGACCATTGTATAACCCCATACACAAAAGTAAATTCAAAATGGATCAAAGACCTGAATGTAAGTCATGAAACCATAAAACTCTTAGAAAAAAACATAGGCAAAAACCTTTTAGACATAAACATGAGTGACCTCTTCTTGAACATATCTCCCCGGACAAGGAAAGCAACAGCAAAAATGAACAAGTGGGACTATATTAAGCTGAAAAGCTTCTGTACAGCAAAAGACACCATCAATAGAACAAAAAGGAACCCTACAGTATGGGAGAATATATTTGTAAATGACAGATCCAATAAAGGCTTGACATCCAAAATATATAAAGAGCTCACACGCCTCAACAAACAAAAAACAAATAATCCAATTAAAAAATGGGCAGAGGAACTGAACAGACAGTTCTCCAAAAAAGAAATACAGATGGCCAACAGACACATGAAAAGATGCTCCACATCGCTTGTCATCAGAAAAATGCAAATTAAAACCACAATGAGATATCACCTCACACCAGTAAGGATGGCTGTCATCCAAAAGACAAACAACAACAAATGTTGGCGAGGCTGTGGAGAAAGGGGAACCCTCCTACACTGCTGGTGGGAATGTAAATTAGTTCAACCATTGTGGAAAGCAGTATGGAGGATCATCAAAATGCTCAAAACAGACCTACCATTTGACCCAGGAATTCCACTCCTAGGAATTTACCCTAAGAATGCAGCAATCAAGTTTGAGAAAGACAGATGCACCCCTATGTTTATCGCAGCACTATTTACAATAGCCAAGAATTGGAAGCAACCTAAATGTCCATCGGTAGATGAATGGATAAAGAAGATGTGGTACATATACACAATGGAATACTACTCAGCCATAAGAAGAGGGAAAATCCTACCATTTGCAGCAACATGGATGGAGCTGGAGGGTATTATGCTCAGTGAAACAAGCCAAGCAGAGAAAGAGAAATACCAAATGATTTCACTCATCTGTGGAGTATAAGAACAAAGGAAAAACTGAAGGAACAAAACAGCAGCGGAATTATAGAACCCAAAAATGGACTAACAGGTACCAAAGGGAAAGGAACTGGGGAGGATGGGTGGGTAGGGAGGGATAAGGGGGGGGGAGGAAAGGGGGTATTAAGATTAGCATGCATAGGCGGGGAGGGAGAAAGGGGAGGGCTGTACAACACAGAGAAGACAAGTAGTGATTCTACAACATTTTGCTGTGCTGATGGACAGTGACTGTAAAGTGGTTTATAGGGGGGACCTGGTATAGGGGAGAGCCTAGTAAACATAATATTCTTCATGTAAGTGTAGATTAAAGATTTAAAAAAAAGAAAGAAAGAAAGAAATGGGGGATTACTCCGTGATAGGATAAAACTAATGGTAAATCAACGATTAACGCATGCTTTAAATATCCTTAATTTTGATCACTTAAAGGGTGCCAGATGATCGGCTATGGAGGTACACTTTTCTGATAATATTCCTTTCTCTTAAAAAAAAAAAGCAGTTCCTGTGTGGTGACCTCCAATGAGTTCTAAACAATGGTATAAAGGGCATATCAAAGTGTGGGCAAAGGGTCTGTTTGTGTTTATACAGAAGATCAAAGCCTAATTTGGCTACAAAAAAAATGAACTAAGATGTGATATGAAGAAGAACTTCCAACATCAGCACTCTCTGGAAGACTCATACCAGAAGATGATCATCAAAAAACCTCCACAAAGATCCAGGCGATGCTGCAGTTGTAGCTGCATCCATCCCACTGTTTCCTGGACTTGCCACTGGAATGAAGAAGGAGATATCTAAGCTGGCCTGTGCATACAGTAAAACAACAAATTTGACTGGATCTATACTGTTGGAACTCAACCAAGAATTAGGAGAAGTGCAAGTTGTAGTGCTCCAAAATCTTACGACTACAGATAATCTACGGTTAAAAGAGCATATAGGATGTGAACAGTTCCCAGGAATGGGTTGTTTTAATTTGTCTGATTTCTCTCAGACTCTTCAAGTACAGTTGGACAATATCCATCATATCATAGACAAATTTTCACAAATGCCTAGGGTGCCTAACTGGTTTTCTTGGCTTCACTGGAGATGGCTGGTAATTATAGATCTGCTTTGGTTATGTAACTGTATTCCTATTATGTTAATGTGTGTGCACAATTTAGTTAGTAGTTTAAAACCTATACATGCTTAAGTTACTCTACAAGAAGATAAGTCAAAGAAATAATCAATCCTACCATGTTTTCTTCCATCTGCTACCTCTATAGCTTTTCTTCTTCCTTCCTTATTACAACCCTTAAATAGAATTCGTGCCTCATGTTGAATTTACCGAGTATCATAATTCCTCCAAGTGTTAAAGATACCTCAAGACAAATGCTGGGCACAGAAGCCACAGGGCATAAATCTGCAAAGAGGTAAAAAGCTAACCTTTTCAAACAATATGGCTTCTCTCTCACTTACCAACTTTACATCTCCCTGTATGGCCCCGGAAGATGACTGGTTAGCCAGAGACGGGTAAGATTCCTCAAGGGAGGAACAACCTAAGACAGGCACAGTCGCAGGGGGGCCATCAGGTGAGAAATTGGGGATCAACAGTGGTGAGGCTGAGAACCTCACCCCCCCTGTTTTGAGAGAAATCTTCTGCATCCGTGGATGTTTTATTGCCCTTGTCTAGCTCGGATTAGCACATAGTCTACAGGTACACACCTGATCATCTGCAAGTGCTCTCTTACAACACTAAACTATGTTTTCTACCTTTATCTTGCATCTACCTACCACTTCAGCATTTTATTAAAAATAAAAAAAATAATAATAATAAAGGTAGAAATGTGGGATTCACATATAAATCAAGTATAAGAATCAAATGAATATTCATATTTGACCTGATTGTTTATAGTTCATAATGCGTGATCAAACCCGAAAGTTTCTGTGATGAATGCCCTTGTACTGTTCACCATGTAAGAACTTATTCACTATGTAAGAATTCGTTCACCATGTAAGAACTTGTTCGTTATGCTTCAGAAGATTGGAGACTGACGAGAATTAGGCTTGAGATGGATTAATGATTGTGCATTGAGCACTGACCCCCCATACAGTATTTTATTATTGTTAACAACCATTTGATCAATAAATATGAGAGATGCCCTCTTAAAAAAAAAAAGAATATTTAATCTTCCAGTCCATGAGCACAGAATATCTTTCTATTCTTCTTCATTTCTTTCCTTACTATCTTATACTTGTTGATGTACAGGTTTTTCACCTCCTTTGTTAAATTTATTCCTAGGTATTTTATTCTTTTTGATGTAACTGTAAAGGAGAGTTTTTTCTTAATTTATTTTTCCTTCTGGTAGTTCATTATTAGTGTATAGAAATAATTGATTTCTGTATATTGATTTTTGTGTATGTGTGTGTATTTATTGTAGGTTTTAGTTTTATGGTTACCAAACGTTCAAGGATAGCTTCTTTACTACATAATAGTCTATCTTAAATTGCTGATTACTCTCTGTGGCATCTTACCACACTGATGGACAGTGACTGCAATGGGGCATGGGGGGGACTCGATAATAATGGTGAATGCAGTAACCCCGTTGTTTTTTCATGTGAAACCTTCATAAGAGTGTATGTCAATAATACCTTAATAAAAAAATTGGTGAATTCTTTATTTCGAACAATCTAAACGTACTTTTTTCCTTCTACCTCCTTCACACTTTTCATATTAGATGTCATAATCTGCATTTTTTATGTATCCCTTCACTAATTTTGTGTATAGTTTATTTTACTTCTTTTGTTTTGTTTTAATTTCATCCTTGTGTGCAGTTAGTTGGTCTACTACCTTTAGTGTGGGTTTATTTTCACTGGTAAAAGCTATTTTAGCCTTCAGGTTATTTCCATCTACAGCAGTCTCTTTAACATGTCATATAAGACTGGCTTAGTGGTGGCAATTCATTCAACTTTTGTTTATCTGGAAATTGTTTAATCACTGCTTCAAATTTAAATGATAGTCTTGCAGAGTAGAAGATTCTTGGTTAGAGGTTCTTCTGTTTCAGTACATTAAATACATCATGACACTCCCTTCTGGTCTGAAGAGTTTCTGTTGAGAAGTCTGCTGATAGCCTGATGGGCTTTCCTTTATAAGCAATCTTTTTTCTGTCTCTGGCTGCTTTCAACACTTTTTCAACCATTTTAATTATTATATGTCTTGGTGTTGTCTTGCTGGGGTTCCTTTGTTAGGGGATCTCTGTGCTTCCATGACCTGAGTGTCTAGTTCCTTCCCAGATTAGGGAAGTTTTCAACAATTATTTCCTTAAAGAGACTTTCCATCCCTTTTCCTCTCTCTTATCCTTCTGGTACCCCTATTACGTGAATATTGTTTTGTTTGAATTAGTCAGATAGTTCTCTTATCATTCTTCCCTTCCTAGAGATCCTTTTTTCTCTCTGTTACTCGGCTTCTTTGTTTTCTTGTTCTCTGATTTCTATTTCATTTACCATCTCCTCTACATGGTCTAATATACTTTTAAATCCCTCCATTGTATGTTTCATGTCCGATACTGTATTTTTCAGCTCTGAGTGGCTCTTTTTGAGATTTTCTATCTCTGTTGGATCCTCCCTGAGATCTCAAATACTTTTCTGTAAATCCATGAGCATGTTTATGACTTCTATTTTGAAATCTTTATCAAAAAGATTGGTGATCTCTGTTTCATTTAGCCCTCTTTCTGGGGTTCTGTATTGTAGTTTTGATTGGATCAAATTCCTCTGACTGCTTATTTTGTTAGGGATTCTGTGTTTCTTCCTTTGTATTAGATGTCTCTGTTATGCTTTCTGATCCTTTTCTGTGTGGTCCTCTCTTCTTCCTCAGATGTAGGGGGTCTGTTCTGCAGTCTTCATGTCATTTTCAGGCCTAGTTGAATTTGCTGTATTTTCTTCTTTTATGTGTTTTTGGGAGGAGGTTTCAGTTTTGCCTTCCTATTCCACCATCTTTAATCTGATAATCTGTCTGTATACTGACCTTGTACCTTGCTACTTTACTGAGTTTAATAGTTCTAACAGTTTTTTGATGGGTTCCTTAGGGTTTTCAATCTATAATATCATGTCATCTGCAAATAGTGACCTTTTTACTTCTTCATTTCCAATTTGGATGCATTTTATTTCCTTTTTCTTGCCTAGTTGCTCTGGCTAGGAGTTCCAGTAGTATGTAGAATATAAATGGCTAAGGTAGGCATCCTTGTCTTAGAGTTCCCAATCTTAGATGAAAAGCTTTTGGCTTTTCCCCATTGAGTATGATGTTAGCTGTGGATTGTCACATATGATCTTGATTATGTTGAGGTATGTTCCCTCTGTACCCACTTTGTTGAAAGTTTTTATCATAAATGGATGTTGAGTTTTGTCAAATGCTTTTTCTGCATCTATTGAGATGATCATATGATTTTTATCTTTCACTTTGTTGATGTGTTGTATCACATTGATTTGAAGGTGTTGAACCATCCTTGTGTCCCTGAAATAAATCCTACTTGACCATAATGTGTGATCCTTTTAATGTATTATTGAATTCAGTTGGCTAATATTTGTTGGAGATTTTTGCATCTATGTTCATCAGGGATATTAGTCTTCTCTTGAAGTGTCCTTGTCTGATTTTGGCATCAGAGTAGTCTGGCTCATAAAATGAGTTTGGAAGTGTTCCCTCCTCTTCTGTTTTGGAAGTGTTCCCTTCTCTTCTGTTTTTTTGGAAGAGTTTGAGAAGGATTGGTATCAATTTTTCTTTCAATCTTTGGTAGAATTCACCAGTAAAATCACCTGGTCCTGAGCTTTTGTTTGTTGGTAGGTTTTTGATTACTGATTCAATGTCCTTACTAGTAACCATTGTGTTCAGATTTCCTGTTTCTTCATAATTAAGTCTTGGAAGGTTATAAGTTTCTGGAAATTTATCTATTTCTTCTACATTGTCCAATTTACTGGCATATTGCAGCAGTCTCTTATGACCCTTTGTATTTCTGTGGTATAAGTTGTAGCATCTCCTCTTTCATTTCTGATTTTATTTGAGTCCTCTCTCTTTTTTTCTTAGTGAGTCTAGCTGAAGGTTTTCAAATTTTATTAATCTTCTCAGAGATCCTGCTGTTGGTTTCATTGATCTTTTCTATTGTCTGTTTAGTCCTTATTTCATTTATTTCTGTTCTAATCTTTGTTATATTCTTCCTTCTACTAACTTTGAGCTTCATTTATTCTTTGTCTAGTTCCTTAAGGTGTAAAGTTAAATTGTTTACTTGAGATTTTTTTTTTGTTTCTTGAGCTTGACAATTGCTATGAATTCCCTCTTAGATGTGCTTTTGCTATGTCCCATAAGTTTTGGTATTTTAATTTTAATTTTCGTTTGTCTCAAGACATCTTTTGATTTCTCCATTGACCCATTGATTGTTCAGTATCGTATTTGTGAATTTTCCAGTTTCTTCTTGTAATTGATTTCTAGTTTCATACCATTGTGGTCACAAAAGATGCTTGATATGATTTTAGTCTTCTCAAATTTATTAAGACTTGTTTTGTGGCCTAATATATGATCTATCCTGGAGAATGTTCCATGTGCACTTGAGAAGACTGTGTATTCGGTTGCTTTTGGCTGCAGTGTTCTGTATACATTTGTTAAGTCCATCTGGTCTAACATGTCATTTTAGGCCAATGTTCTCTTATTGATTTTCTGTTTGGATAATCTATTGATGTAACTGGGATGTTGACATTCCTTACTATTATTGTGTTGCTAACCTATAACAAACCCTTTAGGTCTGATAATATTTTCTTTATATATTCAGGTACTCCTGATTATTATTATGCTTTAATTAATAGTATATTATACATGTTACTATACTAGGTACCCCTAATATATAAATATGTAACCATTTTAAGTGTCCAATTTAATAGTGTTAAATACAGTCACATAATTCTGCAATCAATCTCCAGAATTCTTTTTATCTCCCCAAACTGAAACTTCATAAATTTGACTACTGTAGGTACATCATATGAGTAGAATCATGCAGTATTTGTCTTTTTGTTATAGGCTTATTTCACTGAGCATAATTCCTCAAATTTCATCAATGTTTTATATTTTGATTTTAAGTCTAACTTCACTAGTTGTTCTTGGCAATCTGGTTGGCCAAATACAAGCTAGTCATCCAAAGCCAGAAGCAGAAGTGCAGCTCCATGTGAGTTTACTGCCAGCTCCCCCATGGCAGCTACCCATCACCTCTAGGAGGCTACTGTGAGAGTATCTCTCTTACTTAGCACCTCATTTGTAGTTATAGCTTCTAAGGGCACCAAACTGGTGAGCTCAGCTGGTTGCAGTTTGGATTCATGAGATTAAGTTCATGAATTTGCAGGCAGTAAAAATTGTGGATGGGTGGGGAACTTGGGCTCTGGGGTCAGGTGGCCTGGGTGTGAATCCTGCTATTGTTACTTACTGTCTACTAGTTCCTTTATAAAGTGGAGATGATGTTGGGGTTGCTGTGGGGATTTGATGAAATGACCTCTCTAAAATGCACAGCCAGGCCTGGTACAGAGAAAGTGCTTGGCAAAAGCTTGAAATGACTGCTTTTATCAGTATTTCATGAGCTGAAACCTCATGAAAGCCATATCTATGGCTTCTGACATTGTTCAGCTTTAACTGAGATGAGCAAGATGTGGTCATTCCCAGACCAGGCCAGTAGTTTTCAATTTTTTATCTATTTGTAAACAGTACAACTCTGTGGGAAAATTCTTTTGTGTAGCCTCAGTATTGGAATGAAAAAGGAGTTGCTCTGACTGAGGGGAAGGAAGCCCAGCCCTCCCTGCACTGTAGGCACACATACACCCACCTACACACAGGTGTACACACACACACACACACACACACACACACACACAACACTCTAGCTCAGCCTCTCCACTGCCTCTTCAGATAGAACCTATGAAGCCCTGGGAAGGACCAAGTTGGAAACTACTTCTTATGGGAAGGTCCCTCCTTGGAGAGAGTTCTAGAGGGTTCACTGGGTCCCCATGAGCAAGGAAACACTGGGCTCTGTGGAAGGCAGGACAGGGCCCCTGCCTGATGGGGCCTCAACATAGTCATGGGCAGGCTGGGCTGCCAGGGGACTGAACCAGGGCCACAAAGAAGGAATTCTGGGCATCCCCCTTATCCCTTTGTCTTCCCTTTTCTTAGGTCCTCACAAAACACCTTTCCCTTACTTCTCAAGAGGAAGCATAACTTAAAAAACAAGGGTTCTGTTGGTGGGTCTCAGGGTCACCTGCATGAGCTGACAGTATGTTTATTTCTAGCACCAGGACTGAGCCAGCCAGAGAAAGAGGTGTGTCAGATGTTAGTAAATGGGTGTGTCTGTGCGTGTGTCTGTTTATGCATGCATGTGTGAATATTTATGTATTGTATGTGTCTATGTGTGTCCATCTACAGGTGTGTGTGTTTCTGTGTGTGTGTGTATCTGTGCCTGAGTATATATGTTCATGTGTGTATCTATGCATGTTGCACAAATTCCCAGAAAGGTCCCCATGTTTCATCATGTTCCCCTACAAAATTCTGATTAATTCACTAATTCACTCACTCATCCATTCATACATTCCTTGAACAAACAAAATAACAAATCTTAAAATGATGAATTATAATTTTGTTAAATGCCTTGGTGCCATGAGAGCATATGACCATAATTTTGTTATATCATAAGCTTTGAGGTCTCTATAGGGGCGTGTGTCTCCCTGATGTCGAATATTGCCAGATAGGTTAGCTCCTGTTTTTTGGCAACCCTCACAGCTCTATGTGTGCTTCTGAACTTTATTTCTTCCTATTTCTCCCCATACTTTTGACACTGGGCCACACCTGAGTGTGTGGCAGTTCCTTTTGCTGCTTTTTGTCACAAGTCATACATGGGTCTCATCAAAGGGTACCTGTGTCGGCTCCAGATGTGTGTGTGCGTGTGTGTGTGTGTGTGTGTGTGTGTGTGTGTGTGTGTCTGGAGAGGTGTGTTCTTGGGTGTGAGGTATAGGGGGATACCGATATCCTTCTGTGGGGACATCTCTGAGTGTATGAATATGTCTGAGTTTGGCCTGGGCTTGGACCCATCCCCAGCCGGCTCCCAGAAGCCCCCACTGCATTGTCCTGCCAATAATTACAGCATATAAAGTGCTCCAGTTGAGAGTTGCCCGTCCGTCCCCGGCTGGCTGCCAGCCATGCGGCCCCAGGCTGTACTGTGGGAGTCCATTCATTTTAATAAGAGGTACACCCTGTGTTATTAAGAAGAGTGTTTATTACTGTCGCTACACACTGACAGCAGCTTCCATCATCGTTAAACAGCAGATGGGGGGGAGGGTAGGGGGGCTGTGCACTGCAGCTCTTCAGAAGCACCGGCCCAGCTGGTGAGGCAAATGAGGGAGGGTCTCTCTCTCTCTCTCTCTCTCTCTCTCTTGCCCAAGGACTGTGTGGCAACCCCTTTCCGAACAAGAATGGAGCCCTTCAGCTGAACCTGACCCTGCATGGGATTGGGGTCAGGGCTGGCAGAGGGATGAAGGAGGGAACTCTGCTCAGCATCCAGATACTTCCCCAGAGTGGGAAAGGGACCCCGGGTGTGGGCTTCTCCTTAGGGCTGGGCAGGGGGACCCCTCGACTCACCAGTCCAACTCCTGATTTCATCTGGAATATTTCACCCAAGATTTTGCTCAACTGCTTCTCAGACTCCTGCAGTTTCAGCTCAATCTACGGTAGCCCACAGCCCTCCACCCCACCACTGGTCACTCCCACTCCTTCATTAGTCAGCCCCCTTCTCTCTTCAAGGGCACCAAGCTCCTTACCCTTCTTGTTGTCTTTCCGGATGTCTGAGTGTGGACAAGTGTTGGGTGCAATAATGAGAAGTATGATGGAGTAGAAGAGAAAACAGAGGTTTCTAGACTTCCTTGGTTTATGGCACTCTTTGTATCTCAGTAATTTTTTCACAAAGACCCTTGGCCAAAAGAAACACCTGAAAGTTCTGTTTATTAAGTGGCTGGGTCTAAAAAACTTAAGTATTCATGTCTTCACAACTGATTGGCCATTTGGAAAAACAAACATGAATTTAAATTCAAGTTTTTATTGTATTGTTATCCCAATTATGTACCAATGGGATATGTGTGCCTGTTAGGCACTGCACATTTCAGATTTTTGAAATCATATTGAATATTTCCACCCTCTTTTCTAATTACACATTGATTTTTTTTTGAGAGGGCATCTCTCATATTTATTGATCAAATGGTTGTTAACAACAATAAAGTTCAGTATAGGGGGGTCAATGCTCAATGTACAATCATTAATCCATCTCAAGCCTAACTCTTGTCAGTCTCCAATCTTCTGAAGCATAACGAACAAGTTCTTACATGGTGAACGAATTCTTACATAGTGAATAAATTCTTACATGGTGAACAGTACAAGGGCATTCATCACAGAAACTTTCGGTTTTGATCACGCATTATGAACTATAAACAATCAGGTCAAATATGAATATTCATTTGATTTTTATACTTGATTTATATGTGGATCTCACATTTCTACCTTTATTATTATTATTATTTTTATTTTTAATAAAATGCTGAAGTGGTAGGTAGATGCAAGATAAAGGTAGAAAACATAGTTTAGTGTTGTAGGAGAGCAATTGTAGATGATCAGGTGTGTGCCTGTAGACTGTGTGCTAATCCGAGCTAGACAAGGGCAATAAAACATCCACGGATGCAGAAGATTTCTCTCAAAGCAGGGGGGATGAGGTTCTGAGCCTCACCTCTGTTGATCCCCAATTTCTCACCTGATGGCCCCCCTGCGACTGTGCCTGTCTTAGGTTGTTCCTCCCTTGAGGAATCTTACCCGTCTCTGGCTAACCAGTCATCTTCCGGGGCCAAACAGGGAAATGTAAAGTTGGTAAGTGAGAGAGAAGCCATATGGTTTGAAAAGGTAAGCTTTTTACTTCTTTGCAGAGTTATGCCCTGTGGCTTCTATGCCCAGCACTTGTCTCGAGGTATCTTTACCACCTGGAGGAATTATGATACTCGGAAACTTCGATATGAGTCACGAATTCTATTTAAGGGTTGTAATTAGGAAGGAAGAAGAAAAGCTATAGATGTAGCATATGGAAGAAAACATGGGAGGATTGATTATTTCTTTGACATATCTTCTTGTAGAGTACCTTAAGTATGTATAGGTTTTAAACTACTAACTAATTTGTACACACATATTAACATAATAGGAATAAGGTGACATAAACAAAGCAAATCTGTAATTACCAGCCATCTCCAATGAAGCCAAGAAAACCATATAGGCACCCTAGGCATTTGTGAAAATTTGTCTATGATATGATGGATATTGTCCAACTGTACTTGAAGAGTCTGAGAGAAATCAGACAAATTAAAGCAGCACATTTCTGGGATCTGTTCACCTCCCATATGTCCTTTTAACCGTAGATAGTCTATAGTCATAAGATTTTGGAGTGCTACACCTTGCACCCCTCCCAACTCCTGGTTGAGTTCCAACAGTACAGATCCACTCAAATTCGTTGTCTCACTGTATGCACATGCCAGCCTAGACATCTCCCTCCTCATTCCAATGGCAAGTCCAGGAAACGGTGGGGTGGACACAGCCATGACCGCAGCATCGCCCGGATCCCTGTGGAGGCTTTTTGATGATCATCCCCTGGCACGAGTCCTCCAGAGAGTGCTGATGCCGGAAGCTCCTCCTCATATCATATCTTAGTTCATTTTCTGGGTATCCAAGCTAGGCCTTGATCTTCTGCATAGAAACAAACAGACCCTTTGCCCACACTTTCACATGCCCTCTATATCACTGTGCAGAACTCATTGGAGGTAAGCACACAGGGACTGCTTTTTTTTTTTTTTTATTAAGAGAAAGGAATATTATCAGAAAAGAGTACCTCCATAGCTGATCATCTGACACCCTTTAAGTGATCAACATTAAGGATATTTAAAGCATGCGTTGATCTTTGATTTACCAATAGTTTTAATCTATCAAGGAGTAATCCCCCTTTTCTTTCTTTCTTTCTTTCTTTTTTTTTAATCTTTAATTTACACTTACATGAAGAGTACTATGTTTACTATGCTCTCCCCTATATCAGGTCCCCCCAACAACCACATTACGGTTACTGTCCATCAGCTTAGCAAAATGTTGTAGAATCCCTACTTGTCCTCTCTGTGTTGTGCAGCCCACCCTCCCCTTTCTCCCTCCCCCCCAATGCATGCTAATCTTAATATCCCCCTTCTTCTTCCCCTCCCCTTTATCCCTCCCTGCCCACCCATCCTCCCCAGTTCCTTTCCCTTTGGTACCTGTTAGTCCATTTTTGGGTTCTGTAATTCCGCTGCTGTTTTGTTCCTTCAGTTTTTCCTTTGTTCCTATACTCCTCAGATGAGTGAAATCATTTGGTATTTCTCTTTCTCCGCTTGGCTTATTTCACTGAGCATAATACTCTCCAGCTCCATCCATGTTGCTGCAAATGGTTGGATTTTTCCACTTCTTATGGCTGAGTAGTATTCCATTGTGTATATGTACCACATCTTCTTTATCCATTCATCTACCGATGGACATTTAGGTTGCTTCCAATTCTTGGCTATTGTAAATAGTGCTGCAATAAACATAGGGGTGCATCTGTCTTTCTCAAACTTGATTGCTGCATTCTTAGGGTAAATTCCTAGGAGTGGAATTCCTGGGTCAAATGGTAGATCTGTTTTGAGCATTTTGATGAACATCCAAACTGCTTTCCACAATGGGTGAACCAATTTACATTCCCACCAGCAGTGTAGGAGGGTTGCCCTTTCTCCACAGCCTTGCCAACATTTGTTGTTGTTTGTCTTTTGGATGGCAACTATCCTTACTGGTGTGAGGTGATACCTCATTGTAGTTTTAATTTGCATTTCTCTGATAATTAGCGATGTGGAGCATCTTTTCATGTGTCTCTTGGCCATCTGTATTTCTTTTTTAGAGAACTGTCTGTTCAGTTCCTCTGCCCACTTTTTAATTGGGTTATTTGTTTTTTGTTTGTTGAGGCGTGTGAGCTCTTTATATATTCTGGACGTCAAGCCTTTATCAGATCTGTCATTTTCAAATATATTCTCCCATACTGTAGGGTTCCTTTTTGTTCTATTGATGGTGTCTTTCGCTGTACAGAAGCTTTTCAGCTTAATGTAGTCCCACTTGCTCATTTTTGCTGTTGTTTTCCTTGCCCGGGGAGATATGTTCAAGAAGAGATCACTCATGTTTATGTCTAAGAGGTTTTTGCCTATGTTTTTTTCCAAGAGTTTAATGGTTTCATGACTTACATTCAGGTCTTTGATCCATTTTGAGTTTACCTTTGTATATGGGGTTATACAATGGTCCAGTTTCATTCTCCTACATGTAGCTGTCCAGTTTTGCCAACACCATCTGTTGAAGAGACTGTCATTTTGCCATTGTATGTCCTTGGCTCCTTTATCAAATATTAATTGACCATATTTGTTTGGATTAATGTCTGGAGTCTCTAATCTGTTCCACTGGTCTGTGGCTCTGTTCTTGTGCCAGTACCAAGTTGTCTTGATTACTATGGCTTTATAGTAGAGCTCAAAGTTGGGGTGTGAGATCCCCCCTACTTTATTCTTCTTTCTCAGGATTGCTTTGGCTATTTGGGGTCTTTGGTGTTTCCATATGAGTTTTTGAATTATTTGTTCCAATTCATCGAAGAATGTTGCTGGTAATTTGAGAGGGATTGCATCAAATCTGTATATTGCTTTGGGCAGGATGGCCATTTTGATTATATTAATTCTTTCTAGCCATGAGCATGGGATGAGTTTCCATTTTTTAGTGTCCCCTTTAATTTCTCTTAAGAGTGACTTGTAGTTTTCAGAGTATAGGTCTTTCACTTCTTTGGTTAGGTTTATTCTTAGGTATTTTATTCTTTTTGATGCAATGATGAATGGACTTGTTTTCCTGATTTCTCTTTCTATTGATTCATTGTTAGTGTATAGGAAAGCTACAGATTTCTGTGTGTTAATTTGTATCCTGCAACTTTGCTTTATTCCGATATCAGTTCTAGTAGTTTTGGAGTGGAGTCTTTAGGGTTTTTTATGTACAGTATCATATCATCTGCAAATAGTGACAGTTTAACTTCTTCTTTACCAATCTGGATTCCTTGTATTTCTTTGTTTTGTCTGATTGCCATGGCTAGGACCTCCAGTACTATGTTAAATAATAGTGGGGAGAGTGGGCATCCCTGTCTGGTTCCCGATCTCAGAGGAAATGCTTTCAGCTTCTCGCTGTTCAGTATAATGCTGGCTGTGGGTTTATCATATATGGCCTTTATTATGTTGAGGTACTTGCCCTCTATTCCCATTTTGCTGAGAGTTTTTATCATGAATGGATGTTGAATTTTGTCAAATGCTTTTTCAGCATCTATGGAGATGATCATGTGGTTTTTGTCTTTCTTTTTGTTGATGTGGTGGATGATGTTGATGGATTTTTAATGTTGTACCATCCTTGCATCCCTGGGATGAATCCCACTTGATCATGGTGTATGATCCTTTTGGTATACTGTTGAATTCTGTTTGCTAATATTTTATTGAGTATTTTTGCATCTACATTCATCAGGGATATTAGTCTATAATTTTCTTTTTTGGTGGGGTCTTTGCCTGGTTTTGATGTTAGGGTGATATTGGCTTCATAGGATGAGTTTGGGAGTATTCCCTCTTCTTCTATTTTTTGGAACACTTTAAGGAGAATGGGTATTATGTCTTCTCTGTGTGTCTGATAAAATTCCCAGGTAAATCCGTCCGGCCCCAGGGTTTTGTTCTTGGGTAGTTTTTTTGATTACCGTTTCAATTTCTTTGCTCGTAATTGGTTTGTTTAACTTTTGTGTTTCTTCCTTGGTCAGTCTTGGGAGGTTGTATTTTTCTAGGAAGTTGTCCATTTCTTCTAGGTTTTCCAGCTTGTTGGCATATAAGTTTTCATAGTAGTCTTTAATAATTCTTTGTATTTCTGTGGAGTCTGTCGTGATTTTTCCATTCTCATTTCTGATTCTGTTGATTTGTGTTGATTCTCTTTTTCTCTTAATAAGTTGGGCTAGAGGCTTATCTATTTTGTTTATTTTCTCGAAGAACCACCTCTTGGTTTCATTGATTTTTGCTATTGTTTTATTCTTCTCAATTTTGTTTATTTCTTCTCTGATCTTAATTATGTCCCTCCTTCTGCTGACATTAGGCCTCATTTGTTCTTCTTTTTCCAGTTTCGATAATTGTGATGTTAGACTATTCATTTGGGATTGTTCTTCCTTCTTCAAGTGTGCCTGGATTGCTATATACTTTCCTCCTAAGACTGCTTTCGCTGCGTCCCACAGAAGTTGGGGTTTAGTGTTGTTGTTGTTGTCATTTGTTTCTATATATTCCTTGATCTCTATTTTGATTTGTTCATTGATCCATTGATTATTTATTAGCATGTTGTTAAGCCTCCATGTGTTTGTGAGCCTTTTTGTTTTCTTTGTAGAATTTATTTCTAGTTTTATACCTTTGTGGTCTAAAAAATTGGTTGGTAGAATTTCAATATTTTGGAATTTACTGAGGCTCTTTTTGTGAGCTAGTATGTGGTCTATTCTGGAGAATGTTCCATGTGCACTTGAGAAGAATGTATATCCTGTTGCTTTTGGATATAGAGTTCTATAGATGTCTATTAGGTCCATCTGTTCTAGTGTGTTGTTCAGTGCCTGTGTGTCCTTACTTATTTTCTGCCCAGTGGATCTATCCTTTAGGGTAAGTGGTGTGTTGAAGTCTCCTAGAATGAATGCTTTGCAGTCTATTTCCGTCTTTAGTTCTGTTAGTATTTGCTTCACATATGCTGGTGCTCCTGTATTGGGTGCATATATATTTAGAATGGTTATATCCTCTTGTTGCACTGAGCCCTTTATCATTATGTAGTATCCTTCTTTATCTCTTGTTACTTTCTTTGTTTTGAAGTCTATTTTGTCTGATATTAGTACCACAACCCCTGCTTTCTTCTCACTGTTGTTTGCCTGAAATATGTTTTTCCATCCCTTGGCTTTTAGTCTGTGCTTGTCTTTGGGTTTAAGGTGAGTTTCTTGTAAGCAGCATATAGATGTGTCTTGCTTTTTTATCCATTCTATTACTCTGTGTCTTTTTATTGGTGCATTAAGTTCATTTACATTTAGGGTGACCATTGAGAGATATGTACTTATTGCCATTGCAGGCTTTAGATTCATGGTTACCAAAGGTTCAAGGTTAGCTTCTTTGGTATCTTACTGCCTAACTTAGCTCACTTATTGAGCTGTTATATACACTTTCTGGAGATTCTTTTCTTCTCTCCCTTCTTATTCCTCCTCCTCCATTCTTCATATGTTGTGTGTTTTGTTCTGTGCACTTTTTAGGAGTGCTCCCATCTAGGGCAGTCCCTGTAAGATGCCCTGTAGAGGTGGTTTGTGGGAAGCAAAATCCCTCAGCTTTTGCTTGTCTGGGAATTGTTTAATCCCGCCATCATATTTAAATGATAGTCGTGCTGGATACAGTATCCTTGGTTCAAGGCCCTTCTGTTTCATTGCATTAAGTATTTCATGCCATTCTCTTCTGGCCTGTAGTGTTTCTTTTGAGAAGTCTGATGTTAGCGTGATGGGTTTTCCTTTATAGGTGACCTTTTTCTCTCTACCTGCCTTTAAAACTCTTTCCTTGTCCTTGATCCTTGCCATTTTAATTACTATGTGTCTTGGTATTGTCCTCCTTGTATCCTTTCTGTTGGGGGTTCTGTGTAATTCCATGGTCTGTTCGATTATTTCCTCCCCCAGTTTGGGGAAGTTTTCAACAATTATTTCTTCAAAGAGACTTTCTATCCCTTTTCCTCTTTCTTCTTCTCCTGGCACCCCTATAATACGAATATTATTCCTTTTGGTTTGGTCACATAGTTCTCTTAGTGTTGTTTCATTCCTGGAGATCCTTTTATCTCTCTATATGTCAGCTTCTAAATGTTCCTGCTCTCTGGCTTCTATTCCTTCAATGGCCTCTTGCATCTTATCCATTCTGCTTATAAATCCTACCAGGGATTGTTTCCCTTCTGTGATCTCCTTCCTGACATCTGTGATCTCCCTCCGGACTTCATCCCATTGCTCTTGCATTTTTCTCTGCATCTCCGTCAGCATGTTCATGATTTTTATTTTGAATTCTTTTTCAGGAAGACTGGTTAGGTCTGTCTCCTTCTCAGGTGTTGTCTCTGTGATCTTTGTCTGCCTGTAGTTTTGCCTTTTCATGGTGATAGAGATAGTTTGCAGACCTGGTATGAGTGACTGCTGGAAGAGCTTCCCTTCTTGTTGGTTTGTGGCCTTCCTCTCCTGGGAGAATAGCGACCTCTAGTGGCTTATGCTTGTCAGCTGTGCGCAGACAGGGCTTCTGCTACCTGCCCGTTTGCTATGGAGTTTATCTCCGCTGTTGCTGTGGGTATGGGCTGGCTGGGGCTGCTCCTCCAAAGTGGTGGAGTCCCGTTGGAGGGGGAGCAGCTGGGAGGCTATTTTTCTCTGTAAGGGGCCCCTGTGCTCCCTGCTGCCCAGGGGGTTAGAGTGCCCAGAGATCCCTAGATTCCCTGCCTCTGGTCTATGTGTCCTGTCCTGCCCCTTTAAGACTTCCAAAAAGCACTCTCCAAACCAAAACAACAATAGCAACAATGAGAGAGGGAACAGAAAAAAAAAAAAAAAAAAAGGGAAAAACATGCAATTTTTTTTTTTTCCTGAGGCGCCGGTCCCAGTCACCCGCTCACTGGTCCTGTTGCCCTGCCTCCCTAGCACCGGGGTCCCTGTCCCTTTAAGGCTTCCAAAAAGCACTCGCCGAAAAGAGAAAAAAAAAAGGGGAAGAACGTGCAATTTCCTCCGTCTTCAGCCACCGGTCTCAGGCACCCGCCCACCGGTCCCGTAGGGAAAGACACGCGGTAATCTTTGTCCTCAGGCGCTGGTCCCAGGCACCCCCTCACTGGTCCCGCCGCCGTGCCTCCCTAGCAATGGGGTCCCTGTCCCTTTAAGGCTTCCAAAAAGCACTCGCCAAAAAGAGAGAGAAAAAAAAAGGGGGAAAAATGCGCGATTTCCTCCGTCCTCAGCCGCCGGTCTCAGGCACCCGCCCACCGGTCCCGCAGGGAAAAACGCACGATCTTTGTCCTCAGACGCCGGTCCCAGGCACTGCTCACCGGTCCCGCCGCCCTGCCTCCCTAGCAACTGGGTCCCTGTCCCTTTAAGGCTTCCAAAAAGCACTCGCCAAAAAAAAAAAAAAAAAACCCGCTCCGGTTTCTTTCCACCTGCCAGGAGCCGGGGGGAGGGGCGCTCGGTCCCGCCAGGCCGGGGCTTGTATCTTACACCCTTCGCAAGGTGCTGGGTTCTTGCAGGTGTGGATGTGGTCTGGATGTTGTCCTGTGTCCTCTGGGCTCTATTTTAGGAAGAGTTTTGTTTGTTATATTTTCCTAGCTCTATGTGTTTTTGGGAGGAGATTTCCACTGCTCTACTCATGCCGCCATCTTGGCTCCGCCTCTACACATTGATTTTTATCAAAGCAACCACTGAAAAGCCAGCTTCTCAAAGGCATGATGCCATTGCAAAGAATGCAGTGTGATCTAATGTTGAAGCTGTGAACTACCTCAAGCTAGTTGTTCACATGGTATCTGACAGATGTCAAACATTACCACATTTGCCTGGAAAGTTAAAAATGTCCTACAGTGACCCCATGTATGTGCTCCAGTGCCCAGAGGCAACTTGGCCCAGTTTGGAAACCATGGTGGTAGAAGACCTAGGTTCAAGTCCCAGTTTGTTTGTTTGTTTACATATGTATTTATTTCAAAAACACTTTCATAGTACTGATTCTGTGCTAGGCCTTGTTCTAAGAGTTTTAGAAGTATTAACTCATTTAGTCATCATAAAACCTTATAAGATAGGTAATATTGTTTTAAAACTGGTTAATTTTATGTCAACTTGGTGAGGCTATGGTGCCCAGTTGTTTAGTCAAGCAGTGGTCTAGATGTTGCTATAAAGCTATTTTTTAATGCAATTAAATTTAAATTAATAAACTTTGAGTAAAGCATATTACACTCTGTGAATAGGTGGGCCTCATCTAATCAGTTTGAAAATCTTAAGACTGAGGTTCCGTAGGAGGAATTCTCAAGAGGGCAACATAGAAATCCTGCCTGAGTTTCCAGCCTGGTACTCTGGAGATGTGGGACTCAAGACTGCAATATCAACTCATCTGAATTTCCAGGTGGCTGGCCTGCCCTGCAAATTTTAGACGTGTCAGTCCCCACAGTTGCATGAGCTCATTCCTTAAAATTAATCTAGATAGATAGATATAGATAGATGATAGATAGATAGATAGATACATTGATACATAGATACATAGACAGATAGATATAGATAGATGATAGATAGATAGATCAATCAATCATTTCTCTGGAGAGTCCTAGCCTTGACTAAAACATATTGTTATCCTCATTTATAGATAAAGACACTGTTCAGCTACTAACTAGTGACTAACAAGCTATATAGCCTTGGGAAGGTCTTTTTCTCTTTGGACCTTTGTTTTATTATAGTCAAATGAAGGAGTTGGACAAAATGAATTCAAGGTTGCTTCCAGTGCTAACATCTGGACTGTGACAGGGTAGATAAGTAGGACCATGATCTTGTCACAAGTAACACTATGACATTGTGGTAGGCCTTGTTATTTGGCCACTGAGCAGCTAATCCTAACTCACTTATCCCTTGCCACCGTTCACTAGACTCTCCTGTTCCTAGTGTCACTTATGGCTGGGGTAGCCATGCGACCTTCTTTTGGCTAATGATGTGCAAAGGGGAAGTATACTGGGGACTTCTAGAAAATATATTTTGCTTCCCCATAGAAAAGGTCAGAGAAGAAAATTTATTGAGACTGATCTTTCCACTTTCTTTGTACTTCATGATGTCTGGGGCTACAGCAACAATCTTGTGACTGTGAGGCACAAACCAACAGCTAAGGACGGTAGAATAAAAACAAAAAGAATCTGAGTCCTTGATACATGGTTAAGCTGCTAAACCATCCCTAAAACCTGTTGCCTCTGGACCTCCTGGTATACAATACACACAAATCCTTAAGGCTAAGACGTGGTGGCTGAGTGTTCTGTTATTTGCAGGTCACAGCATTTTTAACTGATACAAGTGCCTTCCTTTATTGCTAGAGGCCATAGCTCAGTGTGGTGAGTGGTTAAGGGAAAGGTCCTGATTTGGGGAATTGTTTTGGGCCTCAAAGCAACTGAATTTACTCTTCTTGATTATGACTCTGACTTTAAAAAAAGAGATACTAATACCATGTTTGACTTTAAGGAGAGAGACACAAATAACATGTTGTCCCAAATTGCCAAGTGTTGGTGCCATACATTCTTGGTCATAAGGTTGATACTCCCCAGTTTTAGAACAGTGTGCTTGTCAGTAGATGGGTTTGGAGCTCATAGAAAGGTATACTGGTCCAATGGGCTGCAATGATGGGGCTCAAACTATCAAGCTGAGATTGAATAGGATTACATATAAAACCATGCATTCTTGTTTAAAAAAAAACTTTATTGTATTAACTCCAAGCAGATTGGTGGCTAAATGACAGTGCATGTAACAGAATACCTAGGTGTGTTCATTGCCTGCAGGCTCAGGGAGCCAGAACTGCAGAGTGGTCACATAATAACAGATAGGACTCTTCATGTTTGATGAAAGTGGGTGTCAGGAGTGGGGTAGGGTAGATCTGGGACCCACTTTTCATAGTTGCCACCACACATGGGAGCTTGGGTTCTACTCTCTGAACTAACCCCTGCAAGGAAATAGCAACACACCAGAGAGCACACAGGGAGAGTGACTGAGATGGGCTGGGCCTTGAAACCATGATTACTATAGTGGGCATGGTTGTTTTGTCCCAACCTCCATTCTCCCTTGTTCTGGGAAGAGCTCCATGATTTTTCCTTAGAGCACCCACCCTACCTTACTGTTCACATCATGTAGGTGGGACCAACCGCTGGAGGTGGCTGACCCCAGGCATGACCATTCAGAAATTTGCATCTCCCTGGACACAGGGTCTGGATCAGGGGTAGACACATGAACCAAGCCCAGCCAAAGAGAGCCCTGCCCACTGCTTTTCTGGAATTATTGGGAAAGAGGAGCTCTCTTTCTGCATGTGTTGCATTTGCTAAGCTGGTGGGATTTAGGCTGAGTCTGCCAAGGGGTACCACATTGGGAGCACCTGCCTGGGAACAGTGTCAAAGCATAGGAAGGCAGGGCCAAGAAATGGAAACAGGGTCCTAAAATCATTGCCTGAACCCTTGAGTCCCATAGTGGCTAATCCGGGATTTTGCCGGTTACATGAGCCATTAAATTCCCTTCGGCATTTTGTCCCTTGTGATTCCAACGAACACAGCTACCAAGGCTGCTGGGCCTGACAAAAGGTCTTCAAATTCTTAACGTGGGTGAGACTTTTCCATGTGGGTCCTGAGAGCAGCAGAAGAACTAATAGTGATGGTGAGAGGATCCCACAGATTTGGGCTGCAGGAAGATGAGAAAGAATTTTTTAAGGGCACTTGCTGCCCAAGCATAAAACAAACCCTCCCTCTAAGGTGGTGAGCTCCTTGGGTCCAGATGGTGCCAGCAGGGGTGTGGGACCATCTATGATGGGGCTATGATGAAGGCTGTGCAGAGGAAGAGGACTGGACCAAATAGCCTTGAAGTCTGAGACGGGATGATTCAATGATACACTGGGTGTGCTGGAGGCAGCAATACAGTAGAATTGGGATGAGGTGGAAAGGGACATCTGCAATCAGATTCTCTGGGTCCTCATCTTACTCTCATTGAACAGCTGTGTGGCCCAAAGCAAGCCAGTTAACCCTTCTGACACCTGTTGTGCATCTGCTCAAATGGGGATGATGCCGCCTGCTCTCTCAGGGAGGCACTGCGAGGCTCAGAAGCACTAAAAGCTGTAAGGGGACTGAGGGAGTTACTGTGCTGTCCAGACAGATGTAGGAGGCTGGCTAGGTGGGAGGGAGAGAAGAGCCACAAGCAAGACAGATGGTCTGAGTCGGACCACCCAGGAGCCAGGCCTGGGCTGCAGGAGCTTCCTCAGGGGTCTTGCTGCCCATAGGGAAGAGGCAGGTGATATAAATGACCAGAACTGTGTTGAAATGGCAGGTGTCCTGTCCGTGGAGTGTGGACCAAAGTGAGCCTGCCCTGTCCAGCAAATTCTGATTTGTTAAAACAACTTCAGATCAAATAAAAGACAACCCTGGGGCCATATTTGGCTTATAGGCCCCAGTTTGCAGCCCTGCCACTAGATGGATAAGTGAAGGAGGACTTGGAAGCTGGCAGTTGTTTTATGAATGAGTATGTTTCAGAATTATCAACTCATTACAACTCGAGGGACCACCCATGGAGGGGGGCATGGCAGCCCAGGTGATGGATTCAGGTCATCAGTTTCCACTCCTTCTCAGAGGTCTTAGTGGGTACAAGCCCCTTCATGCTAATCAGTGAAGCTTGGAAAGGCTCTGATGAGTCCTGCAGACAACCCGTGAAGTCATCCCCTCCAGGTGACCTCTCACCAGGTGGGAGGCACCACACAGGGCTCTCTCTAGAAACTGGGGGACCTCCAGGCCTTATTTTGCTCCTGTCCCTTTCAGGAATAAGCTCCTGACTGAGCTGCTGAGTGAGCGCCATCCAGGAAGGCCAGGTCAGACATTGCCTGACTTGAGGCTGATTCTCCTTCCTCCTTCCCGCCCTCCCCTCAATGATGCGGGAAACCACTCTATGAGTGGGGTCCATAGTGCTGCTGCCTTCGCCTGTCCCACCCTCCCCAGGGACTTCAGGGTAGATGTGACATTGGGACTCGTGCAGAGGCTGCTGGCTTTGGCAAGGTTGATTGGGACCCACATGTCAGCCCAGGCCACTTGCTCATCACCGTAACTCTGCACCAAATAACAAGACCACAGGAGTCTGCCAGCACGGGCCTGGGGAGTGCACTCCATTACTCTCTTTTATTCACTCAGGAGATTTATGTGGCCTATCTCCCTTCCCTTTGTCCACCTGCGAGGCCCTATAAGTCATGTCCCCCGGCTGACAGGTCACAGGGCCTGTGCTGCTGCTCTGTCAGAGTGAGTGATGCCAGGGGGTGATTAAAAGGGAGGAAGGGTGAGAGGTCAGCAGCAGATGGCATGATGGGAGTTTGGGATGTAATTATCACTCCTGTGACATACTGCTGGCTTGTTCTCCCCCTTCTTATAATAGATATACACACGTGGGTGCAGCTCAGAGAGAGGGGGAGTGTAGGAATGCAAGAGGTGCAGGAAGTACCTACTGGCCCTGGCCACGTGTAATGGGCCTCAGGAGAGCTTGGAGCACGAAGGAACAGGTCGCACCCAAGGGCCCCCCAGGATGGCAGCACCCTCCATGAGGTGAGATGGCTCACCAAGTCCACAGCACAGAGCTTGGAACACAGGAAGCACTGTTTGCTCATGATTGTCCCAGCGTTGAAGGAAGTGATTAAGGAAGGCCCAGCCAGAGCAAGCTGAGGGAGGGCTGCAAAGGAAACTCCCCTAATGTCCTGGGTCGAGGGTTCACTAATTTTCTGGACAGCTTGGCGCTTCACAGGGGCATCTAGTCAGACAGAGATACCAAGCTACATGCATGCCCCAGGACGTGTGAGCCCTCCACCTGCTCAGAACCTGTCCTTCACCCACGTGCCGCAGAGCCTGGAGTGCTGGCTGGGAGCTGCGCTGGACCCTGCGGCTGCCTGGGAGGCTGGCTGGCACAAACCCAGTACTTATCAGCACACTGAAGGGCAGGTGAGCACCCATCAGCATGGTCAGTCGTCCTGGGGGTAAGTTTTAATGGGAGTTGGAAAAGGTCAGAAAGGGTTATTCTTGGGGGTGAGTTTGGAGAGTCCTGGGGAGAGCAGGCCTACCCAGAGCCTCAGACAAACTTCTCAACTTCTCTTTGCTTCTCTTTTTTTTCTCCATAAAATGGGATTAATAGTATTTTTTACCTCATTAAAACTGATGTGAGACTCAAATGAGTCAATATACATAAAGAACATAGACTCTGGAATATATATATTTTTAATTAACAGTCACTAATATAGTGTTGTAGGTAGGCACTTTAACAACTTGACAAATGCTAACCCATTTAATTCTTCCAACAATCCTATAAAGTGGATACTATTATTACCCCAATTTAATAGATGGGAGACCCAAGAGTCAGAAAGGCTAAGTGACTCACTCAGAGTCACACAGCCAGCAAGTGGCAGACCCAGGATTCTAACCCAGGTATGTACCCCCAGACATAGATTTAACATCTATGCAGGACTCCGCTCAGTAAAGGTCAGCTATTATAATTTTACCCAGTTTCCCCTGAATGAGCCCCAGAGTTTCCCCTGTCTCTGTTTTCACTTTTATTCCACAGAAATTATACTAGGGACCCTTTGGTATAAATAAGCACATGAAAAGGAAAAGCAGAAAAATTAAAACAGGTATGACTTCTACCCATCAAATAGGTAAAAATTTTAAAGTATGGTGATATCAAATATTGTAAAGACCAAGAAAAAATGGATACTTACACAGCTTGCTGATGAGAATATTCATTGTAAATCTTCTTTGAAAGGATCACCTGAAAGAGACCACTAAAATTAAAATCATGTACATTTTAATTTGATCCAAAAATGCCACTTGGTGTCCATCCTAGAGAAACACGTGCTTGTGTGCACAAGGTGACATGGCACAATGTCCTCTACTGGATCGTGACAGTGGTAAACCAGGAACCACCTAAGTGCCCATCATCAGGGGACAGCTACACAAAGTACAGAGCCATGTCCTGCCCTGCCCATTATGGAGCACCATGCAGTGCTGAAAAGAATGTGGTAGCTCTAGGCACTCCCATGAAAGTCTCTCTAAGATTTCTGTTCATTCATTCATTCAACCAACAGTCATTTACTGAGTACCTACTATGTGCCAGGCACTCTTCTAGGTCCTGGGGACACAGCTGTGAACAGGGCAAAAACCCCTGACCTAATGGGGCTTCCAATCACTGCTCAGTAAAAAAGCAAGTTGCAAAACAACACATAGAAAGCCATTTATGTCAAAATAAAACCATACCACAGAACAATGATATATCTTTTCTAAGGGTATTCTTATCTGTATGAAAGAACAAAAGAACTGAAAGCTTACACACCAAATTACTAATGGTGATAACCTCTGGAAGATCAGTAGGACACCAAGACCTAAGGTTGGTCAAACAGTACTGATAATACTTTTTTTATAATGAGAATTTTATTTTTATATTACTTTTATAATGAAATTTTAATATTAAACTGGGAAAAAAATTGATCAAAGAGTATGGCTTTCTGTGGTGTAGACCTTGCAGTTAGGCAAACCTGATGTCTCAGTCTGCTCAGGCTACCATAACAAAATACCCTAGACTGGGGAACTCACGCAACAATGTTCTCACAGTTCTGGAAGCTGGGAATCCCAAGATCAAGATACCAACCAATCTGGGTGAAAACCCTCTTCCTGGCTTTAGAGAACCACTTTCTTGCTGTGCCCTCACAAGGCAGAGAGAGGAAGAGAAAGCTCTGGTTTCTCTTCTTCCTTATAAGGATGGTGATCCCATTACTACCCAAACGCCCCACCTTCAAATACCAGCACATTGTGATTTAGGGCTTTAGCATATGAATTTTCTGGTGGGACACAGATGTTAAATCTGTAACACCTGAGCTGGAATCCCAGCCATTTACTGTGTGGCTTTGGCAAATTACTGTTCTCTCTCAAATGCTCTTTACTCAGCTGTAAAACGGGGCTCACAACCTACCCCTTGCTTCATTGGATTGTGGTGAGTTTTAAAAGACTCATACTAGAAATGACTGACCTATAAATGTGAGTCCTATTTTCCTGATGATATGAACCCTACTTCCCTACTTAAACCCTACCACACCACCCTCCACCCTCATCTCCCTGCCAGGTTCCCTAACCTCATGCACATGGCTGCCTGTCCTTGAGCCCCTGCATTAAAGTTTGTGAGTGGGGGAAATGCAATGTGTGTGCCGGTGTCCTCCAGCCAAGCCCTCAAAGTTGTAGTTGAACAAAGTTGGGTTTATTGACTTGTTGCAGTGAGGCAAATGCAAGCTGTGGAGAACTGGGAGATGTCTCAATAAGAGAGTGTCAGAAATGAATTATTAAAGGACTTGGATTCATGGTAGGTGATTTGTGGGGAGGCTCAAGAAAGCAGAGTTTTGCTCTGGGTTAGATGCTGGCAGGAACTTAAGGCAATTCTTTAACTAGGTATCTTAATGAATTTATCTAGAAGAAGACAGGAATAGATCTAGGCTAAAGCTATAACTGGTGAAGAAACATTCATGCAATTAGTCAGGATAGGGCGATAGCTGGTTATTTTGTGGTTTGGATTGTGTGCCTGTTTTTGTCTGTGCTCAGACGTAATCTTGAAGCAGTCTTGTTTTCATCTGGATTCATCGCAGTCACAGAACGGCTTTGTCTGATATTGGTGTTCTGTGAAATTGTTTACAGTCACGAGGAAAGCACCACAGTCTACCAGTGAGTTTCAGGCCAGCTCTCTGATGTCAGAAGCTGCTTTTCTTTCTCTCATGTGTGAACAATTTTGAGGTCAATCGAAGTACTTGTAGTATCCTTGACCATCTTGGCTTGGGTTGGAGGAAGAGGATGATGTTAGCCAAGTTTCCATCCCTTCTTGTTCTTCCACATTTGCCCAGGGAACTCCAAGGGTCTCTCTGCCCCCGAAGAGTCCCCAAGATGATAGGGTGCCCCAAAGTCAGGAATATGTAGTCTCAGTAGCTGCCCAGGCAGATAGGCCTGAAGTCAGAATGAGAGTGTGTGTGTGTGTGTGCGCGCGTGCACATATGTTTGTGTTTTGTGTGTGTGTGGGGGGGGTCTCTGTTGAGAAGGTGGGAACCCTATTCCCAGCCCAGTGCAGGGCCCTGTGAAAGTGGGAGGGAGTGAAAAAGGTTCTGGGAAAACAGACGGTGGCTAGAGAATCTATCTATCTATCTATTTATCTATCTATCTATATCTATCTAACATCTATCTATCAATCATCTATCTATCATCTATCTAATCTATCTATCTATCATCTATCTCTATCTATCTATCTATCTATCTATCTATCTATCTATCTATCTATCTATCTATCTCTATCATCTGTCTATCATCTATCTCTATCATCTATCATCTATCTATCTATATCTATCTATCTATCTATCTATCTATCTATCTATCTATCTATCTATCTATATCTATCTCTATCTATCATTAGTGCTGCCAACACCATTTGGAGCAACAAGGGTAGCACACTTTTAAGCTACAGAACTTTCTCTTCGAATGAAATCCTGCACAGAAACCCAGTAGATGGCACAGATGTAAGTGGAGCCACTGAAGCTGAATCAGAGGAGTGGGATGTCCTGAGGCCTGGCCACTTTCCCTCCTGGAGCCCCTCATCAGTAGCCTGTGAAACATCTCTGGGGATCCCTTAGAACTCTGTGGGTTGCAGGGCTAAAGTCCCTCATCTCACTCCACTTTTTCCTTTCTAGAAGCTTAGAAAGCAGTGGTTACTTATCCAAAGAAATCCCTCCTCGCCAACCTTCTAGATTCTTCTAGGTCCTCCACAGCCTGAGAGACTTTGCTCAAATCTCCTCCAGGACTTCTTCCAACAAGATTTGACTCTCAAAAACATCTCTTGGAGAGATGTTGGTCACAGGGGACAAGGGTGTAGCTATGTAGGATGAACATATGTAGAGATCTAATGTGCAGCAGGGTGACTATACCCAATAATACTGTACTGAACACTGGAAATACGCTGAGAGACTAGGTTTCAGATGAGCTCACCGCCCACAAAATGGAACTGAGGAAGGAGATGACATGTTAATTAACTTGACTGTGGTAATCACTTCACTATGTGTATGTACACCCAATTGTCATGTTGTACACCCTGAATATCCATACTTCTTATTTAGAAATGTGTAAATTTTAAAGAGGTTTTTAAAAAATCTCTCAATGGTGAGGGGGCATGAGAGACACTTCTGGGGTGCTGGAACTATTTGTTTTGATCTGACTATATGAGTATATTATACAATGGACACAGGGGTGCTGAATCCAATCAAACTGGATCACACTTGCTTATAAGAGCCAATTGTGCACATCTTTTCCCAACTCTGCATTCAGTGACATCACATTTATCACTTGAAATCAACCACAGTAGGAGTATTTACACCACAGCAATGGGCAATGTTACAGTAGGGCTTTTCCCCAGAAAAGCCAGGTAAACATCTATCAGCCCACCACTGGAGTGTGTGTGTGTGTGTGTGTGTGTGTGTGTGTGTGAATATTAATTGAGTTATGCACCAAAATTTGCCCATTTACCTCAGTAAAAAAAATCTGGTTCTCCAGTCTCCTAGTTGTATGATTGCAACCTAAATTATCTTACTGATCACCTTTCTTCTTCCCCTAAGTTCTATGAGGGCAAGGACCTCATCTGCTCATCTGCTTTGTTCACTATACAATAATTGGTTACATGAAAGAAGGAATTTCCATGATGCTAATCAGTTTGGGCCAACTCAAAGGTGTGCCTAGTGATGACCTGCCTAGGTTTATGCTGCCAACGGCTGTGATGCCCACTGGGGTGCCTACTATTGGCCCTACACAACCTGGAACTGTAGGGTTGGCATAGCTTTTTATCCCCACTACTCTGCCATTTAAAAAATATCTGCCATATTTGCCTTGAGTCCTCTTCCACACCATGCA